>NW_027361826.1:2175000-2775000 GCF_039654945.1 Dendrobates tinctorius | reverse complement strand
AAACCCACAAGACTATTATTGCCAGCTAGGCACCAATTTCTGACACACGATATTGATTTTATTTTTCTTATACACATACCATTGAAAAGAAAGACAAACCCAAATCCATGCAAGAAAACAAAATAAAATGCATATAATATATTAACATGGTAATTAATTACAAAATACATTTTCATTTGTTTTTAAAATGAAGGAAATCCTTCATTCTCATTTGTTAAGCTGAGAACCCACTACACTCAACACTTAAAAATAAGGATAAGAGGGTTATTAGCTTTTCCCTAAATTTCAAAATTATTGCTGGAAACAGCTTTCCTCACCAGCGTAGCAAATTTTTCATTCTTTGCACAGAAAAATAAAGTAGTGAGGATCCATTTCTTGCCAGGCTATAGCATTACATTGCAATCATTCAAATGAATGACAAGCCATTCATGTAACGTCAAAACTGTTTGCCAAAGACCTTTATGCAGTTAAGCCCCCGTTACACATAGCGATATCGCTAGCAATATCGCTGTAACATCACTGATTTTGTGCCATAGCAGCGATATTGCTAGCGACATCGCTACATGTGATACTTACCTCCGACCGGCTCCCCCGCTGCTGGTCGCGCGAGAACGTCCTGGATCATTTCTCGTCAGGCGCTTCCTGTTGGGCTTCCTGTGGCGCCGACGAGCGACGCGTGGACGCGGGCGGGAGGACGTCAGGATTGCCGCGTCTGACAGGTAAGTAGCGACCGCTGCTATGTCGCTGCTGAGATCTGCCTGTATGGCAGCTCACTAGCGACCGCTTAGCGATGCACCAGCGATCCATATCGTTGTCGGGATCGCTGGTGCATCGTGAATGTAATGGTACCCTTACTCTCCGCCTCAGTCTTGAAGAGACAACCACTTCAATTTATGGTTCTGAAGACAGGAGAAAAGGAGAAAAAAAAACAAAAAAAAACATTGTATATGTATATATGACATTTGCAGAAGCTACCATTACTGCACAAGTTCATGCAGATGAATGACTTATCAGTCGCATAGTAATCCAAGTTGTGCAATGAGTGAGTACGAGAAAAAAAACAAAATAGAAGGTTTTTATTTTTCTGCCATTTGTCCTAGAAGAAAAGCGCAAATATCACCAATAAAAGATATAGATATATGCACAAAGCGCATCAGAGAAAGACTAAGCATAGAGCATATGTGGAGACACAATATTCCGGTAAAGAGACATCATCGCTTGCCTACACTGCACATACAACTATGGAGCTTGGGAGTAGCATTATCTTCAAATTATTTCTTAAACACAATATTTTTCCAATAGAAAATTACAGAATGTTACTTGCTAAGCAGAGCAGCTGTGAATCCATCTTCTTCATTGCCATTTAGTAGCTTACAAATCTTTTTAAAAACCAGCACCAAAAAGGAAACCATATTTCACAGTGTCCCATATGCACCTTTAAATAAAAACTTCAAAAAGCCAAAATGGATTCACCAAAAACGGTAACAATGAAATCTAAGACACCTCCATAATACAACGAAACATGTTCCTTGATAATACAGTACATTGCGATTCCTACAGATAAATAGGTCACATTTTAGCATTTTAGAGGCAACACACAACGCTACTCTCTAAGGCTACTTTCCACATAGCGGTATTTTGCCTCAGAATTTATATGTCAAAACCAGGAGTGTCAAATAAACAGAACAGATAGTGGAAAGATCTGCGCCAACTCCAACTTGTGAATGTCCACCTTTAATATCATCCATAGGTCCAGCACTATGTGCTAAACACTTTCATAACATCTTCACTGAGGCTTGAGCTTTTTTTTTTCCCAGATACAAAAAGGAATAAACCAGGAATCTTTGGTTTACCATGTTCATGGACAAAAACACAAAAACACCTGAATAAAGTATAAATTCTGGTAGATGGTCTCTCCATATCCTTGCGTGACAAAACGTGATCTACATCTCCAGACATACACCATGTGTAACAATGACAGCAATCAGAGTAAATCAAATTGCATCTGTTGTGTTACTAATATATTTACTGTGTCAAGTATGCAATAAAGGGATCATCCACTACTGGACAACCACCGATAATTCCAGACCCCTCTCTCCCCCACCCTAAGCTGCACTGTTCCAGCAATGTTGCCGCTGTTCCTAAAGAGTGACTTGAGGCGCGAGCAGGCTGCATCCAGTCAGCGGCCACTTACTGGCTGAAGGTTATCACTATTCCGTCATGGAAAATGTCCACTCTGCCGACACAGTAAAGGCTGCAGCTGATTGATGCATGCTGCCTGCGGAACAGTAAGTCCCCTCACTCTTCAGGAACAGCGGCAAAACATTGGAGGAACAGGGCTGCTGATTCTTTTTAATTTAAAAGGGGTCGTCAACTACTGGACCTCAACTGTTCAAACGAACCAACATAAGGTTATGAAGGATTATTTACAAAATTGCCAAAGGCAAATGGACCCCAACTAAAGATTCTATAAAATTAAAATATAACCTTTATTTCCATCTACTTATTAAAGAGTGCTTGTTTAAAATCAGTGTCTGTGTGGTCATTGAATAAGCAATTATCCTAAACGGTTAATAGATTTCAATTTTTTGCACTCCCCTCATTTATAAATAGTCCACTACTGGACAACCCCAGTTTAATCAATGCAAGACACCAATTAAGATAAAAACAAAGTCTTAACTAATAACACCCCAAGCTCAAAAAACAAAAGCATATCTCACAATATAGAAATAAAATGCAAATGTATCTCAAGGAAATCCAGTGAATGTAAGCAGGAAAGCAAGTGACATAATTTCAACATTTGTACAAGGGCATACAAACTGTACAGCAGCGCTTCTGAAAAGGTGAGGCACACCTCCATGGTGAGGCGCCCCCTAGCTGTGGGCGAGGCACTCTTAAGGGAGCTAGTTTTGGCAGAAGTATTCATATTCAGTGCAGAAGCTTCTATGGTTGCGCAGATATTGTGTTTAGCACCATAATGTGCAAATTGCCTCTTCAGAAAGAAAGAGGACTTTTACTCTACAGCGCCTTACTTCTTAGACCCTAGCACCATAATGGACACTTTGTGTTTATTTTAACGTTAAATTAATGTAGTTTGTATTGATCTCGGACTACGAAAAATGCTAAGGCCCTCGTCATGATTAACCCTATTCCTTTTGGTACTAGGCGGAGGAAACCAATGCAGCACTACACTCACCATAAAAACGTTGCTAGGCTGGGGTCACACTAGCGAGAAACTCGCACGAATCTTGCTTTTCATTACCCGGCACTCGGACTGGAGCGCTCAGCTGCATAGTAATACATGCAGCCGCACACTCCGGTCCCAAGTGCCGGCGGCAGTACCGGGAATTGAGATGCGAGACTCGTGCGAGTTTCTTGCAAGTGTGACCTCGGCCTTAGGCAAAATTTGCCCAAAGGTCAGGGAAGTACCTGGTTTTTGTCCTAGATTACAAACGTCAGCACAACCAATGGGAGTCATTTTGACCTCCTCTCTTCTGTTAAAAAAATAAAAAATAAAAAAAAAGGATCAATAGTCAAGTTCAATGCAGTTTTTGTAGCCATAACAATTATGAAAAAGAGACCCTTCCTTTTTTGGGCATCTTTTTCTCCTTTATATTTATAGATTTTAAAAAGCCAAACTATGAAAGTGTTAGATATGTCAGAAGAGAAAACTAATCTTGTGTTGTACATTTCTGTGGGACCTTCAAATCTGCAGATAGCAATAAAATAGCGTTATTACTATGACTGTTTGCTATATATAAATTAAAAAAGAACCAATTTCCTAAGTGAAACTTTAATGGTGTAAAATCTTTACCAATGGTTCCGTAGGAGCGATAATTAAGGTTACAATGTAAAAGCCTCATGATTGCTCATCTTCATATACTATTCTTTCATTATATTGTCATACACTCCGGTTGCAAACAGTATTACCAGCAGCACACTTTCATGAGTGATCAGACTTGCGGTAAATATTACTGGATCAAAATAGAAATGCAACTCCATACATTTATTTCATCAACCAAACTAATTAAAGAAAGTAATGAGAATATATACAATCTAGTTTTTTTTAGTCTGTCAATAAGTATGAAGAGATATATATATATATATATATATATATATATATATATATATATATATATATATATATTTTCAAAGTTCCACCTTCAGGTAAAGAACATGCCACTTTCATTAATACAGTCTTTACTTAAATGCCGCAATGTGCATAAAAACTGGGTACTTTAGTGCCAGCCTTAATTAGTTTTCTTCTTTTATTAGAGGAGTTGTACATCTAAGAAGAACTGTAGCTCAGAGGCCTGGATACATCAGAGCTTTTTGTGCCCAAAGTGGCGGTAAAGGCTTTGAAAAGTCGCAACATTTTAACACAACTCAAAGTTGCACCAAAGATGTGCGAGACCTCCAAAAGTCACCAGTTTTTCCCAGCTCTGCCCAAATTGGCAGAACAGGGCAGAAGATGGGGGATTTGAAACCACAGCTCATCTAATTCATGATAAGCTGTCGTGTTCCTCATGTCAGAAAGCTCACGAGTTCTGACGTGACTCATGTCAATTGTCAGATGCTCCATATACATTAAGAGGCATGCACCTCTTCATGAATCAGGAGTGTGACTCCAGCAGGCCACCTCATCAACACCAGTGAGAAAATTGCCAGTCTTGATGAATCAGGGTCTAATTGTTTTGGGACTTCCAAAAATTAATCAAAGAACAGTCAAGCACAGTCCATCATCTTGTGACGATACGACCCACAGTAACTCAAGAACCACAGGTCAAAGAATCCCTATGCTATACCATTAGTTTATAAAATTCTTAGACTGAATGGCCGTATATTCTTCAGATACGAACACAAGTTTTTAACCAATTCTCAGCAAAAGACAATACCTACACAAAACCTATTGTCAAGCAACAAAGACCAACAGTAAAATCAATGTTATTTTGTTTTTTTAAATCCAGGTTCTAAATATTAGCAAAGTTAAAAATATAAGTTCACTGCAAGGCGAGGTCATTGCTTAAGAGAGTAAAACTTTTTTTTAAATACACAACACTAAAAATATGAAACTTTGCAAATCACTTAGCTAAACGAATTGGTTTTCACTCCTGTAAACAAAAAATTGCATGTAGGAGGCTTACTTTAATAGCACTTATCAGAATATACTCATCTGAACCCCTTTTTTTTTTTTTTTTTTTTTTTTTGCAAAGTTTCATAAAATTTCTATGCTGGAAAGAATTATTAAAAAAAAATATATAAAAAGTCTAGTTACTCTCTTAAATCCTTTAACAGGATAGTGTCAATGCACAAGTGCATTTAGATTGAGGGACTTGAGGTTTACCTGTGCAATTTCAAAGCCTCAGTCTACACTTTTACATGAAAATATACTATTTATCTAAGTGCCCCCTTGCATGCCGCTCTTTTCACGGACTACACCCAACACTGGCCACCGAGGAGATTAGGATTAGATCTAGGTTTATGAGGCCAGCTTTAGGATAAGTCACAAATTTTAGACTTTTCATTTGGCCAAAAAGTCGGGTACAAGAAGTGCATTCTTCCAAAATCCATCATTATGTGTTTTTATAAAAACTAATTCTGAATTACATTTGTGGAATTTTTATTCCAACCATGAGACATCCTGAACAGGAAAGCAGCAAGAAGAATTGATAAAAAGTGCAAATCTTTTTTTTCTTCCTTTATAATACGTGACGTGTTAACTAGACTTTGTGATATATAATAGGTCTAACCTACAAATCAAATACTAATTACTACCACCATTACTTAAAATGCCCTCTAAATAATCCATCAGAAACAATGGGACACTGGCTTCAGGTTTCAAGCATAAGTATCAAGTCAAAGTTTGCTATGGAATCTAAGTAGCAGAAATTCTTTCTGGCCAAAGCCATCATAAGAGGTTCATCAAAGGGAGACAGCTTGAATTGTTTCCATGCATTTTAAAAATACATCTGCCTCTAGGAATGCACAATATTCCTTTGATGTGCCATAAAACAGTTAACCTCAGGAACATAGAAACTTTTTTTCCCGCCAGGAAAAAGCCATATTTGGAATAAACACAAATAATACAAACTTTTCTTGTATATGTTACGTTAGGAAAAGCCTTATTGCCCTTTCCCCATCCTTGTAGGTTGCATACATTGGCAGCTTTTCTCCATTCTGCTCTATTGCTCCTTAAAAGAACCTCAGCAGATGGGCACGAGGTAACAGGGAAACCAACAGTGCACACAAAGTCGGTTCATACCCAGATTAAGAGCTAGGCCTGGATATCAGGTAAGATACAAAGTCACAAATTCCCCCACCTCTTATTCCTTCAAAACTAATTTAACAATAAGAAATTCTAAAAGTAAAACCCCATTCAGGATATAGCACCGAAAGCCCCAGGAGAACAGAAGGCGGCTCCCATGGTAAAAGGGCTTCATTAAAGAGCATTTGTCATCTGCACGCAGCATTCTGAGGTTTTATAGCACCAATTATTCTAGAATAACCCAATTAATAACCTTTCGCAGTAAGTGAGGTCTATTATCTTAGGCTTTCCTACTTACACCATTTCATTTTTTGCAGCAAATGAGTTGAAAATATAACAGATATGCCATACAATCTTTTTTTGGATACAAACTGTTAGCCTTCAAAATTTGTGTCATGATTTTTCTTTTATTTTGGAATCTTTATAAAAAAAAAAAAAAAAAAAAAAAAACCTTTCAGTGCCTGTTAAGTGCAAAAAAAAAAAACACAACAAATTTACTAAATCTAAATTAAGAAAGTTGGTTGCCCCAATCTTTAGATATTTGCACTGGCTCCAACATGTTAACGTTTGGCTTGATGTCAGTCCATTTCATACAATTGCATAATTCAATAGTTAACCTAAGCTATTAAATCGAGCCAGGCCCCTCCAATCACTAGTCACATGCACTCCTCTGTGGGACAAGGGGGGGCGTGCTGGGACCTGGGTGCGGGGCCAACAGCTCAAGATTGGGGCATCTTTGTTATTAAGTAATGTTCACACTTGCATATGAAGCTCTGATTTTCTGTTATTATAGGAACACAAATACTCCTGTCCCATCACAGACACACACAGTGCTAGACAGGCTCCAAAAGTCCAATTTAAAATAATTTGATATAAGTCCAAAAGGCAAGAACAGAAGAGGGCGACACCAGAAACGCAGGCTTTTCTTACAAAAACTTCTGAAATGGTTTGACCATTAAAATGTCTAAAAACCACCATTTGTAAAATTGGAGTCACTTTTCTCACACAGACTGGAAGGATACTGCCGGGTCATTTTTACTTCATAATGAAAAATGTAAACCCCCCCCCCCCAAAAAAAAAAGCAATGACACAACTCACTCTTCCCTCTGCCCCCAACATTTTACCACAAGTAGAATTTATTTTTTTACTCCCCCATTTTTCAAGTACATCATATGGTGAAGAGAATGGTGACATACGGACATGTTGAAAAGAAAAAAGACACAAATCTTCTAAGGAAAAAAAATGAAATAAAAAAATAAAAATTTTCTGGTCATGGAAGCGTTAAGAATATCTAGCATTTGAAACCAACTGAAATCAGTGGGTGTTTTATATTCTACAGCTGTATGCCATTTCAAAGTTCAGACAAAAGGAAGAGAACGTGGTCATGTCACGAGCGCACACAATATACTTGTGATCCAGAAGGACAAGCGCCGTGAACACGTATGTCATGTGCTCATCAGCCTGAATTTCCCCCTCTTTCATAAATATGGCGGCTTAGAAATACTCAGTATGCCCTCCGCTGACTCATCAGAATAGCTTTACACCTTCTGTACAAGTGCCAGTCTGCCATATTTTTGCAGTCTGACTAATTTTGTAATGGCTTTCATTAACTATTGTGTTAAAAGGGTTACCCAGGATTTAAGAAGCAGGACAGCTTTCCTTCCAAAGCAGCACCATGGCTGTCCACAGAGCGTCCGCTAATGTAGATCAGCACCATTAAAGTGTATGGGGCGGAATTTCATTATTATTTATAATCAACATGTACTAGTGTGGTGAAAGAAAGCAGACATACTTCACTAATCCTGGACAATCTTTTTATGAATATCAAAAAGTGATTAACACAATCCCACTAAACAGTGACAGATGCTCTTTAACATCAAAGCTGTTTTTTTTAAAGGGAACTTGTCACCAGGATTTTGCCACCCCACCTGAGATCAACAAGCTGTAGGGATGAGACCCTGATATAACTTACTGTTCTGCTTACTGCAGTTTTGATACATCTGATACTGCAGATCTAGCAGTTCTCTGAATGCTGAGCCGTGTATAACCTTCTGCCTATGCAGATCGCACACGGTGAGATTATATGGACGAATACATGGCAGCAGGTCTACAAATCCTCAGTAACTGATACATTGCTGGAATCAGGGTCTCTGTCCCTACATTATGCTGCTCTCTGATTAGGTGGCAAACATCTGCAGACAGATTCCTGTTAATATAAATCTTCACGTCAACTTACAATAAAAAGGACAGTGAATGAAAGAAAACCGCTTACTAGAGAAATGCATTCACTGTAATGTCTGTAAAGATAGAAGATCTACCATGTTAGCACCAGGTGTGGCTTCCTATCGTGGAGGCATTGCTGAGCGGTGGCAGACTGTGACTGGACGCAGGTCCTGGACAGGCCATCTACCCACTTTATGCAAGCGCCCATATAAACAACCTTCATCTACAAAAGGACATAAATAGGTTTCAGCACCAGTAAGCTGTACAACACCACAGCCCTCAGCGGCGTTCCCGAGATCACATTTCTCCGGGTCTTGTACTAGCTTGTCCACAATTCAGCTTAAATACTTAAAGATGCATTCACTCAAAAGCTTCAGTTTCACGTTTTCCGCTGGAAACAAGAGATTCCTTCTTTCAGCCAATAAGTTAAGCATTTCAGTAAAAAACAATTACCTACACCACCCTTTCCAGCAAATTCATAGCATCTGTAACTCTTCTACCCAGAAACCTGTAAGTATAGGAGGGCAAATTATACAAGAAATTAACCGTAAAGAGTGTAGAGAAATACTGGCGTGGCGATAATCTTCCTCATTTAATGTCTACAAGAAACCTTACATTTACTTTACCAATTGTCTAAATTGTTGTATCGAGACTCAAAGACAGTCACAGGATTATGTAGTATAAGGCAAGCTCACCATTCCTAATGATCAGGAATTCCTGTGTGTGCAACAAACCCCCCCCCCCCCCCCCCCAAAAAAAAAACCCAAAAACACCCAGAATTGGAAAACCACAGTTCAATCTTTATTAATATCAATAATATATATGTTTTTGCTTACAAAAAAGTGTTGTGTTCCTTGGATTTGAGCGAGAACACAATCCATATAAGAATAGTCATTATGGATTTTAAAGGAAATTAACAAAATTATGAACTGCGATTTTCCACTCCTGGAACATTTCCTATTTTTCGGGGAGGGAAAAATTTTAAATCAGGCTCCAATATATAGCATGAAAAATGTCACGCACTAATGGGGCTATGAGTAGTGCAGAGCCTGAGCGAGGGTGTAAGGGGAAGCAAAGAAGGCCGTACACCCCCTCGCTGACGCCATACGCCCCCCCTCACTGACGCCACCACTCACAGATTTATTGATGGCTCCCATAGTAAGCTCTAGGGTGCCATTACACATTAACAGCACACGGATAAGCGCAAATTGCTCTGTTGCAACCGTACCTGCCATTGTTTTTAGTAAAGGTGCAGCATAGCAATTACTGGTAACCCCCCATGGCCAGTCTGCATGTGTAATACCACCCTTAATGCAAACACAAATCTAAAAAGTATTATTAGATTATAATTCATTCATATGGACACAATGCAGATAACGTCAATAGATTGACGCCTGTAATATCCTGATGCATTTGTTTTACTGTTCTGTATTATAAGAGGACTGTAAATTATCATTTAAATCAAGCTTGGGCGACCAGGATCTTTATTCAGATCATGAAACCGTGTGTGTCTAGATCCCAGGACGCAGATTATTTACAGTGGTGTATATTCTATACCTCCATGTATGTAATAGATGTTTGAACACTTGCACTATAGCAACACATCTGCTCATAAGGAAAGCTTTGCTGTATTACATACATATCTGATGTGAGCCGATGAGGATCTTGTACATGTGAAAAATGTCAACTATACCTTTTATCATATAAGTCAGAGCACTCAGTAACTGGGATACGTGTCAGCAGCGATCATATTTCTAGGCTGGGGCTGCGCGGCGACATGCGTCACTCAACAGCAATTCTCTGAAAAAAGTCACATGACAAACCATTTGTGCAACTTGCTGTCGTGCGCGACTATTTTGGAGATTGGATTTTTCGCTAAATAAAAAACGCCCATTAGACTTCCCAAAAATCCAAGACAATTGGAAACATTGGTGTGGCACATTGCAACATAGAAAATTATTTCATCCAGTGTGGCAATATGCCGCTGCGATTTCAGTACCATGTGACATGTCACCATGCAACCCTAGCCTTATTCTTATTTTTCTGTGTATTTTAATGTTGCTATGACTTTTAAACACAAATCAATAAAGCCCATTTCTTATAGGAAAGAAAATGAAAAGTATTATGGAAATTAAATAAGCAAAGACGTATGAAAATCATACGGAGCATTCAACTGCCCATTTTAGAAAAAATATTCTATCATACAGGAAAGTTTTCCTAATAGTGGATCTGTATCCAGAGACTCATGCCATAAATAGGTTTGCCTCCTGTTGTGTATACCATAGAAACTTTTGCTTACAAGCTTGAACACCAAGTTTAAAAGCCACAAAGATGTGCATTTCATGGTTCTATGAACGTTGCTTTCTTTTCTACTACATATTAGAAGAATGACACATACTTTTTTCATGAAGACTAGTACGTGCCATCACATTCTAAGTGTACGTTGTACCATCACAAGCAAGTAAGCACAAAGAGGAGCTGTTTTTACAGACATCTATTAACCTAGAGGTCAATTCTAGTCAATGCGATGCACACCATGATACAGAACAGCACCACATGCGAATCATGACCTCTAAATACATAATGAATGGGTAGGGTGGTGTAGCAATAGCTTAAGAGTGAATTAACCTTTAAATTGTTGAACTGTTTTACCATTACAGTCCCTTCTCCGTACTATTTGCCAGCAGCTGCCACTTTTTCGAAGTCTTGTGCATTGCAGAACTCTTTTATGGTGACTGTCAAAAGGTTGCTTGTAACATCAGTCACCACCACATTGGAGCAAGGCGACATGTCTGGACGCCAGTCTCCAGCCTCTTCTGGGTCAGATTCATCGGGCTCACCTTGCCCACGTTTGCTTGCTGATGATTCAGGTGGAATAGAGAGATCCAATGCTTCAGATTCACGCCAGTCAGGGACAGCTGGGCTAAGGGTCTCAGGCATCAATTTAGGAGGTCTATCATCAGATGGAGCTGGAGAAGGACACCCAGATGTACTAGAGCTCTCGTCACCAAGACCTTGGTTTGCACCTTCATCTTCTGCCTTTTCCCCTTCTGGACCTTGAATAGTTGGCTTGTTGTACAGGGAAAAGGTTCCGTACTTCAAGTGGCGTATTTGATTTCGAAGCATGCTCTCACTGTACTTCTTGCTTTTCCCAATAACTCTATTTCGGGATGGAATTTTAGGACGTACTAAAGGCGCTTTGGCTCCTTTGTCAATTACCTTCAGATTAAGAATGATTCTGCTTCGCTTTGGCTCTCTGGGCTTGGCCTTCCGGTTGATGATCCGCACAGTCTCTGAGAAAGGAGACACAGGGGCACGGAGACCAGAAGTAGTTCCATAGGGCACTGAGGGATCTGGTCGGGGAAGAGGCCGACGCGACATACTATGACAACGTCGTATGTCCTTCTTCAAACGATGTACAGCAGCACTGGAGTGCAATTTAGGCGAAACGCTTGAGCCTGGTTTAACGGCAAAGTGAACATCGTTTATCCGAAGAGCTTCAGCCTGGGCTCTGGCCTATAACAAAGAGGAAAATATACTGTGAAAATAGTCACATAAGTTATACAAACATTACATTTCCCAAAGTTTAGTCATGGAAATTATTCATCAGTTACAACTGCTGGGGGTCTGAGCACTGGGTAGCTCATCGATCCTGATAACCAGGGCTCTGAAGTGCCTTGAGTGAATGGAACAGTCGTTGATCAAGAGCACTGCCGTTCCATTCATTACTAATGTGAGTGCCAAAGATAGTTGAGTGCTTCGCTCGACTAATCTTTAAGCACTCCCATTAACAATGAATGGAGCAGAAGTGTGCATGATCAACCATTGCTCCATTCACTCAGGGCTCTTCAGAGGCAAAGTTCTTCAGATCGGTGGGTGTCCCATCAATTGAGACATTAGCCTTTATCTATAAGATGGGGGAATGTTCAAACTTGGTGTGACATCTGCCACTGGAATACACACACTGCTACCAATGTCAGTTTAGCAGTTAGCTGCCTTATAACAGTAAATGGGAGGCTGTGCTGGGCAAGGAGCTATTGGAAGCAGAACAGTCACAAATATGGTCTTCCAACACCGAGCGTCGTTAACAACCTTGACACCATTGTGAAGGTCCTAATGAGGGGGTACTGGAACCCTGCCTGTGGGTAGAGCAGTCTTGGGGTCCTCTCCAGCCTGCTGGGTTAATTACTTAGAAGCTGTTGTCAATAAGATAGTCCCAGACATGGCCTGTCATGCTCCCTCAATAATATAGTTCAACTGCCTTTGAAACTACCAATTGCTACATCATCAAAAAGTAACTGCTTCATTTTTCAGGAGAGACATATTTTGGAATATGATGAAAGAGAAATTGACAACTATGAAATTAGATAATTGGAAAGATGCCAGTTTATCTGGTCCTCTTGGACTGACTACATTAAAAGCACTCCCTTTACCAGACCTACTTGTTCTCCTCATACACAGTAGGGAAACTGCCCAATCGGCTAGAGAGGCCTGGTACTGGAAGCTACAGGTCCTTATCTTCTTTTTATATGGGCGATATGATTCTCGCTTTCTTCTGTCTTTTTCTCAAGCGGTTTTAATTAGTATATAGACACACAAGGTCACCTTTAGTTCTGTACTTGGGTCCTACTGCACCCCTGTATATATTTCACACATTGGTATATTTGTTGAATTATTTCAAAGCTGAATGTCTATTTAAAAAAACAACATAGCACCGTAGACAACAATGCATTAAATGAATGCACTTCTTTAAACAATAATAATTCCTAGTTCTTTAGTAGCCTAGTAAATCAGTTGGGGTCCATGTCCTTAGACCCACTCAAACAATACGACATCACCATCTACAGGAACTACAATGCAAAAAAATTGCATTAAATTACACTTTAAACATATTTGGGCCGCATTTTTGATCAATTTTACTTTCAAGGTCTTCAACTGAGTGTAAGGGACAAGAGTATGTCATGATATTGAAGAATCACACACATACCTTTAAAAGAAAGTTTTTTGGTTTTGGGCCCCTCTTCTTGGGTCCATATATTTCCTGTTCTCTCTCTCTGTGAATATTCAAAAAAAAAAAAAAAAAGCACATTACAACTGTTACAAACACACAATATCACATCAGATAGCTTTGTTCTAGGCATTATGTTTCGGTTTGGGAGTTTGCTGTAATTAGGAAGCACAAAGACTAACAACTATTACAATGATAAAAAATAGGAAAGAAATCTGCCTTAAATGATAAGTTCCTTAGAATTAAAAAAAATTTACGCTGGACACCTGAAGTTTCCCTTGGGAGGACCTGAAGCAGTTAAATCTAAACTTTCCCTTTAAGCATGTGGTAAATCAGACATGAAAAAGTGATAAGAGTACTTGGAACTTACTTCTGCTCAAAAGCAACAATAAGTCTTGAGTCCAATATGTTCTCCTCGGGTTCCCATGTGCTGTACCTAGAAGGAAAAATAAAAAAAAGTCTGTTCAATAATTCTATTTCCCACATTATATTTTCCTGCATAAAATGTATTCATTTTGCATGTTCTTTTTATTTTTTTTAACACTTGTTTTCTTTAGGATTTCTACTAAGCATTGTGGAATAAAGCCCCTATGTACTGTGCACACATGCCTTTACTGAAGAGGACTAGCCGTGGAAGATGACTTCCTCACCGAAGAGTTGTAGGGTATGTGCACACATTGCGGATTCGTGTGCAGATTTTTCCACACGGAATCTGCAGAATCCTCAGGTAAAAATGACCTGTGTTTTACCTGGAGGATTCACTGTGGATTTTGTGCAGATTTCACCTGTGTTTTTACACCTGCAGATTCCTATAATGGAATGGGTGTAAAAACGCTGCGGAATCCGCACAAAGAATTGACATGCTGCGGAAAACAAACCGCTGCATTTCCACAAGGAATTTTCCGCAGCATGTGCACAGCGGTTTTTGTTTTCCATAGGATAACATGGTACTGTACATCCCATGGAAAACTGCTGCGGATCCACAGGGCCAAATCCGCTGCGGATCCGCAGACGAATCCGCAACGTGTGCACAGACGCTTACTGAGGAAAAGGTAGCTCTACCAAAGTCAAAAACAAAGGGGAAGGAAAGTCCACTCGCATGTTTCACCCTAGACAGACTGTCTACATTTCTCTTCACCCTCTTTAACCACTACCGACCTGTGACGCCACATAGGCATCATGGCGGAATCGCGTTCCTGCGGGTGGGGTGACCGGGATCATCGAAATGTCACCCGACCTGCAGGTACATGAGGACCTGTAGTTGACCACGGGAGTGGCTTTGCACCCCCCCACCGTGGCTACGATCGCTCGGGTGACCTCTGTCACCCCCCAGATCTGATTGTAGCTAGCATCCATGTGACACTAACCCTCCAATCAGATGTGGAGGGGCGGAGTGAGCTATGGCTGCCCTCGCTCTTCAGCCTCATCGCGTCCATGGAAGCTGAAGAGCGAGGTCCCTGCCTGCTGCTCCCACCTCCGTCCAATTCCACCCCCGCCCCTTTGATCACCCCCCCTGCTGCCGGCTCCTGCATCTTCTCATCCCACTCTTGCCCCCCGTACCTGACAGCTCCCAGTGATCACCCCCTCTGATGTTTCTGTTGGCTCCTGCATCTCCTGAGCCCCCTCCTGCCCCCCCACGCCTGACAGCTTCCTCCCGCCCCTGGTGATCACCCCCTGCTGCTACTGCCGACCCCTGCATCTCCTCAGCCCCCTCCTGCCCCCCCCCCCCCGTGCCTGACAGCCCTCTCCTGCCCCTGGTGATCACCCCATCCCACCCCAGTGATCACCCCCCGATGCAGCTTCCGGCTCCTACATCTCCTCAGCCCCCTCCAAATTTTCAAAAAGCCAAATGGCGATCCTTCCCTTCCGTGCACTCAAACAGTGGTTTATGACCACATACGAAGTATCGGCATACTCAGGAGAAATTGCCCAACAAATTTTAGGATACATTTTATGTGAAAATGAAAAAAAATTGAGGCTAAAAGAAAATTTGTGGAAAAAAAAAAAAAAGCACTCATTTTTACAGATCAATTTGTGAAGCACCTGGGGGTTCAAAGTGCTCACTATACATCTAGATAAGCTCCCTGGGGGGGGTCTAGTTTCCAAAATGGGGTCACTTGTGGTGGAGCTCCAATGCTTAGGCACACAGGGGCTCTCCATACGCGACATGGTGTCCGCTAACGATTGGAGCCAATTTTCCATTCAAAAACTCAAATGGCGCTCCTTCTCTTCTGAGCCCTGCTGTGTGCCCAAACAATGGTTTATGACCACATATGAGGCATCAGTGTACTCAGGAGAAATTACCCAACAAATTTTAGGATCCATTTGATCCTGTTGCCCATGTGAAAATGAAAAAAATTGAGGCTAAAAGAACATTTTTGTTGGAAAAATTAAAATGTCCACTTTTTCCTTCCACATTGCTTTAGTGTCTGTGAACCACCTGAAGGGTTAATAATCTTCTTGAATGTAGTTTTGAGTAGCTTGAGGGGTGTAGTTTTTGGAATGGTGTCACTTTTGGGTGTTTTCTATCATGTAGGCCCCTCAAAGGGACTTCAAAATTGCTGATAAACTTTGAACCCTTAGGGTGTGTGCATACGCTGCGGTTTCTGCTGCGGTTCCGCAGTGGATTTGGCCCTGCGGATCCGCAGCAGTTTCTGCTGCGGTGTACAGTACCATTATTCCCTATGGGAAATGGAAACCGCAGTGCAGATGCTGTGGAATTTTCCGCGCGGATTTTCTGCGGTTTCTAAACCGCAGAAAGAATTGACATGTCAAATCTCAATCCTTTCTGCGGATTCCGCAACGGTTTACCATCTCCTCCATTGTGGAGATGGTAAAACCGCAGGGCAAAACCGCAGGATAATCCGCAGGTCTTTTGACCTGCGGATTTATCTGCGGATTTTGAAAATCCGCACGGATCAATCCGCAGCAGATTCTGCAGCGTGTGCACACAGCTTTAGGCTATGTGCACACGGTGCGGATTCTGCTGTGGAATTTTCCACACAGATTTTGCTAAATCTGCAGGTGAAATAACCTGCGTTTTACATGCAGATTTAGTGCAGTTTTGAGGCATATTTCCCCTGCAGTTTTCACCTGCAGATTTCTATAATGGAGCAGGTGGAAAACTGCAGCAGAACCGCACAAAAGAAGCAACATGCTGCTTCTTTTATTCCGCACCAAATCTGCGCGGAAAAATCTGCAGCATGTGCACAGCGTTTTTTGTTTTATATAGCCTTAAATGGTACTGTACATCACGTGCAGTTCTGCTGGGCCAAATCTGCTGCAGAACTGCACAGAATCTGCACCGTGTGCACAGGGCCTATAACTTCCTAACAAAAAATTTTTTCCCCCCAAAATTGTGCTAATGTAAAGTAGACATGTGGGAAATGTTATTTATTAACTATTTTGTGTCAACTCTCTTTTTTCACAAATAAACGCAAAAATTATCGATCTAAATTTACCAACATGAAGCCCAATATGTCCCGAAAAAAAAAATCTCAGAATAGCCAGGATCCGTTGAAGCGTTCCTGAGTTATTACCTCATATAGGGACACTAGTCCGAATTGTCAAAAATGGCCAGGTCAGTAAGGTCAAAATAGATAGGCTGGGTGGTGAAGAGGTTAAAAAGCAACTTTTTTTTTTAATGTTTATTTTGTTTTTTTAAAATCCTTGCCTCTGCATGGGATATATGAGGGATTCTTTTTTTTTTTTTTTTTTAGGTCTAGTTGTAGCTTTGAATGACACCACTGATTTACCCAGGGAAGGGGATTCCAAGTGCAGTGAAATTATAATATACTAGATGGTGGCCCGATTCTATCGCATCGGGTATTCTAGAATCTCTGTTAAAGTAAAAAATAGTGATATACTTACCTTCCAATGACCCCCGGACTCTTTCTCTCCTCTCCACGCTCCAGTCATCTTCCGGTTCCAGTAATGCTTTGCGCTAAACACCTCTGATGACGTCGCGATCTCGCGAGAGTGACGTCATCTTCAGCCCTTCTCGCTAAGCATTACTGGGACCGGAAGATGCCGGGTGCGTGGTGAGAGGGAAAGAGTCCGGGGGGGGCGTCGGAAGGTGAGTATATAACTTTTTTTTATTTTAACAGAGACTCTAAAATACCCGATGCAATAGAATCGGGCCACCATCTAGTGTATTATACTCCTGTTACACCCGGAGCTGCTGTCACTGTTCTGCTGTTACCTAATGTATTGTACTCCAGTTACAGCCAAGAGCTGCAGTCACTGTTCTGCTGTTACCTAATGTATTGTACTCCAGTTACACCCAGAGCTGCAGTCACCGTTCTGCTCTTACCTAATGTATTATACTCCTGTTACAGCCAGAGCTGCAGTCACTTTTCTGCTGTTACCTAATGCACTCCTGTTACACCCAGAGCTGCAGTCACTGTTCTGCTCTTACCTAATGTATTGTATATGTACAGGACTGTGCCTGTGTAATGAGCGACGCAGCAGTGATGCCTTTAACGGCTGTAATGTGCCTGTACAATAAGCGATGCGGCCATGTTTCCACGACGACTAAGCGACTGTCGCTGATTGGTCACGGCCTAACTGCGCGACCAATCAGCGACACAGGATTTCGGTTACAGACAGACATGATAAGACAATTATATATATGGATACCGTATAAACTCGAGTATAAGCCGACCCCCCCTAATTTTACCACAAAAAAAACTGGGAAAACGTATTGACTCGAGTATAAGCCTAGGGTGGAAAATGCAGCAGCAATTTGCAAATTTCAAAAATAAAAATAGTTACCAATAAAAGTAAAATTAATTGAGACACCAGTAGGTTAAATGTTTTTGAATATCCATATTGAATCAGGAGCCCCATATAATGCTCCTTACAGTTCATGATGGCCCCCATAAGATGCTCCATAGAATATGCCCCATATGCTGCTCCATAAAGGTTATGGCCCCATATGCTGCTCCATAAAGGTCATGGCCCCATATGCTGCTCCATAAAGGTTATAACCTTTATGGAGCAGCATATGGGTCATGGCCCCATAAGATGCTCCATAGAATATGCCCCATATGCTGCTGCTACGAATAAAAAAAAAAAATGACACTCACCTCTCGTCATTGGTGGCCAGGTGCCGGTGTCCTGAGCAAGGCGGGGACCCCGGCGCGCTATGGGGGACAGGTGCCGTGTCACCGCTGGCTCAAGGCCCCGGCACCTGAGATATTCACCTGTCCCCGTTCCACCGTCGCTCTGTCTTCCGGGTCCTCTTTCAGTAACTGTTCAGGCAGAGGGAGCGCACTAACTACATCATCACGCCCTCTGACCTCAACGTCGCAGCCAGAGGACAGAGGGGCACACGGCGGTGGAACACAGAAAAGGTGAGTATTGCACTGCTCCCCCCCATCTGCCCCATTATACTCACTCCCTCCTGGCGCATCTCTGCAGTCCCTGTATCTTCCAAGGTCTCCGACGCCGCAGCTCCTCCTTCCGTGGTCACGTGGTACCACTCATTAAATCATGAATATGCGCATATTCAAGACTTTAATGAGCGGAACCATGTGACAGCTGAACACAGGCACCGGAGATCATGGGAGAAGCAGTGGCTGCAGAGACCGTGCCAGGAGGGAGTATGATCTGACATTGGCGCTCCCCCTCCCCCGCCGACCCCCTGGCATATATGACTCGAGTATAAGCAGAGAGGGGGCACTTTCAGCCTTAAAAAAGGAGCTGAAAATCTCAGCTTATACTCAAGTATATACGGTATATACAGTACAGACCAAAAGTTTGGACACACCTTCTCATTCAAAAAGTTTTCTTTATTTTCATGACTATGAAAATTGTAGATTCACTCTGAAGGCATCAAAACTATGAATAAACACATGTGGAATTATATAATTAACAAAAATGTGAAACAACTGAAAATAGGTCTTATATTCTAGGTTCTTCAAAGTAGCCACCTTTTGCTCTGATTACTGCTTTGCACACTCTTGGCATTCTCTTGATGAGCTTCGAGAGATAGTCACCGGAAATGGTCTTCCAACAGTCTTGAAGGAGTTCCCAGAGATGCTTAGCTCTGGTTGGCCCTTTTGCCTTCACTCTGCGGTCCAGCTCACCCCAAACCATCTCGACTGGGTTCAGGTCTGGTGACTGTGGAGGCCAGGTCATCAGGTGTAGCACCTCATCACTCTCACTCTTGGCCAAATAGCCCTTACACAGCCTGGAGGTGTGTTTGGGGTCATTGTCCTGTTGAAAAATAAATGATGGTCCAACTAAACGCCAACCGGATGGAAAAGTTCAGTATGCCTATAATTTTGAATAAATCCCCAACAGTGTCACCAGCAAAGCACCCCCATACCATCACACCTCTTCCTCCATGCTTCACGGTGGGAACCAGGCATGTAGAGTCCATCCGTTCACCTTTTCTGCGTCGCACAAAGACACAGTGGTTGGAACCAAAGATCTCATATTTGGACTCATCAGACCAAAGCACAGATTTCCACTGGTCTAATGTCCATTCCTTGTGTTCTTTAGCCCAAACAAGTCTCTTCTGCTTGTTGCCTGTCCTTAGCAGTGGTTTCCTAGCAGCTATTTTTACCATGAAGGCCTGCTGCACAAAGTCTCCTCTTAACAGTTGTTGTAGCGATGTGACTGCTGCTAGAACTCTGTGTGGCATTGATCTGGCCTCTAATCTGAGCTGCTGTTAACCTGCGATTTCTAAGGCTGGTGACTCGGATGAACTTATCCTCTGCAGTAGAGGTGACTCTTGGTCTTCCTTTCCTGGGGAGGTACTCATGTGAGCCAGTTTCTTTGTAGCGCTAGATGGTTTTTGCCACTGCACTTGGGGACACTTTCAAAGTTTTCCCAATTTTTCGGACTGACTGACCGTCATTTCTTAAAGTAATGATGGCCACTCGTTTTTCTTTAATTAGCTGCTTTTTTCTTGCCATAATACAAATTCTAACAGTCTATTCAGTAGGACTATCAGCTGTGTATCCACCAGACTTCTGCACAACACAACTGATGGTCCCAACCCCATTTAGAAGGCAAGAAGTCTCACTTATTAAACCTGACAGGGAACACCTGTGAAGTGAAAACCATTTCCGGTGACTATCTCTTGAAGCTCATCAAGAGAATGCCAAAAGTGTGCAAAGCAGTAATCAAAGCAGAAGGTGGCTACTTTGAAGAATCTAGAATACAAGACACACAGTATTTTCAGTTATTTCACTTTTTTGTTAATTATATAATTCCACATGTGTTAATTCATAGTTTTGATGCCTTCAGAGTGAATCTACAATTTTCATAGTCATGAAAATAAAGAAAACTCTTTGAATGAGAAGGTGTGTTCAAACTTTTGGTCTGTACTGTATCTTGAGTATAAGCCGGGTGTGCATTGTCTCCTTATCCCAGTCCTGCTATGAGTGGCTCCCGCGGTCCTGAACTGCTATGTGTGGCTCCCTCACTCCCCCCATCCTACTCACCCTCATCGCGCCATCCCTGCATCTCTGTTGTCCTGGCAACAGCAGCTCTTCCTGTGCTCAGTGGTTACGTGGAACTGCTCATTAAGGTAATGAATATGCGCTCCACGCCTATGTGAGTGGAGATGCATACATATTCTTTACCTTAATGAGTGGTACCACATGACCGCTCAACAAAGGGGAAGAGCTGCTGCACGGGACAACGGAGATGCAGAGTCGGAGATGCAGAGTCGGAGATGCAGCGACGGCGCGAGGAGAGTAAGTATGACGTCTTCTTGAAGCCAGCGGCTCCAGCTGTCAATGGATGTGCTGGAAATGTACTGAAAATCTCGGCTTATACACAAGTATATACGGTATTTGGTTTCTGCTCCCGTTTTCTGAAACCCATAATGAGCGATTTGAGGATTTGTTTTTTTGAGTGGCAAGCTAGTGATGTTCTCTTAAATACAATATTGGGGTGCATAATAATCATCTTTATATAGCGCCAACAAATTCCGCAGCGCTTTACAATTTAACAGTTGCAAATCACACCAATCAAAATTAACAACTTTAACAATAATAAAGTGATTAAAGCAAAATAAGATGGCCCTGCCTGTGAGAGCTTACAATCTACAGTGAGGTGGGGGAGATACAGAGTACAAGTGCGTATTTACAGTGATTTACAATGATGGTCCAGCCATCTCGAGGGAGTGGGGGATAGACAGACATAGTGAATGGGCTACTCCCACACACTTACACATAAAATGACTGTTCATCTGTATAAACAATTATATGCAAGTACAAACAAGATGGGAATGTCCAGCCATCATACCGCTCAGGAAGGAGACAGGTTCTGTGTCCCAGAGATGAACGTGCTTTGGTCCGACATGTGCATATCAACCCAAGGACAAAAGCAAAAGACCTTGTGAAGATGATGGCGGAAGCTGGTAAGATTGTGTTAATACCCACAGTGAAACGAGTAGTGTATCAACAGGGCTGAAGGGCCACTCTCCCAGGAAGAAGCCATTACCCAAAACATAAAAATGTCAGATTAATGTTTGCAAATGCATACAGGAACAAAGACCTTGCTTTTTGGAGACATGTCGTGATTTCTGATTAACCCCTTTACCCCCAAGGGTGGTTTGCATGCAAATTGTTTTCTCGTGACATATTGTACTTCATGCTAGTGGTAAAATTTCATTCATATAACTTGCGTTTATTTGTGAAAAAAACAGAAATTTGGGGAAAATTTCGCAATTTTCCAACTTTGAATTTTTATGCCCTTAAAAGGAATCTGTCACCATTTTTTTTGCCCTATTAGCTGCCGGCATAGACATCGGGGGCTTATCTACAGCATTCTGTAATGCTGCAGATAAGCCCCCGATGTAACCTGAAAGAGAAGAAAAACACGTAATATTATACTCACCGAGGTGGGTAGTCCGGTCCGATAGGTGTTGCTGTCCGGTACAACGGTTCCCTTCTTCATGCGATGACGTCCTCTTCTCCCATCCTGAAATGGCTCCGGCGCATGCGCATTGCTCTGCCCTATTGAGGGCAGAGCAGAATTCTGCAGTGCGCAAGCGCCAGACGTCTCCCAACACCTGCGCACTGCAGGACTCTGCTCTGCCCTCAACAGAGCAGAGCGCTTGCGCCGGCGCCATTACAGGACGGGAGAAGAGGACATCATCGCATGAAGGGAGGCGCCGGACGGGACGGCGACACCCATCGGACCGGACCGCCCACCTCCGTGAGTATAATATAATGTGTTTTTCTTCTTTTTCAGGTTACATCGGGGGCTTATCTACAGCATCACAGAATGCTGTAGATAAGCCCCCGATGTATATGCCAGCAGCTGAAAGGCCAAAAAAAGGGTGACAGATTCCCTTTAAATCAGAGATATGGCACACAAAAAAACTTGATAAGTAACATTTCCCACGTTTACTTTACATCAGCACAATTTTGGAACCAAATATTTTTTGTTAGGCACTTATAAGGGTTCAAAGTTGACCAGCGGTTTCTCATTTTCACACCGTTTTTTTTTTAAAGGGACCACATCACATTTGAAGTCACTTTGAGGTGTCTGATAAAAAAAAAAAAAACATAAAAGTGACACCATTCTAAAAACTGCACCCCTGACGGTACTCAAAACCACATTCAAGAAGTTTATCCTTCAGGATTAAAAAAAAGAGCATTCTGTAACACTTAATTATACTTGGAGCGGTTTGAATTCGCTAACTTGGCTTCATATATATGTGCATTGTATGGGTTTTGATAGATTACTTATGTATATTCATGTACTTGTATGGCATTGTTAAAAAGACTTGAGTTCTCTACTTTTTTTTACCTTAATCCTCTTTCCCACCCTTTTCCCTTTGTTAATTCCCTTTCTTTCCCTTCTTTCCCTCCCCTTTTCCCAACCCTTGTTATTTACTAAAATCCAATAAAAATGTTTGAAAACAAAAAAAAAAAAAAAAAAAAGAAGAGCGTTCAACTTTTTTACCCACAAAAAAATTACTTCAAGTCCAATTTTTTTTTATTTTACCAAGGGTAACAGGAGAAATTGGACTTCAAAAGTTATTGTGCAGTTTGTCCTGAGTACGCCGACACCTGAAATGTGGGGGGAACCACTGTTTCGGCGCATGGCAGAGCTCAGAAAGGAAGGAGCGCCATTTGACTTTTTCAACACAAAATTGGCTGGAATTCAGATTGGATACCATGTCACGTTTGGAGAGCCCCTGATCTGCCTAAACAGTGGAAACCCCCCACATATGACACCATTTTGGAAATTAGACCCCCCCAAGGAACTTATCTAGACTTGTGGTGAGAACTTTGAACCCCCAAGTGCTTCACAGAAATTTATACCGCCCAGGCGCGAAAATAAAAAAAATCATTTTTTCCACAAACATGATCTTTTGGCCCCAATTTTTTTTTATTTTCCCCAAGGGTAACAGGAGAATTTGGACCCCAAAACTTGTTGTACCATTTGTCCTGAGTACGCTGACACCCCATATGTGGGAGAAAACTACTGTATGATCAAACAGGTGCAATCCAGCAGAATCCACAGGAAATCTTGATCACTTAAAAAGTAACTTATTCGTTATCATAAAAATATGAACAATTCTGGAGTTCAATGCAAAAATAGTACTATCAGCACAACACACAGCGCAGCATAATCCTGGATTTGGGGGGCAGGTCCAAATCTTGCACTGGGGCCCATTGATTCTCGCCCCTGCATGTCAGATTTTAAAACAAATTGGGATTAGTCACTGAGGAGTTACTGTAAGTTGTCTATGTTTTGCTGGGGATGATGGAGCACTGCCTTTAAAAAAAAAAAAAAAAAAAAAACACACAACACCACACAAAACAGGCACAGAAAACTTACTTGATAGCCCAACCTTTCCACTTCACAAGATATTCAATACGACCCTGAAATAGAAAATGGAAATTAATTATTGCACGTTTCCAGAACATACACTGTTTCTTACATCTTTATTTGATTAACCCTTTAAATGACCAGATAATTTCTCATTTTTTTGTCTAGCTTTCTTCCAAACGTTATAACATTTTAATTTTGTTGTAGACATAGCCATAAAGGGGATTGTTTTTATATGGCAACACCAAACTTGCCTCTATTTTTTTTTATTTTCTCTATGATGTGAAGTAAGTAATAGTAAAAATAAAAAAAATAAAGTGTGGCATGCATGAATACAAAAAAAAACAAAAAAAAACAAAACAAACTTCTTTGGACTTGGTCCAAGTGGAGTAGCTAAGGCTACTTTCAGACATCAGTTTTTTAGCGGCGAAAAATGTAAAAGCCGGATCCGGCTTTTATCCCATAGACTAGCATTATCTCCGCATTGCGCCTGATGGCCATGCGGCATGTCCGGCTTTTGCCAGATACGCAAAAAATGCCTGTCCGGCGTCTGCAAAAAGCATTCCCTGCAACTTTTTTTGCAGCGCCGAAACGGCTTTTTACACAGCGCATGCCCGGACACTGAGTGTTAACCCCACAAGTGCCCGGCAAGAGAGATCTCTATCTCACCCGGACACTTGTGAGAGATCTCTCTCGCCGGGCACTTGTGGGTTAACACTCACAGTGTCTGGGCGAGAGAGAGAGAGATCTCTCTCTCTCTAACCGCCACCCCAGGCGTGGAATGGAGAGCAGCGAGTATTCCGGTAGCTGTCCTCTGCTTGTAAGAAACGCATGACGTCACTGCCATGCGCTGCTTACAAGCATAAGGGTATGTGCACACGTTGCGGATTTGCCTGTGGAATTTTATGCGCCAATTCTGCATTTCTTGGCAGAAAACACAGGTAAAAATCTGCACAGATTTGATGCGGATTTGTATGAGTTTTTGTAAGCCAACTAAAGATATATTATTTAGCAAAAAATAAAAAAAGTTGTGATGTCATTTCTTTGTCCAACCTCTTATTTTGCATACTCCATTGAAGAATAATGTTTATACACACATAGCATAGATATAGAGAGTATATATATATATATATATATATATATATATATATATATATATATATATATATATATATATAGTGGTGCAGTGACCGCTGTGTCCGCTAGGGGGCGCTGTGTGGGAGTCCCAGGACAGCAGTATAAGCATTTCCATTACCCTGATAGGTGTAGGATACTGAAAGATCATAATGATCAGCAGAGGTACTGCTGAGTAGTACGTTCCGTTACAATGTGTCAGGGAAGCCTGTGTTTGGCTGTGTGTGCAATAGGACCTTGTGTGAGGTCATAGTCATGTGGTCACCTGTGGGTGTGGTTATGGACCATATAAGGTACCTGAGGTCTGGTCACAGGGGGTGAATGCTGGGACCTGGTTGGTCCAGTGAGGAAGGTCCCGTGAGGAGATGGAGCTTCCTGCCTGACAGCACATGTGGACGCTGTGTGTAATGGCTGCCAGCACCTGTTAGTTCCCTGGAGGGAATGAATGCCTGCTGCATGATAAAGGAACCGTGAGGTTACCCAAACGTGGGTGAGAACTTGGGGCTAGGAAGCCTGCACATTGAATAATGCACAGCTTATGTGACTATAGGACATTGCTAACATGGACGCTATGCTGATTGTGCTGTTAAGTGAACTTTCAGTTGCTGTCCTGGTTTATGAGGATTAAGAAACCGAAAGGACTGTTATGGTTGATGAAAACCTGTACTGTTTTATCACTGCCAAGCGAGTGTCCCCCAACCTGTAAGACATCGCTACCTCACAATATAATATATATCTCTCTATCTATATATCTATCTCTCCACTATCTATCGATAGATATATCTATAGATAGATAAATCTATTGATATATCTATAGATGGATATATCTGTCCATCCATCCATAGGTATATCTATCCATCGGTAGATATGTCTATCCATCCACCTATCCATCGATAGATATATCAAGAAATGGATGGATAGATATATCTATAGATAGAAAAAAATCTGCGTTAGGCCGGGGTCACACTTGCGAGAAACTCGCCAGAGGCTCACACCTCAATACTCGGCACTGCCGTCGGCACTCGGACCAGAGCGTTCAGCTGCATAGAAATACACGCAGTAGCACACTCCGGTTCCGAGTACTGAAGTGCGAGATTCTCGCAAATGTGACCCCGGCCTAACGCAATATCTGTTTAAATTGAAAGAAAAAACAAAAAAAAAAAACAAAAAAAAACAAAAAAAAAAAAAACCCGTGGGGTCCCCCTATAATTAATAGCCAGAAAGGCTATGCAGACAGCTGCGGGCTGATATTCATTGCCTAGGAAGGGGCCATGGATACATTCCCTCCCCAGGCTACAAACACCAGCTCTCAACCGCCCCAGAAATGGCATATGTCTAAGGCCTCATTCACACATCCGTTAGTCTCCATCAGTCAAAATCTGCAGTTTTGCAAAAAAAAAAAAAAAAAAACCACGGCTCCGCCATTTTTCTTGGCGGATCAGTTTTTTTTCCCCATTGACTTGAATTATCGGCGGATCTTGACGGTCATCCGTTGCTTTACGGATCCGCCAAAATTTTGGCGTCTGCTGACATGCCTGGACGGACCATGAAACTTTTTTTGCCTGGCTGGATCCGCATTTTTCACTGCGCATGCCCGGAAGAATTACCTTTGGCAAAAATTTAACCCTAACCCCGGTTCTGGGGGCTGAAAAAAAAAAAAAAAAAAAAAAATTTCTCTCTCTCTCTTATATGGGGTAATAATGGGTTAATGTCACTTTTGCATTGAACGGTGACATCAAGCCCGGTCAGTAATGGATAAGCATCAATAAGACGCCTGTCCATTACTAATCTTAGTTATTAATGGGTTAAAGAAAAAAACAAAAACAGAAAAGTCTTTTAATTAAATAAAACAGCACACAGATTTCCATCTTTTATTGTACGCCTAATTCCCCAAAGCCATTGATCTCCTGTAAAAAACAAAAAATAAACCAACAGTATACGCCCTGGTCTGACATAATCCCTTTAATAACGAGTGTCCCACGACAATCTCCTCTACAGAGCAGTCATCAGCAGACGTGACCTCTCTACAGGGCCTCCGATGATTCACTGACCAGAGATAATACTCCCGCAGTGTATCATAGGAGTTCAGGCTCTCACTTTACGGCACCACCGCTGTGTGAGAATTTTCTCATGCAGCGGTGCCATAAGTGACAGGATGAACTCAGGTGACCTGTCGGCGGCGGAGTGACAGTGCGGACTATTATCTCTGTCACTGTACACCGGAGCCCCTGGAGGGTGGTCACATCTGCTGATGTGACAGCTCTACACGGGAGATCTTCGTGGGACAATCGTTAATAAATGGATTACATCAGAACAGGGAGTATAGTTTATTATTTTTTTCAGGTGATCGAGGGCATCGGGGATTAGCTGTATATGGTGAGTATGTGTTTTTTTTACTATTCAACACATTAGCCGGATGATGGGACTACTACTGTCCCATCATTGGCTAATGGTGTCACTGTAGCAGACACAGCAGGATGGGACTAGTAGACCCATCGGACGATGCCTGCCTACACACAGACACGCGCTCATGCACGTACATACACATATAGCTCCGCAGACCCCCATACAGACACAGATTCACGCAGACACCCGCACACAGACACGCACATATTCTCCGCCCACACACTTTCCTCCTCCATATCTGCAGCAAATTTGCAGATTTTTTTTTACATATTGGCAGTTTTGCTGTGGATGTGCCTGACTCAATGGAAATCAATGGGCGCAGAAACGCTGCAGATCCACAAAGAGAATTGACATGCTGCGGAAAAACTGCTGCAAATCTGTGCAGATTTTTCCGCATGTGCACAGCAATTGTTGACTTCACATTGACTAACATTGGCTGTGTACTACACTGTGGATTTGATGCAATTCCGCACGTCCAAAGACGCTGTGGAAACGCATTTAAATCTGCAACGTGTGCGCATAGCCATAGTCAGCTGCTGGCATCGGAACAAAACACTGAGGGAGCACAGGGAAGGTAAGTAGGATTTTTTTTTTAATGATTTTCTGAAGGGGGCTGTACGCCCCAGGACAGGGGTGAGTGGGCCGTGTACACCAGGATAGGGGTGAGAGGGTCGTGTACACCAAGCTTATACTCAAGTGAATAAGTTTTCCCAGTTTTTTTGTGGTAAAATTAGGTGCCTCGGGTTATATTTGAGTATATACGGTATATCAATAATCCTACAAGCATTTTAGCAATTATATTTAGCAATATTAATTGCTAAATATAATTTAGCAATATATACATACACACACACACACACTTACTTAGGTCCATATATATTTGAACAGAGACAACATTTTTATAATTTTGGTTCTAGACATTGCCACAATGAATTTTAAACAAAACAATTCAGATGCAGTAGAAGTTCAGACTTTCATTTGAGGGTTTCACTTCAAGCAAAAACAAGGAAGTGTTTACCACAATTTTGAAACAGACATTCAAGTTAGTTAAAACCAACATTTATTTGGTCATATATAAAATACATACTCATTGTATAAATCACGATAAATAAAAAGAGATACACAGTGCACAATACAACCACCAACAAAGGTATCACAACAGACAGATCAGGGGAAGAAATGGACACTGATATAATGCACAGCTTATGTGTCTACAAAAAATGATACACACTGATAATATCATGCGGCTTAGATTTGATACCTATGCACCTCTAGTTGATGTAACGTTATTCCCAAATCTTGTTGGACAAAAAAATGCCTAAAAAAAGGCTAACTAATGAAAAACTGCCAAAAGTGTATATGATATGAATGTCATATTAAATAATCTCTAAACTGCTCGTTAAGGGCTAAGAAACAACAGGCTAAGAATAGATCATCAGAGATATAAATCTTAAAATACTATGTGCAGAGTGCCAAATTATATTAAATATATCTCTTGTATAAATTACACAATGGTGATATATAAATACATAATAGCTTTAATTCAGTGACGCTCTATATAACCATTGTGAGCATGTCCCTATATTGTGAAAAGCCCTATATTGCAATAAGAGACCAATATGTTAAATAGACATGGCAGCAGGATAAGGATACCTGACCTGTTAGCGGCAAGAGTTCCCCGACACGCGTTTCGCGTAAGCTTCTTCAATTGGGGGGTGAATAGATGACAAGTATTGCTGGGTGATCTATTTATAGTCATGTTTCCTATTACCTAGGCGGTCTGTAATGGCGCTTGCTTCACATCGCCCGTGGAGTGACGTCAGACGGCTCAGCGTCCCACGTGACCAACCCATGATTCCTCAACCCGACGCGTCAGGGCAAGGAAGAGGGAGGGCCGCGCTCAGGAGCCGTTGCCATGGTGACGCACTGGCCAGCAATGATTACAAGCGCACACCGCCAGGAGCTGAGGGAGAGAAAAGAAGACTGGAGATATGTAAAAGTGCGCAGTGCAAAAAAAAATATAACGCAATAGTAAAAGTTCATTCCCTTATCAGAAGAATACAAACAAGTGTCTGATGTGTATAATAGAGCCAAAATATTGCAAAATGAAAAATAATAAAAATGTGAAAAAAGTGCATGATTTTCAAACAATATAGGGACACATGTAGTAGTCCCAACATGAGTAAAAGCAATGAGAACAATGCTGTATTTTAAAGTGAGCAATTGAACGAAGATTAATGTAACAGCATATAAGCTGTATTGAGACGTAGCGATGCAAATTACTAAGTGATGAAAATCACATGAAGTGCCTAAGTATTAATAAAAACTTTTAGTCCAAAAAACATTATCAAAAATTTTTTTCCTTAAGACATTAATTTGTTTCTCATTAAAAATGTTTCCCCCAAAAAAATATTTCAACATACTACCCAAATAAGGGTCACCTAATAAATTAGGAAAATATGGGAATATGAAACACTGAAGAAACACATGAAATATACACATATAAAATTACATTAATGTATATGGGTGTATACATTTGTAAATTATAATATATATATATATACATACATATACACACACACACAGACATACAAACAACACGAACTAAACATGGTGCATAAAGATATCTCCTTCTCCTCTTAATCCTCCTTCCAATAAGAGATGAATAGGCCTTTATAAGGAATCCCTCTATTCTCCAAACTAGACAAGTGATAAGTTCCTCAAAGATAGAAAAAATGGTGGGATAATACATGAGTCCTAAAAACTAAAACAATAAAAATTAAAACAAGCAAAAATAAGCAAAGACAAGACAAATAAAACCAATTACAAGAAAGGGGCAAAACTCAAAATTTCGTTTAACCCGTCTGGTTGAACAGAGCCTATCCTGAATATCCATTTGGCTTCTAACTGAGCCAAATGTTTCTTCCAATTTCCTCCCCTTTGATTGATGAACACTTTATCTATACCTATCACTCTTAAGAGTTTAGCATTACTTTATGGACTCGTTTGAAATGTCTTGGTATGGGTTATAAAGCCACATCATCAATAGTGCCTTGGGCGTTATTAATGTCCCTCACATGTTCTCTGATTCTTACTTTTAGAGGTCTTGATGTGAGACCAATGTACACTTTCTCACAGGGGAACATCGCGTAATAAACACCTACCGAGTTACATGTAATATGCTTGTTGATTTTAAACATTTTTTTCCCCATCACTTGATTTAAATGTTAGCGCGCATTGCATATTTGGGCAGGCTATGCAATCCATGCATGGATAAAAACCCTCATTTTAATCCTTTAGATCCCGTACCGATGTCCATTTCTTCTTCTGTGTGGTAACTATCTACCAACATGTCTCTCAAATTTCGAGACCTTCTATACGTAATAGAAGGAGTGTCAAAGACATGCTTTGTAACAATGTGGCCCGCCTTCAAGATTGGCCAGAATTTGGTCAGAGCTCTTCTCATATCATATACACTTTTGGCAGTTTTTCATTAGTTAGCCTTTTTTTAGGCATTTTTTTTGTCCAACAAGATTTGGGAATAACTTTACATCAACTAGAGGTGCATAGGTATCAAAACTAAGCCGCATGATGTTATTATCAGTGTGGATCACTTTTTTGTAGACACATAACCTGTGCATTATATCAGTGTCCATTTCTTCCCCTGATCTGTCTGTTGTGATACCTTTGTTGGTGGTTGTATTGTGCACTGTGTATCTCTTTATTTATCGTGATTTATACAATGAGTATGTATTTTATATATGACCAAATAAATGTTGGTTTTAACTAACTTGAATGTCTGTTTCAAAATTGTGGTAAACACTTCCTTGTTTTTGCTTGAAGTGTTATTTATAGGAAGTTATTTATAGGCCTTTTTGTATGGCATTTTCATTTGAGGGTGTCCACATTAAAATTGGATGAAGGGTTTAGGAGTTCCAGCTCCTTAACATGTGCCACCCTGTTTTTAAAGGGACCAAAAGTAATTGGACAGATTAAAGAATTGTAAATAAAATGTTCATTTCTAGTACTTGGTTGAAGACCCTTTGTTAGCAATGACTGCCTGAAGTCTTGAACTCAAGGACATCACCAGACGCTGTGTTTCCTCCTTTTTGATGCTCTGCGAGGACTTCACTGTGGTGGTTTTCAGTTGCTGTTTGTTTGTGGGCCTTTCTGTCTGAAGTTTAGTCTTTAACAAGTGACATGCAGGCTCAATTGGGTTGAGATCAGGTGACTGACTTGGCCATTCAAGAATATTCCACTTCTTTGCTTTAATAAACTTCTGGGTGGCTTTGGCTTTGTTTTGGGTCATTGTCCATCTGTAGTAAGAAACGACGACCAATCAGTTTGGCTGCATTTGGCTGGATCTGAGCACAGAACTGTGCTGGCTTTTTTAGATGTATTTTAGCAAAGTCCAGTCTAGCCTTTTTATTCTTGATGCTTATGAGTGGCTTGCACCGTGCAGTGAACCCTCTGTATTTACTTTCATGCAGTCTTCTCTTTATGGTAAATTTGGATATTGATACGCCTACCTCCTGGAGAGTGTTGTTCACTTGGTTGGCTGTTGTGAAGGGGTTTCTCTTCACCATGGAGATTATTCTGCGATCATCCACCACTGTTGTTTTCCGTGGGCGCCCAGGTATTTTTGCATTGATGATTTCATCAGTGCTTTCTTTCTTTCTCAGGATGTTCCAAACTGTAGATTTTGCCACTCCTAATGTTGTAGCAATTTCTCAGATGGGTTTTTTCTGTTTTTGCAGCTTAAGGATGGCTTGTTACACCTGCATGGAGAGCTCCTTTGACCGCATGTTTCCTTCACAGCAAAACCTTCCAAATGCAAGCACCACACCTCAAATCAACTCCAGGCCTTTTATCTGCTTAATTGAGAATGGCATAACGAAGGGATTGCCCACACCTGTCCATGAAATAGCCTTGTAGTTAATTGTCCAATTACTTTTGGTCCCTTTAAAAACAGGGTGGCACATGTTAAGGAGCTGAAACTCCTAAACCCTTCATCCAATTTTAATGCGTATACCCTCAAATGAAAGCTGAAAGTCTGAACTTCAACTGCATCTGAATTGTTTTGTTTAAAGTTCATTGTGGTAATGTCTAGAACCAAAATGAGAAAAATGTTGTCTGTCCAAATATATATGGACCTAACTGTATGTATGTATGTGTGTATCATCAACCAATCATGAAGCATCTTTCATTTCACCAGAGCTGTTCAAAGGAAGCTGAGCTGTGATTGGTTGCAAGGAAAACTGTTGCTCATAGCAACCAATCACTAATCATCTCTCATTTCACCAGAGCTGGTTAAAAGAAGCTGAGCTGTGATTGGTTGCTATGAGCAAGTTTTCCCACTTGACAACACCGCAACAGACACTGACATGGTGGGAGAAATCTAGCATCCCCGGGAACATAAGTTACCAGCCCTTGTTTGCCCCCCAGCAAAAAGCACAGAGCGCATGACAGAAATGAATCCCACCCTCCCATGGATCATTGGTATGCAAGTTAGGGCAAATCCACTCAGCGTTTTGGTACTGACCCCACCAGGCCTTTCTTAAAAAGGGATCTGCGGTATGGAAGACAGGGCAAATCCATCCAGTGCTTTGGTTCTAACCCCAGTCCTCTCAAACGGATCCTCAGTATGGAAGTCAGGGCAATTGCCTTCAAATGCTCTGGTACTGACCCCAGGCTCTCTTAAAGGGATCTCCTGTATGGAAGTTATAGGGAAAATCCCTCAGCGCTCTGATTCTAATCCCAGGGTTCTATTAAAGGTATCATTGGTATGCAAGTCAGGGCAAATCCATCCAGCGGTTCTGATCCAAAGCTTTCTTAACGGGATCCCCCGTATGGAAGTTAGGACCGTTCCACTCAGCGCTCTGGTTCTGACCCCAGGCTGACTGGACGATGCGGGATATTAGGGGGAGTAGACCAGTGGCTCTGGCTGATGGAATGATGCGGGATATTAGGGGTAGTAGTCCAGTGGCTCTGACCGGATGATGTGGAATATTAGGGGTAGTAGTCCGGCGGCTGTGACAGGATGATGTGGGATATTAGTGGTAGTTGTCCGGTGGCTCTGGCTGACGGGATGATGTGGGATATTAGGGATAGTAGTCCGGTAGCTCTGGCTGAAGGGACAATGAGGGATATTATAGTGAATGTGGCTATGCGGAGTGGGCGGGGCTCTACACATATATATATATTTTCATTATAATTTGTTATAATTAACCGTAGTTAGTTACTATGCCCGGGCAGCGCCGGGCTCTTCAGCAAGTAGAAAATATGTGAAATAGATCAGTGTGCACAGCACTTATTACCTATACGTTATAGCATCCAGAATACAGACAAAGTGCAGTGTGCAAACATACTTTCATATGACATGCTTGATATCCATGCAAAAGAAAATCTATGCTCATGTAACATGATATATTGTCTAAAGGAATATACTATACCAGCAAGACCAATAACGTTTTGAGAAGGGTATTGTGAGAATCATGTGGGAATAGTGGATGAGGGCAGGTATATCTCGCCCAGATTCCTTTCCTATGTGGCCTAGTCTGGTCAGTATCGCACCTGCTTGCTAATGAATAATGGGAGGTGGATATAAAAGGATTCCAGGTGGTTGTGTGAGTGTCTCAGCCTGGAGACACAGAGAGCCTGTCTGTGTGAGAGACACGTGAGTGAAAGCAGTGCCGACTGCAACTGTGGTTTGGCTGGACGGGAGAAGCCCGCCAGTTGGTAGTTAGGTTGTACCTTGTTTAATTAGTGCCGGACAGGCAAGGATTTGTTTTATGTTTTTTTCCTTTTGCATTGCTTTCATCGTTAATAAACCTGACCCAGGGTCAGTTACACCCGAATCCCAGCTCTGCGCCTGAGTTTCATGCTGAACGCACGTGACCTTTGACCCCAGCAAAGCCGATCCCAGAGTGTTTTATCACATTGAGGTGGAGAACGCGGGCATCACGTTGCAAGCATGAGCATGGAGGACGTGGTGAAAGCGCTGGTACAGTCCACCGCCGTCCAGCAAGGAGCTAATCGGGTGATGATGCTGAAGGAGTTGGTGGACATGACGGCTACCGATCGTTCGCTTCTCCAGCAGGTGGCGCAGCGCCTGTCAAGCTTACCTGAGGTTAACCTGGAAGCAGAGTCGACGGTGATTCACGCGAGTCGGTACTGGCAGAAGATGACGTCGAAGCATACCTGACCACGTTTGAACGGACGGCGGTGCGAGAAAAATGGCCGAAGGCACGATGGGCCGGCCTGATTGCCCCGTTTCTTTCCGGTGAGGCCCAAAAGGCGTATTATGACTTGGAACCTGAAGCTGCGCAGGACTTTGACAAATTGAAAGCCGAGATCTTGGCCCGGCTGGGAGTGACGACCGCTGTCCGTGCACAGAGAGTGCATCAATGGACTTATCAGCCGGATAAACCACCGCGGTCACAGATGTTCGACCTGATCCACGTGACGAAGTGGCTACAACCCGAGGTGTTGACAGCGCCAGAGATAATCCAGAAAGTCATCATGGACAAGTACCTGAGAGCTCTACCGCCAGCCCTGAGGAAGTGGGTAAGCCATGGAAATCCTACGACGGCAGATCAACTGGTGGATCTGGTTGAACGTTACTCGGTGGCGGAAGGACTCCGAGACGACGCTACCCCACCTCGTTCTTCATCATCTCCACGTGGAACCGGTAAGACTGTTCCAGGGAGTAGGGGAGATAGAAAAATCCCTAAGACAGTGGGGGAGGAAAACGGGACTGCCCGCACTGCGAGGCCGAGAGTAACGAACTATGGTCTAAGCAAGGGGCCCGTTAGGTGTTTCCGCTGCCAAGAGATGGGACATATTGCTGCGAACTGTCCGGTCACTACGGAACCCATGCAGTGCGACGTCACAGACTCTAAAAACCGCATGTCTATGGTTGCACGGGTAGTGAGTGTGAATGCCGGTCAAAAGGATGTGGAAAAACACTTGTGTGATTTAACTGTTGATGGCAAAAATGTGGTGGCATTGTTAGACTCGGGAAGTGTGGTGACTCTGGTGAAGGAGAGTCTGGTGTCAGCCCCGACTGGACCATCAGACAAATTTTCTGTAACGTGTGTGCATGGAGACACCTGTTCGTACCTCACCACGGTCATATGCATTACTACTATGGGTCTGTGCAACATAAAGTGGGACTCGTCCCGGCGTTATTGCATGATGTTATCCTGGGCCGGGATTTTCCCCACTTCTGGCAATTGTGGGAGAATCAGTTGATGCCCTCGGGTAATCGTGTACATGATTCTTCTCCCAGGGCGCGTGTGGGTCCCGAACCCCTGGAAGAGGTCTCCCCGGAATATTCGGGGGAAGAGTCTGCGGGAAATGACCTGCAGTTCCCGTTTTCAGTCATGGCGGGTGATACGGAGGAGACCGGGGAAGCGGAGGAGGCCGACAGCCGTCCACCTCCCCGTTTGCCAGATTTGGAAGTTCAGAAAGATGACTTCCAAAGCGAGCAAATAAAGGATCCTACCCTTTCTCAGGCTAGGACAAATGTAAAAGTGATAAATGGGGTACCCGTAGAACCTGGCTCTAGGCTGGCATATCCTTACATGGTTCTGGAGAATGATTTACTCTATCAGATAGAGAAAAAGGGGGAAGATACGGTGCAACTATTAGTCGTGCCAAAACCCTACTGGCGGCAGGTGTTGGACCTGGCCCACAGATATGTGATGGGAGGTCACCTGGGAGTCCAGAAAACCACCAAAAGGATATTACACTGTTTTGTTTGGCCAGGCATGCATCACGATATTCGTGAATATTGTAAGTCTTGTCCTGACTGCCAAGCCTCTGCACCTAAGCCCCGGTTCTGTAGCCCTTTGGTACCCCTACCTATTATTGAAGTCCCGTTTGAGAGGATTGGGATGGATTTAGTTGGACCCCTTCCACGGTCTGCACGTGGACACCAACATATCCTGGTCATCTTGGATTATGCCACTCGTTACCCGGAGGCCATCTCTTTGCGTAACACGGCCACCAAGACGATTGCCAAGGAACTGGTGCATGTGTTTAGTCGGGTCGGTATACCAAAACAGATACTCACCGACCAGGGGACCCCCTTTATGTCCAGGGTAATGAAGGAGCTCTGCCGATTGTTACAAATCGAACCATTACGCACATCCGTGTATCATCCTCAAACAGACGGGTTGGTCGAACGGTTCAATAAAACTCTGAAGCAGATGCTGAGAAAGGTGATAGACAAGGATGGTAAGAACTGGGACTATTTACTTCCGTATTTGCTTTTTGCCATCAGGGAAGTACCCCAGTCTTCCACGGGATTCTCGCCTTTCGAGTTATTGTACGCCCGACGTCCTCGCGGACTGTTAGACGTTGCAAAAGAAACCTGGGTCAGGTCACTCCGCTTAAAACAGTGATAGATCACGTCACACAAATGCATGACCGTATTGTGGCTGCTATGCCTATCGTCAAAGAACACATGATACAGGCTCAAGGAGCCCAAAAAAGAATCTATGATAGGGGCGCCAAGATCCGTACGTTTGCACCCGGAGATAGGGTGTTGATCCTGGTCCCCACGGTGGACAGTAAGTTCCTGGCAAAGTGGCAGGGCCCCTTTGAGATTAAAGGAAAGAGTTGGTGAAGTAAACTACAAAGTATACCAGGCAGGTAAACGGAAACCTGAACAGATTTATCATGTAAATCTGATAAAACCCTGGAAAGATCGGTCTGCCTTGTCAGCGGAGCTGGCCCGTCCCATCTGCTCGCATACCGTACCGGAGGTACGGGCTGCAGAGACTCTCTCGGAGCGGCAAAAGACTGAGGTCAGGCAGTTTCTACTTCACAACCAAAAGTTTTTCTCAGAAAAACCCGGGCAGACTACGCTAATGAAACATGACATCGTAACGGAACCTGGTGTCACAGTTCACGTAAAGCCCTACCGAATCCCGGAAGCGCGCCGTGAAGCCGTGTCCCGAGAAGTGAAGGCAATGTTAGAGTTAGGTGTCAATGAGGAATCGCACAGTGCTTGGTCCAGCCCGATTGTGCTAATTGCTAAACCGGACGGCACCATCCGGTTCTGCAATGACTTCAGGAAACTGAATGCGGTCTCAAAATTTGATGCCTACCCTATGCCCCGGGTCGACGAGTTAATAGATCGGTTAGGAAAAGCCCGGTATATTACGACCCTAGACCTAACAAAGGGGTATTGGCAGATCCCTCTGGTGGAGGCTGCCAGAGAAAAGACGGCATTTGCTACGCTGGAAGGTCTATTTCAGTATGTGTATATGCAGTTTGGACTGCACAGAGCACCGGCGACCTTCCAGAGACTGATGGATCGAGTCCTGAGGCCACATAGGCAGTACGCTTCGGCCTATTTGGACGACATTGTCATTTACAGCTTGGACTGGGAGACTCATCTCCAGAAAGTACAAGCTGTGATTGACCACCTGTGGGAGGCAGGTCTAACCGCGAACCCCAAGAAATGTCACATTGGGCTAGAAGCCCGGTATTTGGGGTATGTAATTGGGAGGGGTGTTGTTAAACCCCAGGTTGATAAGATTCAGGCGGTTCAGGACTGGCCACAACCTGTCAACAAGAAGCAGGTGCAAGCCTTCCTGGGGATCGCCGGCTATTATCGCCGGTTCATACCCAATTTTGCAGCCATCGCTACCCCCCTGACGGATCTTACAAAAGGGAAAGACTCAGTCATGACTAAATCCATTTAAAGATGGTTGTTAAATGAAGGATGATAATGGTATCATCCTTCATTTAACAACCATCTTTACTGGACACCCAGGGTCACGGACTGGGTCACTGCCACCGTGGAATCCCCTTTAAAGAACCTGACCGGCCCGTAACCGAGTAACCCAAGGCCCTGTTGGGCCCTCCACATGCTCCCCAACATGTATCGTCACTACAAATGCTGCATTTGCCCCTGATAAAGCTGCAAGGTGTGCATGCAGTTCGTCCTGTTTAAAGGTTAGCAACAATCATTTAGGTTACCCAACAGCTGTGGTGGCTCAATCACAGAATGGTGTCCATCGCTGTATGGTGCACATTTCCAAAAACCATGAAGTATCTTACACCCGGATGCCTGCACTGATGAACAAGTGCAGACAGATAGAAATGTGTATATTGCAGGAATACAATAAAATGGCGCTAGGTGTACAGTGCATGCGCCCATCACAACAAAGCATCACAGAAAAGTAGCGCATGCATCACACGATCTTCAAAGTTTTGCATATATCAATGCTGCAATTAACGCATGCACCCGACTGAAATTTCTGAGACCTGCAACCATTTTATTTTTCTATTGAGGAACCTGGGTGAGGGCGTGTTTATTTTGGCATGATGAGACAATGTTTTTATAGATACCAATTTGGGGTAAATATGATGCTTTGATCACTTATTACAATTTTTTATAGCTATAAAAAGATGAGTAAAAAAAGTTAAATAAAATGCATACTCTGGCATTTCAGATTTTTTTCTTCTTTACAGTGTTTGCCATATTGTTTAATGAATTTTATATTTTGATATTTAGAATCCGTGAACGTACGATTTATGCTTGATTTTTTTTCTTCATTTTTAACAGCATAAAATAAGTCATTTCAATTTTTAGATTTAAAAATAAAATTGTTTACATTAGTCCTCTTACAAGACTTGACACTGCGATCAAGTTATTGTTTATACTATATACACTTCAATACCCCAGTATTTCAGTATAAGGCTATGTGCACACGTAGTTTTTAGTCTCTGCGGATTTTGTAGAGAAAACCGCAGGAAATCCGCAGGACAAAGTGCTGCGGTTTTTCTGCGGTTTATCTGCGGATTATCTGCGTTTTTTCCGCGGTTTTGCCCTGCGCTTTTACACCTCATAATGGATGAGGTGTAAAACCGCAGCGTTTCTGCACCAAACAATTGACATGCTGCGGATTGTAAACCGCAGCAAAACCGCGCGGAAAAATCCGCAGCATGTGCACAGCTTTTTTTTATTTCCATAGGAAATAAAGGTACTGTACAACGCAGCAGAATCTGCAGCGTTTCTGCAGAGCCAAAAACGCTGCGGAAACGCAGCAGAATCCGCAGCGTGTGCACATACCCTAAGGGTATGTGCACACGCTGCGGTTTTGGCCCTGCAGAACTGCAGCAGTTCCGCAGACATGGTACTTCACCATGTTAGCTTATGGGTTTTCAAAACCGCAGTGCTCACGCTGCGGTTTTTTACCTGCGGAAAAGCTGCGTTTTTTTTTCCGCAGCATGTCAATTGTTTCTGCTGCAGTGTCACACCTTTAACATAGCAGAGGTGTGAAACAGCAGGGCGAAACAGCAGGGCAAAACCGCAGGTCACTTTACAGCAGAATCCACAGCGTGTGCACTCACCCTAAGGCCGGGATCACACTACAGTGTGTGATGCGAGAAAAATCGCACGAGTTTCTCACATCAACACCTGATGCTGGCAACGGAACTCAGGACTGGAACTGCGGCTGCATAGAAATACATGCAGCCGCAGCTCCGGTCCTGAGTGCTGGCGGCAGCGCTGGGTGTTGATGCGAGAGACTCGTGCGAGTTTCTCGAATCACACACAGTAGTGTGATCCCAGCCTATAGGAAAAAAGCATGCTCACCTGTGGCTTAGCTTCTCCCATGTTACCCCAACGCAATTGAGTCATGGGGCGCCGATGGGCACATGTACTGGCGTCTGTTCCATTTTTACATCAAGTACTGTCAAAGATTGACAGCAGCACCTAAATGGTTAACTCTGGAGCTTAGCAAGACATAAGTGCAGGCTATGTAACAGCTTCTAAGCTGTCTTCACACTTGCAAACTCACACCCAGAAAGTTAATACATATCCTAATGAGGAAGTGGTTTAAAATCCAACTCAATTTAACAGCATGCAGTAGATTTGTAGAGTGAGAGCGCAATAAAAAAAAAAAAAAAAAAAAAAAAAAAAACTAGAGAGAAGAAGTTTTCCTGCAAAATTTTTCTCATTCTTTCAAGTCAAAATTGCATGAATACTTATTGCGGCTGATATAGTACCACAGAAAAACTATTGGAAGTACGCTGCTCAAAAAAATAAAGGGAACAATAAGATACCACATCGTAGATATTACTGAATGAAATATTGAAGCTGCAAATCTTTATTCATTACATAGTGGCATGCATTGAGAACAAGAAAGCATAAAAATGATCAATGTAAATCAAAATTAATATCCCATGGAGGTATGGATTTGGAAGGATACTCAAAATCAAAGTGGAAAATCAAATTACAGGCTGATCCAACTTCAGTGGAAATGCCTCGAGACAAGGAAACGATGCTCAGTAGCATGTGTGGCCTCCACGTGCCTGTTTGACCTCCCTATGACACCTGGGCATGCTCCTGATGAGTTGGCGGATGTTGTCATGAGGGATCTCCTCCCAGACTGGGACTAAAGCGTCCGCCAACTCCTGGACAGTCTGTGGTGTAACGTGACATTGGTGGATTGAGCGAGACATGATGTTCCAGATGTGTTCAATCGGATTCAGGTCGGGGGTGGGGCGAAGTCCATAGCTTCAATGCCCTCATCTTGCAGGAACTGCTGACACACTCCAGCCACATGAGGTCTGGCATTGTCCTGCATTAGGAAGAACCCAGGGCCAACCGCACCGATATATGGTTTCACAAGGGGTCTGAGGATCTCATCTCGGTACCTAATGGCAGTCAGGCTACCTCTGGCAAGCATATGGAGTGCTGTGCGGCACTCCAAAAAAATGCCACCCCACACCATAACTGACCCACTGCCAAACCGGTCATGCTGAAGGATGTTGCAAGCAGCAGATCACTTTCCAAGGCGTCTCCAGACTATCTCGTCTGTCACACGTACTCAGTGTGAACCTGCTTTTATCTGTGACGAGCACAGGGCACCAGTGGCAAGTTTGCCAATCCTTGTGTTCTGAGGCAAATACCAAGTCTCCTGCACGGTGTTGGGCTGTGAGCACAACTCCCAACTGTGGACGTCGGGCACTCAGACCATCCTCATTGAGTCAGTTTCTAACCGTTTGTGCAGACACATGCACATTTGTGGCCTGCTGGAGGTCATTTTGCAGGGCTATGGCAGTGCTCCTCTTGTTCCTCCTTGCACAAAGGCTGAGGTAGCGGTCCTGCTGCTGGGTTGTTGCCCTCCTATGGCCCCCTTCACATCTCCTGGTGTACAGCCATGTCTCCTGGTAGCGCCTCCAGCCTCTGGACACTACGCTGACAGACACAGCAAACCTTCTTGCCACAGCTCGCATTGATGTGCCATCCTGGATGAGCTGCACTACCCGAGTCACTTGTGTGGGTTGTAGAGTCTGTCTCATGCTACCGCGAGTGTGAAAGCACAACCAACATTCAAAAGTGACCAAAACATCAGCCAGAAAGCATTGGTACCGAGGTGTGGTCTGTGGTTCCCACCTGCAGAACCACTCCTTTATTGAGGGTGTCTTGATAATTGCAGATAATTTCCAACTGTTGTCTATTCCATTTGCACAACAGCATGTGAAATCGATTGTCAATCATTGTTGCTTCCTAAGTGGACAGTTTGATTTCACAGAAGTATGATTATTTTCTGTTTAAGTGTTCCCTTTATAATTTTGAGCAGAGTATAATGGAAACTTATCTGATGGCTCAACAGAAGAAGGCAAATCAAGACTTATGTTTAATGGAGATTTTTTTCCCCATTTAACCCGATTGATTTTCTGAGGGACAAGTGTATACATAGCTACGTACAGAACACAAAAAAAACTCAGTAACAGGAAAGCAATTTATCTCACCCCTGAGGCCACAAAAGTTTTTGAACTAATACCTCCAAATTAAAATGAAAACAAAGTTTCAATGGCACGGAGAACCAAGGGAAGAAAAGAGATTTTATAAATCCTGACAGACATTGTAATAGCACCGCTCTGCTGCATTTACTTCATTGGCAAAAATTCCTGCCGATACGCCACATGAAACATGTCACGAGCTGCAGAATTCCAAACCTATTAAATGACGTCAATTTACAACATTTCTGATTGAACCATTAGAAAAATCAGTTTGCTGCATTTTATTTGAATTGTTCTACCAATTCATTATAATCTATTTCACATGTAATGCTGTGTATTTTAGAGAGAAAATCATCAGCAAATTACAGCATCATGTGGACATATGAACACCGTTTATCCACATTCTGAAAGGTTTCCTGCACAGAAATGGCCTGCAATGTGGATCTTAAAGGGCTTGTTCACATGGAGTGTTTTACATCGATATTAAACTGCTTCAAAATCCATTATAAATGCTCTGACGTGATTTTAAAGTAGATCCAGTTCAAAATGCACATAAAAATAACTCACTGAACGTAGGGTCGTGATGGATTTTGGCATAAATTCACACTGATTTTTATGTGGATTTTGAAGCAGATTTGTTCCAAAAGTAATGCTAAAAAAAAAAAAAAAAAAGAAAAAAAAACCCTCAGTGTGAACACTCTAAATTGCTGCATGACCTTTTAAGTTAGAGAATTTTTTTAATGACTAAAACGGCATTCTGCAACAAAATCCAGCTGTGGATTTTTTTTCTTAACAAGTATGCACCTACAAAGAGGACTAAATCTGCCATACAGCTACAAACACAACTTTTTCAGACTAGTCGATACAGATGAAATACAAAGCAATGTGCAGGAAGGCTGGTCTATACCAGAGCTCGGCTTCTTTACCCACTTCCTGCACAACAGCAGTCACTACTAACCTCTGATGCTCAATGCAGAAAGTTACCAAATGTAGCCTGGAGAGAGAGAGAGAGAACATGCTGTCTGCGCTCGGTCAGCTTTTGTCTTGGGATCGTCAGTTTAATGTTTTCTTTAACAGGCCCAAATGTACTGTCCCCTATTTAGGCTATAGATGTCACAACTGTGACTTTGGTGAAATTAATTTAAGAACTGAATTGTTAAAGATCTATACATATACGATATTCTTGTGGAACAATTAAAAAGTATTGACCAAAGAATGGAAATTCAAAAAAATTATCAGAACATGGCAAATTAAAGCAACGTCTCACCCTGGGACTGAAAAAGAACTATTCATTCCTCGTGTGTAGTTACAATACCTGGTGACCTACTTTTGCCTTCCCGCTTCAGATCAATGTTCTGTTCCTTCTGCGTCAGAGATGGCCGCCACAGAGCACAGTGCCAAGTCTAAGCCAAAACTTCCCCAGCTGATCTAGCCTACAGCACAGGAAAGCCATGGATGGTGTGGTTTAGACTAAGGGCTTATTCAGATCTCAGTATTTCACAGATAGAAAATGTAGCAACCATAAAAAAAAAAAAAAGTAAAGAGTACACAAAGCTGTTTACAAAGTATCCGAAAAATAATATTTTATTCAATGAAAATTATTATATATAAAATGCACATTAAAACTATTTAATGGACACTGTTGCAAAGGAAATAAACAGTGATACATAAAGTGGTACACAATATCAATTAGAAGACCGGGTCCATCATAACCCCAATATATACAATAAGTGAACACCAAAAAATCCTGTGTGTGTAAATAAGTGCAAATAAAATATAAAATGTGCACAAAAATACAATAACCACCCAAAAATTTTTTTGTGTTAAAAATAAGTGCAAATTCAGTGAAACATGTGCACAAGTACCATTGGTCAATAAAAAAGTCCAATGCAAAAACCCCAGGTAACATACCAAAAATTGATGAACGCGCACAAACAAAAAAGGGGAAACTCTTAGGCCGCTATCACACTTCAGGCTTTCGGTATCCGGCATGATGCGGCGAAAAAACAGACTGCCGGATCCGGCCGCAAACGCAGACACCGGATCCTTCTTTCTGCCAGATATATTCCTGGCAGAGAAGGTTTCCGAGCATGCGCAGTGCGAAAAACCGGTCCGGAGTTGGGAAAAAACATTGCATGCAACGTTTTTTCCCAGACGCCGGACCGGCTATTTTCTCCGGATCCAGCAAAAAACGGACGCGCCGCATTGCCATCCGGCGCAATGCGGCAGCAATGAAACAGCACGGGGAAAAAGTCGGATCCGGTCGTAACAGGCACCGGATCCGGCAGTCCGGTTTTTCGCCGCACCATGCCGGGTACCGAAAGCCTGAAGTGTGAAAGCGGCCTTACCCAAATAGGTCTTAATGTACCACGTGTACAGCAACCCCAACATGCGTTTCGCGTAGCCTTCCTCAGGGGGAGCGGGGGTGTCAGAGATCATACTCGCCTCTCCTGGCTCACTTTGCAGCCCCTGCGTCTCCCTCTGCTTCCTGCATTCAGCGGTCACGTGGTACCGCTCATACACACGGCTTATACACAAGTATATACGGTAAGGTTTTTCATGATATTCTAATTTAGTGAGAAGCCCCTGAATATCAGCAGCACTGTCATCTATTTCAGTAATGTGAAACTCTGCATTCACTGAATACACATTTTACTGTGAACGGAGAGTATAGCGAATGATCAGTCCAGGAGAAGAAAGAAGTAGATTGCTCTGAGAAGATGATGAGCAACTTTGTAATTTATCACGTATACTGCTTCAAGAAAAAAAATAAACAAATGACGGCTACTATTTAACACAATGTTTCAAATGTCACTGCTTTGAACATTTTCGAAACAGGATGAACAGAACACTGATCTGAGTGGAGGGGGAAGGGGAACAGGTAGGGTGACTGTCACTGAAAAGGGACTATACATGTTTAGTATAGGAAGAAAAAGAAATGAAAGGTAATCACTCACACTTACAGTTCCCACAAATATACAGTTTGTATATAATTTCAGAGTTTCATCCAGAAAACAAAACTGGCACTTTTCATCTTGATTGTTATCCATATGGCAATTGCAATATATCTAAAAATTACATACAATACAGGTGATCTGTATGCGAGCCAATTTTTTTGCACACCCATAGACTTGAATAGTAGACTCACAATCGACACACAAAAGAAACTAGTGAATGCTGCGATTTTTTTTGTGTGCAGATTCAGTCTGAGGCGTTAACCATTTGATGGCTGGTGGCGATAAACACAGATGAGTATCGCTGTGGCAGCTCTGTGTTTATTTTGTTATTGGGATGTTAATGGATTTAATAATGGGACACTATCCTCTATCCTGTGCTACACTGGTTGAATTGCCAGCTTTGTATATACTTTTTCTCTCTATATAAAGAGATCGTATAGCTGTGAGATCGTGGCAACATGGAATGTATCTTAAGTGTCCGGTTTATGACTCCCATTAATGTGTATATGATACCTCACTGTTGATATTGGATGTGGGGCATCATTATGCAAATGAGTATCTAATTATACCACCTGATGCCATGAGTGTTCTCTATTTTTAACCTCTTTCTTTGGGACACAAGGCCCTCTTTAGAGCAGATTGGTCTATGTCTAGCAATAGAGGTTCCCTTTATTATCGGGTAGAGGTGACCACTAGTGGCTGTAGGGTATACTAGGGCCCCTAGGGATAGTCATCGTTGAGCAGGGGCGCCACAACGTTCCCCCCCTAGGGTGCCAACCTCCGCAGACAGGTAGACTCAAGCTCAGGATCACATCAGGGATTCCTAGGTGTCACCTTAGAGTGGTCTCTGCTTGAACACTTTTCTATTTTTGTTTATTTCTTGTCACTTTTTTCGTTGGTGTGTTTACCACACTTGTGGTTTTTAACTAATAAAGTATCATTTTTAGGGGATATATATACATGAGATTACATTTGACCCTTTCTATTATTGTATGAGAGATTGCAGATTCAGCCTGGGAATGAAAAATGAACATCTGAACAACCCGTCTGCAGGTCAGTTTTTTCACGGACAGCACTTGACCCGAAAATACTGTCGTGTGAACTTGGCCTCAGCGAGACAGGCATATCTAACACCAAACCTAAGTAAAGGAGCCCAACACTTAAAGGGGTTTTACACTAAGCAATATCGCTAGCAATATCGCTAAAACGTCACTGGTTTTGTGACGTTATAGCGATATTGCTAGCGATATCGCTATGTGTGATACTTACCAGTGACCGGCTCCCCCGCTGCTCATCGCTGATCGCGCGAGAATGTCCGGCTCCATTTCTCGTCGGGCGCTTCCTGCTGGGCTTCCTGCTGTGACGACGAGCGACGCGTGGAGGCGGGCGGGAGGACGTCAGGATCGCTGTGTGTGAATGGTAAGTATCGTGCGCTGCGTCGCTGCTGCATCGCTGTGAGATCTTTCTGTATGAAAGCTCACTAGCGATCATTTAGCGATGCACCAGCGATCCTGACCGGGTCGGATCGCTGATTGGATCGCTGGTGCATCGCTAAATGTAAAAGGGCCTTTATTAGAAAACACATGCCTCTTTTTTGGCTCAAACCCAAATCTACTCACGCTACAAGTTTAGACTACAGCACAAATTTTTTTTTTACACCAAAAACCTGCTTTATATAAATAGGGCTTTATGCACACAGCTAGAACTGGACCGACGCAGAGCATATTGAATCAGAAATTCATCATTAATGCACTGCATACACAATACAAGGAGAATTCTGCTGCAGGCAGACTACCGATATATGTACATGCAACCTGGTCGTATTTTTCATAATAGGTAGATTACAAGGCACAAATCTGTAACAGATAGGCATGCTACAGTTTCAGAAAAAATAAATGACATCAAGAGCTGCAAAAACTGCTAAATCTAGAAAGACAAAAGGGAGCCAATGCCTATATACAGTTGTGCTCAAAAGTTTTCATACCCCGGCAAAATGTTTGCTTTCTTGGCCTTTTTTCAGAAAATATGAATGATAACACAAATCCTTTTTCTCCACTCTTGGTTAGAGGTTTGGTGAAGCCATTTATTGTCAAACTATTGTGTTTTCCATTTTTAAATCATAATTAGAGTTGAATGAATATGTTCGGTTCCCTGCTTAATCGGCAAGCTATAGTGCTTGGCGAAAAAGCTACAGCGGGAACCCGGCTTCCTGGATCCTGCAGGTTGAACGCCGCCGCAGCTGCATGTGTCGCGGCTGTGTCACTGTCAAAGCACATGCATGGAGAGCCCAAAACGCAGAACACACAGGCTGCCAGCAGGATCCAGGAATCAGAATCGTAGAGTTGGAAGGGACCTCTTGGGCCATCTGGTCCAACCCCCTGCTCAAAGCAGGATTCGCTAAATCATCCCGGTCAGATGTCTGTCCAGCCTCTGTTTGAAGACTTCCATTGAAGGAGAACTCACCACTTCTCATGGCAGCTTGTTCCACTCATTGATCACTCTGTCAAAAAGTTTTTTCTAATATCTAATGTGTCTCCTCCCATTCAGTTTCATCCCATTGCTTCTAGTCTTTCCTTGTGCAAATATGAATAAAGTTGATCCTTCTACAATGTGACAGCTGTTATGATTGAGTCACCGTAGGAGGCAAAAACAGAAATGCTAGCTAAGTCCAGAAAACCAGAGAAGTTGGCAGCTAGCGGATTGCAGACCCCTGAACCTAACAACACAACTAGCAGTAGCCGTGGGGGGTTCCTACGATGCCCTAGACCCCTCGATCACAGCCGGAGAATTAAATAGGCCTACAGAAAGAAAGGGGAAATCTAAACTACCCCAGAGCAGACCCCAAAGCAATAGGCAGCCCCCAACATATAATGACGGTGAAGCAAGATGAAAATACTAACACAGACAGAAAGATAGACTGAGCAAAGAGGGGCCCAAGCTAACTAAATAGAAAAGGACAGGAAGGCTGCTGTCTGCAATCCGTGAAAAACCCTATGAAAATAAGAGCCAACAGACTGACAGAGAAAAAGGCCCTGAAGACGCTAGGCTTCAAAAAAAAAAAAGCTATGTCAGTACTCAGGAATATACTGAAGACAGAGCTACAGGCAAAAGGAGATTCAGCTCACCCCAGCAGGGAATGGCAGAATCCAGAAAAGCAAGGAAAACAAAAAACAAAACAAAAAGCTAACAGGAAAAACAGAAACTTAGCTTTAGAGGAGCAGGAATCAGACTGGTGTCCTAGAAGTCCACAGAGAAATCACCCGCAGGGCAGAAGGGCGTCGGCAGCCTTATATCCAGTCCGTGACTCCACTCAGCCAGTCATCCTCATTAGACTCAGGTGCCTGATAACCAGGCTCATTACCTTCCTTTACCAGAATAGGGAGTTCACCAGACCCCAGTGACGAAGGGGAAAATGAACTCACAACAGACAGCCCTTTAGATATTTGTTGACAGCTATTAAGTCTCCTCTCAGTCTTCTCTTTTGCAAACTAAACTTTCCCAAATCCTGCAACCTTTCCTCATAAGACAGGGTTTGCAGACCGGTCACCATTCTGGTCACTCTTTTCTGAACTTGCTCCAGTTTGTGGATGTCTTTTTTAAAATGTGCTGCCCAAAACTGGACACAATATTCCAGATGAGGTCTGACCAAAGAGGAGTAGAGGGAAATAATGACTTCACGTGATCTAGACTGCATGCTTCTGTTAATACATCCTAGAATTGCATTTGCCTTTTTTGCTGCTGCATCACTCTGTTGACTCATATTCAGTCTGTGATCTATTAGTATACCCAAGGATGCTGGGTTCCCGCTGTAGCTTATTCAAAAGGCGCCATAGCTTGCCGAATAAGCAGGGAACCGAAGATATTCACTCAACTCAACTCTGATCATAAAGACAACCCAAAACATCTAAATGACCCTGATCCAAAGTTTACATACCTTGGTGATTATGGCCTGATAACATGCAAAGAAGATGACACAAATGGGTTTGAATGGCTACTAAAGGTAACATCCTCACCTGTGACCTGTTTGCTTTTAATCAGTGTGTGCATAAAAGCTGAGTGAGTTTCTGGGATCCAGACAGACTCTTGCATCTTTCATCCAGGCACTCACATTTCTGGATTGTGAGTCATGAGAAAAGCAAAAGAATTTTCATCGGATCTACAGGAAAAGGTAGTTGAACTGTATAAAACACAAAAGGGATACAAAAGGTATCCAAGCGATTGATAACTGTGATTAACAAATGGAAAATTTTGCCCACAACTGCTAGGAAAATTGTTCGGGATGCAAAGAAAAACCCAAAAACAACATCAGCTGAAATACTGGTCTCTCTGAAACCTGGCGGTGTGGCTGATTCAAGATGCACAATAGGGAGGCATTTGGGCTGCATGGTCGAGTCGCCAGAAGAAAGCCATTACTGCGCAAATGCCACAAAGTATCTCGCCTACAATACGCAAAACACAGAGACAAGCCTCAAAATTTCTGGAACAAGGTCATTTGGAGTGATGAGACCAAAATTTAACTTTTTGGCCACAACCCTAAATGTTACATTTGGAGAGAGATCAACAAGGCTTATGATGAAAGGAACACCATTTCTACTGTAATGCACAGAGGTGGATTGCTGATTAGGTTTGATCGAATAGCTTCGGATAAGTCCTTATCTGAATAGCTGCCTCTGTATCCTGGAGTGCTCCCGATAATCAGCTCTTCGGCGTCGCAGATGCACGTGTCACGGTCCAACAAACAGGCTCTCCATGCATGTGTTGGGACTGCCACACAGCCACGACACATGCAGTTGCGGTGTCGAACAGCTGTTTATCGGGAGAACTGCAGGTATCCCGGTTCCCGATGCAGCTATTCGGGTAGCGCTATAGCTATTCAGATAAGCACTTATCCAAAGTAATTCGATCAACCCTATTGCTGATGTTTTGGGGATGTGTGAGCTACAAATGCACAGGAAACTTGAAGGAAGTTGAGTAAAAGATGAATGCAGCACATTACCAGCCAATACTGGAGGCAAATTTGCAATAGTCAGCCTGGAAACTGCGCATGGGACGTACTTGGACGTTCCAACATGACAACAAATCAAAACACAAGGCCATGTCGACCTGTCATTGGCTACAGCAGAACAAAGTGAAGGTTCTTGAGTGGCCATCTCAGACTCCTGACCTCAATATCATTGAGCCACTCTGGGGAGATCTCAAGCACGCAGTTCATGCTAGACAGCCCAGGAATTTACAGGAACTTGAGGATTTTTGCCAAGAAGAGTGGGCAGCTTTACCATCTGAGAAAATAAAGAACCTCATCCACAACTACCACAAAAGACTTCAAGCTGTTATTGATGTTAGAGGGGGCAATACACGGTATTAAGAAATGGGGTATGTATGTGAACTTTTGATCAGGGTCATTTGGATGTTTTGGGTTGTCATTATGATTTCAAAAGAGAACACAGTAGTTTGGCAATAAATGGCTTCACCCAACCACTAACCATGAGTGGGGAAAAAGTTTTGGTTATCACTCATTCTCTGAAAAAAGGACAAGAAAGCAGAAATTCTGCCGGAGTATGTAAACTACTGAGCACAACTGTATTTTTCAGAAGCATTGTGGCAGCTCCCACAAGTTTTATATCTTAAAGGGAATCAGTCACCTCATTTTTGCCCAATGAGATGTGGCCACCGCCATCAGGGGCTTATCTACAGCATTCTGTAATGCTGTAGATATGCCCCCGATGTAACCTGAAAGAAAAACGAGTTAGACTGTACTCACCCGGGGGGATCCGGTCCGATGGGTGACGCTGTCCGGCGTCTCCCATCTTCTAGTGATGACCTCCTCCTTACTTCTGCGCAGGCGTACTATATCTGCCCTGTTGAGGGCAGAGTAAAGTACTGCAGTGCGCAGGCGCCAGACCTCTCTGACCTGTCCCAGCGCCTGAGAACTGCAGTACTCTGCTCTGCCTTCAACAGGGCAGATAAAGTACGCCTGCACAGGAGCCGCAGCAGAAGTAAGGAAGAGGACGTCATCGCTAGAAGATGGGAGGCGCCGGACCGCAACACCCATCGGACAGGACCGGACCCCCGGGTGAGTATAATCTAACTGTTTTCTCATCCTTCAGGTTACATCGGGGGCTTATCTACAGAATGTTGTAGATAATCCCGATGGTGGTGGCCGCATCTCATTGGGCAAAAATGAGGTGACAGATTCCCTTTAATAGGACTGGTATTATCACAGTCTGGTGTCATTAGGGATGCAGAGTGAGGGTATGTGCACACGTTGCGGATTCTGCTGTGGAATTTTCCGCTCAGATTTTGCTAAATCCACAGGTAAAATGACCTGCGTTTGACCTGCAGATTTAGTGCGGATTTACTGCAGTTTTTGTGCTGTTTCCCCTGCAGTTTTACACCTGCGGATTTCTAGAATGGAGCAGGTGTAAAACTGCAGCAGTTCCGCACAAAAGAAGTGACATGCTGCAGCTTTCATTCGTCAGCAAATCTGCGCAGAAAAATCCGCAGCATGTGCACTGTGGATTTTGATTTATATTGCCTTTAATGGTACTATACATCACTTGCAGTTCTGCTGCGAATCCGCAGGGCCAAATCCGCACCGTGTGCCCATACCCTGATAGGCAATGTATGCTGCCCATATGCTGTATATAAGCCCCCAACCTGACCTGAAAAGAAAATAACTTATTATACTCACAAGGGGAGGGGGGGTCACGGGTCCGGCGCATCCCATCTTCTTGTGATGCCACCCTCCTGCTTGGTTCACAGCATCGGGCTCCTGCACAGGTGTACTTATCTGTCTTGTTGAGGGCAGAATAACGTACTGCAGTGCGCAGGTGCTGGGAAAGGCCAGAGAGGTCCGGCGCCCGCGCACTGCAGTTCTTTGCTCTGCCCTCAACAGGACAGATAAGTACACCTGTGCAGGAGCCCGATGCCGGAGTCCATGAAGCAAGCAGGAGGGCGGCATCACAAGATGGGAGGCGCCGGACCTGCGACACCCATCGGACCAGACTGCCCTGCAGGTCAGTATAGTAAAAGTTATTTTTCTTATCTTCCAGGTCAGATCGGGGGCTTATCTAGAACATTATAGAATACTGTAAGATAAGCCCTGAAAGGCAGTGGCCGTATCTTATATCGGCCAAACCTGCTGACAGGTTCCCTTTAAGGCCACAAGCACACTATCAGTATTTTACATCAGTACGTGCAAGTAAAAACCAGGAGAGGAACAATCAGAGGAAAACTATAATAGAAACCTGTCACCACTTCTGTATTTATCACCCACTCCTGGTTGTGGCTTACAAATACTGAGGTAAAACACTGATGTGTGAACATGGCCTTACATGGATTTTACACAGCATTTTTCCTGACACTACTGTTTTTTACAGTAGAAAAATGTGCATGTACCTCAACAAGGGTTATACTGTAGCTGCTGGGAATATGGTGCCCGCAAGGTGAATGGAGTCAGGTAAGTAGCGTCTGGAGGGCGAATCCCCTTTAGGGTATGTGCACACACTGCGGTTTCACCCGCGGATTTTTCATTGCGGATCTGCAGGTAAAGTGACCTACGGTTTGACACCTGGACAATGGGACAGGTGGCAAACCGCTGCGGAATCCGCAAAAAGAATTGACAGCAAATCCGCAGGGAAAAATCTGCAGGATGTGCAGTGCGGATTTTAAATCCCAATTGACTAACATTGTACTGTACAATGTCTGCGGAACTGCTGCGGATCCGCAGCAGAATAAGCAGCATGTGCACAGGCCCTTACAGTCCCTCTACAAGTAGTGACACTTTACACATGTGAGATTATGACCTTTTTCTAACTTAAAAATTGGCCTATTTGCCCCTCATTTACCATTACGGGGTAAGATTTACACGTATAAATTATACAATTTTACTAGGAGAAGTGGATTGAAAAAAAAAACCTGACAGCACAGAGCACTTTGTGTTGAGCCGCTGCCAAGAAGTGACGCAGCGTGTCCCTGTTTAACTCTACAAATTCGGAGCCCATACAGGTACAGACAATGTATGACTCCAGCGCGCCGCTGTGATGGCAGAAGCGATCAGCTCCATACACAATCGCTGATCCTGATCTCCAGCCTCACCCAGCTCAGGATACATGGGACGGGGGCATACGAGGCCGCGCAGCCAGCGGAGGGCACAAAGGGGGATTCTGCTCAGCTCAAGCTGCAAACAGATGTGTGTATACATTATCACTGACTGCTGGGACAAAACTTCTGGCCCCAACAGAAGGCGGGTACGTCAGACCCCACATCCATCACAGGGGCGGCCTGCAGACACAGGGGGCTCCACGGAGCACAGAGTCACACGGAGAGGGCTGTAAATTTAGGTCGCTGACTTCAATTGTTCCCTAAAGAATAGCAAGCAACAATCCAAGAGCTGCAGAAGATTCCAGCAGAGGTCACAGGGAACTAGCCGGCCACCAGAGCGGTGCATGGAGGCCTCATGAGATCTGGATCCAGATGTATATTCATAATGCACTGAATAATACATAGGTAATATGACTGGTGAGGACCCTGCAGCCACAGATGTACTGCAAGTGATCAGCTGCTCACACTGCAGCCTGCTAGGCGCACCACGGCCGGCAGGGGGCGATAACCACTATGAAGGACGGCTCTCTGGCACCGGGCCAATACCATAATAATAAGCCCTCGGATGCCAGACACCGGCACCGGGCATGGCGTCCTCCCCCCGCAGGAGAGCATCACAGGCCTGAGCTCCGGCACGGACAGGACGAGCGGAGAGCAGCCAGTGCCGAGCCCGTCACTGCACGCCCGCCCCGGCTCTCCCCTGCCGCTCACCTTCCTTATACGCCGCTTAATAATGGACTCAGCAGCAAACACCCGCTCCCCGACTGCAGACAGCTCCATGTTCAGCGCGACCCCGGCAAGACTAGCAGCAGGCGAACAGCTCCTCCTCCCACAGCGCCGCTGTCACCTCGGCCGTGACCGCGCCCCTTCCCGCTGTCAACGTGTTATTCCCGCCCCCTCTGCTGTCACTGAGCCGGGGACCGCGCCGGGACACGCCCACTTTAAAGCTCCCACATCTATCCACGCCCTCCTTCTCTTTCTCCTCTAGACCATTCGCTCCTCCCCTTTTTCTAGCTTCACAATGAGGCGCCGCCCCTTGCGCGTTCTTGTGAAAACGGCAGGGACAGAAGCGTCTCGCTTTCTTGTTGGCGGGAAGTGCGGGGACGCGCCTCCGCGGACAGTGACTGACTGAGCGGCACCGAGCGCAGCCTGAGCGGCGGGCATTGCGCCACCTGGCGTCACTCTGCTGCAGGTGTGACGTGTCCGCCCTCAGCGATGCGCAGATGTAGAGATTTAGTCACTGTGGCTCATCCTTCATTCACAAGGTGGTTGAGCAGCGATTTCTCATTTTTCCACCATAATTTGTTTTAATGACCACATCATATTTGGAGTGACTTTACGGGGTCTATGTGATAGAAAATACCCAAAAGTGACTCTACTCTAAAAACTGCACCCCTCATGGTGCGCAAAACCACATTCAAGAAGTTTATTAACCCTTTAGGAGCTTCACAGGAATTTTTGGAACATTTAAAAAAAAAAAAAGAACCTCTAACTTTTTTTCACAAAAAATTTACTTCAGATCCAATTTTTTTTTTTATTTTCTCAAGGGTAACAGAAGAAATTGGACCCCAGCAGTTGTGCAATTTGTCCTGAGTAGGCCGATACCCTACATGTGGGGGGAACCACTCTATGGGCGCATGGCAGAGCTCGGAAGGGAAGGAGCGCCATTTGACTTTTCAGTGCAAAATTGGCTGGAATTGAGATCAGATGCCATGTCACATTTGGAGAGCACCTGATGTGCCTAAACAATGGAAATCCCCAAGTGACCCCATTTTGGACACTAGACCCCCTAAGGAACTTATCTAGATGTGTGGTGGGCACTTTGAACCCCCAAGTGCTTCACAGAAGATTATAACGTAGAGCTGTAATATTAAAAAAATCATTTTTTCCACAAAAATGATCTTTTCGCTCCCCAATTTTTTATTTTCCCAAGGGTAACAGAATAAATTGGACCCCAAGAGTTATTGTGTAATTTGTCCTGATATGCTGATACCCCATATGTGGGGGTAAAACACTGTTTGGGCGCATGGCAGAGCTCGGAAGGGAAGGAGCACCATATTATAGTGCAGATTTTACTGTTATGGTTTGCAGGTGCCATGACTCACTGGGAGAGCCCATGAGGTGCCAAAACAGCAGAACCCCCCATAAGTGACCCCATTTTAGGAACTACACCTCTCAATGAGTTCATCTAGGGGTGCAGTGATCATATTGACACCATGGGTGTGTCACAGAATTTTATAACATTGGGCAGCCATGCAGAGAGACTTGGGAGGAAGGGAGCACTATTTGCCTGTTCAAGTGAATGGGTCTGTGCACATGTCAGTGTGTTTCCAAGAACCGTGTGTCCCTGGACACAACACGCTGACATGTCCGTTTTTTTTAATATTAGCACGGGCCACAAAACATCCAGTACATGTGCATACGCATAACACACATGGATGTCATCCATGTGACATGCATCGGGGAAGAAGCGTTATAGTAAGCGCTGTTCCCCGGCGCCAGGTGCTGAACACAGCTCTCATCATTCTCCCCTGCTTGTGCCGATCACCAGCAGAGCAGGGGAGAATGATGAGAGCAGTGTTCAGCACCCGGCGCCGGGGAACAGCGCTTATTGTACCACTTCTTCCCTGGCGCCCGTCCTTGTGGTACTAATGCGGCACACGCATGCCACACGTGTGCCGCAAGTATTACACACACGGACACTGACATCTCCAGTACCAGAAATATCAGGACGTGTGAAAGAGGTGTTATAGTGGGTTTATGTTTGCCAGCTGTCACACACTAAAAGACGCTTTTTATTGCAAAAAATAGTTTTTGCATCACCACATTTTGAGAGCTATAATTTTTCCATATTTTGACCCACAGAGTCATGTGAGGGCTTGTTTTCTGCAGGACGAGTTGATGTTTTTATTGGTACCATTTTCAGGCACATAACATTTTTTGATCGTTTTTTATTACGATTTTTGGGAGACAGAATGAATAAAACCCAGCAATTCATGAATTTCTTTTTTTTTTGGGGGGGGCGTTTATACCGTTCTGTGTGTGGTAAAATTGATAAAGCGGTTTTATTCTTCAGGTCCTTACTATGACAGCGATACCTCATTTATATCATTTTTTTATGTTTTGGCGCTCTTATACAATAAAAACTATTTTATATAAAAAAAATCGCTTTATTCTGAGAGCTATAACTTTTTTATTTTTTCGCTGATGATGCTGTATGGCAGCTCGTTTTTTGTGGGACAAGATGACGTTTTCAGCGGTACCATGATTATTTATATCCGTCTTTTTGATCGCGTGTTATTCCACTTCTTGTTCGGCAGTATGATGATAAAGCATTGTTTTTTGCCTTTTTTCTTTTAATGGTGTTCACTAAAGGGGTTAACTAGTGGACAGTTTTATAGGTTGGGTCATTACAGACGTGGCGATACCAAATATGTGTACTTTTATTGTTTAGATTTTTTTAATTCAAATATTTATTTAGTGATATAATAAATATTGATTTATTATAATAATAATAATTATTATTATTATTAATACTTTTACAATTATTTAAAAAAAAATTTACTTTAACTTTTACGCTTTGTCCCACTATGGGACAATCATTTTTTGCAGGCTGATCGCTTCTATATCTGCATGCTATAGAAGCTGTCAGCGCAGCACTTAGTGCACACTGACCTGAGAGACTTCCTGATCATACACTGCGCATGACAGGAAGTTTCTTAGCTCTGGTAATCCGGATGTTGTCATGACGACATCAGGCTACCATGGCAGCGATCGGGATCCGTGTCACACTGCGGGGTCTCCGATCCAAAGGCAGAGGGGCTGTCAGCCCTCTGCCTGCTCCCAGAATGCTGCAATCATGTTCGATTGCAGCATTTCGGGGGTTAAAGTGGCAGGAGCAGTCTGTGACCACTCTTGGCACTTAATGCCGGGTGTCAGCTGTGAGAATCAGCTGACAGTATAACTTTTTTTTTATAAACATTTACTTCAGATCCAATTTTTTTTATTTTGACAAGGGTAACAGGAAAAAATGGATCCCAATATTTGTTGTGCAATTTCTCCTGAGCATGCCGATACTCCATATGAGGGGGAAAACCACTGTTTGGGTGCATGGCAGGGCTCGGAAGGGAAGGAGCTATGACTTTTTGTATGCAAAATTTGCTGGAACAATTGGCGGACGCCATGTCGCGTTTGGAGAGCCCCTGATGTGCCTAAACAGTGAAAATCCCCCACAAGTGACATCATTTTGGAAACTACACCACTCAGGGGACTGATCTAGATGTGTAGTGAGCACATTGAATCCTCAGGTGCTTCACAGAAGCTAATAAAGTTGAGATTTGAAAATAAAAAAAAATCATTTCCCCCACAAAAATGTTATTTTAGCCCCAAATTTAGCATTTTCATTAGGGTAACAGGAGAAATTGCACCATACATTTTGCAGTGCAATTTCTCCTGAGTACGCCGATACCCCATATATGGTAGAAAACTACCGTTTTGGCGCATGGCAGAGCTTAGAAGGGAAGGAGCATCATTTGACTTTTTTTTAATGTAAAATTTCTCTGGAATTATTAGTGGACATCATGTCCTGTTTGGAGAGCCCCTGATGTGCTTAAACTGTGGAAACCCCCCCACAAGTGACCCTATTTTGGAAACTAGACCCCTCAAGAAATGTATTTAGATGTGTGGTGAGCACCTTGAACCCCCAGATACTTCACAGAAGTTTATAACGTTGAGCCCCATTACATTACATTACATTACATTACATTACATTTTCCCCACAGAAATGTTATTTTAGCCCCAAATTTTTCATTTTCATAAAGGTAACAGGAGAAATTGCATCATACAATTTGTCGTGCAGTTTCTCCATATGAGGGAGAAAACTACTGTTTGGGTGCACTGCAGGGCTTGGAAGGGAAGGTGCATCATTTTACTTTTTGAATATAACATTTCCTGAAATCAGTGGATGTCATGTCTCATTTGGATAGCCCCTGATGTGCCTAAACAGTGGAACCCCCCCACAAGTGACCCAATTTTGGAAATTAGACTGCTCAAGGAATGTATTTAGATGTGTGGTGAGCACCTTGAACTCTCAGGTGCTTCACAGAAGTTTATAACGTTGAAGCACAGTGCAAAGCTCAGAAGATAAGAGGTGCCATATTGGAGTTCAGATTTTGCTGGAATGGTTTGAGGGTGTGTGATGAAGGAGTTCATTGCTCCTACCCCCCCCCCAGGGCCTGTAAGCATATTGAACAAAGCAGGATTTAGGGCTCCAATGTTGAATAGCAAGGCCTTTTAGTATGATAATGAGATAAGGCCCAAAACAGAACTTCAAAGCCAAGTAGGAGCCACGTCAGCATGGGGCAGGTAGGCACCTGGGGGCTTCAATTAGAATATACCTGTCAGCTAGACACAGAAATACACATCCATTTTCTCTCCCAGCCGCCCCGACTCCATCCTAGGATCATGGATTAGGAGAACATCTTTCGAGTTATGGACTTATGAAAAATATCCGAGTGACCCTGAGGAAATCGCGCATCTGGCAGTGTGACTCCTGAGTGTGACGTCCGTCTGCGGTCTGGGCTGCAGCCAGCCAACACCCCGAGAAATACTGATACCCTTTACTTCTATACAGGGATCTGGATTTATAGCAGAGCCCAGGAGGCGCTGCTGTCTGAATAGGAGCAGTGGCCAGAGCAGGACGGTCGCCAGAAAGGTGTTCCAAAACAGGACAAAAACGTAGTGGTATCCGGGTCTAAACCAGTCGGGCAGCAAGGTACAAAAACAGTAGACAGTAGCAGAGTCAGATTCAGGCCAAGGTCAGAGTCATAAACCAGGAGGGCAGCTGAGGTACAGAATCGTTAGGCAGAAGCAGAGTCAGAAGTCCAGGCCAAGGTCAGAGTCATAAACCAGGAGGGCAGCAGAGGTACAGAATCGTTAGGCAGAAGCAGAGTCAGAAGTCCAGGCCAAGGTCAGAGTCAGTCAACTATAGCAATTCACACAGTAACACGCAGGGGAACCAAGAATATATCCGGCGGCTTGCAAGCCCAGTCCCAAGGTATTTGAGGGATCAGGTCATCCCTCACAGGCTCCCGGGCTGATGATGTCATCAGGACCGCCCCCAGGACCAGACCTGATGACGATGCACCAACCCCTTCACGACTGACAGAGGAGCGGAGTCTGCGTCCACTAGACGCCTGCGCAGAAGCCCTTTCACTGTTGCCGCCATCACTCGGGCGCGAGCCACGGCGCCTCCTAGTGGCTGAGGGCGGAACAGCAGGCCCCGAGTTCGACGACGACATGTCAGTCCGGCGCCTCCTGGTGGCCGAGGCCTGGACAGCAGGCCCTGAGCCCGAGGGCGGCGTGACAGTCCGTCGCCTCCTAGTGGCTGAGGGCGGAACAGCAGGCCCGGAGTCTGACGGCGACGTGACACTGAGGCGGTGAGGGTTCTGGGGCCTGAGATACAGAGATTGGCCCTCCACAGTGACCCAATGGGGCCATGTTTGCTCTCCACACGACAGGCAAAACAAACCACTGTAACAACCCTGCTGGCGTCACTGCATGGCCTCCCATCCCCCGCACACCAACTTACTTTCTGCTTCAAGCCATGCTGTGAATTCTGTCTGTTGCCAGCTCTGTGCCTCTGCTCTCCATGTTTCCTGACTGTATGTATAGGGGGGCGGCGCCTGAACTCTCTGGTTCTTATGCAGTCAGGGTGCACCTGGCTAATGGGTCCCTGACCAATCACCTAGAGCCCTGGACTATTTAACCCTGCCACACCCACTGGAACATGGCCTGAGCAATGTCTAATCTCAGTTAGTATCTTGCTGCTGAGTTAGCCAGGCCCTGTCCTATGTCTTGCCTTCTCTGAAGGCTCTTATTGCATATTTCTGTGTCTTGGTACCTTGCCTAGTACTTCTCTGTCTGCCTGCCAGGAGGCTGAATATCCTGGCCCTTGAGTCTTGGTCCCAGTACCTTGTCTGTACTCTGTCCTACCTTAGTCTCCCTTTCTCCTTGTCTGTGTCTTCCTTCCCTGCTGTGTCTTCCCTTGTGTCCTCCCTGTCTGTGCATCTGTACCCTTGCAGCTCTGTCTGTGAATCTGCACCCTTGCAGCTCTGTCTGTGAATCTGCACCCTTGCAGCTCTATCTGTTCATCTGCACCCTTGCAGCTCTGTCTGTGAATCTGCACCCTTGCAGCTCTATCTGTTCTCTAGCTGCTCTGCCTGCACGGCTCTCTAGCCGCTCTGCCTGCACGGCTCTCTAGCCGCTCTGCCTGCACGGCTCCCCTAGCCGCTCTGCCTGCACGGCTCCCCTAGCCGCTCTGCCTGCACGGCTCCCCTAGCCGCTCTGCCTGCACGGCTCCCCTAGCCGCTCTGCCTGCACGGCTCCCCTAGCCGCTCTGCCTGCACGGCTCTCTAGCCGCTCTGCCTGCACGGCTCTCTAGCCGCTCTGCCTGTACGGCTCCCTTGCTGCCCAACCTACTCCGCACTCCTGCGGCTCTGCCTACTCCATACTTCTGCCTATATCCATACCTGCACCTCCTGTGTGAACAGGTCCCTACCTGTCCCTTCTCATACCATGCCAGTCTGTCCTGTGTCTCCAAACTGTGTCCGCCTGTCCTGTGTCTCCAAGCCGTGCCCGCCTGTCCTGTGTCTCCAAGCCGTGCCCGCCTGTCCTGTGTCTCCAAGCCGTGCCCGCCTGTCATGTGTCTCCAAACCGTGCCCGCCTGTTCTGTGTCTCCAAGCTGTACCCGCCTGTCCTGTGTCTCCAAGCCGTGCCGGCTTGCCCTGTGTCTCAGCCTGCTTGTCACTCGCACCTGTCCAAGTGTCCTGTTCCCGAGTGGGATCAGCAGCCACAGCCAGACGCCACCCTGGAGTGACACCCGGCAGCTACCTGCCGCACAAGCCTGACCTCACCATCAGAGGCTCCAGTGAAGACCGAGGTAGCTGCCATAGTTACGCCCCTTCCAGGGTAGTCTGGTTTGTGGCACAGTGGGGCCACAACCCCCTGGCTCGCGCCACTCAGCCAAGGCGCAAGCGTGACAGTTTGCTCAGGCCATGGTCCCCGCTGAGTCCCATGTCCTTCCGCTTGCGGAGCTTGATGAACTTTCTCTCTGCCAGTATGAGCATCTGGAAGAATTTATTCCGCCCTGCATGGTTCCGTTTGTTGAGACTTCTGAACCCATCATTGTCTCCAATGCCATCTATAACCAGCTCCTGGCTTATGAGAAGCTCAACCCTGCAGACCCGCCTACATTTTATGGAAACCCTAAAGAGTGCCAAGGGTTCCTGGAACAGTGCGTGCTCTACATCCAAGGGAATGCAGCCTGTTTCCCATCTGACTGGCTCAAGGTGGGATACATCATGTCCTACCTGGCTGAAGATGCTCTGATTTGGATCACTCCCCTCTGGGAAGCAGGGGATCCTATCATCTCGGACTTCGAGGCCTTCCTGGTGGCCTTCCGTAGTCCAGCTACGTCTGCCAAGTCTTCCCTTTCCAGATCCGAGAGGCGCGCCAGACGGGCGAAACCAGTGAGGAAACCACCTCGTCAGACCGCGACCGTCCGAAACCCTCCAGTTCCTCCACCTGTTAAAGCAGCTACTCGAGTTAAACCCAAGAAGACTGTTAAGAGTGGGCTGGCAAAGCAGCAGCCTGAAACCAGTCGTAAGATGGGCATACAGTATTGCTGCGGTTGTGTGGAACACCCGGACGGCTTCTGTCCGAAGGAGCGCAAGCTCCAAAACCTTGGGTCAGTGGGAGAGGCTGCCCTTGGTAAGAGTCCCTCCTCCTCACTAAGATCGGTGACTGTTCGTGTGCCTTGTGGGAGCTTTGGCCCTGCAGATGTGTTAAAGCTGCAAGCCAGACGGAGTCTGTGTAGGGTTCCTGTTCCACAGCTCCAGAATCCGGTGACGGTGTTTGGTGATGGTCGTGCCCTACTTATGAACAGTCGAGTGTCGAAGGGACAACTACAGCTCCAAATCGGAGCATTATATTTGGGGAAGTTTATTTTACACTTGCTGACCAGTTTGCCCATCGGTCTTTCTGAGCCGGATACTCTACTGCCCGTTCCAGTCCGAAGACCCAGCGTGGTGCCGCACTTGGAGCTACCTAGTCACCAAAGGTATCTAGTTCCAATGTTACAAGGTCAGGCTACAGTGTTACCTTCCCCATCTGTTCTGCTGGCTATTGGGTCATGGTGTGCTGATGTCACTGAAGAAAAGGAAGCAGTGGCGCCCTCTCCACACACCTCCTGTGACCTGTTCCCAGAAGCATCCCTGTCGCTTGAAAATTTTTCTTTAGGCCATGGGCAGAAGATGGATCCTGTACGGATGCCTTCAGATTCCATGTGGCAGGTGGATGAAGAAGTTGGAGCAGAAGCTCTTGTACGTCTGCTTTTTACCAACCCAGAGGAACAGGTCCAGTTCTCTTCTGATAACGGGCGAAGGATGGATCCAGTGTGGGTGCCCTCAACTTCTAGTTGGCCGGCTAATGAAGATACTAAGGAGGAGGTCCAATTTACTTGGGATATCAGGCTGAAGTTGGACTCAGTGAAGGTCTCTTCTGTTTCCAGCTGGCCGGCTGATGTAGGGGTCAAGTCTGAGGCTTCCAGGTCCCTGCTTTCTGCTACCCAGGAGGAAGAAATCCAAGTCCTTATACCCTCTGTGTTGGAAGATGACTCCATCAGGCACCAAGAAGCTTGGCACTCTGGGATTCCTGATGGCACACATATTCCACCCTACCTGAAGGATGTCGTGTCAACCTGGACTGTGTGTGGTCCCGTACTTCTTCTTCTGGTCATTCTGGCAGGCTTGAGGAAGAGGGGCCGTAAAGGGGGGGTACTGTAACAACCCTGCTGGCATCACTGCATGGCCTCCCATCCCCCGCACACCAACTTACTTTCTGCTTCAAGCCATGCTGTGAATTCTGTCTGTTGCCAGCTCTGTGCCTCTGCTCTCCATGTTTCCTGACTGTGTGTATAGGGGGCGGCGTCCGAACTCTCTGGTTCTTATGCAGTCATGGTGCACCTGGCGAATGGGTCCCTGACCAATCACCTAGAGCCCTGGACTCTTTAACCCTGCCACACCCACTGGAACATGGCCTGAGCAATGTCTAATCTCAGTTAGTATCTTGCTGCTGAGTTTGCCAGGCCCTGCCCTATTGCCCTATGTCTTGCCTTCTCTGAAGGCTCTTATTGCATATTTCTGTGTCTTGGTACCTTGCCTAGTACTTCTCTGTCTGCCTGCCAGGAGGCTGAATATCCTGGCCCTTGAGTCTTGGTCCCAGTACCTTGTCTGTACTCTGTCCTACCTTAGTCTTCCTTTCGCCTTGTCTGTGGCTTCCTTCCCTGCTGTGTCTTCCCTTGTGTCCTCCCTGTCTGTGCATCTGCACCCTTGCAGCTCCGTCTGTGAATCTGCACCCTTGCAGCTCTATCTGTTCATCTGCACCCTTGCAGCTCTGTCTGTGAATCTGCACCCTTGCAGCTCTGTCTGTGAATCTGCACCCTTGCAGCTCTGTCTGTTCATCTGCAGCCTTGCAGCTGTCTGTTCTTCTGCACCCTTGCAGCTCTGTCTGTGAATCTGCACCCTTGCAGCTCTATCTGTGCACGGCTCCATAGCCGCTCTGCCTGCATGGCTCCATAGCCGCTCTGCCTGCACGGCTCTCTAGCCGCTCTGCCTGCACGGCTCTCTAGCCGCTCTGCCTGCACGGCTCCCCTAGCCGCTCTGCCTGCACGGCTCCCCAGCCGCTCTGCCTGAACGGCTCCCCTAGCCGCTCAGCCTGCGCGGCTCTCTAGCCGCTCTGCCTGCACAGCTCCCCTAGCCGCTCTGCCTGCACGGCTCCCCTAGCCGCTCTGCCTGCACGGCTCCCCTAGCCGCCTGCCTGCACGGCTCCCCTAGCCGCTCTGCCTGCACGGCTCCCCTAGCCGCTCTGCCTGAACGGCTCCCCTAGCCGCTCTGCCTGCACGGCTCCCCTAGCCGCTCTGCCTGCACGGCTCCCCTAGCCGCTCTGCCTGCACGGCTCTCTAGCCGCTCTGCCTGCACGGCTCTCTAGCCGCTCTCCCTGCATGGCTCCCTTGTCGCCCAGCCTACTCCGCACTCCTGCGGCTCTGCCTACTCCACACTCCTGCCTATATCCATACCTGCACCTCCTGTGTGAACAGGTCCCTACCTGTCTCTTCTCATACCACGCCAGTCTGTCCTGTGTCTCCAAGCCGTGCCCGCCTGTCCTGTGTCTCCAAGCCATGCCCGCCTGTCCTGTGTCTCCAAGCCGTGCCCGCCTGTCCTGTGTCTCCAAGCCGTGCCCGCCTGTCCTGTGTCTCCAAGCCGTGCCCGCCTGTCCTGTGTCTCCAAGCCGTGCCCGCCTGTCCTGTGTCTCCAAGCCATGCCCGCCTATCCTGTGTCTCCAAGCCGTGCCCGCCTATCCTGTGTCTCCAAGCCATGCCCGCCTGTCCTGTGTCTCCAAGCCGTGCCGGCTTGCCCTGTGTCTCAGCCTGCTTGTCACTCGCACCTGTCCAAGTGTCCTGTTCCCGAGTGGGATCAGCAGCCACAGACAGACGCCACCCTGGAGTGGCACCCGGCAGCTACTTGCCACACAAGCCTGACCTCACCATCAGAGGCTCCAGTGAAGACAGAGGTAGCTGCCATAGTTACGCCCCTTCCAGGGTAGTCTGGTTTGTGGCACAGTGGGGCCACAACCCCCTGGCTCGCGCCACTCAGCCAAGGCGCGAGCGTGACAACCACATTCACTGGTACCTCTCATGTCCTGATCCGATCATGCTGTTGAAAGTTACCCCCTTTCTTAGATATTGGGAATAAGTTCTGCAGGGAGCTACAGGGTGGAGAATATTAGTCCACCCTCTGACACAGGGGGAGGGACCTAGCATGCTTAGGAACTAGCAGCCCATGGCATAGGGTCTCTCTCACAGAAAAAAACAGACGATGATAATCTAAGAAGGAACTGGGGACAGATCTGCCAAGGTGAGCAGCGGCCCATGCTTTGGGGTCTGTCCGGCAACTAAGATTCTTGTACCTGTGGCCTGCAGAGCTCCCGGCACCCACATGCAACCTACAATTTGGTAAATTGACCTCCAGCTTAATATCTCTAATTCTTGTACTCTTATTGTTATATTTTACTCTGACTGCAAATCCACTGTAATGCCATTGTATAGCTTACGGTATATTTCTGTAATTATCTAGTGCGCCCTTAAGGCAATTAAACCATAAAATTAATCTTGGGCTGATGCTTTTACTCTGATTACGAATCTTAGAATACCCAGCGGGTAACAGGACATCCTCCCCGACGGCCATTTGCTCTAGGTGGTTCCCTTACTGACCTGAGAGACAAAGGGGGCACCGGAGAGCTGTGCCTGTGTAGCTATGTCACATTGGTGATGTGGGAGGAACGGGTCCTGTTTCCTTCACATTGATGGCAGCGATGGAATCAGAGTAATAGTGTGCGTGGGACCCCTACTCCCAGACTCTAGAGACTACCAGCGGTAACTTTCACTGCTGGGGTCTTAAGGTCAGCCCAGCACTAGACCGTCAGAGTGCAAATATAATAAGTTGAGTGCGAGGTCAGGGTTGCAGCTGTGTCAGTAACCAGAGGTTCCCAAGATGGCGGAAGGCACCAGGAGTAAGGCAAAGGGGGAGGCCAATGCTATGTTCTATGAGGAGGTGGTGGAGGACAATACCATTGAAGGCGAGGGGGAGCTCAGCCAGGGCTCCCCAAGGAGCCAGACCCCCGTGCTCAGTCCCGCAGTGGACTGTCCACCACCTGCCCGCCCCAGCCTGTCCAGATTGGAGACCCTTTTCCAAGCAGCTATGGCACAGCTCCAGGCTGGTAACGACCCCGCCCATGACAGACTCCTGGTGGCGGCAGAGAAAGCAGCGGAGCATGAGCAAGCGGCGGCAGAGAAAGCAGCGGAGCATGAGCATGCCGAACGTGTGCTGCAGGCGGCAGAACGCCGTGAAGCTGCGGAGCGCCGGAACCGACTGGAGATGGCTCAGCACGGGCTCCCGCTGGATGCTCCAGCCCCACTGGGGACCAAAGCTTCTAAGGACCGGGCGGAGGACTGCCCCCTGCTTGAAAAGGATGGAGACCTGGATTCCTTTCTGCTGGCCTTTGAGAGAACCTGCCTCCAACACCATCTGGCCATGGATCAGTGGGCAAGGTACCTGACCCCCCATTTGAGGGGTAAGTCCCTGGAAGTTTTGGGGGACTTACCTGTCGGGGAGGAGCAGGACTACAACAGCATCAAGCGGGCCCTGATCCAGCACTACAACCTCACCCCGGAGTCGTACCGCAGGAAGTTCCGGAGCCTGCAGCGGGGCTCAAAGGACACCTGGACCGACCACATGCGGGCACTGCTGAGAGCTGCGGAGCACTGGACCTCGGGTCTAGAGCTCACCACCCGCCAGGAGGTTCAGGAACTGTTCATCACGGAGCAGTTCTTGTGGAACTGCCCAGAGGACCTCCAGCAGTTCCTCTGTGACCGGAAACCAAAGGGGGCTTCTACTACAGCTGCCCTGGCAGATGAGTATACCAACAACAGGGCGTCCGAGCCAAAGAAGCCTGCCAGCAGCACCTGGAGAGGGGGTAAGCCCAATCCTGCCCCTGTCCCCAGCTCCCAGAGTGCAAGGGGTGTACCCCCCTGCTGCCCTCTCCAGGCCAGGAGCAGAACCCAGACGTTGTCATCATTGCAACCAGCCGGGACACTTTAAGGCTGCGTGTCCCCAACGCCAGAAGGCCCCATCCCTGTCCCAGAAACCGTCCACTGTTTTGTGTGTGGGAGGGGGTGGTGGGAGGTCCCTGAACAATTACCAACCCGTCACCATCGGCCGCTCAGCGGTCATGGGACTGCGGGACACAGGCGCTGAACGAACCCTGGTACGTCCTGAGGTGGTGTCCCCTCAAGACTTGGTGCCTGGGAAAACCCTTTCCATCTGCGGAATTGGAGATGTTGAACCAGCGCTGCCCGTCGCCAAGGTGTTTTTGGACTGGGGCGCCGGGAGGGGAATGCGGGAGATGGGAGTAACACCAAATATTCCTGCCAATGTGTTGCTTGGGACCGATTTGGGGCGGCTAGTGTCTCAGTATGTGGCCACTGAACCCCCAAGTTTGGCTCCCCAAGAATGTCATGACTAGTGTTGAGCATTCCGATACTGCAAATATTGGGTATCGGCCGATATTCGCTGTATCGGAATTCCGATACCGAGTACCGATATTTTTACAATATCGGATAAGAGAATCGGAAGTTCCCATAATGCAATGAGCCAGTGTTGTGGCTGTGATTGGCTGCTGAAATGATGTCATCATGATGCGCGGTCTGTGCGCATCATGATGCGCGGTCTGTGCAGGCTGCTGGGGGTCTATGCGGGCCTGCCGGTGGTCTGTACGGGCCTGCCGGGGGTCTCTACGGGTCTGCCAGGGGTCTGTGCGGGCCTGCCAGGGGTTGTGTGTGTGTGCAGGCATCGTCCGATGGGATTACAAGTCCCATCGGGCTATGCCTGCTACAATGACAGTGATTGACACATTAGCCAATGATGGGACAGTAGTAGTCCCATCATCCGGCTAATGTGTTGAATGTAAAAAAAAAAAAAAAAACATACATACTACATATATACTACATACATACCTGAAAGACTTCGAAGATGTATTCTCTGAAAGCGAGGCCGAGACGTTGCCGCCACATAGACCCTTTGACTGCGCTACCGAGCTAGTCCCGGGGGCTAAATTGCCTAAAGCCCATCTGTTTAATTTATCTGGCACCGAGTGCTTAGCTATGAAGGATTACATTGCTGAGAGTCTTCGCAAGGACACTTACGTCCCTCAGTCTCACCTGTGGCAGCAGGTCTTTTTTTGTAAAGAAAAAAGATGGCGGTTTACGTCCCTGTCTCGATTTTCGTGAGCTTAATATGATTACTGTACGGAATACGTACCCCCTTCCATTGATTCCCGATTTGTGTAACCAACTATTGAGGCAAAATGGCTCTCTAAACTGGATCTTCGGGGGGCATATAATTTGATAAGGGTCTGGGAGGGGGATGAATGGAAAACGGCGTTCCTCACGTCCGAGGGACTGTTTGAAAATGTAGTCACACCGTTTGGTCTTATGTTATGAATGAGTCACCGGAGGAGGAAAAAACAAAAACACAAACTAAGTCCAGAAAACCGGAGAGGTTGGTAGCTAGCGGATTGCAGACCCCTGATCCTATTCACCACAACTAACAGTAGCTGTGGGGGGTTCCTACGGTGCCCTAGACCCCTCGTCACAGCCAGAGAGCTAAATAAGCCTAAAGAAAGAAAGGGGAAATCTAAACTGCCCCAGAGCAGACCCCAAAGCAATAGACAGCCCCCAACATGTATTGTCGGTGAAAAACAGATGAAAACACAAACACAGACAGAAAGACAGGCTGAGAAAATGATGGGGCCCAACTAACTAGATAGGAAAGGACAAAAAAGATGCTGGCTGCAATCACACAAAAAACCCTGCCAAAAATAATGTCCAACACGTCTGATAGAAAAGGCCCTGAAGTCACTAGACTTCAAAATCACTATATCAACACTCTGGTATATTCTGAAGAAAGAGCAAAGAGATCAACTGATCAGAGACAAAAATGGAGTTCAGCTCGTCCCAACCAGGGCAGGCTGAACACAAACACTAAGTAAACAGTCAAAATCTCATGGAAAAATAGCAGAGCAAAAACTTAGCTTTTAGTAGACAGGAACTAAACTGGATGCCAGAGCTCAGAGCAGAAAGGATCACCAGCAACCCAGGAGGGCGTCGGCTGCCTTATATCCACTCAGAAATTCCGGATGTCCAATCACACTCCACCTGTTCCGATGACAGGTTCTTCCCATCCAGATCAATTTCACTACCTCCTTTCACCAGCAGAGGGAGTTCATCAGACATCAGAGGTGAAGGAGAAAATGAACTCATAACAGTACCTCCCCCTTGAGGAGGGGTCACCGAACCCTCATCCACACCACCAGGGCGATCAGGATGGGCCCGATGAAAAGCACGAACCAATCTTTCGGCATGAATATCGGATGCAGAGACCCAAGAATTATCCTCCTGGCCATAACCCTTCCATTTAACCAAATACTGGAGTCTCCGTCTAGCCAGACAAGAGTCCAGTATCTTTTCAACCTCATATTCCACATTACCTTCAACCAATACAGGGTCAGGAGGTGCCACCACAGGAACTACTGGCTCAACAAACCTCTTTAACAGAGACTTATGAAACACGTTATGGATCTTGAATGTAACAGGAAGAGCCAATCGAAATGAGACTGGATAAGAATCTCCAAAATCTTGTAAGGTCCAATAAATCTAGGTTTAAACTTTGGAGAAGCCACCTTCATAGAGATATTCTTTGATGACAACCAAACCATATCACCCACCTTAAACCGGGGACCAATGGTCCTATGCCGGTTGGAAAACCGCTGGGCCTTTTCCTGGGAGAGAGATAACTTATCCACCACTTGGTCCCAGATCTGGTGCATTCTCTCCACCACAGTGTCAACACCTGGGCAGGCAGAAGACTCCACCTGCCCTGAAGAGAATCGAGGATGAAACCCAAAGTTACAAAAAAAAGGTGACATCAAAGTGGGAGAACTAGCTCTATTATTTAAAGCAAATTCGGCAAAGGGCAAAAATGAAACCCAATCATCCTGATCAGCAGAAATAAAACATCTCAAATACGACTCCAAAGTCTGGTTTGTTCTCTCCGTCTGCCCATTGGTCTGAGGGTGAAATGCAGAGGAGAAGGACAACTGAATTCCCAGCTTGGAACAGAAAGTCCTCCAAAATCTAGAAACAAACTGAACTCCTCTGTCAGATACAATGTTCTCAGGAATCCCGTGCAAGCGAACCACCTGTTGCAAAAACAAGGGCACCAACTCTGAGGAAGATGGCAACTTAGGGAGTGGTACAAGATGGACCATCTTAGAGAATCTATCACAAATCACCCAGATAACAGTCATTCTCTGAGAGACAGGCATATCAGAGATAAAATCCATTGAAATATGGGTCCATGGCCTCCTGGGCACCGGCAAAGGCATCAACAACCCACTAGAGCAAGAAAAAGGTTTAGACCGGGAGCAAGTCCCACAGGACTGCACAAAATTCCTGACATCACGAGACAAGGCGGGCCACCAAAAAGACCGACTCACCAAATCTCTAGTACCAAAAATACCTGGATGACCAGCCAATGCGGAGCAATGAACTTCAGACATTACTCTCTTCCTCCACTGGTCAGGAACATACAATTTTCCAATGGGACAACACTCAGGTTTGTCCTCCTGAAACTCTTCCAGAGCACGTCTCAAATCGGACGAGATGGCAGAAAGAACTACCCCCTCACCTGAGATGGTAGCAGGCTTGGTCACAATAGGAGAATCAGCAAAGAAACTCCTAGAGAGGGCATCTGCCTTGACATTCTTAGTGCCCGGAAGAAAAGAGACCACAAAATCAAAACGTGTGAAAAACAAGGCCCACCTAGCCTGTCTAGGATTCAAGCATTTGGCCGACTCCAGGTAAATCAAATTCTTGTGGTCAGTAAGGACCACGACTTGATGTTTAGCTCCCTCGAACCAATGTCTCCACTCCTCAAATGCCCATTTCATGGCTAACAGTTCCCGATTCCCCACATCATAGTTACGTTCGGATGGGGAGAACTTTCGGGAAAAGAAAGCACAGGGATTCATTTTAGATGGTACAGGATCCTTTTGGGACAAAACAGCTCCTGCACCAATCTCAGAAGTGTCCACCTCTACCTGAAACGGGAGTGAGACATCAGGTTGCCGCAAGACCGGAGCAGAAGTGAACCTTCGCTTCAGCTCCTGAAAGGAAGAAACAGCCTCCGGAGACCAATTCAGCACATCAGCACCCTTCTTAGTCAAGTCAGTCAATGATTTGGCAATACCAGAAAAATTAGCTATAAATTTACGATAAAAATTAGCAAAACCCAAAAACTTCTGGAGGGCCTTCAAAGAAGTGGGCTGGACCCAATCATAAATGGCCTGTACCTTGGCCGGGTCCATTTCAATAGTTGACGGAGACAAAATAAATCCCAAAAATGAAATCCTCTCTACCCCAAAGCTTGAAATAATGCGTTCACATTAGTTAGAATAGGATCATCAGGTTTTAACGAAAACGCCCAATCCTGGGGATCGCTGCGCAGCAAAGAGATGACAATTTTAAGCTGCTGCGCGGAGCTCCCCGATGAGTTAGGCTTCAAGGCAAAAAAATAATTTACAATTATTCTTAAAATTCAAAAATTTAGACCGATCCCCAAAAAACACATCAGGAGTAGGGATCTTTGGTTCAGCAGCATGTGAATGAGCAAGATAGCCGGAAATTGCCCGCACTTCAGCAGTGAGCTGCTCCACATGATCAGACAATTGCTTAATCTCCATTGAGAAAAAATTCCCCCTACGGCCTCAGAGAAAGAGGAAAAAATATACACAAAAAAAAATTCTGACACTTTTTTTTTTTTTTTTTACAATTCTTTCCTGCTATTGAGTACTCTAGAATCTGCGGTATGGCTGGTGATTCTGTTATGAATTTGTCACCGGAGGAGGAAAAAACAAAAACACAAGCTAAGTCCAGAAAACCAGAGAGGTTGGTAGCTAGCAGATTGCAGACCCCTGATCCTATTCACCACAACTAACAGTAGCCGTGGGGGGTTCCTACGGTGCCCTAGACCAGGGGTCCCCAACCGCCGGTCCGCGGCCCAGCACCGGGCCGCTGCAGTGCCCTTGCCGGTCCGCGGACACAAGGGGAGCCAGGGGCGGTCAGTTGCGTAGCGGGGGCAGGGGCGGCGCGCAGCAGTTCTTAGCGGCGTGTGTAGCGGCGGCAGGGAGCGATCCAAGCAGCTCCGCTGCCTGCAAGAGGGAATAGCAGGAGCGGAGCTGCAAGGACCCGTCCACTGCGTCCAGCTTCCTGCCCGCCGCCCGCGCTTCCTGTCTCTGACTGACACAGAGAGGAGCGATCCGCAGCTGTGTCAGAGCGAGGAAGCGCGGGCGGCGGGCAGGTGAGAGGAGAGAGGTGGTGTATGTGTATGTGTGTGTGTGTATGTATGTGTGTTGGTCTGTGTTTGTGTAGCCTGGCCCTGGAGGAGATGGGGACATGAGGAGAAGGCCATGAGGGGAGTGATGGAGAGACGGCAGTGATGGGGTGAAGGCAGTGATGGGGAGACATCAGTGATGGGGTGAAGGCAATGATGGGGAGACATCAGTGATGGGGTGAAGGCAATGATGGGGAGACATCAGTGATGGGGTGAAGGCAATGATGGGGAGACATCAGTGATGGGGTGAAGGCAATGATGGGGAGAAGGGAGTGATGGGGTGAAGGCAATGATGGGGATACATCAGTGATGGGGTGAAGGGGTGAAGGCAATGATGGGGAGACATCAGTGATGGGGTGAAGGCAATGATGGGGAGAAGGGAGTGATGGGGTGAAGGCAATGATGGAGAGACAGCAGTGATGGGGTGAAGGCAATGATGGGGAGACAGCAGTGATGGGGTGAAGGCAATGATGGGGAGACAGCAGTGATGGTGTGAAGGCAATGATGGGGAGAAGGGAGTGATGGGGTGAAGGCAATGATGGGGAGACATCAGTGATGGGGTGAAGGCAATGATGGAGAGACGGCAGTGATGGGGTGAAGGCAATGATGGGGAGAAGGGAGTGATGGGGTGAAGGCAATGATGGAGAGACATCAGTGATGGGGTGAAGGGAATGATGGGGAGACATCAGTGATGGGGTGAAGGCAATGATGGGGAGACAGCAGTGATGGGGTGAAGGCAATGATGGGGAGACAGCAGTGATGGTGTGAAGGCAATGATGGGGAGAAGGGAGTGATGGGGTGAAGGCAATGATGGGGAGACAGCAGTGATGGGGTGAAGGCAATGATGGGGAGACATCAGTGATGGGGTGAAGGCAATGATGGAGAGACATCAGTGATGGGGTGAAGGCAATGATGGAGAGACATCAGTGATGGGGTGAAGGCAATGATGGAGAGACGGCAGTGATGGGGTGAAGGCAATGATGGGGAGAAGGGGAGTGATGGGGTGAAGGCAATGATGGAGAGACATCAGTGATGGGGTGAAGGCAATGATGGGGAGACATCAGTGATGGGGTGAAGGCAATGATGGGGAGAAGGGAGTGATGGGGTGAAGGCAATGATGGAGAGACATCAGTGATGGGGTGAAGGCAATGATGGGGAGACAGCAGTGATGGGGTGAAGGCAATGATGGGGAGACAGCAGTGATGGTGTGAAGGCAATGATGGGGAGAAGGGAGTGATGGGGTGAAGGCAATGATGGGGAGACATCAGTGATGGGGTGAAGGCAATGATGGAGAGACGGCAGTGATGGGGTGAAGGCAATGATGGGGAGAAGGGAGTGATGGGGTGAAGGCAATGATGGAGAGACATCAGTGATGGGGTGAAGGCAATGATGGGGAGACATCAGTGATGGGGTGAAGGCAATGATGGGGAGACAGCAGTGATGGGGTGAAGGCAATGATGGGGAGACAGCAGTGATGGTGTGAAGGCAATGATGGGGAGAAGGGAGTGATGGGGTGAAGGCAATGATGGGGAGACAGCAGTGATGGGGTGAAGGCAATGATGGGGAGACATCAGTGATGGGGTGAAGGCAATGATGGAGAGACATCAGTGATGGGGTGAAGGCAATGATGGAGAGACATCAGTGATGGGGTGAAGGCAATGATGGAGAGACGGCAGTGATGGGGTGAAGGCAATGATGGGGAGAAGGGGAGTGATGGGGTGAAGGCAATGATGGGGAGAAGGGGGTGATGGAGCACTCATTCAAAACCTATGGTGAGTTGAGTCACATTATAAATGTTATTTAATTATAAGTATGCACTGCTACACTACAACCATGTCCATAGCCCCACCCCCTTATGACCAAAGCCCCGCCCCTGCCACACCTCCATCCCCGCCCTGCCGGGCCATGGAAGAATGGTCTTGCTTGAAACCGGTCCCTGGTGCAAAAAAGGTTGGGGACCACTGCCCTAGACCCCTCGTCACAGCCAGAGAGCTAAATAAGCTTAAAGAAAGAAAGGGGAAATCTAAACTGCCCCAGAGCAGACCCCAAAGCAATAGACAGCCCCCAACATGTATTGTTGGTGAAAAACAGATGAAAACACAAACACAGACAGAAAGACAGGCTGAGCAAATGATGGGGCCCAACTAACTAGATAGGAAAGGACAGAAAAGATGCTGGCTGCAATCACGCAAAAAACCCTGCCAAAAATAATGTCCAACACGACTGATAGAAAAGGCCCTGAAGTCACTAGACTTCAAAATCACTATATCAGCACTCTGGTATATTCTGAAGACAGAGCAAAGAGATCAACTGATCAGAGACAAAAATGGATTTCAGCCCGTCCCAACCAGGGCAGGCTGAACACAAACACTAAGTAAACAGACAAAATCTCATGGAAAAATAGCAGAGCAAAAACTTAGCTTTTAGTAGACAGGAACTAAACTGGATGCCAGAGCTTAGAACAGAAAGGATCACCAGCAACCCAGGAGGGCGTCGGCTGCCTTATATCCACTCAGAAATTTCGGATGTCCAATCACACTCCACCTGTTCAGATGACAGGTTCTTCCCATCCAGATCAATTTCACTACCTCCTTTCACCAGCAGAGGGAGTTCATCAGACATCAGAGGTGAAGGAGAAAATGAACTCATAACAGTCTTACCAATGCCCCCGCCATATTTCAGAATTTCATCAACATAGTATTCTCGGATCTCATTGGTCGTTTTGTTGTTATCTACTTAGATGATATTTTGATATACTCCTCCGACAGTCATTCTCATCTGAAACATGTACGAACTGTTCTCCAAAGACTGAGGGAAAATCATCTGTTTGCCAAATTGGAGAAATGTGTGTTTTTTGTTCAGGAATTATCTTTATTGGGATTAATTGTGTCCTATGAGGGTTTTCGCATGGACCCCAAGGAGGTGCAGGTCATTGCGGATTGGGTGCAACCCCGAGATCTTAAGGGTCTTCAGCGCTTCTTGGGGTTCGCCAATTATTACCGCAAATTTATTCGGGGGTTTTCGCAGGTGGTCAAACCACTCACAGATCTAACATGCAAAGGTGCAGATGTGTGAAATTGGTCCTCGCTCGCAAAAGAGGCCTTGCGACTCTGAAAAAATGCTTTATGTCTGCTCCTGTGTTAGTACAGCCAGATCCGTCCAAACCATTTGTTGTGGAAGTGGACGCCTCCGAGGTGGGGGTGGGGGCAGTCTTGTCCCAAGGGCCTGCCACTCTAACCAATCTCAGGCCATGTGCTTTCTTTTCCAGGAAGTTCTCTGCTCCTGAAAGAAATTACGACGTAGGCAATAGAGAGCTTCTTGTGGTCAAATTGGCGTTTGAAGAATGGAGGCACTTTTTGGAGGGGGCCAGTCACCCGGTTACTGTGATCACTGATCACAAAAATTTGTCATGCATTGAGTCTGCTAAAAGATTAATGCCCAGACAGGCCCGTTGGTCGCTTTTTTTTCCCGTTTTCCGCTTACTATTACATTTCGTCCAGGGTCAAAGAATGTCAAGGCTGACGCCTTTTCTCGCAGTTTTCATGCTGTGTCTTCCCCTGAGCCACCGTCCTCCATTCTTCACCCTGGGGTTGTGTTAGCAGGGATCTTGTCTGAATTGGAACGGGAGATTGAGGGGGCCCAGTCGCTGGTTCCTGCGGCCAAGCCGGGGGCAAGTTGTTTGTCCCAGAGCAACTTCGCCTTAAACTCTTGCAGGAGTTCCATGAATCCAAGCTGAGTGCTCACCCTGATATATCAGCCACGCGTCTGGCGGTGGCTAGGATCTTTTGGTGGCCTACCCTTGGTTCTGACATAAAAAAATTCATTTCTGGTTGTGGGGTCTGCGCTCGTTCTAAAAGCTCTCATAGCCGGCCGACGGGGAGCTGATGCCCTTGGCAGTTCCCGAAAGACCATGGACCCACCTGTCCATGGATTTTGTTACCAATCTTCCTTCATCCAGGGGTAATACGGTGATATGGGTAGTGGTGGACAGATTTTCAAAGCAGGCTCATTTTGTATCCCTGTCCACACTACCTTCAGATGAGACTTTATCCTGATTGTTTGTGCAGCATGTGGTCCGGTTGCATGGGGTACCCCTGAATGTGGTGTCTGATCATTGTGTGCAGTTTGTGGCTAAGTTTTGGTGTGCTTTCTGCAAAAAATTAGGGATGTCTCTGTCCTTTTCGTCTGCATACCATCCTGAGAGCAATGGTCAGACGGAACGCACTAATCAGTCTCTGGAACAGATCCTCAGATGCCTGACTTCTGCTAGACAGAATGACTGGTGTGATGTCCTGCCATTGGCTGAATTTGCCTTCAAAAGTCAGGTGAGTCAATCCACGGGTATGTCTCCTTTCTTGATCAACTATGGGTTCAGTCCTCATTTTGGTGAGTTTTCTCGTCCGGATTCGGAGTGTCCCGGGGCTGAGGGCTCTGTTCAGCGATTAAAAAATACGTGGGCGGAAGTCCAGTGGAATATATCTAGGTCTCAAGGCAGGTATAAGTTTTTCGCGGACAGGAAACGAACACCTGGTCCCACGTTTCAGGTTGGAGAGAAAGTTTGGCTCTCCACGCGAAACATTAAGTTGAAGATTCCTTCAGCCAAGTTGGGCCCCAAATTCATTGGCCCGTACAAGATTGTGGAAAAAATCAATCCAGTGGCGTACAGGCTGTGCCTTCCACCCTCTTTCAAGATCCCTAACGTCTTCCATAGATCTCTACTGAAACCTTTTGAAGCAGTCCGGGGAGAGTCCGAGTCCACTGCTCCTCCAGTTTTGGTTGAGGGACATGTGGAATATGAGATTGATCATACCGTAGATTCCAGGTTGGTACGGTGGTCAGTACAGTACCTGGTTCATTGGAAGGGGTATGGGCCGGAGGACAGGTTCTGGGTGCCGGCCCGGTTGATGCATGCGGATCGCTTGGTTCGGGCTTTCCATGCTAGGTACCCGGGCAAGCCTGGGGGTCCAGAGGCCCCCCGTTGAGAGGGGGGTACTGTCATGATCCCAGTGCAGGTTGGACCTGCACGCTTGGGGTTAATGTCTGGAACCAGTGCTGGTGGACCTGCACTTCTGGGGTTAAATGTTATGATCTCAGTGCAGGCTCTTACCTGCACACCTGGGGCTTATTATTGTGGCCTCTCCTTGGTTCTGGGAAAGCTTTTTATAGCCTCAGGAAGCTCCAATCCCCGTCAGTTATACTTTCGCCCTTGACAGAGAGTGTTGACCCCTGAGTGTGTTTGTGCTGTGTTCTTGTTTGCCTGATACTTTGGATTTGACTTGGTCTGTTCTCTGGATACTGCTTGTTGGATTCTGCTTGGTACCTTATATGTCTGTTTGGCTTTGACCGCTGCCTGGCCCTGACTATCCGTTCTGTCTCATCCCTGGTACTGTACTGCTATCTCTGTGTATGACCCCCGTTTGTCTGACCTGAGCATTCCTGTAGTTGTGTCCTGCCGATGTCTGGCAGCAGGACGCTAAGCCCTGCCCCTTGCAGTCATATGACCATAGGTCCTTCACTACTTGCTAACTTCAGCGTCTCTAGGGCCTGTTTGCCTGAGCTTCCCGGCCGTATCTTACACCGGGCCCCCCTGCAGTGTGGGTGAGTCCCTGCTCAGCGGTGGCTGCACGCCGGTGCTGACAGGACCATGACAGTAGGTGATACTGCTCTATATACATTATATAGGTGATACTGCACAGTATTTCCTATACATTGTATATACAGCATTCTGTGTACATTATATAGGCAATACTGCAATAATACACAGCAGTTGCTGTAATATAGATGGACTGCTGTGTATAATTGCAGTGTCACCTACATAACAAATATATATATATACGGTATATATACCTACAAACATACGGAAGCACATGCCAAATTTTTTTTAAAAAAATAGATAAATCTTTATTTAACAAAAAATTACATAAAATGTTAAATTTCAATGGGAAAAACAAGTTACAAAACAGATCTGCAATCACAGGGGTAGCTATACCTAAAGTATATGGTATGCCAGACATCACTTTTTAGAAGTAATTAAAATCCTTTTTATATAAAGGATGAAAAGGTGGTAAAAATGAACAAAAAAGTACTTTCCTTATTTGACTTTAACCCATATTCATTACATCAAAAAAAGGGGTTAGACTCTCTCAGAAAATATATTTGCATGGTTAGTGCTTGTAAGAGTCAACGTACAAAAACCAAGTACTAGAAAAAAAGAGATTTTCTGATATGGTTAGATTAAATTTTTAAGGCCTAATAGCAGTCATTGGAAGTCCAAAGATTGCTATATGTTGAACAGCAGTTCGTATATATCCAAATGGACACAAATTGAGTGCAATAATGCGGAGGTCTAATTTAGAGAGGACAGTAGTGTGAAATTCGACACCGGAAAAAAAAATGGGTATTCAATCAGACATATTTGATATCATGGTTAGTGCTCATAAAATTGATGCATAGAGCAACCTACTCCTCACTGAAAATAATGCACACAGACCTTATACATCCTATAGGTAAACAGCAAAAATGACAGTGCATAGGGCTATAGTAAATTTCTATAATAGGTTTAAAAATTTAAACCAAAAAGATTTTTTTTTAAATTATTTAGAATCATAAGCCCAAACGCTCATCAGTATAGGACACACTGAATATGTATACAAAAAAAGCAAAAGAGAAACCAGTGCATGAATCCCAAATAGATAGAAACATCACAGGTCTTTATTAGAAACACAGGTAAAAAATTGCATAATGGCATAACAAGAGTGACACAAAAAGAGCACCAAGGTGAACAGTATCCCTAAATATGTGCAAATTGTACAAAATGGAACAGGGTGCCGGCCAGTCATTGTAACATAAGGGGAACCATCCCCAGATGATCAGCTATCCAGTGAGGGGTTAAATAGTCAAAATTCAAGTATAATGCACATACCAAAAAGGAGGACACTGGACACCAAATGCTGTAAAATCTCAACGTACGTTTCGGAAGCAAAAGAGCTTTCTTCCTGAGGTAGCTGATCGTCTGGGGATGGTTCCCTTATGTTACAATGACTGGCCGGCACCCTGTTCCATTTTGTACGATTTGCACATATTTAGGGATACTGTTCACCTTGGTGCTCTTTTTGTGTCACTCTTGTTATGCCATTATGCCATTTTTTACCTGTGTTTCTAATAAAGATCTGTGATGTTTCTATCTATTTGGGATTCATGCACTGGTTTCTCTTTTGCTTTTTTTGTATCCTATCGGTAAAGTATACTAGAAGGTACAATTTACAATGCTCAAAGCTTCCAAATGAAGTTAATGGCAGTAAATAGTATCTGGGATGAGTTCCATAGTATCAAGAGTATACATAGTGCTAAGCTGCATGGTCACGACCACTGACCCCCAAAGGAAGAAGCTAATGCAAAACACATGTCAGGGCGCTACTCTGCAACCAGGTCATGTATACCTTTTGTTTCTAAGAGCTTTCCTCTCTCCCTCACCATCTACCTAACCGGCTAGCACTTATAGTGGCACCATGCACCTTAGCACTATGTATACTCTTGATACTACGGGACTTGTTTTTTCTAAGTTGACTCTCACAAGCACTAACCGTGCAAATATATGTCCTGAGAGAGTCTAACCCCTTTTCTTGATGTAATGAATATGGGTTAAAGTCACATAAGGGAAGTACTTTTTGCTCATTTTTACCACCTTTTCATCCTTTATATACAAAGAATTTTAATTACTTCTAAAGGTGATACCTAACATACCATTTACTGTGTTTGCAGATCCGTTTTGTAACATGTGTTTCCTATTGTTTACATTTTTTGTAATTTTTTGTTCAATAAAGATCTATCTATTTAAAAAAAAAATATTTGGCATTTGCTTCCGGATGTTTGTAGATATATATGTTTAATTGTGGAAGTGCCACTAATAGCTAGGCCATCTTTCATTTGCTTGTATAACATATATACAGCAGTCACAGTATCACCTATATAATGTATATACACCAATCTATATACATTATATAGGTGATACTGCTATATATACATTATATAAGTGATACTGCGACTATACACAGCAGTTTCAGTATCACCTATGTAATGTATATATAGCAGTCAAATTCGACTTCAAGCTTCCCCACAACAGTATCACGGACCTGCCTGTTGTGTTTCTTGGTCTTCATGATGCTCTCTGTGCTTCAAACAGAACCCTGAGACTATCACAGGGCAGGTGCATTTATACGGAGACCTGATTACACACAGGTGGATTATATTTATCATCATTAGTCATTTAGGACAACATTGGATCATTTTGAGATCCACAATGAACTTCTGGAGTGAGTTTGCTGCACTGAAAGTAAACGGGCCGAATAATATTGCACACCCCACTTTTCAGTTTTTGAATTTCCACAAAAATTTAAAAAAAAAACAATAAATTTCGTTCAACTTCACAATTGTGTCCCACTTGTTGATTCTTCACCAAAAATTTACATTTGGTATCTTTATGTTTGAAGCATGATATGTGGGAAAAGGTTGAAAAGTTCCAGGGGGCCGAATACTTTCGCAAGGCACTGTATATCACATTGAGAATACTACATATACATTATTTAGATGATACTACAACTGCTGTGTGTAGTCACAGAATCACTTATATAATGTATATACAGCAGTATCACCTATATAATGTATTTAGATTGGTGTATATACATTATATAGGTGATACTGTGATTATTGTATATATGTCATTTAGGTGACACTGCAATTATAGACAGCAGCCTATCTATATTACAGCAACTGCTTTGTATAATTGCAGTATCACCTATATAATGTTTGAGCGCCCCGCGGGGCCTGGGGGTACTCGGTACCAGGTCCGTCGACTTCCATGGCGGACGGTGTCACGGCGGCGGCGACCCGGTCCGTGGCCCAGAGGCATCCAGTACTAAAAATAGGGGAAAGTTGTGTGGTATTTATGTGGTAAAAATGAAAATAAAGTATTAGATGGTGAAATACGTGATGCCACCTGTGGTATTCTGGTCAGAGGTGACCAGCGCTGCGGTTTTGCTTCTCTGGGATGGATGTTGGGCGCAGCTATGATGTTGTAGCCCTCCACAGGTAGGGCTGTAGTCCAGGGCAAAGATGTTAAATAAATAGTAAAAGTGGCTGTAAACGTTGGGGTGCAGATAAATGAGAGAAAGACACAGAGAGGTGCAGTTTCTTTACCTTTTACTGGTAATAGGTTGCAGTCCGGAGTACCACATGCAGGTGATGGAATTGGTCCGGCTCGCCTGGAGGCATTCAGGGGATCCACCTTACCAGGTGGGGATTTAGGACCTTCCTTTCTGCGCTTTGTGTGTGGGTCTCCGCTGTATATAACTATGCTGCGACCCTCTATTCGTGATGGTTTCACTAACCTGTACGGCTGTCAGCGTGAGCCTATTCCATGGGTACCGTTCTCTTCACCGTCGGCCGCGGGCTCCTTATCCGCTGACGTGCCCTCAGGTGATTAAAATGCACAGGAATTTACAATCCCCTGTACTTTCAGATTTGGCTATCAGGGCGTACAGTTCCTGTCAGCCTAGGACTCTGATGTCCCTTTTCTCTTTATTAGTGCTTCACTCATGCGTCTGCTATATGCAGAATTTTAGCTTCCCTAGAGTCTCTTAGTCTCTGCTCTTGTCCTTTTCCTCTTGTCAGATCAGCTCCCTGTCATGAACTGACAGGATCTTCCAGAAAGATCCTTTTACCTCACGTTTAACTGTCATTCTTCCTCACAGCTCACAGCTGTTTCGTTTCCATGACAACTCCCTCAGCTGATTTCTAGCTGACTCACCAACCCCCTCTGCTGGCCAGAATTTATAAGGCATCTCCCTTTTCTGACATTCAGAGGAATTGTGATTTTTAATCTATGCTGCTTGGCATGGGGGTCCCTTTCTGTCTCCAAGCATGACTTTACCCATTAAAGGGAGGTAATGTCACTGTGACAACCGGACTCTGGGGTGTCACAATGTGTACAGAATGCTGTATATACAATATATAGGTGATACTCCTGTATATACAATATATAGGAAATACTGTGCCGTATCACCTATATAATATATAGAGATGTAGCAGTATGACCTATATAATGTACAGTGAGCATATCATCCTATAAAATGGAGAACGGGAGCACATAGCTCAAAAGAAAGAAAATAGTACAAAAAAATGACAAAAATGTACAAAAGTCTTTATTATTCAAATACTCACATACAAAAGGTATGGGCATATGTCTGGTGCACACAGATGCCTGCTTCGGTGCCATGTCCTCCAGGTCAGGGGCTCAGCCAACTCCCAGGCAAGGTAAAGTACACCTTTCCAGCACTCCTCCAACATGTGCCTTCTCTGAACGTCTCCACACTAGCGCCTAATCTGAAGTACTTGTAGTTGCGTATTAAACTCAAGTTCCTCCTTCTTGATGTTATTTAGAACTCTACTTGTACGGCAGACAGCTGTGGGGTACCACACCTCAGGAGGAGGTGCAGTACCTCTGTGGCGACTGAACCTTCAGGGGTGCCACATACCCCCCTGTTAAACACATCACATCCGCGAGCTGCAAGTGAAACAAAGGATGTTACATTAGGAACATACAAAAAAAATTTAAAATGCATTTTAAAAGGTGATCAATTTTTAAACTAAACTTCCCAATATGGGAGGCACTAATTCTTAAACGTTGCAGAACAAGTTAACAGACTACCTATAATTTTAACATTTTACTTAATTTAAAGTGCTATTGGCAGTAACCGTTGCTAAGAAGTTCACTACCAGTTCAGGGCCTACTATCCCTGCTGCAACATATTTTCCTTTATCATTCACATTTTCACATTCTGCTGTTTCTTCTAGACCCATAGATGAAAACCGCTGACTCTGGTTCGTCACCTGGATTCAAATTTTTATTCAAAGCCTCACATTTTTATTAAAGATTACTTCTAAACTACTTTCTGCAAAACATCCATTTCTAATACTGCAGCTAAACATTGCTACCAACATTTTCAAAAGGCACATTATAAAATACTTCACAATAAGACAGCAATAATTTTTGCAAGGGCTGGACACTGCTCCCAGCCGGGATTTCTTGCAGTGTCTCTGTAGCTGAAATAGAACTCGGGTCTAAGGTAGTCCTTGTTTAAGACTGTTCATGTAAAACCAAGAGAGAGCACCTTAAGAGGCGCAAACTATTTACAAGCAAAGTTTTTGGATCACTCCAAGTTCATGATCGCTCAGTTCAATAAAATGGGGCCGACTGGGCGAACTGGGAAAAACACAGAAAATGAGGGCACAACGGTGCCCATACCCTCCTGGCTAACAGTTCAGTTAGAAATGTACTTAGCGGTTTTGTCTCTTGCATGATGAAATGCGAGGATAACGAATCTCTGGTAGGGGAAATCCGTGACACCCATCAGCTGCTCAGGCTCCTCCACCGAGTTCAGAAGCCGCCGAATGGGATGCGTCTGCTCCAGCTTTGCTCTTTTCAGCAGGGACGTTTTCCACTTCTCCATCGCAGTCAGCTTAGCGTCTTGGAATTGAGAACACAACTCCTCCATTTGTTCCATGTGGAGTACCGGCCTGTTGCACGCGGTGGACGGAAACTCAGGGGTCAACCCGGTTGCAGGGGCGGCGGTCGTACCTGACGTTTCCCGGTGATGTTTTGGCTCCGGTGCAGGCACTGGACGGCAGTCGGTGGCAGCGGTGGTTGCTGGAGCTGCCTGGTCAGCGGGCAACGACTGGAGTGGAGCAGATGCTGGTTCAGGATCAGCTGAGGCCTCCGGTGGGACCTGCACGGCCGCGCCAGTTCCAGGCAGGAACACGGTCCCTGCTTCACATTCAGCTCCCGGGTCCTCAGGTAACTCCTCCAGGCAGGCAGTGCCCAGCGGTGGCAGCAGCGTGGAAGTGGTGATAGGAGCTGCCGATGGCATAGCAGCGGCCACGGGTTTCACAGGTGCTGTCTGGGGTGGAACTGGTGCAGCGGTGGCGGGTACCGGTGGTGGAGGTACTGTTTCTGTAGGCCCCTCCTGGGTGCACTGCCGGTCCAAGGTCCGCAGCTCTTCCTACTTCAGCTGCAGACTGCAGTTCAGCATGGCGATTTCTTCCTCCAGCTGCTGGCGGTCCATCACAGAAGCAGGGCCAGAGCCTTCGACTGCTGCGCCGGGGAAGGCAAGCTCCTCTTCCTCGCACCCTTCAGACCTCCGTCCTTCTTCAATCATGGCGTCCTGGCGTTCTTGCTTCTCTCTGGGCTCCTTTCCCGCCACAGGGGTTTGCTCCTCCTTCCTGGGGCGGCATCTTCTTCCTCTGCCTCCATACCAAGCCAGTATGCGAACCCCTCTGGGGGTGGACCATGTTGCTGTTGCATAGAAGTTCAGGCAGGGGAGGCCCAGGACAGTTCGCGCTCTTTTCTTAGGGCCACCCATGTTGTCACGCCATTCGTCACCGTGCCGGTGGCCATTTTGAGAGTCCATTTTACAGTCTATCATTTTGGTTCTTTTGCACATTCTCAGCAATTTTAAGTCCAATAAATCTTCAGCACACAGGACCCGGTGGTACCGGGCTTTGTCATCCTGTTCGTGACGCCAAAATTGGCTCGCTCCCAGAGGCCGTGGGGTACTCAGTGTCGGGCCTGTTGACTTCAATGGGAGATGTCACAGTGGCAATGACCCCGGTCCGTGGCCTCAGGCAGTCAATGTAAAAGGGGTAGAGCGATGGGGATAAAGTTGTTGAAATGATTTGTGATGCCACCTGTGCTTTCTGGTCAGATTGACCAGCGCTGCAGGGTTGCTTCTCTGGGACAGATGGTGTGATGCAGCAATGATGTTGAAGCTCCCCACAGGTGGAGCTGTAGTCCCAGGGCAGAGTAGCTGAGGTCGGCAAGTGGGGAGATGGTGTAAAGAAGTAGATGTAGCAGAGCCGGGTGTAAGGCGCAAGAATAAGTGGCGGACACAAGGGCATGTGGTTCCAAGGCTTTACTCACAGTCTGGTGCACACAGATGCCCGCTTCGGTGCCGTGTTCTCCAGCTCAGGGGCTCAACCAACTCCCAGGCAAGGTAAAGTACACTTTTCCAGCACTCCTCCAACATGTGCCTTCTCTGAATGTCTCCACACTAGCGCCTAATCTGAAGTACTTGTAGTTGCATATTAAACTCAAGTTCCTCCTTCTTGATGTTACTTAGAACTCTACTTGTACGGCAGACAGCTGTAGCCTGCTTCGGGGACTCCTTGCTATCATGTCCGGGCTCACCCACGTTGCTGTTGTGCCCCCAAGTCTTAGATGGGAATAAAGTGGTGACGACTTCTATTCCTCCGGTTTCTGCTGCAGGAACATCAGTATCCATACAAACTCGGGGCACGGGCCCCAGCCATGCGCTTCAAACTTGAGGAAGGGCTTTGCTCTGACCCTAGTCCTTAGTTCTCTTCTCTATACATTCCGTACTAAACTATCTTCCTTCTGAAGAATCAGGCTTTCTATGGCTCTTTCCTGTGCCAGCAGCTCCAGGTCACTGGAGTCTGCTGCAGCACTTCCTTCACTCCATCCCTCTCAGGGGATCTTTTCTCACAGACTGACCATTTCCTAATATTCTCCCGCTCTCTTGTGCAGTCTCACCTCCACCCACTTCCCAGGACTCTTCGTGTTCCAAGCAGGGAGCCACCAAGGTTGCCTGCTACACTACTGGTGTGCGTGTGGGATGTGAGTGTTGGAGTGTGGTCAGGTGTCTCCACCTTACCTGGATAGTGGGGTACCACACCTCAGGAGGAGGTGCAGTACCTCTGAGGCGATTGAACCCTCAGGGGCGCCACACATAAATAACCACAAACTACAACAGGACGAGAATAAGAGGGGTAGGAAACTAGGTGGCACTGGTCACATTGAGCCTCTCATACTTTTTACTGGTGTATAATCATATGCCCTGAGCACCCCCATAAAGTGGGTCAGCCCCAGACAACAGGGTACAAACAAATCACTATAACTATCAGTTCAAGTGGACAATTATATACATAAAGTTAATGATGTCCCCATGCCAAAGAGTGCGGAGGATCAGAATACACTGAGGAGACCAGAGCAGCGCGGTATGGGGAGAAGAATTACTGTATATGGGGCCCATTATGCTGTATGAGGTAATATATGGTGCCCATTATACTGTATGAAGTAATATATGGGGCCCATTATGCTGTATGAAGTAATATATGGGGCCCATAATACTGTATGCAGTAATATATGGGGCCCATAATACTGTATGAAGCATTATGTGGGGATAGGGGATGACTTTGTTTGTTGTGGATCTGACCGCTGGGACCCCATGATCCTGGAAAATGTAGCTTTGAAGAGCACCATGTAAATGGAGCTGTGGTCAATCATACGCACTGTGGTGCCATTCACATGTGGCTCATCAAATAACTCCTTTAAGATAGTGATGAGGGGACGACAAAGTATAGCAAAAATTCACTGATCGGGGCTGATGAGTGTTATAGTTTGTGGGCTAGTGGGATTTGTGTGGCATGGCTGCTTTTTCGTCCCAGTCCGGCCCTGTGCCAGGCCTACCATTGCCATTAATGACCCTCGTTCTGGATACTTCTGTGTTGTTCTTGTATGTGCGTGTGATGGCACTGACATCCTTTTGTTTGGACACATTTTTTTTTTCTATTTATCTAAATCAAAATGTCCACTATTGTACTCAGTTTTACAGGATAGATATAAAAATTTACTTTGTGTGTGAGAGGGGGGCATCATTTTGCTGTTCGCCCCAGGCAGCAGAGAGGTTAAGTTCACCCCTGGATGAGATGATATTATGTTCAGCCTCATACCCTGATGAAGCCAGTCTAGCTGGTGAAACATGTCGGGAAGACTTAGGAGTCAATTTTAATAGCTAGTTAGTTGTGTATAAACAAATTCTGAATGAGGGTAGTGGTAGCGGCTGCACCAATTCCCATTACTAAACAAATACAGTGGGGAAAAAAAAGTTTTTAGTCAGCCACCAATTGTGCAAGTTCTCCCACTTAAAAAGATGAGAGAGGCCGGTAATTGACTTCATAGGTAGACCACAACTATGAGACTCAAAATGAGAAAACAAATCCAGAAAGTCACCTTGTCTGATTTGGCAAGATTTGTTTTTCAAATTTTGGTGGAAAATAAGTAACGTTTTCTGTAAGTCTTCACAAGGTTGGCACACACTGTTGGTGGTATGTTGGCCCATTCCTCCATGCAGATCTCCTCTAGAGCAGTGATGGTTTGGGCCTGTCGCTGGGCAACACACACTTTCAAATCCCTCCAAAGGTTTTCTATGGGGTTGAGATCTGGAGACTGGCTAGGCCACTCCAGGACCTTCAAATGCTTCTTACGAAGCCACTCGTTTGTTGCCCTGGGATCACTATCATGCTGAAAGACCCATCCACGTTTCATCTTCAATGCCCTTGCTGATGGAAAGAGGTTTGCACTCAAAATCTCATGATACATGTCCCTATTCATTCTTTCATGTACACGGATCAGTCGTCCTGGTCCCTTTGCAGAGAAACAGCCCCAAAGCATGATGCTGCCACCCCCATGCCTCACAGTAGGTATGGTGTTCTTTGGATGCAACTGAGCATTCTGTCTCCTCCAAGTAAGACGAGTTTTGTTTCTACCAAATAGTTCTACTTTGGTTTCATCAGACCATATGACATTCTCCCAATACTCTTCTTGATAATCCAAATGCTCACTAACAAACTTCAGACAGGTCCAGACATGTACTGGCTTAAGCAGGGAGACACGTCTGGCTCTTCTGGATCTGAGTCCCTGGCGGCATAGTGTGTTACTGATGGTAGCCTTTGTTATGGAGGTCCCAGGTCTATGCAGGTCATTCACTAGGTCCCCCTGTGTGGTTCTGGGATTTTAGTTCACTGTTCCTGTGATCATTTTGACCCCATGGGGTGAGATCTTGCGTGGAGCCCCAGATTGAGGGAGATTATCAGTGGTCTTGTATGTCTTCCATTTTCTTATTTTTGCTCCCACAGTTGATTTCATCACACCAAGCTGCTTGCCTATTGCAGATTCAGTCTTTCCAGCCTGGTGCAGGGCTACAATTTTGTTTCTGGTGTCCTTCATCAGCTCTTTGGTCTTCACTATAGTGGAGTTTGGAGTGTAACTGTTTAAGGTTGTGAACAGGTGTCTTTGATACTGATAACAAGTTCAAACAGGTGCCATTGCTACAGGTAATGAGTGGAGGACAGAGGAGCCTCTTAAAAAAAAGTTACAGGTCTGTGAGAGCCAGAAATCTTGCATGTTTTTAGGTGACAAATTGCTTATTTTCCACCATAATTTGCAAAATAAATCTTGCCAAATCAGACAAGGTGATTTTCTGGATTTGTTTTCTCATTTTGACTCTCTTAGTTGTGGTCTACCTATGATGTCAATTACAAGACCTCTGTTAGGGCTGGCGGAACGCACCAAATAATAAAGATGGTAATAAGGTGCGTTCGCAGCCCGGGCTCCACCGTGCAGGGGTGGTAACCTGCAGCTCAGCAATTGCGGATGCTATATGGCGTTATACTATAAGAACACACGCGGGTTATCATCACCCGGTGTGTACAGGGGCAGACTCTGTTGCTTCAAAGAGCCGCACTACCGCTGAACATAAACGCCAGAGCCTGTTTGTGCTCATAGAGCTCGGCTAAAAGAGCGCACAGTGTACGGCCACAGAACGCTACCCCAAGGACACGGGGTTAGAGTCCCTCTAGGCCCACTGAGCGTGCGGCGTCGCTGCCACGAGCGCCGCTAAAGACGCTGGCAGAGGAGTGTGGAGCGCGTGCACTGAGGCGTGCTGGATCACTGGTGAGGACCAATGCCTGACTCAAACCCTGACCTACCTACACCTAAGCCTGGGCACTAGCAGGCTAGGCTGCACAACACATGCATACCAAGGGTAGGGGTTTCATAATGAGTCAATCACCAGATACATTCATACGTGCATACATCTCTCACACCTCATAGTCTGTAAATACAGTCTATCCTAGGGCATGGGCGAGTGGCCATGTGAACCTTTTATAGCCATGGGCGTCCGGGACCTTCACGGCTTCTCAAATGGGCCAATCCGAACACGAACAGGACCTGAGCACGTGACCCTCGATCTCCAATGGGAGATCACTCCACGGGCATGCTCAGTGGCCCGACATGAGGACTTAGTCCCTGGAGAATCTCGCTGATGAGCAGCATGCATTGTTATAGCTGTGCCAGAGGTGGCAGCAGCAAGCAAACCCATGGAGTTGGCCTGGACAGAGCGCCGGGACTGACGAATTTGCTGAGCAGGCTCCACTGTGGCTGAAGAAGAATAGGAGACCGCTGGGTGCAAGGCTCTGGATTCCTGCTGTGTAGTGGCAGGAACCTGATGCCTAACAACCTCTCTCATTTCTTTAAGTGGGTGAACTTGCACAATTGGTGGCTGACTAAATACTTTTTTCCCAACTGTACAGTACTATAAAGGACACCGGATATAAATCCAGTGGATTAGATAGGTTACTTAATAATATCCTGGTGATGGATATACGCTAACTTAGCAAATTTTTAATAGACCTTTATTAGTTTGACTAAAAGTTATGTTTTATTATAGTCTTTAGTTAGGGTCTAATTGCCTATGGCAAACTGTTAATCAAAAAATATTATGTGCTCCAAAATGATACCAAAAATCTGCAACTCGTCCCTCAAAAAATAAGCCCTCATGAAGCTCTTTTCTCCAAACAGTAAAAAAGTTACAGCTTTCAGAATGTGGTGACAAAAAATAACTTTTTATAAACAAGCATTTTTACTGTGTGATAGCAGCAAAACCTAAAAAGAAGTATATAAACCTGGTATCGCTGTAATCGCACCTGCCCAAAGAATAAATCCACCTTATCATTTATACTGCACGGTGAACTGTGCAAACATAAAAATAAGATCTACTCTTGTACTGCTGTCTATTTGTTCATTCTACCTACAAAAAAATTAGAATAAGGCTCAGCTCACATTTATCCTGACCTCTCCGCTGAGCGCTTACATCGGGGTTTCCATTTAAATTCCCCCAAACCGCGATTCAGACAAAACCCCAGACGGAACCACTCACTTATGAGGCAAATGGAGTCACTTTGGACTGGTCTGTGTTCGGGCGGTGTCCCATCATTTTAGGCATCTTTTTAGCGCACAAGTGTGGGTGACCACAGATCTGTGCACACCTAAAAAGATGGATACCACCAGTGCAGTGTCTCCATCTGCCTCAGTATGGTGGGTGGTTCTGTTGGGGGTGTTGTCTGATTACATTTTTGTGGTATTTGCATGGAAACCTAGAGGTAAATGTTCAGCGTAGAACACAAAAACACAAAACAAGCCCCCCTCAGCTCGGTCATCTGTCACTGGAACTATAGGGGGTTCCCATGTTACTGGTAGAACAAAGACTCTGGAAAAGCGACATGGCTCCCTCTCCCAAATTCAAACGCCCCCTCCTTCTGACTTCCACTGTGCCCAAACTACAGTAAGCGGCCACATGTTTGGCATTATTGTAGTGGAGAGAGAGCACTTAGCAATTTACAGGGTGTATGTCACCAGAAGCACAAGCTGGGCACAATTTATGGGGGTGCTACATTATATGGGGGCTCTACACTGTATGGGGACACCATGTATGGGTACTAGACTGGCAGATTTGCAATTTACCAGAAAAAAAGCCTGGCGTGGATGTTACAAAATAGTCACTGCAGCCGTAGATAAATTCAATGAGAGGTGCAGTCTCTACAATGGAATCACTTTTGATTTTCTGTTGTTCTGGCACCTTTGGGGCTCAGCAAATGTTGCCCGCAAACTGTTCTGGCAAAATCTGTGCTCCAAAAGCTAAATAGCGCTCCTTCCTTCTCAGCCCTGACATGTGGACTAACAGTAATCTCTGACAACATATGGAGCAGCACCGTGTTCGGGTGAATTTGCACAATAAATTGTGGGGTCTAGTTTCACCTATTAACCCTTGTGTACTTGACAAATTTGCAGCGAATACAGAAATTACATTTGTACCACTAAAAAGTTCTATTTCCACGTGTTCCATGTTATAAAATTCTGTGAGGCATCTATGGGATCAAAATACTCACTACACCCCTAGATGAATTCCTTGAGGGGTCTAGTTTCCAATGTGACATGGCATTCACAATCTATTATAGGCAAATAGCGCTCTTTCCTTTCCTAGCCCTGCCGTATGCCCAAACAAACGTATTTCACCACATATGGGGTATAGTCACATTCAGAACAAATTGCACTACAAATTATGAGGTCCACTTTTTCCTATTATCCATTGGGAAAATTACAAATTTGGGGCTAAAACATTTGTGAAAAAAATGAAAATCTTCATTGTGATGACCTAATGTTATTAAATTCTGTGTAGTACCTGTGAGTTCAAAATGCTCACTATACCCCTGTATAAAATTCTTGAGGGGTGTAGTTTCCAAAATGGGGTCACTAGTGGTTTTTTTCACTGTTTAGGAATATCAGAGGCTCTCCAAATGTGACATGATGCCCGCAGACCATTCCATCAAAATCTGAGTTTGAAAACATCATTCCTTCCTTTCCGAGCCCTGACATGCGCCCAAACAGTGTTTTCCTCCACAAATGGAGTGTCGGCGCACTCAGGAGAAATTGCACAAATTTTTGGGTCCATTTTCTCCTGTTACCCTTGTGAAAATAAAAAAAAATGGTGGCTAAAAGTACATTTTTCTGGGTAAGGTGATTTTGTATTTTCACAGCTCCTGGTTATAAACTCCTGTGAAGCACTTGGGGGTTCAAGGTGCTCGTGGTACATCTAGATAAGTTCTTTGAGCAGTCTAGTTTCCAAAATGGAGTCACTTGTGGGGTGTTTCCACTGTTTAGGCACATCAGGGACTCTTGAAATGTAACATGGCATCTCATTTCCAGACATTTTTGGATTCAAAGAAGTCAAACGGTGCTCCTTCACTTCTGAGCCCTGCAGTGCACCCAAATAGTAGTATTCCCCCACATATTGGGTATCAGCATACTCAGTAGAAATTGTACAATAAATTTTGGGGTCCATTTTCTCCTGATATTCTTGTGTAAAATGTGATTTTTTTTATTTTCACTGCTCTACACTATAAACTTCTGTGAAGCACCTGGGGGTTGAAGGTACTCACCATGCATCTAGATACATTCCTTAAGGAGTCTAGTTTCCAAAATGGGGTTACTTGTTGGGGGTTTCTGCTGTTTTCACATGTCAGGGGGCTCTTCAAATGTGACATGGCATTCACAATCTATCCCAGGCAAATAGTGCTCATTCCTTTCCTAGCCCTGCCGTATGCCCAAACAAACATATTTCACCACAAATGGTGTATCATCACGTTCAGGACAAATTGCACAACTTATTATGAGGTCCATTTTCTTCTATTATCCATTGGGAAAAATACAAATTTGGGTCTAAAACAACATTTTCATGAAAAAATTAACATTTTCAATGTGACGACCTAATTTCATCAAATCCTGTGTAGTACCTGTGGATTCAAAATTCTCACTATACCCCTGGATAAAATCCTTGAGGGGTGTAGTTTCAAAAATGGGGTCACTTGTGTTTTTTTTTCATTGTTTATGAACATCAGAGGCTCTCCAAACGAGACATGATGCCTGCAGACCATTCCATCGAAATCTGAGTTCCAAAACATCATTCCTTCCTTTCCGAGCCCTGGCATGCAGCCAAACAGTGGTTTTCAAAACAGTAGAAACTCCCCACAAGTGACACCATTTTGGAAACTAGACTCGTCAAAGAACTTATCTAGATGTATCATGAGCACCTTGAATCCCCAGGTGCTTCACAGAAGTTTATAACGTAGAGCTGTGGAAATCCAAAATCATTTTATTCAGAAAAATGTACTTTTAGCCCCAAATATTTTTATTTTCATAAGGGTAGCAAGAGAAAATGGAACAAATTTTAGGGTCCATTTTCTCCTGTTACCCTTGTGAAAATAACAAATTTGGAGCTAAAGTATAATTTTGTGAAAAAAGTTAAATGTTCATTTATTCCTTCCACATTACTTTAGTTCCAGTGAAGCACGGGATGGGTTAATAAACTTCTTGAATGTGGTTTTGAGTACTTTGAGGCATGTAGTTTTTATAATGGTGTCACTTTTGGGTGTTTTCCGTGACTTACTGTATGCCCCCCAAAGTGACTTCAAATGTGATGTGGCCCTTAGAAAAATGGTTTTGTAAATGTTGTTGTAAAAATGAGAAATTGCTGATCAACTTTTAACCCTCTTAACTTCCTAATAAAAAAAATGTTTGTAACATAACATTTCTGGTTAAAAGGCATAAAAATAAAAATTAGAAAATTGCAAAATTTTCAAAATTTTCAATATTTTCACAAATAAACGCAAGTCATATTGAACAAATATTACCACTATTATGAAGTACAATATGTCATGATAAAACAATCTCAGAATCAGTGGAATACATTGAAGCGTTCCAGAGTTATTACCACATAAAGTAACACTGGTCAGATTTAAAAAATTTGCCTGGTCATTAAGGGTGTGTTTCCACATTCCATTTAGGCAGTGCTTTGGACGCAGCTCCGTCCAAAGCACTGCTAGCTTTTGTATGCGCCCTGATTCCACATGTGTTCATTGCACCATGCGGAATCACTGCATCCTATATGTATAGGATGCAGTTGTGGGAAGAAGGGCCCCGCCGAGTGTCCGGGCAGGAACCAAGGGGACAGTCACCTAGGTTCCAAGGGAAACTGTTCCCGTGGGACAGAGTTCAGGGACAGACCGTTGAGATGGACAGATGGGCTGGGAGAGGAGCCAGTATAAAAGGGGCAGGGAACGCTAGTCACCGGGAGTCAGCAGACTGGGACAGAAGCAGCAGGAGGCCGTGGGAGCGACTTGTCAGAGCCAGGAGAGACATTCCTCGAGGACATCAGAGGGACGGCGCCCAGATGACCGTCCAAGAGCCGCTGTCCCGCTTCTGCCTGAGGTCGCTGCCGCCTTACCTCAGCCCGCGGCCGCTGCCACCTCGCCTCTGCCCGCGGTTGCAGCCTGCCCGCGGTCGCTTGCGGCCATTGCTGCCTCGCTCCGACCCGCGGCTGCGGCCTGTCTCCCGCCACCCGTGGCCACCCTGCTCCTACCCGTGGCCGAGGCAAGCCCACTGCCGCCGGCCACCACTGTCCTGCTCGGGTCCGCGGCAAGGGCGGGGCCGTTGCTCGCCACGGATTCCCCGTCGCAGCTGGTAGCTGCGCAGGTGGCCTGCCCTTCGCCACCCCACATCTCTGCCGCTTGCTCCAGTCTGGGGGCTGCGACCCTGCCGTCCAAGGACTCCTCCGGGGCCTGTGGTGCTCCAGTGTCATCGGAGCGCTGGAGCGCTCGAAGACTTCGTCAACGCTTCAGCAACTGGGCCCAGCGACTGCTACGCCGAAAGCCCACCATCCCGAACGGCGAGGGACATCTGGACGGCTAAGTTAACTATATAATTAAGGACCCGTAGTCGGCCATACCGCGGCCCTATAGTGACCGGCTCTTGCCGGACTTAGTCGTGTTTTACCCCGTTTGTGTTTGCTTGTATAGAGCCCCTGCGAGGGCAATTCTTGTTACCCCTTTGTTTGGTTAGGCTACAACTGAGGACAGTTACCTCTAGGCCTATAAACATTAATACTAAAAGCACTAAACCGTCTTGCGCCTCGTCACTGCGTCCTGCGTACCTGCGAGTACCACATTTGGCGTAGTCAGCAGGATGTAGTCTCCGAGCACAGATGGCGGTGCGCCTGACCAAAGTGGGGCCATGGGTGCTGCTGATAATGGGGGCCCCCGCTCCAGCCTCTCTCTGGGGGCTATGCTGAGTAATTTGCCCCGGTTTTCTGGCTCCGATACACTGTTGTGGAGCTGGACAGAGCGTATGCAGGGCCTTTTCCGCATGCATCCGATGACCCCCGATTTAGAGGCCGAGGTGGCCCTCATGGCACTAGGCAGGGAAGCCCAGAAGTCAGTGATGCTGAGACCCCCGGGGCACCGCAACACCTTTGCCAGGGTCTTGCAGATTCTGTAAGGAACCCATGGGGATCCAACAAATGTGGGAGAGTTGAGGACGCGGTTGTTTAGTTGGCTGCAGGGGGAGGGAGAGACCATCACCCAGTACATGAACGCTGTCCAAGAGCTATACGTAGCCATAGAGCGGAAGGACGAAATAGGGGTAGGGCCCATCGACATTACCCTGCGTGACCTGTCAGTGACCGGACTCCGGGACCTGTTAATCAAGCAGGCATTGCGGGAGCAGATCCAAGTGAATCCACGCATTGCCTTCTCTGAAGTGGGGAGTCAGGCCCGGGTGCGAGAGCAGGAGCAGGGGATGACGGTTCCCGTGGGGAAGGCCCGGAGCATGGAGGCTTCCGTAAGCGTTGTCGGAGAGCCTCAGTGGATTGAAGAAATGAGACAAGAGTTGAAGAGTATCCGGGGCGAGTTAGCCGAAGTGAAGAAGAGAACGGAGCCCGTGCCCGGCTGGCCTGGCAACCATCCTGGGCCTTGGGGGCCTCGCAATACCCGGGGTGGTCGGGCCTCACTGCCCGAGGTTATGAGTGTGGAGAACTGGGCCACTTCACACGAGAGTGTCCACGGCGTGGGAGATACCCACCCCAGCGGACATTAAACTAGAGGGCTCCGGGCATGGGGGATGCCGCTCGGAGCCAGAAGCCACAACAAGGGGAGGTGGAAGTCCCGAAGATCTGGTCGCTAAGTGCCCAATAGTGTCGGCCGAAGTCGAGGGTCATGCTGTACGGTGCCTAGTGGATACGGGGTTGCAAGTAACGACCATGTCTGCAACTTACTTCCGGCAGAACTTCCCGGAAGCGGCAAGACCCCAGTGGGGGTCCATGATACGACTAGTAGCCACAAACCAACTGCCAGTGCCTGTTGCTGGAGTGGTGTGGCTCCAGATGACGCTGTGTGGGAAATCTCTCGGCCACCAGGGAGTGGTTCTAACCCAAAGAGAAACTAACGACCACCATCCAGTTATCTTGGGCATGAACATACTGTGGGAGTTCAGCAATCTACTCCTCAACGACCCCACGCAGGAGACCCTGAGCCAGTGGGGTTCTCGCACGGCCCAAGGGCAGGTCTTCCAGCGGTTGGTGCGGGAGGCGCGAGTGCTCCAGGAGTCCCAGGAGGGTGAGGCGCTGGGCAAGGTCATTGCGCCGGTGGCTCCCCCGCTCGTGCTTCCAGGGCAGACGGTGGTGGCCCTGCCGATCCGCACCCCGATGCCACTGGAGGGCGTGGAGGTGCAGGTGGAACCATACTTCTCGGAGCGCCTGCACCCTGGCATACTGGTAGCCCACTCCCTGGCCACAGTGCGGGAATAGACCGTCCTGGTGCGTTGTGTCAACCTGTAAGACCAAGATATCGCCTTGAAGTCCCGGTCTGAAATGGCCAAACTAGTGAGGCCCTTGGAAGAGATGCTGCCGGACCCCGCGGTCCAGTTGAAAGTGCAACCCGAAGATCCTTGGTCGGTAACGGTACGAACGCTACAGACTGCCTTATCCCCGACCCAGGAGAAAGTTCGAGCTATCCTGGAGAGAATGCGGGCCGAACTCTCCGGCCTAGCGTCAGCCCAACTTCTCCAGGTGGAGACACTTCTCGGACAATATTACGGTGTCTTCGCCAGCCATGAGGATGACTTCGGGTGTACCACGGCCATCACACACGGGATTCCCACGGCCGGAGCGGCCCCCATCCGGGAGCGATATCGGCAAATACTACAGCAGCTATACCAGGAAGAGAAAACCCTATTAGCTCAAATGCTTCGGAAGGGGGACATACGAGAAAGCCAGAGCCCCTGGGTGGCCCCCATTGTACTGGTTTGCAAAAAAGACGGCACTCTGGGTTTTGTGTGGATTACCAAAAGTTGAACGCTTGCACCATCAAGGACTCGTATCCGCTGCCCCGCATAGAAGAGTCTCTGTCCGCTTTGGGGAATGCGACATACTTTTCGACTCTGGACCTGGCCAGTGGGTACTGGCAGGTGCCGATGTCGGAGGAAGACAGAGCCAAGACGGCATTTATCCTTCCCATGGGACTGTTCGAGTTTAATTGGATGCCGTTCGGGCTGACCAATGTCCCAGGAACCTTCCAGCGGTTGATGGAGCGGTGTCTGGGAGACCTCAACTTTGAAGCCACGTTGATATACTTGGACGATATTATCATCTATTCTGCCACGTTCGAGGACCACCTGCGGCGGTTGGGGCAGGTGCTCGGCCGGCTGCAGAAGTACGGGTTGAAGGTAAAGCCCCAGAAATGCCACCTGTTCCGCACCCAAATCGAATATCTGGGGCATATCGTCTCGGCGGAAGGTGTCAGACCGTCCATGGAAAAAGTTGCTGCCATTCAGGCACGGCCTACCCCCGAGACGGTGAAAGACGTGCGGGCCTTCTAGGGGTTGGCCGGCTACTACCGTCGGTTCGTAAAGAATTTCGCATGCCGAGCCCTGCAGGACCTGCTGAAGGGGACTCCAGCCGGGGCAAATGGACGGAAGGTCCAGTGGCAGCAACCACAGGAGGATGCGTTTCAAGATCTCAAAGCTGCCCTCTCGAACGCCCCGATATTGGCATATGCTGATTCCTCGCAACCGTTCATCCTGCATACCGACGGGAGCCTCCAGGGACCAGGAGCTGTATTGTCACAGGTGCAGGACGGCCGAGAGAAAGTGATCGCCTACGGGAGCCAGTCACTGCACGACTCCGAACGCAACCCGGACAATTACAACTCCTTTAAGCTCAAGCTCCTCGCGGTAGTGTGGGCAATGACGGAGCGGTTTGCAGAGTACCTGGCGGGCTCCGAGGTGGTAGTGCGGACTGACAACAACCCACTAGCCCATTTGGAGAATGCCAACCTGGGGGCTCTGGAGCAGCGAAGATGGCTCGGATGGCCAAGTTCAACTACAGGATCATCTACAAAAGAGGGGCTGAAAATGGGCACCCTGACGCACTCTCCAGAATCTGACACACCACCCCAGGGAAGAATCGAGACGACGAATTAGAAGGAGAAGAGACGCTGTTCGACCTCACCACCGCCGCACTTACAGCCAATGCATAAGAATCGCCTCATTCGGAACCCTTAGGGAGAGTGCTGGAACAGCCGCGCGACCAGTGGATCCAACAGCAACAGGAAGATGGAGAGATTGGACTCCTACGTCGATGGGTGGCCACTGGCAAACTGCCCACTGGCTCACAGCGACAGACTATGACCCAGGATATGTTGCTGATGTTGCGTCAGTGGGAAAAGCTAGTCATCAAAAAGGGACTTTTATATCGGTAAGCCGTGTCACAAACAACATCTGCTACCATATGGCAGGTGATCATGCCCGGAGCCCACCTCAGCCAGCTGGCTCGGGAAGCCCATGGAAAGGGGGCTCACTTCGGTGCTCAAAAGACTTAGCAATGGTTGCAGCAGATAGTGTACCATCCACGCTTACACGCTGCTGTAAAAGAAGTTTGCCGAACCTGCCGCCCGTGCGAGCTTGCTAAACCTCCCGCGCAACGAGCCCTCGTACAGACAATTGTAACATCAGCTCCCCTTGAGCTCCTCATGGTGGACTATCTAACCATAGGTCCGGCCTACCAGGGGTATGAACATTGCCTCGTTATGGTGGATCATTTCCCCAAGTTCACCGTGGTCACCCCCACCCGAGACAAAACAGCGGAGTCGGCTGCCTGCGCAATTTGTAAAAACTTTATCCAAGTGTATGGCTGCCCGCAACGAATACACTCGGACCAAGGAGCGTGCTTCCTAGGAAGAGTCATGGAAGAACTACATCATCTCTACGGTATCGATAAGTCTCGGACTACACCATACGACCGGCAGGGAAACGGAGCCTGCGAGTGATTCAATCGGACACTAATCCAAATGCTGCATACCCTGGAGAGCGACCAAAAGGCCCGCTGGCCTGAATATGTCCCTGAGCTGGTGTGGGTATATAATAAAAGGGTGCACCGAGTGACTGGTTACATCCCCTACTCATTGCTGTTCGGAGGGGAAGGAAAAGGAATCACGGAAGTGGAGTTAGACCCGGAGGAACCCCAGCCCCGGACCGGAGTGTCCTCGTGGGTCCGAAACCACCGGCACCGGCTGCAGACCCGCCACCGAATTGTCCATAGCAAGCTCCAGGATATAGAACAACCGGCGGGAACGCTGCCTCCACCAATTGACTTCCAAACTGGGGATCGGGTACTCGTGCTAGATCAACGCCCCCAAAACAAGTTAGAACTACGGTGGGAGGAGAACCCATACCGAGTGTTGCGCCCTGACGGGCCTGTGTATGTAATACAATCCAAAGGGAACGACGCACCTCTCACTTGTGTTGTGCACTGTAACATGTTACGGCCTTGTGCGTCCACTGATCCCCTACAACCCGAACCGATCCCGCAGGTCCCTGACCCCCTGCCCACGGTCTGGGACCTGGACAATGAAGAGGACCCCCCAACTGCATCCGCGGGTCACCCAAGTATTAACACCACAGTGGACCCGGGCATCCCACCAGAATCGACTATCTTACCACCATCCACCACCCCAGAAGACTCCATCGACGCTCCGAGCGATTAACAGCTGGCAAACCCCCTGAACGTTACGAACAGGACCAGTTCGTATGGCGACAAGGACTGCCGTCTCGAAAGGCTAACGCGAGTCTACTAAAACCCTCACCCGAGGACTGGCGAGCATACAGGACGGGGGAGTGTGGGAAGAAGGGCCCCCGCTGAGTGTCCGGGCCGGAACCAAGGGGACCGTCACCTAGGTTTCGGGGGAAATTGTTCCCGGGGGACAGAGTTCAGGGACGGACCGTTGAGATGGACAGATGGGCTGGGGGAGGAGCCAGTATAAAAGGGGCGGGGAACGCTAGTCACCGGGAGTCTTCTATTTGTCCGTGATACCAGCCAGAATACACGGTAATGTGTCAGGAGCGTACACCGCTAAACGGTGCCTGTATGGAAAATTGTCAAGCTCCGTGTATTTGTATACGGACTGACACACGCTGTCTCTGTCTAGTTTTGACTGTAATCAAACAGATATACGAAACTGTTTGAAAAACGGACACGACTCTAAGGTGTAGGTCTGGAAAAACGGACAAACTCCTCGTTTTTTTTTCCAGAGTCACACACAGGTAGCTTCTATTTGTCTGTGATACCAGACGGAATACACGGCAATGTGTGAGGAGTGTACACCACTGTACGGTGTGTGTATGTAAAATTGTCAAGCGCCGTGTATTTGTTTATGGACTGACACACGCTGTCTCTGTCTAGTTTTCACTGTAATCAAACAGATATACGAAACTGTTTGAAAAACGGACACAACTCTAAGGTGTAGGTCTGGAAAAACGAACAAACTCCTCGGCTTTTTCTTCCAGAGTCACACCCAGATAGTTTCTATTTATCCGTGATACCAGCCGGAATACACGGTAGTGTGTGAGGAGCGTACACCGCTAGACGATGTGTGAAAAAATGAATGCTCAGTAACTCACCAGGACAAAATAATAAAATTTGGAGTGCTTTGAAAAAAGCAGTTTGAACAGCAGTGTGCACACAGCAATGCAGCTAGCAGGTAGCCTTAAAAGGCAGATACAAAAAATCCAAGACAATAGTGCTTATTATATCCCAGTATGTTAGTTATAATGAACCAATTTCTACGCACAAATGGACAAATTGAAAGGACAACTAACCAAATCAAACTATGAAAAACCGAACAAATATCCAATAAAATTTTTTTTATTATTATGGTAATTAAAACATGTACAGAAATACAAGAAATTTTTATTTATGATGAATGGGGGGTGAGATCCCAATACCAAAAAACGAAATACTAGAAACCAATAGGTATAAAAATAGAGATATAGTAACAAATAATAAACAATGAATACTAAATAGTATGGCCATTCATATTTTACTACAACCCAGTGTCAATATAATAGAAATAAATATATGGTTCCACAATACACATTTATATACTGTAAAATAACGCCAATGTAGTAAGGGTTACTAAACTCCATATGCACAAGTGTGCCGTAAACTGAATAGCCATGCTGTATTATATATAACTAACAATAGCACATGTTAGCAGAGATGTTAATTAAGTACCTCATATCAGGGTTAATGAACTTCACCTCTATGTGCACAAGTGTGCTGCAGACTTAATGGCCGTACCATACTATATGCAAATATCAAAGACACAAAATTGCAGAAATGCCAATAAATACCTAATAATGGTTCGTGCCAGGTTCCCAGTAAACGCCTGACCCTGACGCGCGTTTCAGCATCTGCCTTCATCAGGGGGTGGTGTCATCCACATAGGGGTAGGTTTTTATGTGGTATGTGACCAATGAGAGAGGGAACGGAGCGGTATGACGCGCACAGACATAAGACGTCACCGGAACATCCCGCCCCTCCGCCCCACGTGGTCCCTGCGGCTGCGAAAGTAAATCGCAGACACAGGGGACGCGGACGCGGTAGGATAAGATCCCCAGGACGCTGAAGTCAGCGCGCGTTCTATCCGGCCCTCTGTCATTGGTAGAGGGGAGTCATGTGACTGGAAGGTCCTTTGAAAAGAGGAGAACAAAATAACATGGAAAGGAAATATACCAATAACGGTGCTATTGTGATTATATATATAGGGTGTAAAAACGTAAGAGTGCCCCAAATATATTGTGTAAACATAGCTTGTGGAAAAAAGTGTTAATGATATAAATATATTATATTAAAATAGAGATAAAAAAGAATCATGTGACCAAAAGGTCCTTTTAAAACGAAACAAAAGAAAAAAGAAAAAGGTGAATACTGATGAAATAAACCATATCGCTGTGATGTGTGTGATAATGGAGTGACAATAAGATTGCAGTGATGTGGATAACCATAATCAATATATCAGAACCCACACATCCTGAGATGTTTCTGAAATAGGGACATAGCTATAATAAGTGCCAAGGATACTGAGACACACATGCATCTACTATTGAACAATAATGCGACCACAAGGTCCTTGTAAACCAAAAAATAAAATAAACCCAAAATAGTAATATAGTATAAATGTACTATACACTCACTGGCCACTTTATTAGGTACACCTGTCCAACTGTGTGTTAAGACTTAATTTCTAATCAGCCAATCACATGGCGGCAACTCAGTGCATTTAGGCATGTAGACATGGTCAAGACAATCTCCTGCAGTTCAAACCGAGCATCAGTATGGGGAAGAAAGGTGATTTGAGTGCCTTTGAACGTGGCATGATTGTTGGTGCCAGAAGGGCTGGTCTGAGTATTTCAGAAACTGCTGATCTACTGGGATTTTCACGCACAACCATCTCTAGGGTTTACAGAGAATGGTCCGAAAAAGAAAAAAAATCCAGTGAGCGGCAGTTCTGTGGCCGGAAATGCCTTGTTGATGCCAGAGGTCAGAGGAGAATGGGCATACTGGTTCGAGCTGATAGAAAGGCAACAGTGACTCAAATTGCCACCCGTTACAACCAAGGTAGGCAGAAGAGCATCTCTGAACGCACAGTGCGTCGAACTTTGAGGCAGATGGGCTACAGCAGCAGAAGACCACACTGGGTACCACTCCTCTCAGCTAAGAACAGGCATCTGATGGCTACTTTCAGCAGGATAATGCGCCATGTCATAAAGCTCGAATCATCTCAGATTGGTTTCTTGAACATGACAATGAGTTCACTGTACTCAAATGGCCTCCTCAGTCACCAGATCTCAATCCAATAGAGCATCTTTGGGATATGGTGGAACGGGAGATTCGCATCAGGGATGTGCAGCCGACAAATCTGCGCCAACTGTGTGATGCCATCATGTCAATATGGTCCAAAATCTCTGAGGAATGCTTCCAGCACCTTGTTGAATCTCTGCCACGAAGAATTGAGGCAGTTCTGAAGGCAAAAGGGGGTCCAACCCGTTACTAGCATGGTGTACCTAATAAAGTGGCCAGTGAGTGTATAACATTCATATAAAGTATGTGACAGTGTTATTAGATATACATGATGAATTTCTCTTCTTCACTCTTCTCTCCTCTTCTATATGGACATTGTAAAAATGGAAAAAGGGGACCCAAAAGAAGAAGACCAGGAAGACTCTGCTGAAGGTGGAAGGTACAATTGAACACACAAAAATACCCAACAAAGGTGGAATAACTACAAATAAACAAACAAAAAATGTTAAAAAATCTGTATCACTTATATGGGCCCATGCCCAAACACTAAAAACCTACAAAAATAAATAAAAATAAAAACAATTAAAACCAAATAAATGTATAATACATAAACATAACACCAAATGACAAAGGTGGTCATAACAATGGAACAAAACTGATATTTTCATTTAAACCAAGGGGATAAATGGTATTTAACGTCCATATCCATCTGGTTTCCATCTGAGCTAATCTCTGACTAATGTTACCTCCCCGTATATTTGGTGGAATTTTATCTATACCCCTAATTCTCAAAAGTGAAGGATCACAGTTATGGTATTGCTTAAAATGCCTTGGAATTGTTTTTAAAAACATCAATTCCTCCTCATTTTTTGCAGCCAAAATCCCATTCACATGTTCACGTGTCCTGATCTTCAATTTCCGGGTTGTCAACCCTATATAGATTTTTGGGCATGGGCATACCGCATAGTAAATTACTGCCTTCGTCTCACAATTGATATGGTGGTTAATTGAAAATGTTCTCTGACCTAAGGAATCTGTAAATTTATCACTCCTATCAATATTAGAACAGGCCACACAGTGACCACATTGGAAAGATCCCTTTCTCTGTTCAAAATTAGACAGAAACGTTTTAGGTCCATTTTCATAGTGACTCCTAACAAGTTGATCTCGTATATTTTTTGGTCGACGATAAGTAATACTGGGTTCATTTGCAAGATATTTAGATAATGTATTATTCACCATAAGGATTGGCCATGCCTTAGCTAAAGCATCCCTCATTCTCTGATTTTCAGTATGGTAGGTGGAAATGAACCGAACTCTTGATATTTTTTCCAAGTTAGGGGATGAATACAGCAGGTCGTTCCTTATTGCATGTTTCGACCTATTATATGCCCTTTTAATACTACGCCGACTGTATCCCCTCTCAATGAACCTCCATTTCATTTCTTCGGCTCTTATTTCAAAATCCTTTTCAGTAGAGCAGAGACGTCTCAATCTTAAAAATTGGCCCACTGGAATAGATCTTTTCAATGCTATAGGATGGGCTGATGAGGCATGTAATATCGAATTTGTGGACGTACTTTTTCTAAAAATATCGGTTTGTAGAATGTTATTGCTGTCACGTTTAACCAGGACATCCAGAAATTCAATTGAATCTCTATCATAACGACAGGTCAACCGAATATTTAATTCGTTCAAATTCAATTCAGCGATAAATAAATCCAAAGCCTCAGCTGAACCTTGCCAAATAAAAAATATATCGTCAATGTACCATGTCCAAAAGAGGACACGGTACATTGACTGCAAATGCTCAAAATGAAAAAGGTCCCTCTCCCACAGCCCCAGGGACAGGTTGGCATACGCGGGTGCGTAAGAAGCGCCCATTGCTGTTCCCTGGAGCTGCAGGTAGAAGGACCCTTTAAAAATAAAAAAATTATGAGTTAAACTGAATCCCAAAATCTCAGTAATTAATTCTCTCATACTCGGACACAGATTTGACATGGACAAAAAGTATTTAATCGCTCTAATCCCATCAACATGCCTGATGTTTGAATATAGAGACTCTACATCACATGTAACAAGTAGTGTGTCAGTCTCAACATGAAGGCCATCAATTTTTTTAAAAAATTCCATCGTGTCTTTTGTGAAGGAAGGAAGGCATTCAACCATAGGTTGTAATTTATGATCAATAAATTTACCCACATTCTCCAAAAAATTCCTATTACCTGACACAATGGATCTACTGGGTGGTAAATCAATGCTCTTATGTATTTTTGGTAAAAGGTAGAATATGGGTATGCAGGGTTCCTTCACAATAAGTGCCTGTTGCAGTTCCTTTGAAATAACCCCTTCAGCAGTAGCCCTATTAAGAATGTCATCTAATTTGGAGCAAAAAGATATTAGAGGATTGAAAGTGAGTTTTTGGTAACATACTTTATTCCTAGTTTGTTTAACCCCTTAGCGACAGAGCCAGTTTGCAGCTTAATGACCGGGCCAATTTTTACAATTCTGACCACTGTCCCTTTATGAGGTTATAACTCTGGAACGCTTTAATGGATCCCGCTGATTCTAAGACTGTTTTTTCGTGACATATTGTACTTCATATTAGTGGTAAAATTTCTTCGATAAGTCTTGTGTTTATTTATGAAAAAAATGGAAATATGGCGAAAATTTTGAAAATTTTGCAATTTTAAAACTTTAAATTTTTATGCCCTCAAATCAGAGAGATGTGTCACACAAATTTCTTAATAAATAACATTTCCCACATGTCTACTTTACATCAGCACAATTTTGGAAGCAAAATTTTTTTTTGTTAGGAAGTTATAAGGGTTAAAAGTTGACCAGCGATTTCTCATTTTTACAACAAAATTTACAAAACCATTTTTTTTAGGGACCACATCATATTTAAAGTCATTTTGAGGGGTGTACATGACAGAAAATACCCAAAAGTGGCACCATTCTAAACACTAGACCCCTCAAGGTGCTCAAAACCACATTCAAGAAGTTTATTAACCCTTTAAGTGCTTCACAGGAACTAAAGCAATGTGGAAGAAAAAAATTAATATTTAACTTTTTTTTGCAAAAAATTTACTTCAGAACCAATTTTTTTTATTTTCACAAGTGTTAAAAGAGAAAATCAACCACAAAATTTGTTTTACAATTTCTCCTGAATACGCCGATACCCTATATGTGGGGGTAAACCACTATTTCAGCACACGGCAGAGCTCGCAAGGGATGGAGCGCCGTTTGACTTTTTCAACGCAGAATTGGCTGGAATTGAGATCGGATGCCATGTTGCGTTCGGAGAGCCCTTAATGTGCCTAAACAGTGGAAACCTCCAACAAGTGACCCCATTTTGGAAACTAGACCCATTAAGGAACTTATCTAGATGTGTGGTGAGCACTTTGAACCCCCAAGGGCTTCACAGAAGTTTATAACGTAGAGCCGTGAAAATAAGAAATCTATTTTTTTCCACAAAGATGATCTTTTCGCCCCCAAATTTTTATTTCTACAAGGGTAACAGGAGAATTCATACCCGCACAGTTGTTATGCGATTTGTCCTGAGTACGCCGATACCTCATATGTCGGGGGGAACCACTGTTTGGGCGCATGGGAGAGCTCGGAAGGGAAGGAGTGCCATTTTGGAATGCAGACTTTGATGGAATGGTCTGCGGGCATCATGTTGCGCTTGCAGAGCCCCTGATGGGCCTAAACAGTGGAAACCCCCCACAAGTGACCCCATTTTGGAAATTAGACCCCCTAATGAACTTATCTAGATGTGTGGTGAGCACTTTGAACCCCCAAGCGCTTCACAAAAGTTTATAAACGCAGAGCCGTGAAAATAAAAAGTATTTTTTTATTTCCACAAAAGTGATTTTTTAGACCCCAATTTTTAGACCCCCAAAGTTGGCAAATAGTGGAAACCCCTCAATTCTTGCTCCAACCCTAACCCCAACACACCCCTAACCCTAATCCCAACCCTAACCCTAATCCCAACCCTAATCCCTAATCCTAATTCTAACCCTAATTCTAGTTCGCCCTAACCCTAATTCTAACCCTAGTCGTGACCCGAGCCCTAACCCTAGCCCTAGCACAACCCTAACCCTAACCCTAGCCTAACCCTAGCCCTAACCCTAGCCCAACCCTAACCCTAGCCCAACCCTAACCCTAACCCTAGCCCAACCCTAACCCTAACCCTAGCCCTAACCCTACTCTAACCCTAACGGAAAACTGAAAAAAAAAATATTTTCTTTATTTCATTATATTGGCCTATATAAGGGAGTGATAAACGGGGGGTTATGTACTATTTTTTTTATTTTGATCACTATGATCATTTATCATAGTGATCAAAATAATGAATGGAATCTGCCAGCCGGAGCCGGCAGATTCCCGGCGGGCGCACTGCGCATGCGCCCGCCATTTTCAAGATGGCGGCGCCCATCGGAGGATGCCGGCGGGACGTGGGACCACCGGGAGGGGACGGAGGGCCACGGAGAGGTACCGGGGGGATCGGGGACCCTATTTCTCTCTCCTCTGATGTGCGATCACATCAGAGGAGAGAGAAATTAAATGTAAAATCGCTGCTTTTTTTTTTTTTGCGGTCGCCCTTATAGGGTTAATAATGGCGATCGCAAAAATGGGGGTCGGTGAAAAACGACCGATTCATGTTCTCTGGGGTCTCGGCTACCCCTGGCAGCCGAGACCCCGGAGAAAATCCGACACTGGGGGGCGCTATTCACTTAAGTCACAGCGCCGTGAATTAACGGCGCTGTGGTTTTAGTACCCTTAATTACCGCCGTTAAAAGGCGTATCGGCGGTCGTTAAGGGGTTAAAGGCTTCAGTCTCATACATCTTAGATGGCCAAATAACGATGTTACCCCCTTTGTCTGATGGTTTAATAACCACATCAGTCAGATTTCTAAGTTTATCCAAACTTTTACGTTCTTCAAAACTTAAGTTTCCATTACTTATATTCCGTGGTATTCGTTTGAACTCTTCACTAACTATTTTAACAAATAGTTCAACATTAGGACAAGGTGAAAATGGGGGAAACTTCTTGGACTTTGGCATAATGCAGATAGGGATCTTACCTCCTTCCTCTCCCGAGTGTTCCTGAGCAAGTTCCTCTAGGGTCTGTAACGCCTCTTGCTCCTTGTCTGTGGGAAACATGTCATGTGAAAAAAGGCGCTGGAAGCATCATTTGAAACGCGACTTTGGCGCTCGGGTTGCCGACATCATGGCCGACCTCACACTATGGTCGGGTTTCGTTTCATGAAACCCTACTTTGGCGAAAGTTGGCCAGCACCCTCTTTTGCCTATCTCATCGCATTGCCCACAGTGTGCGTCCTCCATCATTGGCTGAAAAAAGGCGATGGAAGCATCATTTGAAACGCGACTTTGGCGCTCGGGTTGCCGACATCATGGCCGACCTCACACTATGGTCGGGTTTCGTTTCGTGAAACCCTACTTTGACGAAAGTTGGCGATTTTTGTAATTGACTGACCTGTTTCGTTCAACTCTAATCATTAGTATCACACACAGCCTCGGATACTGGCGTCCTGCCTTGGCGCATTAAACTTAGGAAAGGGCTCTGCACTAGCCCTAGTCCCCAGTCTCTCTCCTCCTCACATTCCGTTGTTATCTATCTTCCTTACGAACAACTGATCCTTCTTTCTTTCTCTTTCCTTGCAAACAGCTCCAGCTCACAGGAGGCTGCTGCAACTACGCCCTTTCCCTCCTTCCCCCGTAGGGGAACTCCGACTGCAGAGAGGTCTTCTCCCTGCTTCCCCCTGCGGGGACCTGACTAACTTCCTGTCAGCTTTCCCCTCTAGTGTTTCTAAGCTCCACCAAGCACCCTTCATGAACCAAAGCAGCTGCCATAAAGGGTGCTCTGCTGGATGTAGGTGCTGTAGTCTGGTCAGGTGTTACCATCTTACCTGGGAAGTGGGATACTACACCTCAGGAGGAGGTGTATTACCTCTGTGGTGACTGAACCCTGAGGGGCGCCACATATATATATACGTCATTTGTCATGTCCCTGCCTTTCAACTGGGTGCTGAGCCCACTTCTTTCGCTGTACTTGATGGCTGATTTAATCCGTATATACAGTATTAGCCCTCACGTAGCCGGTGGCCCCTTCCTCCACCATTATATTCATTGCTTTTTGCATTCTGAGGATGCAGATAGTGGTGAAATCAAGACATTGAGCAGGGTGGGAGGAGGGTGGCTGCATGATGCAGCCCGTGGGCCACTGTTTTCAGTCTGTCGGCTATCTCGGTCCGCACTTTGCCCTGGTCTGTAGTAGAGGATTAGCTGAGGAATTTATGGGAAGATCTGAGAGTTGTGATAAAGTTCTTGTTGCCCACATGGAAAATGTGTGACCAAGCCTCTCACCTGGCAGTCGATATCTGCAGGAATGGGTCCACACATTACTAGTGCCTTATGGTGTGTTCATAGTGTGCCCTCATAATCCCTAAAATAAAAATGACACAAATTAAGTGGTCATCCTTGGAAAATAAAAATAACACATTCCCAGCTCCTGCACCAGTGCCGTTCCAGCGATGTTGACTGCTGCTTTCTCACTTCCCTCAGAGGCAGGGCCAGACTGGCCATCTAGCAATTCTGCCAAATGCTAGAATGGCTGGTCCGGCTATAGGACCGCTTTTTCTGCTATGCTGTTAACTGTATTTGCTTCCTCATTTTCCATGACAGGCCGTGGACTTCCTTCATAACTGTGGCCTGCCGGATGCCAGCACCAAGCAAGAGACATTGGCGGTGCAATGATGTCACTGTACTGCACTGCTGGTGCCCACTGCGAGACAAGATAGAAGCGGAGACAGGCTGTGGAGGACAAGGAGTCTGGATTAGGTGAGTATAAAGATTTTTTTTTGGGGGTGGGTCTGTGGGATGGAACATTATACTTATAAGGAGCTGTTAGGTAGACCATCATACTATATAGGGTGCTGTTGGGGGTACCATCATTCAACATGGGGAGCTGTTGCTGGAAACATCATACTTTATGGGGGCTGTTGGAGGGTCACAGGCATTCAGCACACTGACGGTTGGGGCACAGGCACAAAGGTGAGCGATGTCAGTGAGTCACTAACACAGCTCACAGCCTGCACCCTGGCTTTCGCTCCCTCCCTGCACTGAATTGTATTCAAGTATTTAAAAGTCAAATACAATTGATGTAAACTCCGCCCAGGACAGAAGCAGAGGAACTATAATTAGCTTCCTACTCTACAGGTAATTCCTGCAAGGCTGCGGAGGATGAGGAGTATGGATTATACTATTGTCACGAACCAATACGATTAAGTCCAGCGGACGGCACAACTTACACCAACAACCGGATGAAATGGGGAGAGGAAAGCCCTCCCAGCAGTGAACAAGGAATGGGGCACCTCCTTAGCTCCAACCTGTGCCTGTCCCTAAACTCCCTTAATGCAGTAAGCGAGTCCTTCCCTCGCCACCGTCTTGTGTCTAAACCCTGTTTGTCTCCCTGACTAGTGCATTGGCCGGCAAGGACACTAGCTTCACCACTGCAGATGGTGAACAACACAGGGAGAGGGACAACAACAAGACAGACAAAAAAGGGAAAATAGAAGTTAACACTGTCTCACTGAAAAGCACCACACAGCTGAGGATGCGACACCAGGACCATGAACTCCACAAACACAGCAGAAGCACCTCTGCAACCAGATAGCTTTTACTCCAGGCTTGGTCAACATAGCTTACTCTATCACCGACAGACAGCTGATGGATCATGTGACTTTTTAAAGGATAGTGGAAGTGGTCACCAAACACATCAGGTGACTAGCAATCGAAGAAGCTGCCAGTAAGGAAACTGATATTTAACCCTTGCTGGCCTGAAAGGTTAATAGCTACATTTAAATTATAGCGGAGCTAGAGCTGCCACGAATCCAAAATGAATCGTGACAGTACCCCCCTTTCAGTGAAGGGCCTCTGGAACCTCAACACCGGACTTCACCGGAAATGACGTCTCCACCCACTAGGATTCACCTCCGCAGTCACCTGATCCTCAAGGTTACAGCAAATGCAGCCTGATGGAGATGGCAATAACGTATGCTCCGGAGGTGCCACAAATCTCCAGAGCGCCGACCTGTGGAATATGTTGTGTACCTGCATTACTGGGGGTAACACCAGCTGGAAAGTTCCCAGGCTGAGAATGGCCAACACCCAATAAGGCCCGATCACCCTAGAACTACAGGTCCCAGATGCGTACTTCCATCTGATGCTTTTGGTGGACACCCACACGTATTCATTCACACACAGGTATGGACCAGTATTCCACGCATGCATTTGCCAAAAGATGGTGAACTCTTTGAGGAACAGACAAAAAAGACGTCCCCCTGTGTCATACACAGAGGGAACCACCACCCTCCCCTGATACCTCCTCTTGAGAGGACTCCGAGACTCAGGGTTTACTTGTGGTGAGGGTGGAGTCTTGTCTTTACTCCCTAGTAGCAGTTTAGCTGCCCTCACTGGAGAAGAAGGAGTAGGTTTGAGAAGGACGTCAGAGATCATAGCTCCCAGGCAGCAGTCCTTACAAGACTCGTCCAAACTGACTACTTCCCTGGACCACCAACTTATGACAGAGTTGTGTCTCTTCAACCATTGAAGACCTAAAATGATGGGAGTTGGCATATCCTCCAAGACGTAGCACGACAGGAACTCTGCATGAAGAGTCCCTATATGCAGGTTAATATTATCTATGACTTGGATCACACTCCTCATGGCTGAGAAGAATAGAGTCAATTGCCCGAATGCTAATGGGTCTCTCCAGAGTCCTACCAATCAGACCATGGGTCTGAACACAGCGAGGATCCACCAAACTGACTCCAGCTCCACTTTCCACAAGCACCGGTATAGTCTCAGTTTCCCCACCAACCACCATTTCAGCCAGAATGGTACAGTACACTGAGACGTAAAGATGGAGGAAATGTACACACCCTGATGGTCTCTCTCCACACAACCAGGGGAAAGCAGCTTTTGAGATGGAGTACATACTTTGGCGCAAACTGGCAGACATTGACATAATGATCAGTCAGACCACAGAAAAAAACTGCCCCCGTCCCACGGAGAATCGCAGGCAACCTAGTTTGAGAGTAGGCTTCTCCCACCTGCATGGGTTCATCCATCTGCACCAGTGTGTCCTCCACACTATAAAGAACAACAGGAGGTTGTCTATCCACCCAGATAGCAAGGGCCATGGTGGCCTTCAACGACCCAGGAGTAGCATACTGCACCAGAGAATCCTGAAGCCTAGCTGATAGATCCTGACAGAAATGGCTCCTAAGAGCAGGGTCATTCCACTGCGTGTCAGTGGCCCATCTCCAAAACTCCGAGCAATATTTCTCAGCCAGCCCCCCTGCTTGATTTTACAGAGTCTTGACTCAGTCAGGGAGACATCATCAGGATCCCCATACACCAGAGCCAATGCCATGAAAAACTCATCCACCGATGGCAAAGATGGTGAATCAGTCGGCAGGGAGAAGGGTCAGGATTGGGGATCACCTTTGAGAAGGGAGAATATAATCTCCTCAAGCTGTTCCTCACTCCTGAAGAGCAAGGGTGAAGCCTGAAATTCAATTTACGGGCTTAATAACAAGCAAAAAATTGGCCTGCGCTATAGGACACCCCAATGAATACTGGTTGATTACCAACAAGCCTGGATGGTGGGAGCCTCACTGGGGTGTATGATACTAGCTGTCTTCAGAATATATAGTGATTAAAGGGAACACAGTGAGGACAAATAGCAAATACTGCGAGGTCCTACTGGAGTCCTATAGCGCAGGCCAATTTTTTGCTTGTTATTTATCCTATTTTTGGGCTGACACCAATCTCTGTTTCGGCACTAGCTGCTGAGGACATAACCCCATCTAGCTTTGAGTAAGTGCTTGTGTGTTTTACAGTAATTTATGGGCTTCTTTGAAGACCATAAATTTTTCTCTCCCCCCAGAAAATCTGTCAGGTAGAGATACTTTAGGTTCTGGTTAAACCAGGACTTGAGTTGAGACCAAGAACCCCGTCACCTGCTGAAACTGTTGCACCACCTGAGTCCCCAACTCAGTATCCTTATCCTTGAGAGACTGGATCAGGCGAGCAAATGCCTCAGCACAAGCCATGGGTTCACTGGAAAAAGTATGGGTCGGTGATAATGTCACGAACCAATACGATTAAGTCCAGCGGCTAGTGCATTGGCTGGCAAGGACGCTATCTTCACCACTGCAGATGGTGAACAACACAGGGAGAGGGACAAGATAGACAAAAAAGGGAAAATAGAAGTTAACATTGTCTCCGCTGAAAAGCACCACACAGCTAAGGATATGGCACCAGGATTACAAACTCCACGAACACAGCAGAAGCACCAGTACAACCAGAGAGCTCTTTACACTAGACTTGGTCAACATAGATTACTCTAACACCGACAGTCAGCTGATGGGCCATGTGACTTTTAAAGGATGGTGGAAGTGGTCACCACCCACATCAGCTTACTAGCAATCAAAGCAGCTGCCAGCAAGGAAAACAAACATTAACCCTTGCTGGGCCAAAAGGAAAAACGCTACATTTAAATTATAGCAGAGCCAGAGCTGCCACAAATCCAAAATGGGGGCTGTGAGGTAGACTATCATACTATATAGGGGTTGTGAGGTGGACCATCATACTATATAGGGGCTGTGAGGTGGACCATCATACTATCCAGGGTGTTGTTGGGGGAACCATCAAGGTATGTTCACACAGTGCGGATTTTCCCTCGGATTTTTACGCACAAAAACCGCAGTTCTTGGCAGAAAACGCAGGTGCGCTTTAGATGCGTTTTTGCTGCAGATTTGCTGCGGTTTTTCAGTGCGGTTTTGCCTGCAGATTTGTATGCATTTTGTAAGCTAAATAAAGATATGTTACAAAAAAAAATTAAAAATTGTGATGTAATTTCTGTCCAACCTCCTCTTTTACTTTTGTCCAACCCACAGTCCATTACACACACAGATAGATAGATAGATAGATAGATATAGATATATGGATATATCTACCTATCCCATATCTACAGTTGTGGCCAAAAGTATTGACACCCCTGCAATTCTGTCAGATAACACTCAGTTTCTTCCTGAAAATGATTGCAAAAACAAATTCTTTGGTATTATTATCTTCATTTAATTTGTCTTAAATGAAAAAACACAAAAAGAATTGTCCTAAAGCCAAATTGGATATAATTCCACACCAAACATAAAAAAAGAGGGTGGACAAAAGTATTGGCACTGTTCGAAAAATCATGTGATGCTTCCCTAATTTGTGTAATTAACAGCACCTGTAACTTACCTGTGGCACCTAACAGGTGTTGGCAATAACTAAATCACACTTGCAGCCAGTTAACATGGATTAAAGTTGACACAACCTGTGTCCTGTGTCCTTGTGTGTACCACATTGAGCATGGAGAAAAGAAAGAAGACCAAAGAACTGTCTGAGGACTTGAGAAACCAAATTGTGAGGAAGCATGAGCAATCTCAAGGCTACAAGTCCATCTCCAAAGACCTGAATGTTCCTGTGTCTACCGTGCGCAGTGTCATCAAGAAGTTTAAAGCCCATGGCACTGTGGCTAACCTCCCTAGATGTGGACGGAAAAGAAAAATTGACAAGAGATTTAAACGCAAGATTGTGCGGATGTTGCATAAAGAACCTTGACTAACATCCAAACAAGTTCAAGCTGCCCTGCAGTCCGAGGGTACAACAGTGTCAACCCGTACTATCCGTCGGCGTCTGAATGAAAAGGGACTGTATGGTAGGAGACCCAGGAAGACCCCACTTCTTACCCCGAGACATAAAAAAACCAGGCTGGAGTTTGCCAAAACTTACCTGGAAAAGCCTAAAACGTTTTGGAAGAATGTTCTCTGGTCAGATGAGAGAAAAGTAGAGCTTTTTGGGCAAAGGCATCAACATAGAGTTTACAGGAGAAAAAAAGAGGCATTCAAAGAAAAAAAACACGGTCATTACAGTCAAACATGGCGGAGGTTCCCTGATGTTTTGGGGTTGCTTTGCTGCCTCTGGCACTGGACTGCTTGACCGTGTGCATGGCATTATGAAGTCTGAAGACTACCAACAAATTTTGCAGCATAATGTAGGGCCCAGTGTGAGAAAGCTGGGTCTCCCTCAGAGGTCATGGGTCTTCCAGCAGGACAATGACGCAAAACACACTTCAAAAAGCACTAGAAAATGGTTTGAGAGAAAGCACTGGAGACTTCTAAGGTGGCCAGCAATGAGTCCAGACCTGAATCCCATAGAACACCTGTGGAGAGATCTAAAAATGGCAGTTTGGAGAAGGCACCCTTCAAATATCAGGGACCTGGAGCAGTTTGCCAAAGAAGAATGGTCTAAAATTCCAGCAGAGCTTTGTAAGAAACTCATTGATGGTTACCGGAAGCGGTTGGTCGCAGTTATTTTGGCTAAAGGTTGTGCAACCAAGTATTAGGCTGAGGGTGCCAATACTTTTGTCTGGCCCATTTTTGGAGTTTTGTGTGAAATGATCAATGTTTTGCTTTTTGCTTCATTCTCTTTTGTGTTTTTTCATTTAAGACAAATTAAATGAAGATAATAATACCAAAGAATTTGCAATTGCAATAATTTTCAGGAAGAAACTGAGTATTATCTGACAAAATTGTAGGGGTGTCAATACTTTTGACCACAACTGTATCTATAGATAAATCCATAGATATATCTATAGATATTTCCATAGATGTTTCCATAACTATTTCCATAGATAGATCTATAGATATTTCCATAGATAGATCTATAGATATTTCCATAGATAGATCTATAGATATTTCCATAGATAGATCTATAGATATTTCCATAGATAGATCTATAGATATTTCCATAGATAGATCTATAGATATTTCCATAGATATTTCCATAGACATATACATAGATATATCTAAGGATATATAGCCATATATATATTAAAAAAAAGAAAGGAAAAAAAATGGTGTGGGTTCCCACGCAATTTTCTGCACCAGAGGGGGAAAGCCGACGACCGGGGGCCAATATTTGTAGCCTGGGAAGGGGGCAATACCCATGGCCCCTTCCGAGGCTATGAATATCAGCCCGCAGCTGTCTGCATAGCCTTTACTGGCTATTAAAATATTGGGACCCCCCAAAAAAATGACGTGGGGTCCCCCTATATTTTATAGCCAGAAAGGCTATGCAGACAGCTGTGGGCTGATATTCATAGCCTAGGAAAGGGCCATGGATCTTGCCCCCCCCGGCTACAAATACCAGCCCGCAGCCGCCCCAGAAATGGCCGCATTTCTAAGATGCACCAATTCTGACACTTAGCCCCTCTCTTCCCACTCCCATGTAGCAGTGGGATATGGGGTAATATAAGGGGTTAATGTTACCTTGCTATTGGAAGGTGACATTAAGCCCGCTTAATAATGGAGAGACGTCAATAAGACACCGATTCATTATTAATCTTTTGAAAGGGTTAAAAAAAAAAAAAATCAGACTAGGGACTTTATTTTTTTTAATTTTTTTTTAACAGTGGCGGAGGAATACAGGGCGGAAGGATACCTACCTCCCGACACTGGTTTCCTGGTGCCCGTAGAGAACGGTAGCATCAGCTGATGCTGCTGTTCTCCACGCAAGATCGTCGTGGGACACTCCTGGACTTCTGCGGATCAGGGGTAAGTATATTGTTTGTTTGTTATTTTAATATTTATTCCAAAGATGACAATGGCTTCGGGGATCAAAGTGACAAGTGATGGTGAGTATGTACTCTATGTTATATGTACTGTATGTCTATATGTATGTATTGTATGAGTGTATTGTATGTAGTATATATGTATGTTGCATGCATGTAGTATATATGTAGTATGCATGTTGCATGCATGTTGTATATATGTAGTATGTATGTTGTATGCATGTAGTATATATGTATGTTGCATGCATTAGTATATATGTAGTATGCATGTTGTATGTAGTATATATGTAGTATATATGTATGTTGCATGCATGTGGTATATATGTAGTATGCATGTAGTATATATGTAGTATGCATGTCGCATGTAGTATATATGTTGTATATATGTATGTTGCATGCATGTGGTATATATATGTAGTATGCATGTAGTATATATGTGGTATATATGTAGTATGCATGTTGCATGCATGTGCTATATATGTAGTATGTATGTATGTTGCATGCATGTAGTATATATGTAGTATGCATGTAGTATATATGTATGTTGCATGCATGTAGTATGCATGTTGCATGCATGTAGTATATATGTTGTATGTATGTATGTTGCATGCATGTAGTATATATGTAGTGTGTATGTTGCATGTAGTATATATGTTGTATATATGTATGTTGCATGCATGTGGTATATATGTAGTATGCTTGTAGTATATATGTGGTATATACAGTGGGGCAAAAAAGTATTTAGTCAGTCAGCAATTGTGCAAGTTCCACCACTTAAAAAGATGAGAGGCGTCTGTAATTTACATCATAGGTAGACCTCAACTATGGGAGACAAACTGAGAAAAAAAAAATCCAGAAAATCACATTGTCTGTTTTTTTTTCATTTTACTTGCATATTATGGTGGAAAATAAGTATTTGGTCAGAAACAAACAATCAAGATTTCTGGCTCTCACAGACCTGTAACTTCTTCTTTAAGAGTCTCCTCTTTCCTCCACTCATTACCTGTAGTAATGGCACCTGTTTAAACTTGTTATCAGTATAAAAAGACACCTGTGCAAACCCTCAAACAGTCTAACTCCAAACTCCACTATGGTGAAGACCAAAGAGCTGTCAAAGGACACCAGAAACAAAATTGTAGCCCTGCACCAGGCTGGGAAGACTGAATCTGCAATAGCCAACCAGCTTGGAGTGAAGAAATCAACTGTGGGAGCAATAATTAGAAAATGGAAGACATACAAGACCACTGATAATCTCCCTCGATCTGGTGCTCCACGCAAAATCCCACCCCGTGGGGTCAGAATGATCACAAGAACGGTGAGCAAAAATCCCAGAACCACGCGGGGGGACCTAGTGAATGAACTGCAGAGAGCTGGGACCAATGTAACAAGGCCTACCATAAGTAACACACTACGCCACCATGGACTCAGATCCTGCAGTGCCAGACGTGTCCCACTGCTTAAGCCTGTACATGTCCGGGCCCGTCTGAAGTTTGCTAGAGAGCATTTGGATGATCCAGAGGAGTTTTGGGAGAATGTCCTATGGTCTGATGAAACCAAACTGGAACTGTTTGGTAGAAACATAACTTGTCGTGTTTGGAGGAAAAAGAATACTGAGTTGCATCCATCAAACACCATACCTACTGTAAAGCATGGTGGTGGAAACATCATGCTTTGGGGCTGTTTCTCTGCAAAGGGGCCAGGACGACTGATCCGGGTACATGAAAGAATGAATGGGGCCATGTATCGTGAGATTTTGAGTGCAAACCTCCTTCCATCAGCAAGGGCATTGAATATGAAACGTGGCTGGGTCTTTCAACATGACAATGATCCAAAGCACACCACCAGGGCAACGAAGGAGTGGCTTCGTAAGAAGCATTTCAAGGTCCTGGAGTGGCCTAGCCAGTCTACAGATCTCAACCCTATAGAAAACCTTTGGAGGGAGTTGAAAGTCCGTGTTGCCAAGCGAAAAGCCAAAAACATCACTGCTCTAGAGGAGATCTGCATGGAGGAATGGGCCAACATACCAACAACAGTGTGTGGCAACCTTGTGAAGACTTACAGAAAACGTTTGACCTCTGTCATTGCCAACAAAGGATATATCACAAAGTATTGAGATGGAATTTTGTTTGACCAAATACTTATTTTCCACCATAATATGCAAATAAAATGAAAAAAAAAACAGACAATGTGATTTTCTGGATTTTTTTTTCTCAGTTTGTCTCCCATAGTTGAGGTCTACCTATGATGTAAATTACAGACGCCTCTCATCTTTTTAAGTGGTGGAACTTGCACTATTGCTGACTGACTAAATACTTTTTTGCCCCACTGTATGTAGTTTGCATGTTGCATGCATGTGGTATATATGTAGTATGTATGTTGCATGTAGTATATATGTTGTATATATGTATGTTGCATGCATGTGGTATATATGTAGTATGCATGCAGTATAGACGTGGTATATATGTAGTTTGCATGTTGCATGCATGTGGTATATATGTAGTATGCATGTTGCATGCATGTAGTATATATGTAGTATGCATGTTGCATGTAGTATATATGTATGTTGCATGCATGTAGTATATATGTTGTATGCATGTTGCATGCATGTAGTATATATGTAGTATGCATGTTGCATGCATGTAGTATATATGTAGTATGTATGTATGTTGCATGCATGTAGTATATATGTAGTATGCATGTTGCATGCATGTGGTATATATGTAGTATGTATGTTGCATGCATGTAGTATATATGTAGTATGCATGTTGCATGCATGTAGTATATATGTAGTATGTATGTAGCATGTAGTATGTATTTTTATTTTTTTTTGTACATTCAACACATAGGCCGGATGATGGGACTACTACAGTCCCATCATTGGCTAATGTGTCAATCACCGTCATGGTAGCAGGCATCGCCCGATGGGACTTGTAGTCCCATCGGACGATGCCTGCACAGACCCCCGGCAGTCCGCACAGACCCCGGACAGTCAGCACAGACCACCGGCAGGCCGGCACAGCCCCCCGGCAGGCCGGTACAGACCCCTAGCAGTCGGCACACACCCCCGGGCAGTTGGCACAGACCCCCGGGCAGTCGGCACAGACCCCCGGGCAGGCCGGTACAGACCCCCGGGCAGGCCGGCACAGACCCCCGGGCAGGCCGGCACAGACCCCCGGGCAGGCCGGTACAGACCCCCGGGCAGGCCGGTACAGACAGCGCATCATGATGCGCACAGACCGTGCATCATGATGATGTCATTTCGGCAGCGCATCATGATGCGCACAGACCGTGCATCATGATAACGTCATTTCGGCAGCCAATCAGAGCCACAGCAGTGTCTCTTTGCATTATGGGAACTTCCGATTCCGATATCCGATATTGAAAAAATATCGGTACTCGGTATCGGAATTCCGATACAGCGAATATCGGCCGATACCCGATATTTGCAGCATCGGAATGCTCAACACTAGTAGTATGTATGTTGCATGTAGTATATATGTATGTTGCATATATGTAGTATGCATGTAGTATATATGTGATATATATGTAGTATGTATGTATGTTGCATGCATGTAGTATATATGTAGTATGTATGTTGCATGCATGTGGTATATATGTAGTATGTATGTTGCATGCATGTGGTATACATGTAGTATGTATGTATGTTGCATGCATGTAGTATATATGTAGTATGCATGTTGCATGCATGTGGTATATATGTAGTATGTATGTATGTTGCATGCATGTAGTATGTATGTAGCATGTAGTATGTACGTAGCATGTATGTAGTATGTATGTAGCATGTAGTACGTTTTTTTTTTTTTTACATTCAACACATAGGCCGGATGATAGGACTACTACTGTCCCATCATGGGCTAATGTGTCAATCACCGTCATGGTAGCAGGCATCGCCCGATGGGACTTGTAGTCCCATCGGACCATTCTTGCACAGACCCCCGGACAGTCGGCACAGACCACCGGCAGGCCGGCACAGCCCCCCGGCAGTCCGGTACAGACCCCCGGGCAGTCGGCACAGACCCCCGGGCAGGCCGGCACAGACCCCCAGCAGGCCGGCACAGACACCCGGGCAGGCCGGTACAGACCCCCCGGAAGGCCCGAACTGACGGCGCATCATGATGCGCACAGACCGCGCATCATGATGACGTCATTTCGGCAGCCAATCAGAGCCACAGCAGTGGCTCTTTGCATTATGGGAACTTCCGATTCCGATATCCGATATTGAAAAAATATCGGTACTCGGTATCGGAATTCCGATACAGCGAATATCGGCCGATACCCGATATTTGCAGTATCGGAATGCTCAACACTACTTTTAATGAAATAAAACACAACACGGTTTTCATCTTTTTATTTAGCTCCCAGATCCAAGCGACGCCCTCGTCTTCTAGAAAAAATCAAAAATAATAAACCAACCTTATACTCCCTGTTCGATGCAGTCCAATTAATAACGAGAATCCCACGATGATCTCTCATAAAGAACAGTGACATCAGGTCATGTCACTGCTCTATAGGGCCTCCCAGTGATGAACTGACAGGAGACAATGCCTCCTGGAGTCCATCACTGAGATTACCTGAGTTCAGAGTCTTACTTTACAGCACTGCTGTGTGAGAATTAGGGTTATGGCTAGGGTTAGGGTTACGGGACCTCTTTCCTGGCGGAGGGATACACAGCAGAGGATTACCTCCTCCTGTCATTTCAGTGCTGGAACTCCTGGAGAGCAGTCTCATCAGCTGATGTGGCAGCTCTCTACGGGAGATTGTCGTGGGACCCTCGCTATTAATTGGACTGGTAATTTATAGGTTGGTTTATTATTTTATTTGTATTACAGGTGATCGATGGCTTCGGGGAATTAGGTGTGTGCGGTGAGTGCATACTCTATGTTATGTGTTGTATGTTCTGTATGCTATATGTTGTATGTTCTGGATGTTATATGTATGTCCTGTATGTTATATATTCTGGATGTTATATGTTCTGTATGTTATATGTTGTATGTTCTGGATGTTATATGTATGTTTTGTATGTTATTTGTTCTGTATGTTATAGTATATGTATGTTCTGTATGTTATATGTTCTGTATGTTATATGTTCTATATGTTGTATGTTCTGTATGTTATATGTTATATGTTCTATATGTTGTATGTTCTGTATGTTATATGTATGTTCTGTATGTTATATGTTGTATGTTCTGTACGTTGTATGTTCTGTGTCTTATATGTTGTATGTTCTGTATGTTCTATGTTCTGTATGTTCTATGTTGTATGTTCTGTATCTTATATGTTTGTTCTGTATGTTATATGTTGTATGTTCTGGATGTTATATGTATGTTTTGTATGTTATTTGTTCTGTATGTTATGTGTTCTGTATGTTACAGTATATGTATGTTCTGTATGTTATATGTTCTGTATGTTATATGTTCTGTATGTTATATGTTCTGTATGTTGTATGTTCTGTATGTTGTATGTTCTGTATGTTGTATGTATGTTCTGTATGTTATATGTTCTATATGTTGTATGTTCTGTATGTTGTATGTTCTGTACGTTAATATAACAAATCTCCAGAACATAATAGATAACTTACTAATGGATAATTACCATGCTTCATAAAGAGAGCAAAAATGCATAACAGCAGCGACTCCCTGATAAATGCTAGAAAAAACGGAGGAAATAGAGTCTATGCTAATTTACAAAAATATCAAATTTTATTAGTCATATAAAAATGACACATGTAAATACGTGCAACAATAATAACACTAATAAAATGAACAGACTGTGTGCAAAGAGGGTACATACACAATAAGAGTGACCAAAATATCCTAAGATGTAGCTATAGTGGACTGCTATCACAGTGGACACATGTGGGACAAAGTAATAATGCCTCTGTGCTCCAAAAATCTCACATGAACTTGGATAGTCCCAGAAATAACAATCATGATGTTAAGTCTAAGTGTTCAGGGCTCTCCAGATGACAGTAATGAAAGTACATAAGCCAAAAAATGTATCACATGTATTAAGAGAGCACCGGACACCGAGATACCTCATGAAACTGGGACATCACCATAGAATGTGAAAAAGATTGACAGCACAGCAGGAGCGATTCAATCAGCAATAGTACATCATGAGCGAATAATTACCCGTCATGCTTCCAAATGTGAGCGCAGAAGAAACAAACCCCAACGTACGTTTCGATGTATTTCATGAGGTATCTCGGTGTCCGGTGCTCTCTTAATACATGTGATAAATTTTTTGGCTTATGTACTTTCATTACTGTCATCTGGAGAGCCCTGAACACTTAGACTTAACATCATGATTGTTATTTCTGGGACTATCCAAGTTCATGTGAGATTTTTGGAGCACAGAGGCATTATTACTTTGTCCCACATGTGTCCACTGTGATAGCAGTCCACTATAGCTACATCTTAGGATATTTTGGTCACTCTTATTGTGTATGTACCCTCTTTGCACACAGTCTGTTCATTTTATTAGTGTTATTATTGTTGCACGTATTTACATGTGTCATTTTTATATGACTAATAAAATTTGATATTTTTGTAAATTAGCATAGACTCTATTTCCTCCGTTTTTTCTAGCATTTATCAGGGAGTCGCTGCTGTTATGCATTTTTGCTCTCTTTATGAAGCATGGTAATTATCCATTAGTAAGTTATCTATTATGTTTTGGAGATTTGTTATATTATTAGTCTTTTCTGTGTTTTTCACAGCCATTTCCTCCAAAAATCCTATGGATTATAAAGCACGTGAACAGACGTGGCTGACACGTATTAATGAGGTGTTCAGTGACCAATCCAAAATATCGGTAGCAAGTGGTGGTAAGGATATACAGGAGACGACAAAGAGGCTTAAGAGCCTATTACAAAAACGAACAAGAGTTTGGTGGAATCGAGCGTTTTTAAATAAATATATAGAAACAGGTCTGGTACCGAGAGGTCTGAGAGTCCAAGTTTTCCCCTCTTTTGAGGTAGAGGATGCAGCGTTCCGGCATAAATGGGAAGAATTGGCTAATAACTGTTCGAAGGGGTTTATGGAACTTTTGGCAATTCAGAATAAGGAATTTATAGATGCATTGGATATGGAGATAGAGGATATTCAAAAGAAATTAAAACAGGAACTATCTGATGGTGAATTACAGGTAATTCACCAAGAAATTGATAAAGAATTCCAAAAGTGGGAAAAAGAAATCTGTGCTAACAAAACTACGAAATTCCAGAGAGATACCAAAGATAAGTTATCTAATGCTATGTATAGGTGGAATCGGAGAACACGTCGTTCCAAAAACCTCCCTAGAAAGAGGTCTACCTCTCTCACTTCATATGCTTCTAGTGAAGAATCGTCTAAATCTAGATCAACTACAAACTATCAAATTACAAACTTGCCCTCTAATAGAGATATACAGTCGACGAAACGGAAATTTACGTTCCCTAACAAACAGGATAAGAGAGATAAGAAGAATAATTTGGAGGTAATCAATCTATCCAAACATGTCCTTACAGCAGCTCAGTTAGAGGTTTTGTCAAGGGGTCTTACGTTTTCTCCCACTAACTCGTACGATTCTTTCACAGCCATAAAAGATCTACATTTATTTGCGAGAAAATTGATTCTAAAGAAGCTATACGCGAAAAAAGGTAATGAACATTTACATGCTAACCATATAGAAGAGGAGGCATTGCAGGCCTTAGAGGATTTACTTGATGAGCAGGATACGGTGTCAAAAGACATGTTCCCAAGGTCACTCTATCCACGTTCTGCTAGGTTTCCCCCCTTGTCTCTGTGTCCCGTGGTGGATATTTTCACCAGAATGGTTATGGAGGATTTCAAAAGAATCCCCCATAGACGAAGAAGAGACAATCTTACAGCTTCACAGCGAATAGCTTTAGGAGAATTACAGTCTCTTGAAGATATAGTCATCAAACCAGCAGACAAGGGGGGAAACACAGTAATTTGGCCGCAGGATATGTACGAGAAGGAGGCATATAGACAACTGAGGGATAAAAAGACCTTAGACTTGAACATAGCCCTCTTAAGGACTTTTCAGCGGAATTGGAAATTATTCTTAATGAAGCCTTTGAGAGGGGTATAATCCCCCAAAAAATCTTTGATGGATTGCTCATCAAATTTCCAAAGATACCTACAATATACTTCATGCCTAAAATTCATAAAAATGCTGTTGAGCCACCAGGACGTCCCATTGTGTCGGGCATAGGGGGTCTTTGTGAACCAATATGTAAATTTGTCGATTATTATTTAAAGCCATTGGTTGAGGCCTTGCCCTCCTATGCTCGTGACACAATGGACGTCCTGGCCAAAATTGATGGCATGACTCTTGATCATGACATGCTTCTGGTGACTGCAGATATAGAGTCACTGTATACGTGCATTCGTCACCAGGATGGTCTTCACGCATGCCGTTTCTTTTTGGATAACAGTAATTGGGAGGGCTCACTTTGTGATCTTGTTTTGGAATTGTTAGACTACATACTGACCCATAACTTCTTTGTCTTTAGAGAGCGCTTCTATTTGCAGCAATGCAGCACTGCAATGGGTGCGGCCTGTGCGCCTTCCTTCGCCAACCTCTTCTTAGGTTACTGGGAGAGGGAGGTTTTTGGGGGGGAGGGCGCCCAGGCTGCTGACCATATGCAGTGCTGGCTGCATTATATAGATGACGTATTTATTGTATGGCAGGGAACAGAACAACAACTATGTAGTTTTATGGAGGGATTAAATCATAATCCCTTTAACATTAAACTCACTTACACTTATAGTAAGACCGAGGTGGACTTCCTAGATATTAAAATCTTGGTGGATGAAAATTTACAGTTGCAGACAGATATATATCGGAAGCCCACCTCGGTTAATTCATTACTACATGCTACTTCCTGCCACCCGGAGGCTACTATTAGGGCGATCCCTACAGGACAATTCTTAAGACTAAGAAGAGTTTGTTCCTCTGATTTGAGGTTTGAATACCAGGCCAGAGATCTTGAGAACAGATTTAAAATGCGCGGCTATAGCAATAGGAGTGTTAAATATGGATACATGAGAGCTAAGAAGAGTCAGCGTACGTCTCTATTGCATTCCACGAATAGGACGAGAAAGCAAAATGAGGATCAAGTCAGATTTATCTCAAAGTTTAATGGTGAATGGTCGACCATGAAACAGTGCCTACAGCGGCATTGGAATATCCTTAAAACCGATCCATCTTTATCTTCTTTCCTGCCTGATAGGCCACTTATGACAGCTAGAAGAGGCTATAATTTGTCAGATGCCCTTGTACACAGTCATTATGTTCCACAAATTAAAAACCCCTTTAAATCAAAGGGTCCACCACAGGGTTGCTTTCCCTGTGGGAGCTGTGTGGCCTGTAAAAATATTATGCAAACTAATATTTTTATTTCCACTGATAGTTCCAAGCAATTCTCAATTAGACAACATATTACCTGTGCCACGACACAGGTAATATATTATGCCACTTGTGGCTGTCAAAAAATCTATATTGGCTTGACCTCACGCCAACTCCGAATTCGTACAAGGGAGCATGTTCGAGACATTATGGCAGCAGCTGCCGTTACAGACCTCTCAACCTTAAAGACAATAGCAAAACACTATAAGCAATTCCACCAATGTAACCCTAAATCATTTATGGTTAGGGGTATCCAGCACATTCACAGTGGATTCCGAGGGGGTGACATACAGCGCTTATTAGCACAAAAGGAATGTATGTGGATTACCACCTTGGGAACAATGTCCCCTCAGGGTTTGAATGAATCCCAGGGATTCGCTTCTTTCCTGTGATTGGTCTGGATCCGTTTTTAATTATTGAATGTGATTGGTCTGGATCCGTTTTTAATTATTGAATGTTCTCTCATTTCATTATGAGTGTTTTCTCCTGTTCCTTAAGTTGGTTTTAAATTTGGCTTTTATTCTCTGTTGGTTTTTATTTTTTGTTTATTGTTTGTATTGTCATCTTTTTAGTGACCAACATTTTTGGCCCAGCCCTAGGTGATCCCATTGATGAGTCTCTAGCATATCCATATAGTCGTTCCGGGCACAGCAATAACAAGCCTTCAGACATAATGCCTAAATTGGAGCATTTAAGCTACCGCATTATCCATGAGACATCTGTATCATGAAGAATGGATCCGGATTGAATATTATATGGAGTAAATTCAATCAAGCTATGGACTAACTTTTTGTCCCATGTTTGCTTTTCATATATTCTTGGTTTCTTTATTATTAATTTCTCTCTCTTTCTTCTTTATTGATTCTATACTTATGCGGGTATGTGCGCGCATGCGAGTGTGTACAAATTTATGTGCACATATACATGTGTGCATGCATTTGATAAGTTGATACATACCTCTGATATGTTAGTATGTATCTGTATACCGCATTTACATTGTATTATTTTATATTTCCTATCTAATTTATTAATATTCTTTCCTCTGCCAGTTGTATTTGTGGGTGCTTTTCTTCCCTTCTTTTTACCCGATGTCCTCGTAGCGTCCTCCCTGTCATTTGTTTGATTGTGTCGCTTGGTGACGGCCAGGCGCCGGCCGCACCACGTGACGCATCAGCTGGGCGGAAGTGACGCGCGAGTTCACGGGTATGGGGTTTACTTCCGCCCTCCAGTATTTGCACGTTCCGCTCCACAGTGTGGGCGGAAGTGACGTGTTTTACACACAACTGCTGGAGGGTGTGTTTACTGTCTTTACCTTTCGCCTACATGCGATGACGTCTATCGCTACTATTGGTTGGACTGTCACTCTCTGCTCCACATTGTGGGCGGAAGTGACGTGTCTACATACAACTGCCAGAGGATATGTCTATTGCTCTCACCTTTTGTCTATTTGCGATGATGTTTGTCACTACTATTGGTGGGATTGGGCTGTCCGCCCCTGTATTGGGTGGGAGTAACGCTTATGGGCGGTGACTAGACGCCCATTCGCGTTAATATGTCCTGGTAATTTCATTGGTTAATTAGCAAGCATGCTGGGTATTTATATGGGAACCTGGGCACATCAAAGCCACGCCCCCTGAGGAAGGTTAATACATCGAAACGTACGTTGGGGTTTGTTTCTTCTGCGCTCACATTTGGAAGCATGACGGGTAATTATTCGCTCATGATGTACTATTGCTGATTGAATCGCTCCTGCTGTGCTGTCAATCTTTTTCACATTCTATGGTGATGTCCCAGTTTCATGAGGTATCTCGGTGTCCGGTGCTCTCTTAATACATGTGATACATTTTTTGGCTTATGTACTTTCATTACTGTCATCTGGAGAGCCCTGAACACTTAGACTTAACATCATGATTGTTATTTCTGGGACTATCCAAGTTCATGTGAGATTTTTGGAGCACAGAGGCATTATTACTTTGTCCCACATGTGTCCACTGTGATAGCAGTCCACTATAGCTACATCTTAGGATATTTTGGTCACTCTTATTGTGTATGTACCCTCTTTGCACACAGTCTGTTCATTTTATTAGTGTTATTATTGTTGCACGTATTTACATGTGTCATTTTTATATGACTAATAAAATTTGATATTTTTGTAAATTAGCATAGACTCTATTTCCTCCGTTTTTTCTATGTTCTGTACGTTGTATGTTCTGTGTCTTATATGTTGTATGTTCTGTATGTTCTATGTTGTATGTTCTGTATCTTATATGTTTGTTCTGTATGTTATATGTTGTATGTTCTATATCTTATATGTATGTTCTGTATCTTATATGTTGTATGTTCTGTATGTTGTATGTTCTGTATGTTATATGTCATATGTTCTGTATGTTGTATGTTATATGTTCGTTTTTTTCCCACCATTGGCTAATGTGTCACTCACTGTCAGGGTAACAGGCATAGTCGGATGGGGCTTGTAGTCCCATTGGATGATGCCTGCATACACATACACACACATACAGCAATGCAGACCCCCCCGCACAGCCCTGCAGCCCCCACACACACCCGCCGGACATACCGATGACCCACGGACAGCCCCACAGCCTCCCCGCAAGACCCCTCCAGACCCCCAACCCGATGAGCCCCAAACAGAACCCCTGACAGCCCAATAAGCCCCACACAGGCCTCCCGACAGCCCGATGAGCCCTGCACAGACCCCCCGACAGCTTGATAAGTCCCACACAGACCCCCGACAGCCCGATTAGCTCCGCACAGACCCCCTGACAGCCCGATGAGCCCCTCACAGGCCCCCCCCCGACAGCCTGATGAGCCCCACACAGATTGCGTTTTTGGCGCTGGTCGGCGCACAGTGAAAAAGACGCATGCGCCGCCAAACGCATACTGCGCACGGCCTGTGCCCCCAGTGATAAAGATAGGGGACGCAGGATGCATGCAGTGTCATGCGCCGGTAGGCGGAGCTACCGGCTGAGGTGCGGCAGGGGGTGGGGCTTAGTGGCGGCCGTGCGCAGGCCGTCGCTGCACTCAAAAGCGCAAATGTGAAACTAGCCTAACATTGTACTGTACATGACTTGCAGATCTGCAGCGGATCCACATGGCAAATGTGCTGTGGATCCGCGGGAGAATCCACACTGTGAACATACCCTCATACTGCACAGATGTGGCGTCTGCCTGCGGTCTGGACTGCAGCCAGACAGCACCCCGAGAAACACTGATACCCTTTACCCCTATACAGGGATCTGGATTTATAGCAGAGCCCAGGAGGCGCTGTCTGAATAGGAGCAATGACCAGAGCAGGACGGTCGCCAGAAAGGTGTTCCAATACAGGACACAGAGGCAATGATATCCGAGACTAAACCAGTCAGGCAGAAATGGTATAAAAACAGTAGACAGTAGCAGAGTCAGATTCCAGGCCGAAGCCAGGGTCATAAACCAGGAGGGCAGCAGAGGTACAGAATCGTTAGGCAAAAGCAGAGTCAGAATCCAGGCCAAGAGTCATAAACCAGGAGGGCAGCAGAGGTACAAAGTCGTTAGGCAGAAGCAGAGTCAGAATCCAGGCCAAAGTAAGAGTCATAAACCAGGAGGGCAGCAGAGGTACAAAGTCGTTAGGCAGAAGCAGAGTCAGAATCCAGGCCAAAGTAAGAGTCATAAACCAGGAGGGCAGCAGAGGTACAAAGTCGTTAGGCAGAAGCAGAGTCAGAAGTCCAGGCAAAAGTCAGAGTCAGTCAAACAGCAATTCACACAGTAACACGCAGGGGAACCAAGAATATATCCGGCGGCCTGCAAGAGCAGTCCCAAGGTATTTGAGGGATCAGGTCATCCCTTACAGGCCCGTGGCCTGATGATGTCATCCGGACCGCCCCAGGACCATGCTGGATGGTAATGCACCAGCCCCTTCATGACTGACCGAGGAGCGAAGCCTGCGTCCAGCGGACGCCTGCGCAGGAGCCTCATGGCTATCGCCGCCATCACTCGGGGTTGAAGCACAACGCCTCCCAGAGACCAAGGCCGAGACTGCAGGCCACGGGTCAGACGGTGATAGGACAGTCCGGGGCCTCCTAGTGGTCGAGGCTGGGACAGCAGGCCCTGAGTCTGACGGTGATGTGATAGTCCGGCGCCTCCTACTGGCCGAGGCTGGGACAGCAGGCCCTGAGTCTGACGGTGATGTGACAGTACCCCCCCCTCCAAGAGGGGCCTCCGGACCCTCAAAACCCGGTTTGTCAGGGTGGAGGAGGTGAAACTTCCTAATCAACCGCTTTGCACGAATGTCACTAGCGGGGACCCAGGACCTCTCCTCTGGGCCGTAGCCCTTCCAATGCACCAAATATTGTACCGAGTTTCTCACTAGACGGGAATCAAATATGCCCTGGACCTCGTACTCCAAGGCGCCCTTGACCAAAACTGGAGGAGGAGGGGACCGGACGGGACGAATTGGGGAGCGGTATACCTTGAGGAGGGACTTATGAAAAACGTTAGTAATTTTAAAAGACTGCGGGAGCTTTAACCGAAACGCTACCGGGTTAATTACCTCTAATATTTCATATGGGCCGATGAACCTGGGACCCAGTTTGGCCGACGGTACCTTAAGTTTGATGTTTCTTGTAGAGAGCCAAACCTTGTCACCAACTCCCAGGTGCGGCCCCTGGGATTGTCGTCTATTAGCTGCCGAAGTCTGTCTAATCTGAGCCCCTTTTAAATTAGAGTTTACTTCGGACCTAATAGTCTTTAGACGATGTATATTTTGCTCAACCCCTGGGATTTCCGACATCTTGGCCGAAAATGATCCAAAGCGCGGATGTAGTCCAAGGTTACAGAAGAAGGGGGTGGTCTTGATGGAGTCTTGGTATCTATTATTGAGAGCGAACTCTGCCAATGGCAAATGTTCCACCCAATCTGACTGATGTGCTGAGACATAGCAGCGGAGGTATTGCTCCAACGTTTGATTGGCACGCTCAGTTTGACCATTCGTCTCGGGATGGTATGCCGAGGAAAAGGACAACTCAACACCAATACGTCTACAGAACGCCCTCCAGAACTTCGAGACGAACTGGGTACCCCTGTCGGATACGATATTTGCCGGAACACCGTGCAAACGTACAACGTGAAGAACAAACAACTTACTTAAGGTTTCAGAGTTGGGTAAGCCGACAGGGGAACAAAGTGAGACTGTTTACTGAACCTGTCCACCACCACCCAAATACAAGTTTTCCCCTCAGAGGGTGGCAGGTCTGTAATGAAGTCCATGGAGATGTGGGTCCATGGACTTTCAGGGGTGGGCAAGGGCTGAAGCCAGCCGGCAGGACGGTTATGGGGGGACTTGGCGCGGGCACAGACTTCACACGCTGAGACGTACTCCTTACAGTCCTTGGCCACCGTTGGCCACCAAAAGTTCCTGGTTACCAGCCTAGTGGTATTATTGAGACCAGGGTGGCCTGCCAGGACGGAGTCGTGAGATTCTTTTAACACTCGTAAGCGAAAGGTAGCTGGAACGAATAATTTTTTGGGGGGCGTAGTGTCAGGAGCTTGTTCTGATGACCTACGGATCTCCTCCAGAAGGTCCAGAGATACTGCCGACACGACAATGCCATTAGCCAATATGGGGGCTGGTTCATAGTCCTCGGTGTGTGTGTGTGACAAAAGCTGCGGGAGAGGGCATCTGCCCTCACATTTTTGGTTCCGGGGCGAAAGGTGATTAAAAAATCGAACCTGGAGAAAAACAAGGCCCATCTGGCCTGCCTAGGGTTTAGTCTTTTAGCCGACTCTAGGTAGGTTAGGTTTTTGTGATCGGTAATAACAGTAACTTTGTGTTTGGCGCCTTCGAGGAAGTGGCGCCATTCCTCGAAGGCCCACTTGATGGCCAATAATTCTCGGTTGCCAATGTCATAGTTTCTCTCTGTGGCAGAGAATTTGCGGGAGAAAAAGGCACATGGGCGGAGCTGAGTGAGGGCTGCAGTGCCTTGTGAGAGCACTGCTCCCACTCCGACTTCGGAGGCATCTACTTCCACAATAAACGGGTGGTCCAAGTTAGATTGAATCAACACCGGGTTGGCCACGAAGCACTCTTTTAGTGTGGAAAAAGCCCTGGTTGCCTCAGGATTCCAATTAGTCACGTCCGCCCCTTTCCGGGTAAGGTCCGTGAGTGGCTTGGCAATCTCTGAGAATCCCCTGATGAACTTGCGATAATAATTCGCAAATCCCAAAAATCGCTGTAGTGCTTTCAGCGATTTGGGTTGTACCCAATCCTTAATGGGTTGAATCTTGGCGGGATCCATGCGGAACCCCTTGCCTGAGACCATGTATCCTAAGAACTGCACCTCTTCGGCAAAAAAAACACATTTCTCAAATTTCGCGAACAAAGAGTTTTCGCGCAGTCGCTGCAGTACTGAACGGACGTGTTGAGCATGTGTCACAGGGTCAGCAGAATAAATCAAAATGTCGTCCAGATATACGACGACATACACCCCACAAATATCTCTGAAAATATCATTGACGAAGTGCTGAAATACTGCAGGAGCGTTACTGAGTCCGAAGGGCATTACCAGGTACTCAAAATGGCCAAGGGGTGTATTAAAGGCCGTTTTCCATTCGTCCCCATCTCTTATGCGGACCAGGTTATATGCCCCCCGGAGGTCGAGCTTAGTAAACCAGCGAGCTCCCAGTAACTGATTAAACAGATCAGGAATGAGTGGCAGCGGGTATTGATTTTTTACGGTTATGGCGTTCAGCTCACGGTAGTCAATGCATGGTCTAAGTCCACCATCTTTTTTCTCTACAAAGAAAAACCCAGCTCCTACAGGTGAGGTGGAAGGTCTAATGAAGCCTTTTCGAAGGCTATCTGCTATGTATTCCTTCATGGCTACACGCTCAGGACCAGAGAGGTTGAATATTCTCCCCTTAGGGAGACGGGCACCAGGGACCAATTCAATAGGACAATCGTATTCTCTGTGAGGAGGTAGTTTCTCCGACTCCACTATAGAGAAAACATCTTCATAATCCCTAAACGCATAGGGAATAGAAGGTGTTTTAATTTTAATCTGGTTTACTGAAAAAGACATACAGTTACTCTGACACTGTGGACTCCAGCGTACAACATCACCTATGCGCCAGTCAATAACCGGATTATGTTGGTACAACCATGGCATGCCTAACACAACTGGATCAGATAAATTGTATATAACAAAAAATGACATTTGCTCGTTATGTAATGTCCCCACTGACATAGAAATTTCGGCAGTAACGAATTCCACGCCTCCTTGGAATATAGAAGTACCATTAATCGCAGTAGTCTGAATAGGCGCTTTAAGCCTTGACAGGGGTACACCAAGGCGCTTAGCAAATAAAAAATCCATAAGGTTGCCGGCAGCACCACAATCCACATAAGCCTTCACACACAGACGTTTCTTAGAAAAAGAAATGGAAACTGGTAACAACAGTTTGGCCGCATTTGCGGGCAATACCTGACCCCCAGAGCTGTCCAGGGGGTGATGATCCAGGAATGTGGATTTCCAACAGCCAGCATTTTCCTTGAAGCTTCCAGGCTGCAGCATGCTTGAGCCTGAGAGCGACCTTCCAGGCTGTGCAATATAACAGGTGTTTGGGCCAGGAATCAGCTCAGTCAGGAGGAAGGAAAAAAAAAGTGAGGAAAAACTGCTTTTATATGTGTTAAGTATAGACACAAAAAGCCGTTTTATTTTTGTGGCCGGATATAATGTGGCGTCTGCCTGCGGTCTGGACTGCAGCCAGACAGCACCCCGAGAAACACTGATACCCTTTACCCCTATACAGGGATCTGGATTTATAGCAGAGCCCAGGAGGCGCTGTCTGAATAGGAGCAATGACCAGAGCAGGACGGTCGCCAGAAAGGTGTTCCAATACAGGACACAGAGGCAATGATATCCGAGACTAAACCAGTCAGGCAGAAATGGTATAAAAACAGTAGACAGTAGCAGAGTCAGATTCCAGGCCGAAGCCAGGGTCATAAACCAGGAGGGCAGCAGAGGTACAGAATCGTTAGGCAAAAGCAGAGTCAGAATCCAGGCCAAGAGTCATAAACCAGGAGGGCAGCAGAGGTACAAAGTCGTTAGGCAGAAGCAGAGTCAGAATCCAGGCCAAAGTAAGAGTCATAAACCAGGAGGGCAGCAGAGGTACAAAGTCGTTAGGCAGAAGCAGAGTCAGAATCCAGGCCAAAGTAAGAGTCATAAACCAGGAGGGCAGCAGAGGTACAAAGTCGTTAGGCAGAAGCAGAGTCAGAAGTCCAGGCAAAAGTCAGAGTCAGTCAAACAGCAATTCACACAGTAACACGCAGGGGAACCAAGAATATATCCGGCGGCCTGCAAGAGCAGTCCCAAGGTATTTGAGGGATCAGGTCATCCCTTACAGGCCCGTGGCCTAATGATGTCATCCGGACCGCCCCAGGACCATGCTGGATGGTAATGCACCAGCCCCTTCATGACTGACCGAGGAGCGAAGCCTGCGTCCAGCGGACGCCTGCGCAGGAGCCTCATGGCTATCGCCGCCATCACTCGGGGTTGAAGCACAACGCCTCCCAGAGACCAAGGCCGAGACTGCAGGCCACGGGTCAGACGGTGATAGGACAGTCCGGGGCCTCCTAGTGGTCGAGGCTGGGACAGCAGGCCCTGAGTCTGACGGTGATGTGATAGTCCGGCGCCTCCTACTGGCCGAGGCTGGGACAGCAGGCCCTGAGTCTGACGGTGATGTGATAGTCCGGCGCCTCCTACTGGCCGAGGCCGGGACAGCAGGCCCTGAGTCTGGCGGTGCCGTGACAACAGGGAGTTGATGGTGGGTACCATAATACTATATGGGGGATGTTGGGAAGACCATCATACTGTGTATAGGTCTATGGGATACATTATACTATTTTGGGGGCTGTGGTGACTATCCTACAGTATGGTGTGGTTATGAGGGACATCATACTGCATGGGGGCTGTAAGAGCATCATACTGTATGGGGGGGGGCTGTGTTGGATATCATACTGTGTGGGTGACTGTGGTGCACCTCATACTGTATATAAGGGGCTGTGGTGAATACCATACTGTATGGGTGCCTGTGGTGACAATCTTACTGTATGTGGTGCTGTGGGGCATCATACTTTGTGTAAGGTTTGTGAATAATCATACTGTGTGGGGTCATCATTCCATGTGGGGGGAACAATACTGAAAGAGGTATCATAGTAAGTGAGACCACTAAGGGGTTTCAGTAGGGGCTGCAAGTATCAGTGTAAGTGCATCAATACATATCCTTCTCCATTTCTTAAGAATTTGGGAGATATGCTCTTCTTTAACTGTGACGTGATAGGACTTTTTGTATGTGACCTGTTATTTCTATGTATGCCCCTACTCAGGAGCATTATTGCAATGCAGGAGGCACTGAGGGTTATTATTATTATTACTATACAGTAAGACATCACAGGTGGCGTTTTTATTTTTATAAGGAGGCACAGGGTAATTTTTATAAGTGGTCAAGGGGGAGCATTATTAACCCCTTAACCCCCGGAGGTATTTTCGTTTTTGCGTTTTCGTTTTTCTCTCTCCTTCTCAGAGCCATAACTTTATTTTTCCTTTAATATGGCAATGTGAGGGCTTGTTTTTTGCGGGCCAAGTTGTACTTTTGAATGACATCATTGGTTTTACCATGCGGTGTACTAGAAAACAGGAAAAAATTTCCAAGTGCAGTGAAATTGCAAAAGAAAAAGTGCAATCCCATACTGTTTTATTGTTTGGCTTTTTTACTGAGTTCATTAAATGCTAAAACTGACCTGCCATTATGATTCTCCAGGTCATTACAAGTTCATAGACACCAATCCTGTATAGCTGTAAATGCAGTTATTACTACGGCTGAGAATTAACATCCAGCTCCTCTCCTCTCTTCACACAGGTACAATCTCTTCTGCTACAATCCCTGTTTGCTGTCATCTAGTGCAACCTTTCATTTAATGGTATATAACAGTCATAAAGCACAAATTTTATTTTGAATAAAAGGATTTTTTAATATTATTGGGATCTCTTCTTTGTTCCATGTTATTTTTCATGGGATTTGTGCTTTATGATTGTGTGAAGTGCCCTCCTTATTAGGTTTTGGACATTGTGGTTATTGTATTTATGCTGTTTTGCAGAAACAGATTGACACGCATAGCTTAAGCTTGCGGTTCATTGAGCGCTGGGGGAAGTACGTCATAGGGGCGTGTCTGGCGGCGTCATGCGCCGCTTCATCTGATTGGTGATGGAGGCGTGTTTTATAACATTATGCGCCGTTGATTCTCATTGGTCACGTCCTAATTTCTACTCTCATTTAAACTCTGCCGCCCCTCACCCTAGACACGCCCCCGGAAGAAGCAGGCGGCGAAACGCACGTCGGAGTGAGGGGACGCTGGACCACACTCTCTTACATAGGTAACGATATATCATTTTCTCTGTGCACTATGGCACTTTCTTGATTAGGTTGCCTTAAATGGTGACTGTGTTATTTACACACGGTCTCTGAGTATTTGGGCCTCTAGTTTACAGAGAGACTGTTCTCACGTTTGGGGAGTGATATTGTCTATTTTTGGACATCACTCATGGTCTTTTTTAGAATGTAATCTGGATCATTGACATGTATTGTTATGTGATTGGCTTACACATGTTCCAGTCCGGGTTTATGTATTTTCTCCTCATGATAATTTTGTGAGTGTGCATAGCGTCCCCTATATGGCATTATGCTTTTGTCATTTTATAATTATTTTGAATAAAAGGATTTTTTAATATTATTGGTATCTCTTCTTTGTTCCATGTTATTTTTCATGGGATTTGTGCTTTATGATTGTGTGAAGTGCCCTCCTTATTAGGTTTTGGACATTGTGGTTATGGTATATAACAGTGCCTACTGAATGTTTGTTAAATTCATGTGTTGCATTGAACTCAATACTTACTGCTGTATAGGCATCTTGGGGCCAGTAGAGATGTTATCAGGTGTAAGGTGTTACTAGCATATGGATATAGCCAGGCCCTGTGCCTTTGATTGTCTAGCATCCCCTGGTGTGCTAGGCAATTGGTAATTTATCCCAAATCAGTTCCCACAATCCCTCTCACCTGATCCTCTACTCAGTCTTATATATTCAGATGCCTTCTAGGGGGGCACGTGTGTCTCCCTGCAGCATAAGTATCACGGCAGCAAAAGTATCTCGAAAATGCAGTTATTACTACGGCAGTTAGTCTCGGCAGGAGTCAGGACCCCACACTATCTACCTGTCTTTTTTGGGTATGTCTGCTGAGTAAGCCCTTCTTATTACTTGGACCTAGCTTTTCTTAACCTATCTTATTTCTTCACCATGTTTACATATGCCCTCACAGTGTTTGCTCCTTTAGTCCTCACTCTCCTTCGCTATCCCCAAACCCCAACACCCTCTAAGCAAATAATCATCTCCCCTTCCCTCTTTCCTACCCACCTGACCTCCTCTGCTGAACTGCTCCTCAACCTCAAATCTGTCCGAATGAAACATAAAACAAGCTGCCCACTCTCCTTCTCCCATCTGATCTCCCTTTCTCTGCTTCTCCTCACTGCTGGCGACATATCTCCCAATCCTGGACCCCCACAGCTCTCACCCCCCACTACTTCCCCTTCCTACCGCTCCCTTTTTAATAAGAACTACCACAACCTTTCCAACTTAAAACCTGTGCCATTGACACCCAACCCCCTGCTCCCTCTGTCGGGTGCACTTTGGAATGCCCGCTCCATATGCAATAAGCTCCATGTGATTCATGACCTCTTTCTCTCTCACAATCTTGCCATCCTCGGCCTCACAGAAACATGGCTGACACCCTCTGACACCGCCTCCCCTGCTGCGCTGTGTTACGGCGGCCTCCACTTTACCCACACTCCTCGCCCTGGCAACAGACACGGTGGAGGAGTGGGTCTTCTTTCTTCCAACTGCACATTCAACCCAATTCCACCTCTTCCCTCCCTAATCCTCCCCTCTTTTGAAGTCCACTCTGTCCGCATCTACTCTCCCTCCAACTGGCCATCATATACCCACCTCCAGGCCCGACCACTGCCTTCATTGACCAGTTCTCTACCTGGCTTCTTCATTTTCTTTCAACTGACACCCCCACTATCATCATGGGTGACTTCAACATCCCCACTGATACCCTTCAGTCAGCAGCCTCCAAACTCCTGTCCCTTACTTCATCCTTTGGACTTACTCAGTGGTCCTCCTCAGCCACCCACACAGATGGACACACATTAGACCTGGTCTTCACCCGTCTCTGCTCTCTTTCTAACTTCACCAACTCCCCTCTCCCTCTGTCTGACCATAATCTACTCACTTTCTCATCCCTGTCCTCCTCACCTGGCATCCATGTCATGCAACATGCACACCCCTGCAGAAACCTTGTACACCTAGACACCCACGCGCTCTCTGACTCTATTCTACCACTGGCATCCATATCCTCACTCCATGACACAGACAGTGCCACTGCTTTCTACAATGCCACTCTCGCATCAGCTATTGACACGGTTGCCCCTCTCGTTCATGGCAGAATGCGACGTATCAACAGACAACCCTGGCACAATAACACCACTAAAAAGCTCCGGCAAGTGTCCAGGATTGCAGAACGGCGCTGGAAGAAAACAAATTTGCAAGATGACTTCACCACATTCAAACAGGCAACACTCGGTTTCAAATCTGCCCTCACCTCTGCTAAACAGGCCTACTTCACAACCCTCGTATCTTCCCTATCTTAAAACCCAAAACAGTTATTCAAAACTTTTAACTCCCTCCTCCGCCCACCACTGCCTCCTCCAACCTCCCTCATCTCTGCAGAGGACTTTGCCACACACTTCAAAAACAAGATTGACCAAACAAGGCAAGTATTCATCACTCAACCACCACAACCCCTTTGTATACCAGACCAATGCCCAAACCCCATAACCTCACTCTCCAACATCACTGAAGGGGAACTTAATTGCCTCTTCTCCAAATCGCACCTCACAACCTGTGCACTTGACCCCATCCCATCCCACCTCCTCCCCAACCTCATCACCACACTTATCCCATCCCTAACCCACCTCTTCAACCTATCACTAACGTCCGGTACCTTCCCTTCTGCTTTCAAGCATGCCACAATCACGCCTATCCTTAAAAAGCCAACCCTCGACCCAACCGCTATGTCCAGCTATCGCCCAATATCGTTGCTCCCATTCGCTTCCAAACTCCTGGAACAGCATGTCCACGCTGAACTTTCCTCCCACCTATCATCTAACTCGCTCTTTGACAATCTACAATCTGGTTTCTGCCCCCATCACTCCACTGAGACAGCCCTGACCAAAATTACTAACAAGCTACTTACAGCCAAATCAAATGGACAATACTTATACTCCTGCTTCTAGACCTGTCCGCTGCATTTGACACAGTTGAGCACTGCCTCCTACTACAGATCCTCTCCTCCTTCGGCATCAAAGGCCTTGCCCTATCCTGGATCTCCTCATACCTTTCCAACCGCACATTCAGCGTCTCCCACTTCCACACCACCTCCTCATCCCACCCTCTCTCTGTTGGAGTCCCCCAAGGCTCTGTTTTAGGACCCCTACTCTTCTCAATCTATACACTTGGTCTGGGGCAACTCATAAAGTCCCACGGATTCCACTACCACCTTTATGCTGATGACACTCAGATCTACCTCTCTGGCCCAGACGTCACCTCTCTGCTGTCCAGAATCCCAAAGTGTCTATCAGCCATATCCTCCTTCTCCTCTTGCTTCCTCAAACTCAATGTAGACAAATCTGAACTCATCATCTTTCCTCCATATCACAGATCTTCTTTACCCGACCTAGCTATAACAATTAATGACATCACACTTTCCCCAGTACCAGAAGTCCGCTGCCTCGGAGTAACCTTTGACTCTGCCCTGTCCTTCAAACCGCACATCCAAGCTCTTTCTACCTCCTGACGCCTCCAGCTCAAAAATATTTCCAGAATCCGTCCTTTCCTCAACTCTCAATCTACTAAAATGCTTGTGCATGCCCTCATCATCTCCCACCTCGACTAGTGCAACATCCTTTTCTGCGGTCTCCCTGCTAACACCCTCGCACCTCTCCAGTCCATCCTTAACTCTGCCGCCCGACTAATTCATCTCTTTCCTCGCTACTTCTCCGCTTCTCCCCTCTGCAAATATCTTCACTGGCTCCCATTCCCTCAGCATATCCAGTTCAAATTACTAATTCTGACCTACAAGGCCATCTATAACCTGTCTTCCCCATATGTCTCTGAACTAATCTCCCGATACCTTCCCTCACGTAATCTTCGGTCCTCCCAAGACCTCCTTCTCTCCTCCACACTTATTCGCTCCTCACCCAACCGCCTCCAAGACTTCTCCCGAATAGCCCCTATTCTCTGGGATTCTTTGCCCCAACAAGTCCGACTATCAACCACATTTGGATCCTTCAGACGGAACCTGAAAACCCACCTCTTCAAGAAAGCCTACAGCCTGCAATGACCCCGCTACCTCCTTCTCTCTCACCACTACCGGTGATATCACCTCAACCAACACCGGAACTGCTGCAACCCACCATCCTACTGTCTCCTTCCCCACCATCCTGTAGCATGTAAGCCCGAAAGGGCAGGGTCCTCTCTCCACTCTGTATCAATCTGTCATTGTTAGTTTGTTTACTGCAAGTGATATCTGTAATTTGTATGTAACCCCCTTCTCATGTACAGCACCATGGAATCAATGGTGCTATATAAATAAATAATAATAATAGGTTCTTTTTTTTTTTATAAGTGGTGAAAAAAAATATCTAAATTTTGTTAAAAAAAAACAAAAAAACAATTGCGCCATTTTCCAATGCCCGAAGCGTCTCCATCTTTCGTTATCTCGGGTTGGGTGGGGGCTTACTTTTTGTGCACCGAGCTGTCGTGTTTAATGATACCATTTTGGTGCAGATACGATCTTTTGATCGCCCGTTATTGCATTTTAATGCTGCAATGTCGCGGCGACCAAAAAAAACCTAATTCAGGCGTTTACTTTTTTCTCGCTACGCCGTTTAGCGATCAGGTTAATCCTTTTTTCTATTGATAGATCAGGCGATTCTGAAGGCGGCAATACCAAATATGTGTATGTTTGATTTTTTTATGGTTTTATTTTTATTGGGCGAAAGGGGGGTGATTTGAACTTTTTATTTTTTTTTATTTTTGAAAACATTTTTTCTTTTTTACTTTTGGCATGCTTCAATAGTCTCCATGGGAGGCTAGAAGCTGCCAAAACCCGATCGCCTCTGCTACATATAGGCGATGATCAGATCGCCTATATGTACAGTTGTGGCCAAAAGTATTAACACCCCTGCAATTTTGTCAGATAATACTCAGTTTCTTCCTGATAATGATTGCAAACACAAATTCTTTGGTATTATCTTCATTTAATGTGTCTTAAATGAAAAAACACAAAAGAGAATAAAGCAAAAAGCAAAATATTGATCATTTCACACAAAACTCCAAAAATGGGCCAGACAAAAGTATTGGCACCCTCAGCCTAATACTTGGTTGCACAACCTTTAGCCAAAATAACTGCGACCAACCGCTTCCGGTAACCATCAATGAGTTTCTTACAAAGCTCTGCTGGAATTTTAGACCATTCTTCTTTGGCAAACTGCTCCAGGTCCCTGATATTTGAAGGGTGCCTTCTCCAAACTGCCATTTTTAGATCTCTCCACAGGTGTTCTATGGGATTCAGGTCTGGAATCATTGCTGGCCACCTTAGAAGTCTCCAGTGCTTTCTCTCAAACCATTTTCTGGTGCTTTGGGTCATTGTCCCGCTGGAAGACCCATGACCTCTGAGGGAGACCCAGCTTTCTTACACTGGGCCCTACATTATGCTGCAAAATTTGTTGGTAGTCTTCAGACTTCATAATGCCATGCACACAGTCAAGCAGTCCAGTGCCAGAGGCAGCAAAGCAACCCCAAATCATCAGGGAACCTCCGCCATGTTTGACTGTAGGGACCATGTTCTTTTCTTTGAATGCCTCTTTTTTTCTCCTGTAAACTCTATGTTGATGCCTTTGCCCAAAAAGCTCTACTTTTGTCTCATCTGACCAGAGAACATTCTTCCAAAGCGTTTTAGGCTTTTTCAGGTAAGTTTTGGCAAACTCCAGCCAGGCTTTTTTATGTCTCGGGGTAAGAAGTGGGGTCTTCCTGGGTCTCCTACCATACAGTCCCTTTTCATTCAGACGCCGACGGATAGTACGGGTTGACACTGTTGTACCCTCGGACTGCAGGGCAGCTTGAACTTGTTTGGATGTTAGTCGAGGTTCTTTATGCAACATCCGCACAATCTTGCGTTTAAATCTCTAGTCAATTTTTCTTTTCCGTCCACATCTAGGGAGGTTAGCCACAGTGCCATGGGCTTTAAACTTCTTGATGACACTGCGCATGGTAGACACAGGAACATTCAGGTCTTTGGAGATTGACTTGTAGCCTTGAGATTGCTCATGCTTCCTCACAATTTGGTTCCTCAAGTCCTCAGACAGTTCTTTGGTCTTCTTTTTTTTCTCCATGCTCAATGTGGTACACACAAGGACACAGGACAGAGGTTGAGTCAACTTTAATCCATGTCAACTGGCTGCAAGTGTGATTTAGTTATTGCCAACACCTGTTAGGTGCCACAGGTAAGTTACAGGTGCTGTTAATTGCACAAATTAGAGAAGCATCACATGATTTTTCGAACAGTGCCAATACTTTTGTCCACCCTCTTTTTTATGTTTGGTGTGGAATTATATCCAATTTGTCTTTAGGACAATTCTTTTTGTGTTTTTTCATTTAAGACAAATTAAATGAAGATAATAATACCAAAGAATTTGTGTTTGCAATCAATTTCAGGAAGAAACTGAGTATTATCTGACAGAATTGCAGGGGTGTCAATACATTTGGCCACAACTGTAGTAGAATTACTCACTTGCTATGAGCACCGACCACTGGGCGGCGCTCACAGCAAGCCAACAGTGAAAACCATAGAGGTCTCCAGAAGACCTCTGGTTGTCATGCCAACCCACCGGTGAACCGCGATCACGTGACGTTGGTCACCAGTGGTCGGCTTTCAGGCGCAAATGCCTGAAGCGATTGTTAAATTCTGCTGTCAGAGTTTGACAGTAGCATTTAACTGGTTAAAATAGTCGCGGGTGGATTGCGATCCCCCCCGCGACCGTTCCGGGCACATGTCAGCTGTTCAAAACAGCTGACATGTCCCGGGAAAGATGTGGGAGCCCACATCAAAGGGAGGGAGTCTGACAGCGTAAATGTATGCCCGATGTCGCAAAGAGGTTAAAGGAGGCACAGGGTAATTATTATAATGCAGCATAAGTTGTGGTTTATGTAGAGGTGGTAGAATATGAGGAGGGTCCTGGAAAAGCAGTAATGATGTCTCTGTGTTACATTTTGCAGTTACGAGTTATAGATGGAATAAGAAGTCATTGTGATCTACACCGAATGCTAAAGGAAAATGAACTACAGCAATCAGTGAGGATGTCACTAGTGAGAACCTATACAGTACACACATGTCGTCTACACAGCACTGGTGTAAAACTGATATCACCATAAGGTCTCATACTCAACTGCAAGAAATACGGACGAGTGCAGTCCGATAAAAAATTGGATTGCACTTGGACCAATGTTATTCAATAGGTGACATCTCATCTGCGATTTTTTTTCTCAGCTAAAATCGGACTGAGAAAAAAATCGCAGCATGCTGCGTATCTCAGACGAGATTCGCCAATGCAAGTCAATGGGTGGGAGAAAAAAAAAAAAAAAAAAATAGCACAGCACTCGCACCATGCGAGTGCTGTCTGATTTTTTACGCACCGGTGTCCTTGAAAACCCGGCAATTCATATGCAGCTACTGTAAAATCACACTGACATGTTATGACATGTTATAATGCAAAAGATAGAACAGATGTATACACAGAATAGGTGTGTGCGTGTATATATATATTATATATATATTTTGCTCTAAAAAATAAAGGGAACACTAAACAGTACACACGCATATATATATCTTTATATTTCATACAGAGATACATAGAAGAATAGCGATTAGTTCATTTGTTGGCTTCTGTAAAATCAATGCAGGAGCTGACAGGATAGAAGCCATGGTTTACATACAGTAAACCAGTGGGGAAGTGGCACCATCACGTGGATTTTGGTAGGTCCTCTTTTTATGTTCACTCTATATTATTGCAGGGCAGTGATAGAAACATATGATACACTTTAGTACTACACTTGGTGCTTGGTTTAGATTCAGAGATTCACTACTATTGTCTAATGTATGTTATAGCTAATCTATGAGTGGCATTATATAATACATTTTTTGTTGACACTGCATAATTATTATATGTCTGTGATTTTAATTCTTATTATTCACAATTTTTACTGATTTATAGTATTCCTGCCTGCCACTAGATGGTGCCACTTATTTTCTTTTGGGCTCATCAACATGCACTAATGGCACTTTTTTAAATGTCTGTCTGTCATAATTTTAACCCCTTTATCCCCAAGGGTGGTTTGCACGTTCATGAATGGGCCAATTTTTACAATTCTGACCACTGTACCTTTATGAGGTCATAACTCTGGAACGCTTCCATGGATCCCGGTGATTCTGACATTGTTTTCTCGTGACATATTGTACTTCATGTTAGTGGTAAAATTTCATTCAAATAACTTGCGTTTATTTGTGAGAAAAACGGAAATTTGGCAAAAATTTTGAAAATTTCGCAATTTTCCAACTTTGAATTTTTATGCCCTTAAATCACAGAGATACGGCACACAAAAAACTTGATAACTAACATTTCCCACATGGAGAAAATGGAGAAAAAGCTACTGACCAAAATGCAGGAATCACTGCAAAATTACAAATTTTATTGGTAACAAAAGACAACATCCATGTAAAAACATTTAAAAAGTCATGACATGAAACTATCACAAAGGCTTATAATAAAGCCCAAAGAGCTCCCTCCAGTAAATGGACATATATAAAAAAGGCTCTAGAATATATCACATACAATAGCATACCTGCAATGAAGAAATGTTCAGAGATGTAATACTAAACATAATGATCCATTGAATAATCCATCCAAATAGACTATAGTACAATAATGAATGCAAGTGATAACAAATGTAAGCAACTGAGCCATGAAAATAAACACCATAGGGTACTAAGCATAGATGAAAAGTATAGCAATCATGGTGTAGCCAAGAGGCTAAAATGACCAAGATTAAATCCTGCCTGCACAGTCCCTATATAATGCCACTTACAAGGGGGAGCTTGTGGAGTGCCCTACGCGTGTCACACACCAAAAGGTGGCTTCATCAGGGGGGCTAGAGAGTCAGCCTGTTACACTTGTTTAAATATGCTAAACAATCAGTACATATGTGCGGCAGCTGCAGCCACGTACCTAATTAGCTGCAATGGAGGCCTGAATGCACATGCACACCAGAGGAAAGAGAATAATCCATGACTCACAGGTTATTTCCGGGTTTGGAGCAGTGTGACGAAACACTACACACTGCAGGTGCAGACAGGAATGACTCATCACATAATATAGGTTTAGAGCAGTGTGAACGTCACACCGCCCACTGCACCAATGCAAGCAAAGTAAGGCTGGTTTCACATTTGCGTTAAAACAACGCTGCACCCTGCGTCGTTAAGCCCCGCCCCGAGCCGGCTCCCTGCCCGCCCCATCCGGGATCACCGCCTACTTTCGCATTTGCACGCATGCGATCGGCGCACCCTATCTTTAGCATAGGGTGCGCAGATCATGCGCTGCCAGTGTGAAAGTAGCGTGCTGCGCACTTTTGACGGTGCGCCGTGCGTGCCGAAATGCAGCATGTTGGTAAGTATGATGGGGAGGATGGGGGAGCCAAGCGGAGCCATAAATATAAGGGAGAGAGAGTGGGAGCGGAGCCATATACACAGGGGAGGGAGAGTGGGAGCGGAGCCATATACACAGGAGGGAGAGTGGGAGCGGAGCCATATACACAGGGGAGGGAGAATGGGAGCGGAGCCATATACACAGGGGAGGGAGAATGGGAGCAGAGCCATATACACAGGGGAGGGAGAATGGGAGTGGAGCCATATACACAGGCGAGGGAGAATGGGAGCGGAGCCATATACACGGGAGGGAGAATGGGAGCGAAGCCATATATACTAGGGAGGGAGAATGGGAGCGGAGCCATATACACAGGGGAGGGAGAATGGGAGCGGAGCCATATACACGGGAGGGAGAATGGGAGCAGAGGCATATACACAGGGGAGGGAGAATGGGAGCGGAGCCATATACACAGGGGAGGGAGAATGGGAGCGGAACCATATACACGGGAGGGAGAATGGGAGCGGAGCCATATACACAGGGGAGGGAGAATGGGAGCGGAGCCATATACACAGGGGAGGGAGAATGGGAGCGGAGCCATATACACAGGGGAGGGAGAATGGGAGCGGAGCCATATACACGGGAGGGAGAATGGGAGCGGAGCCATATACACGGGAGGGAGAATGGGAGCGGAGCCATATACACGGGAGGGAGAATGGGAGCGGAGCCATATACACAGGGGAGGGAGAATGGGAGCGGAGCCATATACACAGGGGAGGGAGAATGGGAGCGGAGCCATATACACGGGAGGGAGAATGGGAGCGGAGGCATATATACTAGGGAGGGAGAATGGGAGCGGAGCCATATACACAGGGGAGGGAGAATGGGAGCGGAGCCATATACACGGGAGGGAGAATGGGAGCAGAGGCATATACACAGGGGAGGGAGAATGGGAGCGGAGCCATATATACTAGGGAGGGAGAATGGGAGCAGAGCCATATACACAGGGGAGGGAGAATGGGAGCGGAGCCATATACACAGGGGAGGGAGAATGGGAGCGGAGCCATATACACGGGAGGGAGAATGGGAGCGGAGCCATATACACAGGGGAGGGAGAATGGGAGCGGAGCCATATACACAGGGGAGGGAGAATGGGAGCGGAGCCATATACACGGGAGGGAGAATGGGAGCGGAGCCATATACACGGGAGGGAGAATGGGAGCGGAGCCATATACACAGGGGAGGGAGAATGGGAGCAGAGCCATATACACAGGGGAGGGAGAATGGGAGCGGAGCCATATATACAAGGGAGGGAGAGTGGGAGCAGAGCCATATATACAAGGGAGGGAGACTGGGAGCGGAGCCATATATACAAGGGAGGCCGGGAGAGTGGGAGCGGAGCCATGTATACAAGGGAGGGAGAGTGGGAGCGGAGCCATATATACAAGGGAGGCCAGGAGAGTGGGAGCGGAGCCATGTATACAAGGGAGGGAGAGTGGGAGCGGAGCCATGCATACAGGATGGGACAGGGGAGCCATGTATACAGGATAGAAGAGTGGGAGCAGAGCCATGCATACAGGATGGGAGGATGGGAGCGGAGCCATGTATACAGGATGGGAGAGTGGGAGCAGAGCCATGTATACAGGATGGGACAGGGGAGCCATGCATACAACAGGGGGAGCCACACAGAGCTGGACGGGGGGGACCACACATACATTTTCTGATGATTAGAAAATAATCAGCATGTACAGTACTCCAGTACAATTGTTCTTAAGTGCTCAATGCTCCATTTCCTTGTAGGTTCCAATCATCATTAGCAGTGACGGTCATCAGTAGAAGTAGCCCAGTGCTCCCACTGAAACAGAAACAAGCCAGGTGCTCCCACTCATTCAAAACCTATGGTGAGTTGAGTCACATTATAAATGTTATAATTAAATGTATGTATGCATTGCTAAACTACAACCGCGTCCATAGCCCCGCCCCCTTATGACCAAAGCCCCACCCCTGTCACACCTCCATCCCCGCCCTGCCGGGCCATGGAAGAATGGTCTTGGTTCAAGCCGGTCCCTGGTGCAAAAAAGGTTGGGGACCACTGGATTATTCAATGGATCATTATGTTTAGTATTACATCTCTGAACATTTCTTCATTGCAGGTATGCTATTGTATGTGATATATTCTAGAGCCTTTTTTATATATGTCCATTTACTGGAGGGAGCTCTTTGGGCTTTATTATAAGCCTTTGTGATAGTTTCATGTCATTGTATGACTTTTTAAATGTTTTTACATGGATGTTGTCTTTTTGTTACCAATAAAATTTGTAATTTTGCAGTGATCCCTGCATTTTGGTCAGTAGCTTTTTCTCCATTTTCTCAGTTTGTGTTTATACTGACTGCTGGTTGATCCGCATATCTTATTCAGTAGTGCCCTCCTGAGTTTTTACATTTTTTACATATAACATTTCCCGCATGTTTACTTTACATCAGCACAATTTTGGAACCAAAATATTTTTTTGTTAGGAAGTTATAAGGGTTAAAAGTTGACCAGCGATTTCTCATTTTTACAACACCATTTTATTTTTAGGACCACATCACATTTGAGGTCACTTTGAGGGTCTATATGATAGAAAATACCCAAAAGTGACACCATTCTAAAAACTGCACCCCTTAAGGTGCTCAAAACCACATTCAAGAAGTTTATTAACCCTTTAGGTGCGTCACAGGAATTTTTTTGAATATTTAAAAAAAAAATGAACATCTAACTTTTTTTTCACAAAAAAATACTTCAGGTTCAATTTTTTTTTATTTTACCAAGGGTAACAGGAGAAATTGGACTGCAAAAGTTATTGTGCAATTTGTCCTGAGTACGCTGATACCTGATATGTGGGGGGAACGACTGTTTCGGCGCATGGCAGAGCTCAGAATGGAAGGAGCGCCGTTTGACTTTTTCAATGCAAAATTGGCTGGAATTCAGATCGGACGCCATGTCATGTTTGGAGAGTCCCTGATGTACCTAAACAGTGGAAACCTCCTACAAGTGACCCCATTTTGGAAACTAGACCCCCCAAGGAACTTATCTAGATATGTGGTGAGAACTTTGAACCCACAAGGGCTTTACAGAAGTTTATAACGTACAGCGGTACAATTAAAAAATCATATTTTTTCCACAAAAATGATGTTTTCACCCCAATTTTTATTTTCCCAAGGGTAACAGGACCCTAAAAGTTATTGTGCAATTTGTCCTGAGTACGCTGATACCCCACATGTGGGGGTAAACCACTATTTGGGCGCATGGCAGAGCTCGGAAGGGAAGCAGCGCCATTTGACGTTTTTGGCTGGAATTGAGATCGGACACCATGTCGCGATTGGAAAACCCCTGATGTACCAAAACAGTGGAAACCCCCACAAATGACATCATTTTGGAAACTAGACCCCCTAAGGAACTTATCTAGATGTGTGGTGAGAACTTTGAACCCCCAAGGGCTTCACAGAAGTTTATAACATAAAGCTGTACAATTAAAAAATCATATTTTTTCCACGAAAATTATCTTTTCACCCTCAATTCTTATTTTTCCAAGGGTAACAGGACCCTAAAAGTTATTGTGCAATTTGTCCTGAGTACGCTGATACCCCACATGTGGGGGTAAACCACTATTTGGGCGCATGGCAGAGCTCGGAAGGGAAGCAGCGCCATTTGACGTTTTTGGCTGGAATTGAGATCGGACACCATGTCACGATTGGAAAACCCCTGATGTACCTAAACAGTGGAAACCCCCCACAAATGACACCATTTTGTAAACTAGACCCCCCAAGGAACTTATCTAAATGTGTGGTGAGCACTTTGAACCCCCCAGTGCTTCACAGAAGTTTATAACGCCCGGGCGTGAAAATAAAAAATTCGTATTTTTTCCACAAACATGATCTTTTAGTCACCATTTTTTTATTTTCCCAAGGGTACCAGGAGAAATTGGACCCCAAAAGTTGTTGTCCAATTTGTCCTGAGTATGCTGATACCCCATATGTGGGAGAAAACTACTGTATGGACACACGTCAGGGCTCGGAAGGGAAGTAGTGACGTTTTGGAATGCAGACTTTGAGGAAATGTTCTGCGGGTGTCATGTTGCTTTTGGAGAGCCCCTAATGTACCTAAACAGTGGAAACCCCCCACAAATGACCCCATTTTGGAAACGAGACCCCCTAAGGAACTTATCTAGATGTGTGGTGAGCACTTTGAACCCCCAAGGGCTTCACAGAAGTTTATAACGCCCGGGCGTGAAAATAAAAAATTCGTATTTTTTCCACAAACATGATTTTTAGTCACCATTTTTTTATTTTCCCAAGGGTACCAGGAGAAATTGGACCCCAAAAGTTGTTGTCCAATTTGTCCTGAGTATGCTGATACCCCATATGTGGGAGAAAACTACTGTATGGACACACGTCGGGGCTCGGAAGGGAAGTAGTGACGTTTTGGAATGCAGACTTTGAGGAAATGTTCTGCGGGTGTCATGTTGCTTTTGGAGAGCCCCTAATGTACCTAAACAGTGGAAACCCCCCACAAATGACCCCATTTTGGAAACGAGACCCCCTAAGGAACTTATCTAGATGTGTGGTGAGCACTTTGAACCCCCAAGGGCTTCACAGAAGTTTATAATGCCCGGACATGAAAATAAAAAAATCGTATTTTTTCCACAAACATGATCAATTGGTCTCCAATTTTTTTATTTTCCCAAGGGTAACAGGAGAAATTGGACCCCAATAGTTGTTGTCCAATTTGTCCTGAGTACGCTGACACCCCATATGTGGGAGAAAACTACTGTATGGACACACGTCGGGGCTCGGAAGGGAAGCAGTGACATTTTGGAATGCAGACTTTGATGGAATGGTCTGCGGGTGTCATGTGCGTTTGGAGAGTCCCTGATGTACCTAAACTATTGAAACTCCCCACAAGTGACCCCATTTTTGACACTAGGCCCCCCACGGAACTTATCTAGATGTGTGGTGAGCACTTTGAACCCCCAAGTGCTTCACAGAAGTTTATAACGCTCGGGCGTGAAAATAAAAAAATCATTTTTTTCCACAAAAATGATATTTTTGCCCCCAATTTTTTATTTTCCTAAGGGTAACAGGAGAAATTGGACCCCAAAAATTGTTTTGCAATTTGACCTGCGTAGACGGATACCCTACATGTGGGGGTAAAACACTGTTTGGGCGCATGGCAGAGCTTGGAAGGGAAGGAGCACCATTTTCAACACAGAATTGGCTGGAATTGAGATCAGACGCCATGTTGCATTTGGAGAGCCCCTGATGTGCCCAAACAGTGGAAACCCCCAATTCTAACTCCAACCCGAACCCCAACACACCCCTAACCCTAATCTCAGCCCTAACCCTAGCCCTAACCCTAGCCCTAACGGAAAAATGGAAATAAATACATTATTTTATTTTATTATTTTTCCCTAACTAAGGGGGTGATAACGGGGGGTTTGATTTACTATTTATGGCGGTTTTTATGTTTGGCAGCTGTCACACGCTAAAAGATGCTTTTTATTGTAAAAATAGTTTTTGCATCACCACATATTGAGAGCTCTAATTTTTCCGTATTTTGACCCACTGAGTCATGTGAGGTTTTATTTTTTGCGGGACGAGTTGACGTTTTTATTGGTACCATTTTCGGGCACATGACATTTTTTGATCGCTTTTTATTCCGATATTTGGGACGCAGAATGAACAAAAACCAGCGTTTCATGAATTTCTTTTGGGGGGGTGCGTTTACACCGTTCCGCGTGCGATAAAATTGATAAAGCGGTTTTATTCTTCGGGTCAGTACGGTTACAGCGATACCTCATTTAGGTCGTTTTTTTATGTTTTGGTGCTTTTATGCAATGAAAACTATTTTATATAAAAAATAATTATTTTTGCATCGCTTTATTCTGCGAGCTATAACGTTTTTATTTTTTTGCGGATGATGCTGTGTGGGGGCTCGTTTTTTGCGGGACAAGATGACGTTTTCAGCGGTACCATGGATATTTATATGCGTCTTTTTGATCGCGCGTTATTACACTTTTTGTTTGGCGGTATGATAATAAATCATTTTTTGCTTCGTTTTTTATTTTTATTTTTTAAGGGGTTCGCGGCAATACCCAATATGTGTACTTTTATTTTGTTTTTTTTTTATTTCTAAAAAATGGATTTATTTGGGGGAATATTTTTTTTTTTTTCTAATTTATTTGGCGATTTTTTTAAATTTATTTTAACACTTTTTTTTTTTACTTTATTAAATAGTCCCAGGTGGCACATCACTGTCCTGTGACAGATCGTTGATCTGTCACATCACAGATCACTGTGACAGATCAGCAATCTGTCACAGGCACTGCAGAAGGCTTCCTCATGCCTGCGCTTTGCAGGCACTGAGGAAGCCAGCTTCCTGCAGGCCCCCGAAGGCCCCCGTCGCCATCTTGGATTCGGGGGCCTGCAGGAAAGGAGCCCCCAGCAGCAGCGCTGCACATTGCGCTGCAGTGGGGGGCTCAGGGAAGCACGGAGGGAGCCCCCTCCCTGCCGATGCTTCCCTTTAACCCCCGGTACACCGCGATCATGTTTGATCGCGGTGAGCAAGGGGTTAACGTGTCGGGGGCGGTCCGTGACCGCCCCTGACACATTGTGCCGGGTGTCAGCTGTGATAATCAGCTGACACCCGGCCGCGATCAGCGGCGCTCACCATGTGGGCGCCGCTGATCGCGGTAGACGTACTATCCCGTCCATGGGCATAGGGTCCCGGGTCCCATGGACGGGATAGTACGTCTCATGTCAGGAAGGGGTTAATGTATTAATAAAACATTGCATTTTTATTGTTCAAAATACGCCTTTTGTTGTGCATGATTCTCTCATTCTTGACGTAGAACAGTTCTTTAGAGTAGTCCTATTTTTGATGCTATTTACATGGTATTGCTATTGATTTGGAGTATTGATTAGCATTTAATACCAGGGATAGCTTATAAGTGTTTTATCTCATTCTTCAGTAGTTTACAGCCGGGACGGTCGCATTTAGCACCGCTCCTGGGTGTAAGCTGTATATGGCCCAGGTATGGATTACGGCTTGGAACTAAACACCAGAAAGGTATGGTATAGTGTTTTTGTTTGTTTTTTATTTCTTACAGGAGAACGAGGCCGTCGCTTGGATTAGCAGAACAATAAAGAAGGCAAATTATTGTTTTATTTCATTAAAAGACTATTCTGGCTGTGTGTTTATTTTGTAACCTCTTAACAACTCTAGCATTAGTAATGAATAGGTGTCTTATTGACACCTCTCCATTACTAAGCCGGGCTTGATGTCACCTTACAATAGAAAGGTGGCATCAACCCCCAACTATTACCCCATATGCCACCACTACAGTGCAGTGGGAAAAGAGAGGCTAAGTGCCGGAATTGGCGCATCTTAATGGTGCGCCATTTCTGGGGTTGCTGGGGGCAGATGTTTGTAGCCGGGAAGGGGGGGGCGTCAATAACCATGGTCCCTTCTTAGGCCTGTTTCACACATCAGTTTTTTTCCTCAGTTAACCCCTTAAATTAACCCCTACAACTCCAAAATTTTACCCACAAACACTGATCTAATTAATAGTGATAGACATTACAAAAAAAAATGAAATGGTTAACTGTATGTAAACCATGTGTCATTTCATGTCGGGCAGGAGCATAATTATACAAAAGCCGGCAAATGTTTCTGCGGCTATTCTGCTATGAAGAACTGTATGAATGTCAAATATATGTATAAATGTCTCTAGGACATCTATAAAATATATATATATATATATATATATATATATATATATATATATATATATATATATATATACACATATATATATCTAAATATATATATGTGTGTCTAGATCTATTAATTCGTTTGTGTGGGGAAACCTGTCATTGGGCTCCATTATATGTCTATTTAGCTATCCTGCGAGAAAATCTCGCCAGACTGATGTCAAACGGATCCTTACATGCGATTAAAATCGCATCAATGAAGAAAAATCGCATCAAAAATGCATCACTGGTTAAGATACCTTTGTGCGATTTTGGACCATTAAAATGGGACCGATTTTTTATTCGTTGTGTGTGACTCCAGCCATAGGGTTAAATTTGCGGCCAAGGCAAATCATCCAGGCATGTGCAATGTAAAATGCGGATCGAGCCGCCCGAAAAAACTTTGCATTGTCCGTCCAGACATGTCGGCGGATGCCAAAATTTTGGCGGATCCGCAAAAAAACGGATCCAACAGATGGCCATCCGTCAAGATCCGCCGGTAATGCAACTCAATGGGAAAAAAAACGGATCCGCCAAGCAAAATGGCGGATCTTGACTGATTTGAAAAAACTGATGTGTGAAACAGGCCTAAGGCTATGAATATCTGCCCCCAGTCGCTGGCTTTCCCTCTCTGGCACAGAAAATTGCGCGGGAGCCCTCGCCATTTTTTCCCAAAAAATATTCTTTTATTAAATACACACATGTCCCATAATTTGCACACACACTATACTAATTACATTGGTCACTGACATCTATATATCAAACTATTATGCATGTGTTTACTGTATGTAAACCATGTCTCCTATCCTGTCGGCTCCTGCATTGATTTTACAGAAGCCGATAAATGAATTAATGCCTAATCTTTTATCTATATCTCTATGCAATATGAAGATATATATATATTATACCTATTCTATGTGTATATATGTAATCTATTCTTACCTATTCTACACTGTACGCGGCAGATCATTTGCCGGCTTTTAATATATATAATGTTTTGAAGAAAATTTGGTTTTAAAGCTATGTGTGCAGTTGTGTATTACAATGCAATTTTAACATGAGCTTTTATATAGAGAGAACTGCTGTATGTAAAAGCTCATGTTAAAATCACATTGCATACACGTCATGCGGATGTACTGTATAAAAATCACACGGAAATCGCATTACACTCGCATGGTACTCGTCCGTTTTTTCGGTCCAGAAATCAGACTGTTTTTTTCTCTCACATATGGGTATGAGCCCTTATATGGTCACTGTATGGCCATAATATCAGTCTTAATACAGTGATTTAAAGGAGGTGTCCAGACTTGAAGTTAAAGTCAGCAGTGACCTTATGTGACTGCAGACTTTAACGTCCTCATGGTTCTCACGCTCCATGAGGATTCTCCAGTGCCGGCGCTTGGAGTGAGCAGTCATTTGATCACAACTTAGTATGTGGTCACATGCTGACTAGACTTGCACAGCCTCGCTCAACACAAGTGAATTTAGCAAAAATGAGTCCGTTTATTCAGAACGTGGCCGGAGGTGTGGAAATCGCATACTTGCGGTCACATGTCGGCCCACTCCCAACTTCGGCACCGGAGAATAGTGACAGTGCATGGTGTGAGGAATCAGAAGCCTTGGGTCACAGACTTTAACCTCAACCTCTTTGCCATTCAGTATGGTTGTATTATCAATGCTTTCAATTTCCTGGGTTCCCTGCTCAGGGGATTGTTTGACAAACGGAACAAATGAGAGCTGTGGCTGTTTTTTGGTTGCAGGACTCATGCGGCATAATATCATGCATACCCTGTGAGACCTGGCGACAAGACTGCAGTGACGAGAGATAAATAGCTATTTTAGGGGGACTACTTAATTTAAAAACGGATAGTGGACAACCCCTTTAATTTAGAACACATGGAAAGTACTTCATTACTACAAGCTTACTTATTATGGATGTGAAGGCGGGTTGCAACATCCCTCTACACCACTGTGTATACATTGATGAGTTTTGTTGGTATATTTTAACCCCTTCAGGTCTTGTCAATTTTACATTTTTTAATCATATTCCAAAAACTAACTTTTTTTGGTTGCAATAATTAATATAAAGTTAACAAATTCTTTGTACTCCAAAATGACGTCACTGACAAATACAAGCAATCCTGAAAAAACAATCCCTTGAATGACTAGGTTGTCCTAACAATAAAAAAAAAAAGTTTGACTCCTGGTACATGACAATAAAAGTGAAAAAATGGTCCATGAGAAAGCTATGCAGTGAAAGGGGTTATTCCTGGACTATATTGTTTCTTATGGACCTAGGGAACTTACAGGTTGGTACTTGCTATCTACCCGCCTGTTGAGCGTGGCATTGAGGTTTGCCGGTTCAGTTGTAGATCACACTTGCCGGTGATTTTGATGCTTCCGGTGGTATCACATCAACAGAGCAGCTGTTTCTCTTCGCTCTGTTCACAAGGCGTGACATGACTGCTGATATCATGCTGATATGCAGCAGGGGGCCAGCTGACAATCAGTAGGATGTTGGCAGTCACGCCCTGTCAACAGAGCAGAGTGGAAAAAGTAGAGCTGCTCTGTTGATGTGAAGTGTCACGGAGAAGCAGAAATGAGATCCCACCGCTGCCACCAATTTGTCAGGACTATTACGCAAATCCGCTGCCTCCAATCATCAGAACAATTACGCAATTGACTGACGAGTGATTGACAAGGTCATGGCTAGTTCCACCAACAGGCCAGTTATTGGGAAACTCTCAGTGAGCCTATAGTATATACTATACACCTCCAATTCCAACACATGGAATATATACCCCGATACAATCACGGCTGACTCCACAACAATTAAAGGAACTAGCTGCCACCACCAATCATTTATAAAGGCTGATTTGACACCCGTTACAGGTAGCATATGGCTTCAGGGGAGTGGATTACAGAGCAAGAAGAACAGAGCTATTACATTTTATACATTTAATCTGGAAAAGTAAGCAGTATTTATAAAAAAAATATACAAAGATGATACAAAATGAGAACAAAATACAATACATGCAAGCACATAGAATACAAGGGATAACAAAATAAAAAGTACTAAACCTGTATCACGAAAAAGGCTCAGAGCCAGCTGAGAGGTACCTTTAGGAAACAGACAGAACCACAGAAAGCTGTACCTTCAGGACTTACAAATAATAGAAACTCAAGCTATGCTTTTTATTAGATCAATGTTATGCCCACATACCTCCCTTGGTGAGCTCATATGGGGGACTGGTTGTGGTATATGCTAGGTCTTTTAGAAGATGAGATCCCCAACTTTCAGGATAGCTTTGCCCCTTGAGGTCCCAGGCAGGAGATGTCATATTTCCTGGCACGATGTTACCTTTCTATAGAGATGATACTTGCCATGGATAGCATCATCCATCTGATGATATTAAGTTGGAGGTGTTTGACAGGCCTTAAGGTGATGTGAGTGAATGCGATGTTTGTCCCTTCGCTACAACAATGAAAGTATATCTCCATAAACATTCATCACTGGCTCCAGAGCCTCTGAGACAATCCTTTGAACAGAGGAAGCCCCTGTACTTTTCCACTTCTGTGTATATGAAACGTAAAGTTTGTGACTAGCTCTCAGAGCAGATCTCGGCTATAATTAAGTGTTCATGGCAAAAGGCCCTATTTAAGTTGGAGGGTCTGCTCTCGCTCACTTTCCCAGTTATCAAAAATGCCGTATGTTCAATGTGGGGGTGATATGTCCCCTCGCCGGAAAGGCCTTTAAAGGATATTACATTTTTTCTCTATGACCCTGAAGCAGCACAATTGCCAGTTGGAGCGGTCTGTGATAGCTCTGAACTAGCACCAGGCAGGAAATTGGCAAACTGTCAGTTATTTGACCCATGAGAAAAATCCAATAGTCCAAGATAACCCCTTTAAATGTATTTAGGTTGTTATTTATTATGACATGTTCTATATTTATTTTTCCATTCCCAGTGTACCCCTTCCATTCCTGACTGAATCTAGCTTTGGTAGTAGTCCTGCACTTGCCCCCATAGAGTGAAGGAACTAGCACCCGATTATGACGTAAAACTTTCATCATGGGTTGTTAAGAGGTTGAAAAGCTACTGTAATATTTTTGTGTTCGAGAATAAAAAAAGAAAAGAGTGCAGCATAAATCTTTGAGGGGAAAAGCTATATAACGATTGTACATGAGGATGTAAGTGCAGTGAGGTTTTATTTCTCAATAGCGATGTACTGTAGCTCGTGAATAACAAGACAGAACACATTTCGTACAGTTATACTGTATATAGCATTATTTATTCTGCAACAAATCCTCTACAGAAATAAAAGTTCAACGAATTTACAAAAATAAAAGCAGACATTTGTTCAAGAGTCTTTACATACTCTGCATCATTTTCCTATTTTGTTTCATCCTCGGTTCTTTCCTAAACTTCAGCCCGTGATTTACAGATTTTCAAGCTAAATTTACATTATTAAAGGTATATTCCTAACTTTTTTGCTACAAGTGTCTCCCTTGGTCTCTGAATAAGGGTTTTCTTAATTCTTACATTTAAAATTGTTATTATGACAAAATAGAAATTCAGTTTTCCTTAGTTGCCGAGGAAGCACTGTGACACAATCGGCATCACCAACCTGGAGTTAAAAGTGAGAAACATTATTTAAAGAATCCAATGCATTTTGGTATTATTTTATTACAAAATATTTAGAATTAGTTTTTTGTAAATATTACAAGTTGTGTCGCTTCCTAACTAAGGTTAGAGTATAGCAATCAGAGGATCTGCACATAAGGTCAGCTACGGCAGCGGATTTAAAAAGAATTCTACTAATGTATTCTTAACGTGAATCTGTCTGAACGGTTCACCCTCACAAACACTTTATATTGTCATGTTGTTTCTTGCGAGATAATGGCAATTGTACCTTCATTCTCTGACTTTAAGGCTATGTGCCCACGTTGCGTGTTAAAACGCACACTGAAAACCGGACTCCTTCCCAGAAATCACGTGGTTTTTTCCACGCGATTTCACCGCGATTCTGTTCGCGATTTTGCCGCGATTTTCCAAGCGATTTGAAGCATCGCTTGGAAAGTGATTGACAGGTTGGTCACACTCGTCAAACATAGTGTTTGACAAGTGTGAGCAGCTTTTTACTATTGAGGCCACCTATGCGGCCTCAATAGTAAAAGATAAAATGTTAAAAATGATAAAAATCGGGGTATATTTACCTTCCGATGTCCCGCGCTGGGAACGCTAGGCCGGGAATGCAGCGCGGGACACCGGAAGGTAAATATACGATTTTTTTTTTTTTTTTTTACAGGGGTATGGTACCCAGGGCCTGGAGGACAGTCTCCTCTCCTCCACACCGTGGGTACCAACCGCACATGAGACGCTGGTGGGCATAGCCACATGCGGGAAGTAAACGATTCTCATGCATTCCTAAGGGTGCGGAATCGCGGCAATTCTTTGCGATTCCGCACAAAAGAATGATCAAGCTGCGATTTTTTTCCGCGATGCGTTTCCGCCGCGGAAAAAAGCGCAGCATTAGCACAGCACAGCATGTGCGGAATGCATGGGGTGAGTTCTGTACACGATTTTCAAACGTTTTCGCACCGAAAATCACAGCAAAAACACTTAAAAATCGCATTGTGGGCACACAGCCTAAATTGCTCTTTTACGTCATGTGCAAATGATGTTTAAGTGCTTTGGTTGTGTCAAAGCACTTCTAAAGTCTTAGGCTCCCTGGCTCTATTCTCTGCCTTGTCCCACATCCTCCTCTTGACTGACATCTCCCTGGCTGTGTAGTCAAGCCAGTGAGCTATTAGTCGAGCAGACGAAGATGGTGCTCGGTGGGGAATAGTACTATAAGCAGAGACTTTGGAAGTGCTTTGACACTCCGAAAGCGCTTAAACCTAATTTGCATATGAAATAGAATAGTTTTTTTCCAGCCTTACAGCAATAGATTATATCAGTAAAAATATGAACGACACTATCTTTCAGACAGCAAAATTATCACTAATATTTTTTTTTTTTTTGCGGGGAGGGGTAGAAATCTTTCAGACAGACTTATGTTAAGTATATTGTAATGAAAAAAACCCACAAAACATCAAATCAGTTGAACTATAGAACCTCGAGTAGTTGGTATTTGTTATATTTTCAACCCTAAAAAAAATAAAAAAAAAAATAAAAAAAGTACATTCAATTTGTCTCTGTAACACTATGCATTATTGGATGTGCAATTAACAGGTTCATCTACTGTATAATGACCATTGGTTATACTCCTTTTACTGCCATGCATTTTGTCTAAGAAGCCAAGTGACTTAAAGCTAGTTGCCCCTTATCAAACAGTGAACTTTCGCTAATAAAACTGCGTGTGAGCTAATATTAATAGGACTGGAGAGACAAGAAGTGACATCTTTTTATACAAAATGAGTGTTCTTTCAGTTCTGACCAATGGAGACGTTTTCCTTTGGTCATGTACGGTTTATTATTCCTCATGACAACGTAACAGCATTTAATCAGCTATTTTGCAAGGCAATGCATTTATTTCAAGGGGAACCTGGCAGGAGCTTTAAGGTTAAAAAACCAATTTTAGTGCTGTTAAGGTAGTAATATACAACCTCAAACATTATTCCAGGCTGTTAATAGATTTTCCATTCCTAAGAAAATTCTCAACAAATGGTATGGTACTTGGTTAAATGCAAAAAAGGCATTGGCTATATTAAAACATTACAGCGTGAGCGAGCAGCAAGTGTCAGGAGGGTGCTGCAAAGGCAAGTGGGAACATGGGATACACGAAAAAGATGCATATAAAATGAAAAAAAGTTTTCTCTCTATAGAATACACTACCGAGACCTCTTATGTCAAATGGTGTACAGTTTTGGACTACAGCGGGTTTAAATGTCTCCAACCAAAATAATTACAGGAATGGGTAAGTTACGTTACAAAAAATAAATTTGAAATGGGTTAACTTTAGGACCATTCAATTCAACATTAATTTTTATGTAGAGAAAAAAAAGGATCAGTGATATGATATTGAGCGATTATCTAAAGAAAAAAACGTTTCATGGCACAAAGGTTATTTTTTTCCTCATTGTAAAAGGTGTTGGAATAGCGCAATGACTACTGACTAGTTGCAGTCGGTTTAAAGCAGTCTATTCACAGATGCTGCGCCATGTCGAATTTAGAAGATAATCCATATTAAGTTGACTCAAAATTATGATCAAAGCACATGAACGTCCATATTCTGTAGCGTGTACCTGGAGGTGACCTGCGCCATTTCAAATGTTCACAACTTGATAAACCCAACACAGCAATGGAGATGTAGTTGAGCCATTACAGTACTCAGGGAAAAGAAGAGTTGAATGACAATAAAAAAAAAAAAAAAAAAAAAAAAGCAATAAAAGTTAATGGCCACAGAAAAAAACACAAACGATAAAACATGACAGTTTCTATGAGAAAAGCCAAAATATCTTCAGGGGAAGATTATATTTAACTCTGGTAATAATGTTAAAAATTAACCCACACAGACAAGTGAACAGAGCAAAGCAGAAGAGATTGTTCTGATGATTGCACAATGATACTTTCTATTAACACAGAAGAGAAAAGTTATTTTAAATAATAGTTTTATCTATCTCTTCTACTAGAGCTAATATTAGGAGTGGACCTTTTTTGGGAGAGGTGTTGTACACAGTTAAATGTTCATTATACAAATATATGTATTGTGCGTATGTCCCTTTCCCAAACAAAAAATGCATGAATGTCAGCGGTATTTCATCCCCAAACTGTTTATAAGCACATGTAGCCCTTTCAAAGACTAAGAAAAGTCCAGCAATACCTTATTTGGCCAGTCTGTTCCTCCATTACTGAGCAATCGGCGATTACATTGTTATGAAAATGAGACTGAAGATCTGAAGCCTCTGTCACTCCAGCTCTATTCGCCAAACCTTGCCTTTTTCTTCTTGACTGATGGCTACAGGATAAAAGCTGTCAGTCAAGCAGGAGGTGGTGGTGCTGGGCAGGAAACAGAGCTGGGGTGACGGAGGCTTCAGATCTACCATAGGTCTTCAGCCTCATTTGCATATTAATGCAAAATGCTGATTTCTCGGTAAGGTGGGGGGGGGGGGGTATGGATTGGCCATGTAAAGGTATTGCTGGACTTGACTACGAAAGAGCTATGTGCATTTATATATAGTTTGAGGAGTGAAATCCTGCTGAGAGATTTTCTTTAAAAAAAAAAATCCCAAAAGGAAAAATACAATTTTTTATAACAAAATATTAGGCTCAACTGGATGGCATACTGAAAAAAATATTATTCAATAAAGTACTTAAGAAGTATCTCATGGACATGTCCGCAATAATAGTCACTCCAGGCTTAAAAAGCTTTAAGGACATATGATGCAAGATCTTACATCATATACAATACAGCACGGACTGTGACAACCACACAATTTTACATGTATGATTTTAAATATACAGTCTAACCTTGTACTTAAGTATGCAGAATATCATTCAAATAGATACAATGCAGATACAGGAGATGATACTCAGTATAGGCAATCCAACATGTTAATATACAGCCTAACCTTGCACGTAAGAATGCAGAATATCATTCAAATAGATACAATGCAGACACGAAAAATACTAGGAAAGCAAAAGTCATATCAACTCACTTTTGTTTTAAGCTTTTTTTGGTCCTAAGTGCTACTACACAAAAATGTACCGAACGTAACAAATGTATTTATATCAGTATATATACAAAATGACAGAACCGTGCCAGCTCTAAAACGTTTACCAAAGCAGTGGACGCTGGCGAACTTCTGGCAGCAGTAGAAAGCAATGAACTAAAACCATTCAGCCAGGAGGGCAAACCCGTATATGATGCTACCTATGCAAATACTCTACATCTGACAATATATAGCAGAATTAAGGTAACTGTTGCAGAGCAATAACACATACGTGGGTAACAAGTAACCAGCTTTCATTGCTTAACATCAATCACAAACTTCCAAACACTCAATCACGCCAAACTATAAATATGGGAGGTAGAACGCTGTGAGATCGTGCGGTCAATTTAGATGGTCAGAAAGCAACACGCTACTTCTAGCAGAATTACAACTAAAGGCGTGAGGTTCTTAGTTTGCCAATCAGATTATTAGAACGAAGACTGGTCATTTCTGCATTTTTATACATTTAAATTAAATATACCTGAACTAGTATAAGTGACAAGGAAAGGGGTTTGTATAAGAATCGCATAAAGGAACGGTAACAGCAGCCTGTCATTGTGATCAGCGAGCGACGGATGGCAGATGGTCGGCATTTTCTTTCGGGTTAATGTACATATACTTTGAATTATTAAGCAGAAGCCTTTGAGGGAATGAGATAGTATCTGACGACTATCTGTAAGTGCTAAAGTATTAAAGTTTGTCATTAGCAAGAGATATAATTGTCCTTGCAACTGTTGAAACAATCAAGAAGAAATTATAAACGTACAACACGCAAACTCCGGAAGTCTCCATTCTATAGTAAATACATTTCTTTCCAACTAAATGACATTTGTATTGGAAAAAAAAATAACAGTGCATAGAGGCTAAAATAACAATTGGCCAAACTAGAAAGCGCAAACACAACACTATCGTAATTTACAACATTAAGAGCTAAATTACCAGTGCTTCCACACGTCCTAATCTTCATAAAGTGCTCGTCAAATACTCGCATTTCTCATGAAAGCTTTACCCTGTGTTCATCATTTGCATATTTTGGTATTCGTAACAGTTAAAGAGGAATTTCATTGTTAAAAAAGGGGCCTATTAGACTGAACAAGTGCTGAAAGTTTTGGGCTATGTTCACACCTAACTTATTTTAGGGCATCAAAAACAGCAAGGTTTTAAAAGCGGAAACCATTTAAGGAACTACTCCTTTTTTGAGGGATGCTTTCTTTTCTTGAGGCAGTTTCAGAAGGTTTTTTACATTTAGGAATAAATGTCTTGTTAGTTATTATTTCATAAATTGATAGTAATAATTCTGATCAGAGAGAACCACTTCTTTCTCCTCTTAGACTGATCTTTCATTTTCAAAATTCTCAATTCCCAGGTAAAATCTGTATTTGGTGAAGACAGATTATTACATTACTGAGATAGGAGATGACAGTTGGTGGAGACAAGATTCTATGTAGAATGGGGAATAGGAGCTCGGCCTTTGACTACGCCATCCTACTCTTGTTCGAGTCCCTGCGGCTGCATGATTTGTAGGCTATCCAACAGTGATAAAACATGCAGCCGCAGGGACTCGGAACATATTCAAGCCCGTTCAAGATGCTCGGAAAACACGTTATCATGTTAAGCAGCATAATGTAGGAAAAGAGACCCTGATTTCAGTGACGTATCACTTAAATAATTGAGCTCTGTATAACCCCGCCCCCACCACCGATTGTCAGATTTATGTGTACACTGTGTGTAGGCAGAAAGCAGCCAATCAGTGGTGGGGGCGTGGATGGGTACCAGGCAGGACGTTTACTAGTCCTCTAGTGATAAAATCACTTATCAGCAGGGGTGTATCAAAACTGTAGCAAGCTGCCCCAGTGACACATGGCTGAAATCAGGGTCTCTGCCCGTATATTATGTTGCAGGAACTTGATGACAGATTCCATGTACATTACTCAGTCTAATAGGCCCCAACATAGGTCTAACATTCTTAAAAGGCGAAGCTCCACTTAACCTGCGCTCAAATTAAACTTCTTTTACATTCACGTGCTATATTTTCATTCTAAAGGATGCAATGAAAGTAAAGCACATTTCACAATTTTTCTTGCTTTTTCCCCCAAGAGACTTGAAATACAAAATTATTAATAAACCAGTGGAGTAAAGCAGCAACTGTTTATCCGACTATACACTGATGTATCCTAAATAGGAAACGGGAAGCAGTGTATTCGGATTATTTCAATAACCTCCTCATGGTCCTTATTTCCATTAATGTATCACTGCTGCTCAGTCATAAATACACAATGATGTGTTTATACACACTTTGTGCCTGCAAAGACAGTGATGGACTAGTAGTCAGTGCAGAAGGGAATGCATGCATCAGTAAGCACAACGTGTAGCAAGTGATTATTACATCTGAGCAATAGACATATCTGGATTTATGGTCAGTTGCTAAGAAGGAGTACGTGAGGGTGCCGTGCACAAACCATAGGCCCGGTGCTGAGTGTAAGTGCAGTCATTTCAGTTCACTACTCGTAAGGTGCTATATGGATACAAAGACTTTGTCTGATGTATTAACCATCACTAAAATACACAGTAATATTGTGTACTCATTTCCATTTGCATAGCATTCAATCAAATCATGATGTCTGTCTATTAGGGCTCTAATACATGGTGTTGGATACGTGCATGTAAGTAATGTTATTCCTAAAAGCTGTCCCAATGACATATGACCTATGTAATGTAATCCAATTATTAGGACTGCACCTTCTCGCTCTCAGTCCCATAAGTATACAATTCCCATCCATGCAGGAGGAGCGCAGCATTACACTCCCGAACTAGAACGAATACAAACTACACACTGTCCAAGCAGCAATCATCTACAATGCCCACATAAAACTGCATCTGTATACTGCTGTGTCCTAGCAGAATATCACCAGGTGACATTCTCATACAGAATGTGATGGCGATGCAACGTTGAAGTTATGGGAAACAACTGAAACAAGGTTAGTGAAATTTCTGTGGAGCCGGCAAAAAAATAAAATATATATATTATAAAAAAAATTCACACTTCGTAAAACCGGATTGTTCTGCACTGTCAGACAGGTCTTTCACAGAGGAATCTCTCCTATGTTTACAGTTATTTTCAGTCTTTAAATTTAATTTCAAATGAGGAAGAGGAAGAAGTGATGATTACGGCAACTAGCATTCCCCACTACGGTCTTCCCCACTGCGGTCCCGGAAAAAGCCTTCTGCGGACCGGGCTTCACGGAAAGTCACGGTGATGGAATTTGAGGTGATGTCTGTAACGGTAATCTCACTGGGCGTAGAGTGGGCAGGAAGCCAAGGAGGGGCAGCAGTGGAGTTTGTGTCATCTGTAGCAAGACATAAATAGTTATAAGGCCACGGCCGGGATCTACATATAATACACAGGACACAATAAGCACACATGCATGATTATTACCAGATAACATAACTATATATAATAAACATTATAAACTATAGCTGCAGGAGGATTATGAGATACCAACTGATTATAAATTACATAGATGTTTTATGCTTGAATACAACAGTTTGAGGGCAATGATGAATACCATATTATTGTATTGCCCATTGCCGTCCATGTACAAGTGGTGTGAGCACTGGATGAAGGCAGTAAAAATGGTGGCAGTCATGTGGACAGTCCCAGCTTCAGTCTCTATCTGTGCATGTCTGAGCAGCAAAGAACAGAGCCACATGATTACCCATATGAGCGCCACCATCTTGCGTGCTATAGACACGGTGACTGCCACTATCCAGTACTCCCTCTTTGAATATAGAATGGTCCCAAACATATAGCCCAGCTCCATTAATTGTCTATGAGCCTACATGAGCAGAGTGCTTTGTTATCGCCATATGTCCTAGGGATTATGAATGGGCTGGGTGTGCACGCAAGATCATCACTGCATTTAAATGGGCAATTTCAGAGCCGAATAATAGGATCAGTGAGAATCCCTGTGGTAAGTCCCACTGTGACCAGCAACTTATTATTAGAGTTAGTGCGAACCGTTTTGTGGGAGACCAGGTCCATTGGCCACGTCCATTATCTGTGATAGCTTTGGCCGCTTTTGTTAGTTAGCCGGTCATGACGTCACATGTACATGACATCATAATGGTGACGAAGCGCTAGGCTGACTAATCAAAGTAGAGCTGTGGATGGAGGGAGGCAGGATCCGATTCTCAGGGTTCATGTCCAGCATCCACAAATCACTGATGCGGGCAATGGACTGCATCCTGCAAATCAATTTTCACCAACTCTACTTACTTCCTTTTCTGTGAATATGTGATAAGGTGCTATGGTGGGCCAAACACTTAGCCAAAATATATTTTAATGCCAAAATTACAAAACCTATGATTAGTACTTATCAGATGGCTCAATAAAACATTTTGGCGTAAGTATTTGGTAGAGATGAAGAGATCAGTTTGTGCATCCCTGATCCATATTAGTGCTCTCTGGCTATGGACAGGAGAAGTGCAAATTTCCTGAGCTTCTGGGTTTTGTGGTGCGACGTTTGATTTGCCTGCCTGAAATGACATCATCTGTGCGGCATGTGGCACACAAGGGACTTCTTGCCAGTCTGGCAACTCTTAAGTGGAGCCTAGGAGGGCAAGGGAATTTACATAGCTCCTGTCCATGGTCAGAGAGCACTGACCTGCAGCGTGGACCAGGATTGCACGAAGCGAACCGCTCAATTCTAGGATTTGGTATCATGAAAAAAGAATAGGTGACATATCCCACCCGTAATATCAGCTTCACGCATAGTTTTGTCTTGTGTTTCTTCCTCTGCTGGCTTTTCTTCTTGCCAATCGGGGACGCTATGAGCGTCTTCCTTTTCATCCTCCTTGACAAAGAAATCTGGCCGACGACTCAGCGGCTCATAGGTTGATACGCGTAGAAACTTCTTGCGTGAGAGGCACAAAAACTTTCTCCCTTTACGCTGCTTGCTGAGGGGAAACTGTAGTGACTTGGCTTTTTCTGGCACTGAGGAAGCTGGTGTGGGTTTGGAGCCTAGACCGTTACTGAATCTCCGAGACAAGGAGAAACAGAGATTTCTCTCTTTGGACTTGTGTGCACTGCGTAGGTCCATACCATAAAGCCTCTGTAGAGAAATGTACAAAAATAAATAAATAAATCCTTATTTTAGCTGTTTCCAAATTCATACTGTAACTTAAAGGTAACCACAGGCAGCATGAATCGCAGCCTGGCTGTGCAACTGCATCCATGCATGTTATTTTCTCAATGTTCCAGCATTTCAGAAAAAGAAAAAAATATTCCTTAAAGATCCAGTCGGGGACAATATCTGGAGAACAGACGAATCCATCTCCACCCTGCGCTGCTAGAGGCGAATGACAGGTCTCCCTGTGTACATGCAATTCAGGCGGCATGAATAACCTCACAGGTTCTCGTAAACATGCAGACGTTTCACACCTAGAATCTAGAAATGTACGGTTATTATTATGAGCAGACCAACTGCTTTTCTGTACACTTCTGTAAACATCATAGCGTCCAGGATCTGACGGAGATTAAATCCTGCATATTATACCTGCTTTAGAAATAGATGCACTTTTCTTATTCATACCTGCAGCAGGAGTCGTTTAGGTTTTGGGCCTCGTTTTCTACACCCAGAAGCTCGCTCTTTTTCTTCCCTTCAAGACAAACATAAATAATTTGTTTTAGAACTATATCATACATGTGTTTTGCACCTATTTTAATAGAGTTTAACATTTGCACCACTGAGTTGAATGAAGTTGTGACCTTCCTTACCCTATCCCTAAACCCAACATATCCCAAGATGACCGGTGTGAGGTGTTCAGCATGAAAAATACAATGTATACTGCATGTCTGACCGGTGGCAAACACTGACCATCAGTCACCTACAGACTCTAGTGTTAAAAATAAAACAAAACCTATGGGACCAATTCATCCAGACCAGAGTTATTCATACCAGTCTTGATGGGGGCATGTGCTGGACTTAGATGCTCCCGATTCATGAAGAGGTGCATGTCTCTTTATGAATCTGTAGCGTCTGCCGAGTGGCGTGTACTTCTGTGTGCTACAGCAGAAATCTCACTCCAGTACGTGACTGGAGTGAGATTTCCGGTATAGGGAACGCCGCTCGTTATGAACTGGACAAGATGTGGAGTCCTGCCCTGCCACAGCTCCACGCATTAGGACATATCTGGGAGAAAGTGGTGTGAAAACACCAAAAGTAGCAAAACGTAGTCACAACTCTGAGTTGCACCTCAATTTTGAGACTTTTCAAAGATTTTACACCAGAATTCTAGAGTGAAAATTTTGATGAATCCAGCCCTATATACTTTTTTTTTTTTTTTTTTTAACTGGATGGCGGTGATGGACTACACCAATTGACTCCCATGTTAAAAGTATGTTTAACATACAGTATAAAAAATTTTACACTCAGGCTGGAGATCATTTAAAATAAAGTTTGATGTTTAAATTTGATAAGTCATAAAAAATATTCTCACTTCTCTTCATATGCCAGAACAAGTCGTGGGTCCAAAATGTGTTCTTCTGGTTCCCAGGTGCTGTATCTAGAAGAAAAGGGAAAAAAAAAATCAGTCTGAGTAATTTAATACTTTAAGATTCATCACTATAAGAAACAATAATTATTAATAATACAGCATATACAACTATTGAAGACAAGGGGCATTCTAGTGATATGCCATCACTTTAGGAGCAGGATATTCTGCTTTAAATTACCCCAAAATAATGCTATGTTTAGTGGGAGCTATTGTAACAACTAAATAGGAAAACACGCCTTAGTTAGATGAGCAAATCAATAAAGCCGGCAAAAAAAATATGGTAATCGTTATCGGCTGCACACTCTCCGACATAAACAGGGAAAAGTGCTGCCGACAACACGATGCTTTGTGGTGACAGAACAATGTATTAACGAACATTCTGTTCCTATCAGTTTTCACTGGTCTGTATAAACAGGCCAGTTACTGAGCGCCGATTGACTTGTATACAATTGATCAGTTCTTGTCGAGAGGCAGAATCTGGACCATCCAAATGGACTGGTAGACGAGACAATCTTAAAATCTGCCAGATTTATCACAGTGGCTCATGCGGTTTGATAAATCTGGTGCATATGTAGACTGTCTTGTCTATGGCCCCGATTAGTTCTTTCAGAATTCTGGCTTAAAAAGCTTTGAAAAGTTGCAAAATGTTGTGCAAGAATTCTGACGTTTTTGTAATGCCATTTTTGCATATCTCTGACAAAGTGGCCAGAGCTTGGGCAGGACGAGGTGTAGAGTCCCCCCCCCCCCCCCGCCTTGTCAAATCCACGACGAGCTGTGATGTTCCTTGTTACAAATCTTATTCCAGTCTATGACTGGAGTAAGATTTGTGGCCAGGCGCATGCCAGTTCACGCCTCGCCTGATTTATTAAGTTAGTGGCCTCGGTGCATAAGTGTACACCATCTATTAGTTGGCTTATTTTGTGCCAGAAATGGGCACAAATGTTGGCATATATTTGGGTGCACAATGCTGTACCACAAGTTATGGTCTTGCCCTTTCTGGTGAAGCCACACTGCTTTCTGAAAGAGATGAAAAATGTGTCTAAAACCCTTATAAAGTGTGCTGCAAACGTTTTTGGTGCAAGTGCTGGCAGATTTATCTTTAAAGATCAGCCTCATTGTATTTTATTAAAAAAAAATATAATATATAAAATAACAAATATAACATTATCTATATATTGAATAGTGCAGTGTGCAGGTCTATCATTCCCGCAAACAACACTAGAACCCTGACAGACCCCCACTGACACATCCCTGCTCATTAGGTCTTTCACTGTTTATTTGTATCCATCAGAAAACAGCTTTATTCCAGCAGTTCTGGCTCCGATATAATGGAGTCACAATGTTCGTGTACACAGATGTTCATTGTGAAATGTCGCTGTGGGTATTTTTTGGGAAATAAGATACTGGTAATTGCTATTTAAACTCTTTTTTTTTTTTTTTATTTTTTAGATCTCTGAAAGATACAGTCCTAAAACACAAATTGACCCAGAAATCGGAGCTAGTTTGACACTGCCAGAAGCTATATTCAGCTTATACATGTAAACTCAAACCTTCACTGAAGAACCAAGGTCCCCATAGATGACAACAGAGTCAACAGGGCATACGTCCTAACAAACACTGATACTCATGTAACTTGCAGACCCCCATAAACTAATCTGGGCATGACAGCTGCATGAACTGCTTTAGGAAATAGATATTGGAATGTCAGTTGGAGTCTATGGCTGCATCATGTCACTAAAAAGCAGTTTAGGACATATATTGTTACAAGACGAGGCACATGTAATGCTACATCAGTGCAGTCATAAAAAGGAAGATCAATGCTACAAATACAGTAACTAGCCATCAATGCCATTAGGCTTCGTTAACCAATGAATAATGGCTCTATAGTTATGTAATGCATCCTTCATGTAAGCCAGATGTAGCACTGGAGTAATCTCGTGGTTACGGAGCGAGCGCACACTGCAGCACAGGCTGAAGTAAACAAGTGAACAGATGACTCATGCGTCACTCTCCGCTCCCTCCTCCTCCTCCAGTTCTCACTCCCCCTCGCAGATTAGAGGTGATAAACAAGACGTATTCAATAGGCAGGCCTTATCTAGGAGCGGGCAGTGCCATGGCAGGAGCCCACAGACACACACATAAAAGCCAACGCAAGCTCATTGCTGGCTCAGAGACAGCCGGAGCCATAACGCACGTTCATCTGCCTACATGGCTTCTGCTGGTAACATTATTATTATTATACATTTTTATAGCGCCATTTATTCCATGGTGCAAATATAGACAAGTACAACAAACATGAGCCAAACAAGGCACACACAAGACATAAAACATATTATGGATATATGACAACATAAAATGTTTATTGTCATATCCATAATAAATGCATTTATTGTATTTCAAAATAACAGCTTAAATTGTCAACCCATGAACATCCAAATAACATAACCGTACCATCTAGATATATAAAATAAAAAATTATATAACATACAGATGTAACTTTTTTAGTTTTTGAACCACTGGAAGAATTCACGTGTTTTTTTTTTCTTCCTCTTTACTTTGATCCATTTTTCTATAGAGAAAAATATGATGCGCACATTTGGTCACATATTGTTAAAATATAGAATTATATAAAAATATAGAAATAGAGAAACTCCTACTTTATTTCATTCAGGGCATCTAACGAGATAAGATATGACTAGCACCGGTGGTGCAAGCACAGCGCTCCGGTATTCCAGTGACACAAATCCCCCGTCTCCAGCCACAGGGCGGGAAATTCAAAGATCCTTCAGAATAACTGTGAAGCCAGCGTGGTTCCATGGTATCAAGCATGGCACGCTTTACTATGAGAACAGCTTGTGTTTATAGGGTACCGGCAAGAGAAAAAGCTGTTCCATCTTTTCCCCCTACAGTTACAATATGATAATCATACGTCACTCACCCTTCCTGGCTGAGAGAGGAACGTTTCAGGGGTGGAAGAAATAATTCAATAAACTTGATTAGCAAATGCAGTAGAGCACAAACTGTCTTGTAATGCTCGGAATCAGAACAGTAATGTATGGATGTCTGTAGCGCTGCCTAAAGCCACAACACACAATATTACACGTGTCACCAGGAGTTTTAGTGAAGCAATAACGGAGCTAAAGAAACCACAGAACAGTGCCTTGGAAGTTTATTATCCTAGCTGAGTGAAGGTGGCGCATAAAACTGGCTCAGTGAGAAAGAGACAGTGCTGTTTATTCTAACAAAAGTACATGTACAATAATATTAGTGTATAAATATTTTAATATTTACAAACACACAAATATGTGTGTGTGTGTGTGTGTGTATCTCCATGCAACCACCTGAAACAGTTAAAAAACGAAAAAATAAGGACCTTTATTCATCAACACCAGCTATGTTTCAGCTCTCTATGGAAGTATTCTCAAGCTGGAGAAAGGCTCCATACAGAGATGAAACATAGCTGGTGTTGATGAATAATTAACCCTTACTTTTTCACTGTTTTGGATGTTCTGCCTTCTTTTCGGGGGGCTTTCTCTACTTTCGACAGGAAACTTTGCCAGTTTCATTGGGGCAGTTTGCACCCATTCGGGCAGTTTTTCTGGAGAATGAAATTAATATATATACATACACACACAATGTTTCAAAGTATAAACAAGAAGAGGGTTCTTACTTGGGTGGCCAGCCTTTCCACTTGACTAGATATTCCACTTTACCCTTGAAAGACAGACAGTGACATAGTGTGAGCAGAGAGAACAGACACCACAGTACATTTTAATACTGAATATGACACATCCATTATTTCTGTACTTTGCTCTCCAGAAGTTACAAGTGAAAATGAGAACTTCCAGCCTGTCGGACACCCGGCCTCCTCATCTCTCTGTAAATAGGAGTCATGTTTTCATTGAACACCTAATTGACATGCGGCGCTCCATATCTTCCACCACTTACGGCTTCCCAGCTAACGGGATATGAAATAATACAAACATGTGTACCGTGAGTCATCTCTGTGAGTCACCGTGTAGTCACCTATAGAAGCATCAGCCAGTGAGTCACCTGGAGCGGTGCAGCGATGCTTCTCTCCGGGTCCTGCGCTGCTCATAATGGGCGCGGAGCCGGCTGTGCAGCAGGATGCATGGAGGACGGCAGATATAGGAAATCATATATGGCCATAAACAATGGAAACTATAATGTGAGATGAAGCAAGCTCCCATTGTATTTGGTGATTCTGCTACATGTCCTAGTAATGTTATGTATAGGGCAGTGGTAACATGAATTAGGAGAAGTTATGCCAAATAAAGTTCCAGGGGGCATAGGAGAACAAGATCCCCCCCCCCCCCCATGTAGGAGAACAAGGTCCCCCCCATGTAGGAGAACAAGGTCCGTCCCCCCCCCCCCCATGTAGGAGAACAAGGTCCGTCCCCCCCCCCCCCCATGTAGGAGAACAAGGTCCCCCCCCCCCCCCCATGTAGGAGAACAAGGTCCCCCCCCCCCCCCATGTAGGAGAACAAGGTCCCCCCCCCCCCCCATGTAGGAGAACAAGGTCCCCCCCCCCCCCATGTAGGAGAACAAGGTCCCCCCCCCCCCCATGTAGGAGAACAAGGTCCCCCCCCCCCCCCATGTAGGAGAACAAGGTCCCCCCCCCCCCCATGTAGGAGAACAAGGTCCCCCCCCCCCCATGTAGGAGAACAAGGTCCCCCCCCCCCATGTAGGAGAACAAGGTCCCCCCCCCCATGTAGGAGAACAAGGTCCCCCCCCCCTCCATGTAGGAGAACAAGGTCCCCCCCCCCTCCATGTAGGAGAACAAGGTCCCCCCCCCCTCCATGTAGGAGAACAAGGTCCCCCCCCCCCCATGTAGGAGAACAAGGTCCCCCCCCCATGTAGGAGAACAAGGTCCCCCCCATGTACTGTAGGTCCCATTAATAAGAAGCCGCTACATGTAACGTGTCGCCCACCTGTAGATCCCCGAGTTCTGCCCCCGCCTGGGGTAACAGCAGCATGTCCCAGTGCTGTCCCTCAGCAGGCCGGGCACATGGTGGCACACAGCCTGGCAGCTCTTACCTTCCTCACTCTCTTCTTGCGGATGCTCTCCACAGCAAACACTTGCTCCCCGATGGCGGACAGCTCCATGCCAGTGTGTGGGGTCGCTTCTCGGTGCCAGGTGGTCTCCAGGCCACTAGTAGCTGCTGCGGCTTGTGTGGCAGAGATGACACACCCCCCTCTCCGCAATGCCCGGGTGCCAAGGCTGCCGCGCCACACCGGAGCGCTCCTGCAGGGACGCCACAGCCCGGGGTGCTGCTGCTCGGGATGCCCACGCCCCCGTGTAGGTGCCCTCTGCCGCAGTCCGCACGCTGCCACCAGTCTATGGGCAGCGTCTACTTCCCGCAAGTTTCCAACTACTGACTGCTGGGCTGCTCCTGCCTCCTCCGGAGCCCGCAGCGGGGGCCGCCAGATGTGCCCGCACCTCCTCCTCCCCGTGTCAGTGCTGCAGGTGCGGTGCGCAGCGTCCTGGCCAGGCTGTGGCCCCGCTCCCGGGCTGCACCTGCACCGACACCTCCGCCGCTTCTCCTCCGCCTCCTCACATTACAACCTGCGCAACGTTTTCAGGGAGCGCGCAGCATCTTCTCGGGAACTCCGCTCACACAGGGACAAGGAGGCTGCGGTGACGTCAGCCGGCCACGTGACCGCGCTCCGGGGGCGGGGCTTAGTAACGATATCTGCGGAGAGAGAGAGAACAGAGAAGGAGCTGAGGAGGAAGGATGGTGATGGGGCTGAAGCGGAGACGGAGCCAGCAGCTTCTGGAAAGTTCTCAGGAGCGATGTGCGAGCGGGGATGGGGCAGCTCTGCTCCTGCACACAGCCTACTGATGGGGAAGGGGAACCACAAGGCTCAGAAGTCACACTTAGGCCTCTTTCACACTTCAGCTTTTTACAATCAGTCACAATCCGCCAGGTTTTGAAAAAAAAGGATCCCTTTTGAGGATCCTTTTTTTCTCCCCATTGACTTGCATTAATGGCGGATTGTGACAGATTGCTGTCGTTGCATCCGTTTTTTTTGAGGATCCGCCAAAAGTTGCTGTCCGTCATATCTCGCGCTCTCTTTCTCTCTCTCGCTCTCTCTCTCTTTCTCTCTCTCGTTCCCTCTCTCTCTCTCTCTTTCTCGCTCTCTCTCTCTTTTTCTCTCTCGTTCCCTCTCTCTTTCTCTCTCTCTTTCTTTCTCTCTCTTTCTCTCTCTCTCACTCTCTCTTTCTCTCTTTCTCTCTCTTTCTTTCTCTCTCTCTTTTTCTCTCTCGTTCCCTCTCTCTTTCTCTTTCTTTCTCTCTCTCTTTCTCTTTCTTTCTCTCTCTCTTTCTCTCGCTTTCTCTCTCTCTCGCTCTCTCTCTCTCTTTTTCTCTCTCGTTCCCTCTCTCTCTCTCTCTTTTTCTCTCTCGTTCCCTCTCTCTCTCTTTCTCTCTCTCTCTCTTTCTTTCTCTCTCTCTTTCTCTCTCTCTTTCTCGCTCTCTCTCTCTCTTTTTCTCTCTCGTTCCCTCTCTCTCTCTCTTTCTTTCTCTCTCTCTTTCTCTCTCTCTCTCGCTCTCTCTCTCTCTTTTTCTCTCTCGTTCCCTCTCTTTCTCTCTTTCTCTCTCTCGCTCTCTCTTTCTCTCTCGCTCCCTCTCTCTCTCTCTTTCTCTCTCGCTCCCTCTCTCGCTCTCTCTCTTTCAAAAACGGATCCTGTGCCATCCGTTCACATCAGTTGAGAATGGATCCGCTTGTCTGACTTTTTGGCGCATTTCAACTGATGCAAAAAAACCTGAAGTGTGAAAGAGGCCTAACCAGGCAGAAGGGAAAACTGCCGGAAATGGCACTGAGCAATCGTGGCCAAACGCCTATTTTTTTGGAAACGCTTTATAAAGAGTTAACACAGCATGGAGGACAGTGTTTATGTGTGTGTATATCTATATACTGCTCAAAAAAATAAAGGAAACACTACAATGTATTGTTTAGGGTTCCCTCTTTTTTTGAGCAGTATATACCGTATATATATAAAAATAATACACCTGTATTTATATAATGAGCATTAATGAATATCGGGGACAGAATGTATAAATATGGGGATATAGTATACACAGTGATGAGTATACAGATATGAGAGAGAATGAATATAATGGACAGTATGTATAAGTTTAATGGGGAAGAATATATATTATACACCATGACACAGGTATAATGAGAGAATGGCCATAGGGGACAGTGTATAAATGTAATGGGGAAGACTATACTAGGGATTATATATAATAGAGGACGTACACACAGAAAGACTATAGATATGTATATCATACAAAGGATAGACATGGAAGAGTGTGAGTGTATATATATATATATAATTTATAGAATGGAGGAGTTTATAAATATAATCCCCGGCACAGTGGCTCAGTGGTTAGCATTGCAGCCTTGCCGCGCTGTGGTCTTGGGTTCAAGTCACATCAAGGATAACATCAGCAAGGAGTTTGTATGATCTCCCCGTGTTTGCTTCGGTTTCCTCCCACATTCTAAAGACATACTGATAGGGAATTTAGATTGTGAGCCCCAATGGGGACAGAGATGTTAGTGACATCTATAAATCGCTGTGGAATATGATGCTATGAGTAAAATAATGGGAAAAGTATATGATGTGTATACAGTAAGGTCCATATATATTTGGGCAGAGACAATTTTCTAATTTTGGTTCTAGACATTACCACAATGAATTTTAAACAAAACAATTCAGATGCAGTTGAAGTTCAGACTTTCAGCTTTCATTTGAGGGTATCCACATTAAAATTGGATGAAGGGTTTAGGAGTTTCAGCTCCTTAACATGTGCCACCCTGTTTTTAAAGGGACCAAAAGTAATTGGACAGATTAAAGAATTGTAAATAAAATGTTCATTTCTAGTACTTGGTTGAAAACCCTTTGTCGGCAATGACTGCCTGAAGTCTTGAACTCATGGACATCATCAGGCGCTGTGTTTCCTCCTTTGTGATGCTCTGCCAGGCCTTCACTGCGGTGGTTTTCAGTTGCTGTTTGTTTGTGGGCCTTTCTGTATGAAGTTTAGTCTTTAACAAGTGAAATGCATGCTCAGTTGGGTTGAGATCAGGTGACTGACTTGGCCATTTTGCGCGCACAGGAGCTGTGCATGCGCGATTGCCGGCACTCACTGCCAGGAGTGGTGCCAACATTGCTCCATGCAGTTTACCCACTAAATGCTGCGATCGATAGCGATTGCAGCATGTAGAAGGCAGAGGGACTGGTGCCAATCTGTTCAACGATCAACAGCACCACGGGGGCCCAATCATTGCCATTGTGATGCGATGTCGGCATGGAGACACCCGGATCAGCAGAGCTAGCAAACTTGGTGTATCAATCTTGTATGTCAGTGCAGCACTCACTGTTTATAATGCTCGCCATTGCTAATCAGAGAGAAAAAAGTGACGTCCCATAGAGAGACTAAGTAAAAAATAAAAAAATCACCAAATAAAAAAAAAAATATTGTACCCAAAAATTAATATTTCTATGAAAAATAAAAAACAAAGAAAAGTACACGTACATGTATCCTCACTTCCGGAGCGACTCGACCTATAAAACAATCTCACTAGTTTACTCCTTCAGTGAACATCATAAAAAAATGAATATAAACGATGCAACTATGCTTTATCATCAGACTGCTGAACAAAGGTGGAATAAAACGCGACAAAAAAGAGGAATGTAAATAACAATGGTATCTCTGAAAATATCATCTTGTCTTGCAAAAAACAAGCCGCCATATAGCTTTATCAGTGGAAAAATATAAACATTTTTGGTTCTCAGACTAAAGAGCCACAAAAATATATTTTTTTCCTATAAAATAGATTTTATTGTGTAAAAGCACCAAAACATAAAAAAAAATTATAGAAATGTGGTATCGCTGTAATCGTACTAAGCCGAAGAATAAAACTGTCTTACCAATTTTACCACACGCTGAACAGCATGAAAAAATAAACCCAAAAGACAATTCCTGAATTGCTGGTTTTTGTTCATTCTGCCTCCCAAAAATCGGAATAGAAAGGGATCAAAAAATGTCATGTGCCCGAAAATGGTACCAATAAAAATTTCAACTCGTGCCGCAAGAAACAAGCTGTCACATGACTGTCAGCCAAAATATGGAAAAATTATAGCTTTCAAAATATGAGGATGCAAAAATTATTTTTTTGCAATAAAAAGCATCTTTTAGGCCTCTTTCACACATCCGTTTATTTCCAGTGTCCGTGTGTGTAATACTTGCTGCACACGAGTGGCAACCGTGTGCCGCAACAGTACCACATGGACGGACACCACGGAAGAAGCGCTGCAGTAAGCGCTGTTCCCCGGCATTGGGTGCTGAAGACGGCTCTCATCATTCTCCTCTGCAGGCGATCGGTGCGAGCAGGGGAGAGTAATAAGTGTCATATTAAAGTCAGAAAGATGACAGCAGGCGGAGGCTTTTGGGACTATTACTTCCATCAACCTACAACTGCTGTCTCTAAGAACAGTGACAGCAGGAGCAGATGATGAGAATTTTTCACAGTGATCTGCTGTGAAGACACTGAGCTTGAACTGTGGTGACCTCATCACTGGCATTTTCCCACGGTCCTGAGGCCACCGCCGTTCAGGCCGGCTGGGAACGCAGCCTCAGGGACGTCACTGAGGCTGCACTCACAGCATCTCATTCACTAGTGGTTCTCAGCCTGGATGGTCGCATCTTGGCACCATCCAGGTTGAAAACTAATTCTCCCCCAGACATGGATTACGGCGTGGGGAAGAACGACGGACAGGTATGGTTTATTGTTGTGTTTTTATTTTACTCTTATTACAGGAGATCGAGGGCTTCATTGAACTTAGGCGAGGTTGTAAGTATAATTTAATTAAGATTATTAAAGGAGTCTGTGTCATTTTTTCAATTAACAGACTTTATTCTGGGTGTCTGTGTTTTCTTACAATGTGACTATGGGGTTAGTAATGGGGGCGTCTTATTAACGCCTCTCCATTACTAACCTTGGTGTTAGGAACGGCGGAACGCACTAAATAAAAATAATAAGGTGCGTTCGCCGCTCGGGGTCCACCGTGCAGTAGGTGTTACAACAGCTGCTGAGTAATGGCAGATGAGCAATATGGCAATATAATGCGCACGGGTTCAACTTCACCCGAAGTGCGCAGATCGGGCTCTGTTCACACACAGAGGTGCCACAACATAAACATACAAAAAGGCTGAGCCTGTTAGAGTCACAGGTAAATCACAGGTAAATGCACACATGGTATAAGGTCACAGGAGCAGGAACTAAGACAGGGGCTGTGTCCGTCTAGACCTACCGTGTGTGCGGCGTCGCTACTGCGAACGCCAAGAAGGGCTGCAACTGCAGCACGGCGCAGGACACTGCCGCTGGACGACACAGCTACAAAGCAGGCGCTATGTCGGACGCTAGTGCAGAGGTGCGGGTTGCACAGTGGCCTAAGGCTTGCCACAGACTGGCGCAGACTACTGAACTAATTCCCTAACCACATGCTTAATATTAGAGGGAAGGGGTTTCATAATAAGTCAGTCACCAGAATCATACATCCGTCACCATTCACACATAGCAGTATAGTCTATACTAGCGCATGGCGGAATGGCCATGCGCGCTTTTTATAGCAGCCGGGATCTTCCGGAAGCTTCCAGATCTCCGAGATGGACCAATGAGATCTGGAGCAGGACCTGAGCACATGACTCCCTATCTCCAAAGGGAAACCGTCTCATGAGCATGCTCAGTAGGAGGACAGAGGGATTTAGCCCCTGGAGGGATTTGCTGAAAGGCAATCTCCTCTGCGGTAGATAAAGAGCAAGAGACCGCAGAATGTAAGGATCTGGATTTCTGCAGAGCAGATGCAGGAACCTGACTCCTAACATTACCCCCCTCCTAGGGCCCCCTCCTCTCCACCAATCCAACACCCTGTGAACGCAGCCGGGTGTCAGCTGATTCTCACAGCTGACATCCGGTACTAAGTGCCACGAGCAGTCACAGACCGCTCCTGGCACTTTAACCCCCGGAACACTGTGATCGAACATGACAGCCCCTCTGCCTTTGGATCGGAGACCCCGCGGCATGACGCGTGGTCTCGATCGCTCCCATGGTACCCCAATGTCATCTTGATGACATCCGGGTTACCAGGGCTCAGAGACTCCCTGTCATGCGCAGTGCATGTCAGGAAGTCTCTGTTGTCAGTGTGCACAGAGTGCAGTGCTGACAGCTTATATGGCATTCAGATCTGCATTCCATATAATTGATCAGCCTGCACAAACTGAGTGTCCCAAGTGGGATACAGTGTAAAAGATAGAATATTTTTCAAATTATTAAAGCAGAAAAAATAATAAAAATATCAATATTTATTCTTTCATGAAATCAATATTTGAATAAAAAAATGTAAACTATAAAAGTACACATATTTAGTATCACCATGTCCGTAAGGACTCAACCTATAAAACTGTCCCACTAGTTAACCCCTTTGGTAAACACCATTTAAAAAAAAACCAAGGCTTTATTATCATACCGCCGAACAAAAAGTGGAATAAGACTCAAAAAGACGGATATAAATAACCATGGTACCGCTGAAAACGTCATCTTGTCCCGCAAAAAGCAAGCCGCCATATAGCTCGATCATCGGAAAAATGAAAAAGTTATAGCTCTCAGAATAAAGCGATGTAAAAAGAATTATTTTTTCTATAAAATAGTTTTTATTGTATAAAAGCGCCAAAACATAAAAAGATTATATAAATGAGGTATCTCTGTCATCGTACTGAACCGAAGAATAAAATTGCTTTATCAATTTTTCCACACGCGAAACGGTATAAACGACCCCCCCAAAAGAAATTCATGAATTGCTGGTTTTTGTTTGTTCTGCCTCTCAAAATTCGGAATAAAAAGTGATCAAAAAAGTCATGCGCCCGAAAATGGTACCAATAAAAACATCACCTCGTCCCGCAAAAAAAAGACCCCAATAAACATAGATGATATCCAGCGGGTAGTGAAAGTAAAAATTAACTTTTAATTCAAAAAATGGTTACAATTCTATATAAGTAATGTCCAGCACAATGCACACACTGGCTAAATGCCACTAATGATGGAGGCGTCCCGACTTTTAAGTCTTAGTCATGATCTGACCAAAACTTAAAAGTCGAAACACGTCGATCATTAGTGGCATTTTTGCTTTCACTACCCGCTGGACATCATCTATGTTTATTGGGTTCTGCTGTGTCTGCTTCACCCTTGTCCGTGCGGAGTACTATCAAACAAGCTGGAAATTGAGATGGACTACTAGTGGTGAGCTGACTATTTCTATATTTCTGCAAAAAAAGAGCTCATGTGACTCTGTGGGTCAAAATATGTAAAAATTATAGCTCTCAAAATGTGGTGATGCAAAAACAATTTTTTGCAATAAAAAGCATCTTTTAGTGTGTGACAGCAGCCAAACAAGCAAGCCGCCATATAGCTCGATCATCGGAAAAATGAAAAAGTTATAGCTCTCAGAATAAAGCGATGTAAAAAGAATTATTTTTTCTATAAAATAGTTTTTATTGTATAAAAGCGCCAAAACATAAAAAGATTATATAAATGAGGTATCTCTGTCATCGTACTGAACCGAAGAATAAAATTGCTTTATCAATTTTTCCACACGCGAAACGGTATAAACGACCCCCCCAAAAGAAATTCATGAATTGCTGGTTTTTGTTTGTTCTGCCTCTCAAAATTCGGAATAAAAAGTGATCAAAAAAGTCATGCGCCCGAAAATGGTACCAATAAAAACATCACCTCGTCCCGCAAAAAAAAGACCCCAATAAACATAGATGATATCCAGCGGGTAGTGAAAGTAAAAATTAACTTTTAATTCAAAAAATGGTTACAATTCTATATAAGTAATGTCCAGCACAATGCACACACTGGCTAAATGCCACTAATGATGGAGGCGTCCCGACTTTTAAGTCTTAGTCATGATCTGACCAAAACTTAAAAGTCGAAACACGTCGATCATTAGTGGCATTTTTGCTTTCACTACCCGCTGGACATCATCTATGTTTATTGGGTTCTGCTGTGTCTGCTTCACCCTTGTCCGTGCGGAGTACTATCAAACAAGCTGGAAATTGAGATGGACTACTAGTGGTGAGCTGATTATTTCTATATTTCTGCAAAAAAAGAGCTCATGTGACTCTGTGGGTCAAAATATGTAAAAATTATAGCTCTCAAAATGTGGTGATGCAAAAACTATTTTTTGCAATAAAAAGCGTCTTTTAGTGTGTGACAGCAGCCAAACATAAAAAAGCTATAAAACCCCCATATAAATAGAAGACCAAACCCCCCTTTATCACCCCCTTAGTTAGGGAAAAATAAAATTAAAAAAGTACCGTATATACTCGTGTATAAGCCGAGATTTTCAGCACATTTTTTTGTGCTGAAAATGCCCCCCTCGGCTTATACATAAGCCATTGTGCAGAAAGCCAGTGGGGGAGGGGGAGCGGTGTCAGGAGCCAGTGGCTGGGACATCATACTCACCCTCGTGCCATCGCTGAACGTCCCTGCATCCTCCATTGTCCTGGAGCCGGCAGCTTCTTCCTGTTTTGAGTGGTCACATGGTACCGCTCATTAAGGTAATGAATATGGATGCGACTCCATTCCCATAGGCGTGGAGGCATATACATTACCTTAATGAGTGGTACCATGTGACCGCTCAACACAGGAAGTAGCTGCAGGCCCCAGGACAACAGAGGATGCAGGGATGTTCAGCAGTGGCAGGAGGAGGGCGAGTATGACGGATGAGGATGGGGGGGAGCACTGAGGAGGATGGGGGAGCACTGAGGATGATGGGGGGAACACTGAGGAGGACGGGGGAAGCACTGAGGACGGGGGAAGCACTGAGGAGAACAGCAAAGCACAGAAGGACAGAGGAGGATGGGGGAAGCACTGAGGAGGATGGGGAAGCACTGTGGAGGACGGGGGAAGCACAGAGGTGGATGCGGGAAGCACAGAGAAGGATGGGGAAGCACTGTGAAGGATAGGGGAACCACAGAGGAGAACGGGGGAAGCTCTGAGGAGCATGGAGGAGGATGGGGAAGCACTGAGGAGGACGGGGGAAGCATGAGCCATACATAGAAGGATGGGGCGGTGGAGCCGAGCCATGCATACTGGGAGGGGGGAGAGCCACACAGAGCAGGACAGTGATGAAGGTACAATGCATACCCGGCTTATAATAGAGTCAATAAGCTTACCCAGTTTTCCGTGGCAAAATTAGGTGCCTCGGCTTATACTTGGGTCGGCTTATAATCGAGTATATACGGTATTTATTTCCATTTTCCTGTTAGGGTTAGAATTAAGGTTATGGTTGGGTTTGGGGGTTACGGTTAGGGTTGGGACTAAAGTTAGGGTTAGCATTGAGGCTAAAGTTAGGGTTAAGGTTGAGGCTAAAGTTAGGGTTAGGGTTGGGGCTAAAGTTAGGGTTAGAGTTGGGGCTAGAGTTAGGGTTATGTTTGGGGCTAAAGTTAGGTTTGGGGCTAAAGTTAAGGTTAGGGTTGGGGCTAAAGTTAGGGTTAGAGTTGGGGCTAGAGTTAGGGTTATGTTTGGGGCTAAAGTTAGGGTTAGGGTCAGGGCTAAAGTTAGGGGTAGGGTTGGGATTAGGGTTAGAAGTGTGTTAGAGTTAGGTTTGTGTTAGAGTTAGGTTTGTGGTTAGGGTTGGGATTAGGTTTAGGGGTGTGTTGGGGTTAGGGTTGGAGTTAGAATTGAGGGGTTTCCACTGTTTAGGCACATCAGGGGCTCTCCAAACATGACATGCGTCTGATCTCAATTCCAGCCAATTCTGCGTTGAAAAAGTCAAATGGTGCTCCTTCACTTCTTAGCTCTGACATGCGTCCAAACAGTGGTTTCCTCCCACATATGAGGTATCATCATACTCAGGACAAACTGCAAAACAACTTTTGTGGTCTAATTTCTCCTGTTACCCTTGGGAAAATAAAAAAATCAGGGCCGAAAAGTTCATTTTTGTGAAAAAATAAGATTTTTTATTTTACGGCTCTACATTATAAACTTCTGTGAAGCACTTCGGGGTTCAAAGTGCTCACTACACATCTAGATAAGTTACCTAGGGGGTCTGGGTCTACTTTTCAAAATGGTGCCATTTATGGGGTGTTTCCACTGTTTAGGCGCATCAAGGGCCTTCCAAATGTGACATGGCGTCTGATCTCAATGCCAGCTAATTTTGCATTGAAAAGTCAAACGGAGCTCCTTCCCTTCCGAGCTCTGCCATGCGCCCAAACAGTGGTTTGCCTGCATGTATGGGGTGTCAATGTACTCAGGACAAATTGTAAAACAATATTTGGGGTCTAGCTTCTCCTGTTACCCTTGGTAAAATAAAAAATTGGATCTGAAGTAAATTTTTTGTGAAAAACGTTAAATGTATTGTATGGTGCAATTTCGCCTGATACCCTTATAAAAATGCTAAATTTTGAGCTAAAAAACATTTTTGGAGGAAAATGTGATTTTTTTATTTTCACAGCTCAATGTTATAAATTTCTGTGAAGCACCTGAGGGTTCAAAGTGCTCACCACACTTCTAAATACATTTCTTGAGGGGTCTAGTTTCTAAAATGGTGTCACTTGTGGGGGATTTCCACTGTTTAGGCACATCAGGGGCTCTCCAAACAGGACATGGTGTCCACTAATGGTGCCAGGAAATTTTACATTCAAAAAGTTAACTGATGCTCCTCATCCGAGCATTGCCATGCGCCCAAACAGTAGTTTTCTCCCTTATATGGGCTATCAGTGTACTCAGAAGAAATTGCACAACAAATTGTATGGTGCAAATTCACCTGTTCCCTTGTGAAAATGCTAAATTTCGGGCTAAAAAACATTTTTGTTGTGAAAATGTGATTTTTTTTATTTTCACGGCTCAACGTAAACTTCTATGAAGCACCTGGGGCTTCAATGTGCAGTCTAGTTTCCAAAATGGTGTGAGTTGTGGGGGATTTTCACTGTTTAGCCACATCAGGGGCTCTCCAAATGCGACATAGAGTCTACTATTTGTTCCAGCAAACAGTCAAATGGCTCTCCTTCCCTTCCGAGCTCTGTCGTGTGCCCAAACATTGGTTTTCCTTAACATATAGGTTATTGGCATGCTCAGGAGAAATTGCAGAATAAATTTTGGAGTCCATTTTTTCCTGTTACCCTTGCAAAAATAAAAAAAAGTTAGGGTTAGGGTTGAGGCTAAAGTTAGGGTTAGGGTTGGGGCTCAAGTTAGGGTTAGGGCTAAAGTTAGGGTTGGGGCTAAAGTTAGGGTTAGGTTTGGGGCTAAAGTTAGGGTTGGTGCTAAAGTTAGGGTTGGGGCTAAAATTAGGGGTAGGGTTGGGATTAGGGTTAGGGGTGTGTTAGAGTTAGGTTTGTGGTTAGGGTTGGGATTAGGGTTAGGGGTGTGTTAGAGTTAAGTTTGTGGCTAGGGTTATGGATAGGGTTGGATTAGGGTTAGGGGTCTGTTGGGGTTAAGGTTGGAGTTAGAATTGGGTAGTTTCCACTGTTTAGGCACATCAGGGGCTCTCCAAACATGACATGTGTCTGATCTCAATTCCAGCTAATTCTGCGTTGAAAAAGTCAAACGGTGCTCCTTCCCTTCTGAATGCGCCCAAACATTGGTTTCCTCCCACATTTGGGGTATCAGCATACTCAGGACAAATTGCACAACAACTTTTGGGGTCTAATTTCTCCTGTTACCCTTGGGAAAATAAAAAATCGGGGGCGAAAAGATCATTTTTGTGAAAAAAGATTTTTTATTTTTATGGCTCTACATTATAAACTTCTGTGAAGCACTTGGGGGTTCAAAGTGCTCACCACACATCTAGATGAGTTACTTAGGGAGTCTACTATCCAAAATGGTGTCACTTGTGGGGAATTTCCACAGTTTAGCCACATCAGGCGCTCTTCAAATGCGACATAGATTCTGCTAATTGTTCCAGCAAATAGTCAAATGGCTCTCCTTCCCTTCCGAGCTCTGTTGTGCGCTCAAACAGTAGTTTTCCTTAACACACAGGGTATTGGTATGCTCAGGAGAAATTGCAGAATAAATTTTGGAGTCTATTTTTTTCTGTTACCCTTGCAAAAAATAAAAAAAAATGGGTCTAAAGTAAAATTTTTGTGAAAAAAGTTTAATAATCATTTTTTTCCACATTCCAAAAATTCCTGTGAAGCACCTGAAGGATTAACAAACTTTTTGAATGTGGCTTTGAGCACTTTCAGGAGTGCAGTTTTTAGAATGGTGTCACTTTTGGGTATTTTTTTATCATATAGACCCCTCAAATATCATGTGGTCTGGTCTCTAAAAAAAAATATTGTTGTAAAAATGAGAAATTGCTGGTCGACTTTTAACCCTTATAGCTTCCTAACAAAAAAAAAATTTTGGCTCCAAAATTGTGCTGATGTAAAGTAGACATGTGGAAAATGTTATTTATTAACTATTTAGTGTGATATATTTCTCTGTTTTAAGGGCAGGAAAATTCAAAGTTGGAAAATTGCGAAATTTACAACATTTTTGCCAAATTTCTGTTTTTTTCACAAATAAAGGCAAATCATATCAAATAAATTTTACCACTATCATGAAGTACGATATGTCACGAGAAAACATTGTCAGAATCACCGGTATCCATGGAAGCGTTCCAGAGTTATTATCTTATAAAGCAGGGGTGGGGAAACTTTTTTCTGCCAAGGGCCATTTGGAATATTATAATAGCGTTTGGGGGTTGTATAAAAATATTAATAATGATGAGCGAGTATACTCGTTGCTCGGGTTTTCCAGAGCATGCTCGGGTGTCCTCCGAGTATTTTGGTGCAGTGCAGTGCAGCCATCTCCCCAGTGCAGCCATCTACCAGTGCAGCCAACTCCACAGTGCACCAATCTCCCCAGTGCAGCCATCTCCCCAGTTCACCCATCTCCCCAGTGCAGCCATCTCCCCAGTGCAGCCATCTCCCCAGTGCACCAACCTCCCCAGTGCAGCCATCTCCCCAGTTCACCCATCTCCCCAGTTCACCCATCTCCCCAGTTCACCCGTCTCCCCAGTGCACCCGTTTCCCCAGTGCACCCATCTCCCCAATGCAGCCATCTCAGTGCAGCCATCTCCCCAGTGCAGCCATCTCCCCAGTGCACCCATCTCCCCAGTGCAGCCATCTCCCCAGTGCAGCCATCTCCCCAGTGCACCCGTTTCCCCAGTGCAGCCATCTCCCCAGAGCAGCCATCTCCCCAGTGCACCCATCTCCCCAGTGCAGCCATCTCCCCAGTGTAGCCATCTCAGTGCAGCCAGGGGTGGGGAAACTTTTTTCTGCCAAGGGCTATTTGGAATATTATAATAGCGTTTGGGGGTTGTATAAAAAATTAATAATGATGAGCGAGTATACTCATTGCTCGGGTTTTCCAGAGCATGCTCGGGTGTCCTCCGAGTATTTTGGTGCAGTGCAGTGCAGCCATCTTCCCAGTGCAGCCATCTACCAGTGCAGCCAACTCCACAGTGCACCAATCTCCCCAGTGCAGCCATCTCCCCAGTTCACCCATCTCCCCAGTGCAGCCATCTCCCCAGTGCAGCCATCTCCCCAGTGCAGCCATCTCCCCAGTGCACCAACCTCCCCAGTGCAGCCATCTCCCCAGTTCACCCATCTCCCCAGTTCACCCGTCTCCCCAGTTCACCCGTCTCCCTAGTGCACCCATCTCCCCAGTGCACTCATCTCCCCAGTGCACCCATCTCCCCAATGCAGCCATCTCCCCAGTGCACCCATCTCCCCAGTGCAGCCATCTCCCCAGTGCACCTGTTTCCCCAGAGCAGCCATCTCCCCAGTGCACCCATCTCCCCAGTGCAGCCATCTCCCCAGTGCAGCCATCTCCCCAGTGCACCCATCTTCCCAGTGCACCTGTTTCCCCAGTGCAGCCATCTCCCCAGAGCTGCCATCTCCCCAGTGCACCCATCTCCCCAGTGCAGCCATCTCATTGCAGCCATCTCCCCAGTGCAGCCATCTCCCCAGTGCAGCCATCTCCCCAGTGCAGCCATCTCCCCAGTTCACCCATCTCCCCAGTGCACCAATCTCCCCAGTGCACCCATCTCCCCAGTGCAGCTATCTCCCCGTGCACCCATCTCCCCAGTGCAGTCATCTCTCCAGTGCAGCCATCTCCCCAGTGCAGCCATCTCCCCAGTGCACCCGTTTCCCCAGTGCAGCCATCTCTCCAGTGCACCCATCTCCCCAGTGCAGCCATCTCCCCAGTGTAGCCATCTCAGTGCAGCCATCTCCCCAGTGCAGCCATCTCCCCAGTGCACCCATCTCCCCAGTGCACCTGTTTCCCCAGTGTAGCCATCTCCCCAGAGCAGCCATCTCCCCAGTGCACCCATCTCCCCAGTGCAGCCATCTCCCCAGTGCAGCTATCTCAGTGCAGCCATCTCCCCAGTGCAGCCATCTCCCCAGTGCACCCATCTCCCCAGTTCACCCATCTCCCCAGTTCACCCGTCTCCCCAGTGCACCCATTTCCCCAGAGCACCAATCTCCCCAGTGCAGCCATCTCCACAGTGCAGCCATCTCCTCGTGCACCCATCTCCCCAGTGCAGTCATCTCACCAGTGCAGCCATCTCCCCAGTGCAGCCATCTCCCCAGTGCACCCGTTTCCCCAGTTTAGCCATCTCCCCAGAGCAGCCATCTCCCCAGTGCAGCCATCTCCCCAGTGCAGCCATCTCCCCAGTGTAGCCATCTCCCAAGTGCAGCCATCTCCCCAGTGCACCCATCTATCCAGTGCCGCCGTCTCCCCAGTGCAGGCTCCGCTCATTACCCCCTCCAGCGCTCATACCCCCGGCCCCCATTCTCTACCCTACTAATTCTGCCCCCCCGGCGATCATTACCCCCCGATGCTCATTCTTCCCCCGGCTCATTCTGCCCCCCACCGCTCATCCCCCCCTCCGTCGCCGCCGTCGTTCATTCACCATCCGGCTCACCTGTGCCGTGGCTTGGTCCGTTCCCTGCTGCTGCATGTGTCATGTCGGACGCTGTTCACACCACAGCATCCGGCAGGCAGAGGTAGTTCCACCTCCAGCCACTCTAGCCTCAGTGGCGCCGGCCTGATCTTCAGGCTCTCGGGGGTTAATCCTGCTGGAGACCAGGTTGGATGGTTAGTCACGCCCACGGTCTTTAAATAGTCATGCTGGCCTATGGGCGTCGCCGATTATAGCTTGTGTTTCATACCAAGTGGTTCCGGTCTGGAGTGGAGGTGTTCAAGAGAGAGAGATTCATATCTGGTGTCGTATGATCCGTCGTTATCCTTTCTCCTTCCCATATTTGTGTTTAGTTGTGCCCTGTTCACATTACTGTTTATTCCTCTGTGTGTGCGGCGCAGTGCAGTTTAAGTTCTCCCTGTCTGTCATTATTTGTGTGGGAGCTTTGGTGGTGACTTCTCACTGGGTGGAGGGTGGAGGGTTAAGTGCAGGGCTGAGCAGGAGATAAGGAAAGGTCGGAGGCTCAGGCATTTGCACCTTCAGCAAACACCCTGGGTTGAGGGTCAGACAGGGTTTCCCCTAGTAAAGGGACACCACAGGGGCCCCGGGTATTTCAGCCTTAGTTGAACTAAGCCCCCGTGACATTATAATCGGCCCACATTTTTTCAGGAGTCCATGGATCCATTAGATTCCATAACCCGCCAGTTGGCGGCGCTGTCCATACAGGTCTCCGAGTTGAATGGGGCAGTTCAGCTGCAGGGCCTGGTAGTAGCAAAGGTGCAAACGGCATCTGCAGGTATCGGTGCAGAGCCGAAGTTTCCGCTGCCAGAACGATTTTCAGGCGATCGCAGCAAATTTGTCGTATTTCGGGAGGCCTGCAAATTATACTTCCGCATGCGGCCAATATCCTCAGGTAATGAGGCCCAGCGAGTAGGGCTGGTGTTGTCATTACTGAGTGGTGACCCCCAAGCATGGGCATTTTCCTTACCACCTGACTCTGCTACATTTCATTCGGTCGATAATGTTTTTTCTGCCCTCGGGCTCATTTACGATGACCCTGACCGACTGGCTCTAGCGGAATCTAAAATCCGCGCCCTCCGCCAGGGGGAGCGCTTGGCAGAAGACTATTGTTCGGAATTTCGCCGCTGGGCTGTAGACACACAGTGGAATGACCCAGCACTGCGGAGCCAGTTTATTCATGGGGTATCAGGGAGGGTGAAACAAGCCCTCCTGATGTATGAGACTCCGGCATCATTGGAGTCTGCCATGAGTTTGGTGATACGTATTGATCGCCGTTTTCGTCAGGGGGCACAGGAGACGCTACCTCTGGGGGAAAACAGAGGTGCAGGTGTGGTTGAAGTAGATGAGTCCCCTGAACCTATGCAGATTGCTGGCGTGGCACAGGTTCAGCCTCGCGCTCCGGGAGTCCGGAAGTCCGGAGCATGTTTCTACTGTGGTAAAGGAGGTCATTATGTTAACGTTTGCCCGGTACTACCTAAGAGGGTCACACCGGCGGAAAACTGTTAAGCTCAGAGGGTATGGAGGAGACCCAACTGAGCGTATGCATATCCTCCATGATGGTATCTCAATGTATGCTCCCTGCCAAGGTTATTGTCGCCGGCAGAGAGCTACCTATATCAGTGTTTGTGGATAGCGGTTCCGCCACCAATCTCATAGATGAGGAGTTTGCACACACCGCCGGGTTTAAGATTGAAAAACTTCCTCACCCCATACAGGTGGTGACCATTAATGCTGTTCCCCTCCCTCAAGGGGAGATTACTGAGTTTGTGGCAGAGGTGAAACTCCACATTGGGGTCCTACATTCTGAGTCGGTTACATGTAGGGTCCTCCGTAATCTCCCAGCTCAAATGGTCCTGGGTTTTCCATGGCTGTCCAGGCACAACCCGGTAATTGATTGGAAAACTCAGGACATAGTACAATGGAGTGGTTTCTGCCAAGACAATTGCTTGGCCACATGTGTGTCCGCCGTGACACCCAGCCTGCCGGAGGGTTTGCAGGATTTCGCGGATGTTTTCTCTGAGAAGGGTTGCTCAGAACTGCCTCCACATAGAGCCTATGACTGTGCTATTAGGTTAAAACCCGGGGCCAAATTACCTAAGGCCAGGATGTTTAATATTTCTGGTCCTGAGAGACAAGCTCTGAAAGACTACATCGCGGAGAGTCTGAGCAAAGGTCACATCCGGCCTTCGTCCTCGCCTGTAGCCGCGGGGTTTTTCTTCATTAAGAAGAAAGATGGGGGGTTACGCCCGTGTCTGGATTTCCGAGAGTTAAACCAGATTACTATCCGTGATCCCTACCCAATGCCGTTGATCCCGGATTTGTTCAACCAGGTAGCGGGGGCAAAATGGTTTTCCAAACTGGACCTCAGGGGGGCGTATAACCTCATAAGGGTCCGTCAGGGGGATGAGTGGAAGACGGCGTTTAACACTCCTGAGGGTCATTTTGAGAGTCTGGTTATGCCGTTTGGGTTGACCACCGCGCCTGCCGTTTTCCAACATTTTATTAATGATGTCTTTGCTCATGTCCTGGGGAGATTTGTGATTGTATACCTGGATGATATCCTCATTTATTCTAGCGATCGGGACACTCATTTGCAGCATGTTAGGCAGGTGTTACAGTTGCTCCGGGAGAACCAGCTCTATGCTAAGCTGGAAAAATGTTTATTTTTTGTCCAGGAGTTGCCCTTTTTGGGATATATTGTGTCCGCAGCTGGTTTTAAAATGGACACCGCTAAGGTGCAAGCGGTGTTGCAATGGGAGAGGCCGGAGAGTCTGAAAGCACTCCAGCGGTTCCTTGGGTTTGCGAATTATTATAGGAAATTTATAAAACACTTTTCGACTGTCGCCAAACCGCTCACGGACATGACAAAAAAGGGTGCCGATCTGGCGAACTGGCCTGAGGTGGCTACACGTGCATTTGAGCGTCTGAAGAATAGTTTTGCTTCAGCCCCCATTCTGGTGCAACCAGACGTGTCTAAACCTTTTGTGGTAGAGGTTGATGCGTCGGAGGTGGGAGTGGGGGCAGTACTGTCTCAAGGCTCGTCCTTGAGCGAGATGCATCCATGCGCCTACTTCTCCAAGAAGTTGTCGCCGGTCGAACGGAATTATGATATCGGCAACAGGGAGTTGTTGGCCATCAAACTGGCTTTTGAGGAATGGCGACACTTCTTGGAGGGGGCGGCTCACCAGGTCACAGTTATCACCGACCATAAGAATCTGCTCTACCTGGAGTCGGCCAAGCGTCTGTCTCCTAGGCAGGCTCGCTGGGCATTGTTTTTTACTCGTTTCAATTTTCTTGTGACGTACCGTCCCGGGGCTAAAAACACCAAGGCGGATGCTTTGTCTAGGTGTTTTCCGGGGGGAGAACCTCGGGAAGAGCCGGTACCCATCCTCCAGAAAGGGGTAGTGGTCTCGGCTCTCACGACTGAGGTAGAGGCGGAGATTGCCGAGGCCCAAGAGGAGGTACCACCAGGACTTCCCGCCAACAAATCATTTGTACCCCTGCATCTTCGGCCTAAGGTATTGAAGGAACACCACGATTCGGTACTGGCTGGTCACCCAGGGGTGAAGGGCACCTTAGAGCTGGTATCGCGTCGTTTCTGGTGGCCCAAAATCCGGCAGGACGTGGTCTCGTACGTGGCAGCTTGCATCACGTGCGCTAGGGCTAAGTCACCCCGAACCCGTCCTGCTGGCACGCTACAGCCTCTGGGGTACCCAATAGGCCATGGACAGAAATCTCCATGGATTTTATCACTGACTTGCCAGCCTCGGCAGGGAACACGGTCATCCTGGTGGTGGTTGACCGTTTTTCAAAGATGGCGCATTTTGTGGCATTGTCCTCTTTGCCCAATGCTAAGACGTTGGCTCAGGTATTTGTGAAGGAGGTGGTCAGACTCCACGGAGTACCGTCTGACATAGTATCTGATAGGGGTACGCAATTTGTGGCGAGGTTTTGGAAAGCTTTTTGCTCAAGGTTGGGGATCAAGTTGTCACATTCATCGGCGTTTCATCCACAGTCTAATGGACAAACTGAGCGCATGAACCAAAATCTAGAACAGTATTTACGATGCTTTGTGTCCGACAACCAGGAGGAGTGGTCTACTTTCCTTCCTCTGGCCGAATTCGCATTAAATAATCACCGCCAAGAGTCATCAGGAGAGTCTCCATTCTTTTGTGTGTACGGTCAACATCCTCAGTTTTGTACCTTACGTCAGGGTGACTCCGGGGGTGTCCCGGAGGAGGATCAGCTAGGAGCCCAATTGTCATCAGTCTGGAGGCGGGTGAAACAGCGTTTGTTGAGCATGAGTGCCAGGTACAAACGGGTGGCTGACAGTAGACGCGTGCCAGGTCCGGACCTGTGTGTGGGTGAATGGGTGTGGTTAGCTACGAAGAACATAAAACTCAAAATCCCTTCTTTAAAACTGGGTCCAAGGTTTATTGGGCCTTTTAGGATTTCTGCCATCATTAACCCAGTAGCTTATCGGTTGGAACTTCCCGCGGTGTACAAGATACACAACGTGTTTCACAGGGCTTTATTGAAAAAGGTGGTAGGCTTGGTGGACACGACGCCGATGCCACCTCCAGTCATGGTGGATGGAGAGTTAGAGTTCGAGGTCGCCAAGGTAGTGGACTCTCGAGTAGTACGCCGTACTCTTCAGTATTTGGTGCACTGGCGGGGGTATGGTCCAGAGGAGAGGTCTTGGGTTCCAGCCTCAGACATACATGCGGATCGGCTGGTCAGTTCTTTTCACCGTCGTCATCCGGACAAGCCGGGTCCTATGAGTCTTGAGGGCCCTGGGGTCCCTCGTAGAAGACGGGGTACTGTCATGTCGGACGCTGTTCACACCACAGCATCCGGCAGGCAGAGGTAGTTCCACCTCCAGCCACTATAGCCTCAGTGGCGCCGGCCTGATCTTCAGGCTCTCGGGGGTTAATCCTGCTGGAGACCAGGTTGGATGGTTAGTCACGCCCACGGTCTTTAAATAGTCATGCTGGCCTATGGGCGTCGCCGATTATAGCTTGTGTTTCATACCAAGTGGTTCCGGTCTGGAGTGGAGGTGTTCAAGAGAGAGAGATTCATATCTGGTGTCGTATGATCCGTTGTTATCCTTTCTCCTTCCCATATTTGTGTTTAGTTGTGCCCTGTTCACATTACTGTTTATTCCTGTGTGTGTGCGGCGCAGTGCAGTTTAAGTTCTCCCTGTCTGTCATTATTTGTGTGGGAGCTTTGGTGGTGACTTCTCACTGGGTGGAGGGTGGAGGGTTAAGTACAGGGCTGAGCAGGAGATAAGGAAAGGTCGGATCATACGACACCAGATATGAATCTCTCTCTCTTGAACACCTCCACTCCAGACCGGAACCACTTGGTATGAAACACAAGCTATAATCGGCGACGCCCATAGGCCAGCATGACTATTTAAAGACCGTGGGCGTGACTAACCATCCAACCTGGTCTCCAGCAGGATTAACCCCCGAGAGCCTGAAGATCAGGCCGGCGCCACTGAGGCTATAGTGGCTGGAGGTGGAACTACCTCTGCCTGCCGGATGCTGTGGTGTGAACAGCGTCCGACATGACAGCATGTGTGTATGTCTCTCTCTTGTGCCGCCAGCGCGGGTATCAGTTCTTCCTGTTTGTGTGTGTGAGCGCGCGATCACCGGTCACGTGGTACCGCTTCCTAAGGTCATGAATATGGGCGCCACGCCTATGAGAGTGGAGTGGCATCCATAGTCATGATCTTAATGAGCGGTACCACGTGTGACCGCGCACTCACACAGGAAGAACACCGCTGGAGGAGGCGAGTATGGGGGGGGCAAATGGCAAATATGGCCTTGCTGAGCACTGATGGGAAAAGCGCGGCACAGTACCGCGCGCACCTCTTAAAGGGCCAGCGGCTAAAAAATGGGGAAAGTGGCTGCGGGCCGCACAAGATGATATGGCGGGCCGTACGTTCCCCACCCCTGTCATAAAGGGACAGTGGTCAGAATTGTAAAAATTGGCCTGGTCATTAACTTGCAAACCATCCTTAGGGGTAAAGGGGTTAATAGGTATCATATCCACAGTTCTAATAATATGAGTTTTCAGAATCAGGGACTGGGAAAACTGATTTTGTGATCATGATCTTTTCTTGCCTCATCTGAAGCTTCAATTACAAAATACAAGAAATCCTAATGAACTATAATTATATATTTATATCTAATTGTTCCTAAACATCTGTGCACGTATAGGGACCTTGACATACAGTAGATACATAGGGCACAGGTCAAAATTAAAATGCCCCTTTGACTACTAAATTAGAAATGTATATAGCTCCTTTGAATGTCAATCAACAGATTGGAATCCCACTGATGGCAGAACATAGTAATGCTCCACTTTCTACATCCATCCTCTGCTTTCTTCTATGCATTTTAAGTCTCTTGTTTCCATTTCTTGCTCATCTGATTTTTAGCAATGCCCTAAAATTTGAATAGCTAGATTACAATTAAGAAATGAAATGCTTTGTGTTTGGTGGTGTCTTTCGCTGAGACTCACCTAGACTTATGGCATTTTATGTGTTTAGCAGACATATTTGATTGGATTTTTGCTGAGTCTATATATAATATTTCTACAACTTTGTGTTGTTTCTTGAAACCATTTTTTTATTATTATTATATATTATTATAGCGCCATTTATTCCATGGCGCTTTACATGTGAGGAGGGGTATACATAATACATACAAGTACAGTAATCTTAAACAATACAAGTCACGACTAGTGTTGAGCATTCCGATACCGCAAGTATCGGGTATCGGCCGATACTTGCTGTATCGGAATTCCGATACCGACTTCCGATATTTTTTCAATATCGGAAGTCGGCATCGGAATCGGAAGTTCAAAGTTGATTTACAGCCTGACGTCATCATGATGCGCGGTGTGTGCGCATCATGATGCGCCGTCATTTCGGGCCTTCCGGGGGTCTCTGCCGGCCTGCCGGGGGGCTGTGCCGGCCTGCCGGGGGGCTGTGTGGACTGCCCGGGGTCTGTACCGGCCTGCCGGGGGGCTGTGCCGGCCTGCCGGTGGTCTGTGCACCCTGTGGGGGTCTGTACCGGCCTGCCGGGGGGCTGTGCCGGCCTGCCGGTGGTCTGTGCACCCTGTGGGGGTCTGTACCGGCCTGCCGGGGGGCTGTGCCGGCCTGCCGGTGGTCTGTGCACCCTGTGGGGGTCTGTACCGGCCTGCCGGGGGGCTGTGCCGGCCTGCCGGGGGGCTGTGCTGATGTCCGGGGGTCTGTGCAAGCATCGTCCGATGGGACTACAAGTCCCATCTGGCGATGCCTGCTACCATGACAGTGATTGACACATTAGCCAATGATGGGACAGTAGTAGTCTCATCATCCGGCTAATGTGTTAAATGTTAAAAAAAAAAATAATAAAAAAAAATACTACATACATACTACATACATACTACATGCATGCTACATGCTACATACATACTACATAACACATATATACTACATACATACTACATACATACTACATGCATGCTACATACATACTACATGCTACATGCATGCTACATACATACTACATGCTACATACATACTACATATATACTACATACATACTACATACATACTACATACATACTACATACATACTACATGCTACATACATACTACATATATACTACATGCATGCTACATACATACTACATGCTACATACATACTACATATATACTACATACATACTACATACATACTACATGCATGCTACATACATACTACATGCTACATACATACTACATAACACATATATACTACATACATACTACATACATACTACATGCATGCTACATACATACTACATGCTACATACATACTACATACATACTACATGCATGCTACATGCATGCTACATACATACTACATGCTACATACATACTACATATATACTACATACATACTACATACATACTACATACATACTACATACATGCTACATACATACTACATGCTACATACATACTACATATATACTACATGCATGCTACATACATACTACATGCTACATACATACTACATATATACTACATACATACTACATACATGCTACATGCATGCTACATACATACTACATATATACTACATACATACTACATACATGCTACATACATGCTACATACATACTGCATGCTACATACATACTACATACATACTACATACATACTACATACATACTACATGCATGCTACATATACACTCACTGGCCACTTTATTAGGTACACCTGTCCAACTGTGTGTTAAGACTTAATTTCTAATCAGCCAATCACATGGTGGCAACTCAGTGCATTTAGGCATGTAGACATGGTCAAGACAATCTCCTGCAGTTCAAACCGAGCATCAGTATGGGGAAGAAAGGTGATTTGAGTGCCTTTGAACGTGGCATGATTGTTGGTGCCAGAAGGGCTGGTCTGAGAATTTCAGAAACTGCTGATCTACTGGGATTTTCACGCACAACCATCTCTAGGGTTTACAGAGAATGGTCCGAAAAAGAAAAAAAATCCAGTGAGCGGCAGTTCTGTGGCCGGAAATGCCATGTTGATGCCAGAGGTCAGAGGAGAATGGGCAGACTGGTTCGAGCTGATAGAAAGGCAACAGTGACTCAAATTGCCACCCGTTACAACCAAGGTAGGCAGAAGAACATCTCTGAACGCACAGTGCGTCGAACTTTGAGGCAGATGGGCTACAACAGCAGAAGACCACACTGGGTACCACTCCCCTCAGCTAAGAACAGGAAACTGAGGCTACAATTTGCACAAGCTCATCGAAATTGGACAGTAGAAGATTGGAAAAACGTTGCCTGGTCTGATGAGTCTCGATTTCTGCTGCGACATTCGGATGGTAGGGTCAGAATTTGGCGTAAACAACATGAAAGCATGGATCCATCCTGCCTTGTATCAACGGTTCAGGCTGGTGGTGGTGGTGTCATGGTGTGGGGAATTTTTTCTGGGCACTCTTTGGGCCCCTTGGTACCAATTGAGCATCGTTGCAACGCCACAGCCTACCTGAGTATTGTTGCTGACCATGTCCATCCCTTTATGACCACAATGTACCCAACATCTGATGGCTACTTTCAGCAGGATAATGCGCCATGTCATAAAGCTCGAATCATCTCAGATTGGTTTCTTGAACATGACAATGAGTTCACTGTACTCAAATGGCCTCCTCAGTCACCAGATCTCAATCCAATAGAGCATCTTTGGGATGTGGTGGAACGGGAGATTCGCATCAGGGATGTGCAGCCGACAAATCTGCGCCAACTGTGTGATGCCATCATGTCAATATGGTCCAAAATCTCTGAGGAATGCTTCCAGCACCTTGTTGAATCTCTGCCACGAAGAATTGAGGCAGTTCTGAAGGCAAAAGGGGGTCCAACCCCTTACTAGCATGATGTACCTAATAAAGTGGCCAGTGAGTGTATACATACTGCATGCTACATACATACTACATGCATGCTACATACATAACACATATATACTACATGCATGCTACATACATACTACATATATACTACATGCATGCTACATACATACTACATGCTACATACATACCACATATATACTACATACATACTACATGCTACATACATACTACATATATACTACATGCATGCTACATACATACTGCATGCTACATGCATGCTTCATACATACTACATACATACTACATGCTACATACATACCACATATATACTACATACATACTACATACAATACATTCATACAATACATACATAGAGATACAGTACATATAACATAGAGTAACATACTTACCAATACTTGTCACATTGTTCCCCGAAGCCATTGTCTTTTACGGAATAAATATTAACATAACAAACCACAAAAATACTCACCCACGATCCGAAGCAGTCCACGAGTGTGTCCCACGACGATCTTGGGTAGAGAACTGCAGCATCAGCTGTTGCTGCCGTTCTCTACGGGCTGCAGGAATCCAATGACGGAAGGTAGGTATCCTTCCGCACTGTATTCCTCCGCCACTTAAAAAAAAAAAAAGTTCTTAGTCTCACTTTATGCCATTGCTGCGTGGGAATTTCCCACACAGCAATGGCATAAAGTGAGACTAGGGACTTTTTTTTTTTTAAGTGGCGGAGGAATACAGTGCGGAAGGATACCTACCTTCCGTCATTGGATTCCTGCAGCCCGTAGAGAACGGCAGCAACAGCTGATGCTGCAGTTCTCTACCCAAGATCGTCGTGGGACACACTCGTGGACTGCTTCGGATCGTGGGTGAGTATTTTTGTGGTTTGTTATGTTAATATTTATTCCGTAAAAGACAATGGCTTCGGGGAACAATGTGACAAGTATTGGTAAGTATGTTACTCTATGTTATATGTACTGTATGTCTATGTATGTATTGTATGAATGTATTGTATGTAGTATGTATGTAGTATATATGTGGTATGTATGTAGCATGTAGTATGTATGTAGTATGTATGTAGCATGCATGTAGCATGCAGTATGTATGTAGCATGCATGTAGTATATATGTAGTATGTATGTAGCATGTAGTATGTATGTAGTATATATGTGGTATGTATGTAGCATGTAGTATGTATGTAGCATGCAGTATGTATGTAGCATGCATGTAGTATATATGTAGTATGTATGTAGCATATATGTAGTATGTATGTAGCATGTAGTATGTATGTAGCATGCAGTATGTATGTAGCATGCATGTAGTATATATGTTGCATGCATGTAGCATATATGTAGTATGTATGTAGCATATAGTATATATGTAGTATGCATGTTGCATGCATGTAGTATATATGTAGTATGTATGTTGCATGTAGTATGTATGTAGCATGCAGTATGTATGTAGCATGCATGTAGTATATATGTAGTATGTATGTAGCATATATGTAGTATGTATGTAGTATGCATGTAGTATATATGTAGTATGTATGTAGCATATATGTAGTATGCATGTTGCATGCATGTAGTATATATGTAGTATGTATGTTGCATGTAGTATATATGTAGTATGAATGTAGCATGTATGTAGTATGAATGTAGCATGTATGTAGTATGCATGTTGTATGTATGTAGCATGTAATTTTTTTTTTAATTTTTTTTTACATTCAACACATTAGCTGGATGATGGGACTACTACTGTCCCATCATTGGCTAATGTGTCAATCACTGTCATGGTAGCAGGCATCGCCCGATGGGACTTGTAGTCCCATCGGACGATGCCTGCACAGACCCCCGAAGCCGGCACAGCCCCCCGGCAGGCCGGCACAGCCCACCGGAGCCTGCACAGCCCCCCGGCAGGCCGGCACAGACCACCGGAGCCTGCACAGCCCCCCGGCAGGCCGGCACAGCCTCCCGGCAGGCCGGCACAGCCCCCCGGCAGGCCTGCACAGACCACCGGAGCCTGCACAGACCCCCTGGCAGGCCGGCACAGCCCCCCGAAAGGCCCGTACAGACCCCAGAGAGGCTGTACAAGGGAAAAACAGGATTTTTCTTATTCCGATACCGGAAGTCCCATAGACTTGAATGGGACTTCCGGTATCGGAATCGGCGATACCGATACTTTTTTTTAAGATCGGCCGATCCATTCCGATCCGATACTTTGAAGTATCGGACGGTATCGCTCAACTCTAGTCACGACTGGTACAGGATGAGAGAGGACCCTGCCTGCAAGGGTTCACAATCTACAAGGGATGGGTGAGGATACAGTAGGCGAGGGTAGAGCTGGTCGTGCAGCGGTTTGGTGGATCGGTAGTTACTGCAGGTTGTAGGCTTGTCGGAAGAGGTAGGTCTTCAGGTTCTTTTTGAAGGTTTCCATGGAAGTCGAGAGTCTGACATGTTGTGGTAGAGAGTTACAGAGTAGGGGGGATGCACGGGAGAAGTCTTGTATGTGATTGTGGGAAGAGGAGATAAGAGGGGAGTACAGAAGGAGATCTCGTGAGGATCGGAGGTTTCGTGCAGGTAAGTACTGGGAGACGAGGTCACAGATGTATGGAGGACTCAGGTTGTGGATGGCTTTGCATGTCATGGTTAGGGTTTTGAACAAGAGTCTTTAGGTAATGAGGAGCCAGTGCAGGGATTGACAGAGAGGAGAGGCCGGGGAATAGTGGGGGGACAGGTGGGTTAGTCGGGCAGCAGAGTTTAGAATAGATTGGAGGGGTGCGAGAGTGTTAGCGGGAAGGCCACAGAGCAGGATGTTGCAGAAGTCAAGGCAGGAGATGATGAGGGCATGGACTAGGGTTTTTGCAGATTCTTGGTTGAGGAATGTACGGATCCGTGAAATATTTTTGAGTTGAAGTTGGCAGGAAGTGGAAAGGGCTTGGATATGTGGTTTGAAAGAGAGATCAGTGTCAAGGATAACCCCGAGGCAGCGAGCTTGTGGGACTGGCGAGAGTGGGCAGCCGTTTACTTTAATGGATAGGTCTGTTGGGAGGGTCACGTGAGATGGGGGAAAGATGATTAATTCTGTTTTGTCCGTATTACGTTTTAAAAATCTAGTGGAGAAGAAGGATGAAATAGCAGACAGACATTGAGGGATTCTGTTTAGTAGGGATGTGATGTCTGGTCCAGAGATGTAGATCTGTGTGTCATCAGCATAGAGGTGATAATGAAAGCCGTGAGATTGTATGAGCTGTCCAAGGCCAAAGGTGTAAATGGAGAAGAGCAGGGGCCCTAGGACTGAACCTTGCAGGGCTCCGACAGATAAGGGGTGCGGTGAAGAGGTGGTGGGCAAGTGGGAGACGCTGAATGTCTAGTCTGTTAGGTATGAAGCAATCCAAGATAGGGCCAAGTCTGTGATACCAAGAGATGAGAGGGTCTGTAGTAATAGGGAATGGTCCACTGTGTCAAAGGCAGAGGACAGGTCCAGGAGGAGGAGGACAGAGTTGTGTCACTTGGCCTTGGCGGCTAGTAGGTCATTGGTGACCTTAGTTAGGACGATTTCAGTTGAGTGGTGTGGCCGGAAGCCAGATTGTAATCGGTCAAGAAGGGAGCAGAAAGAGATGTGGGAGGACAGTTCAAGATGGATGTGTTGTTCCAGTAGTTTTGAGACATAGGGGAGAAGTGATATAGGGCAATAGCTAGATACAGAGGATGGGTCAAGAGAGGGCTTTTTGAGGATAGGTGTGATTGAGGCATGTTTAAAGCGTGAGGGGAAAACACCAGTTGTTAGAGATAGGCTGAAGAGGTGGGTTAGGGTTGGGATGAAGACTGTGGTGAGGTTTGAGATGAAGTGGGATGGGATCGGGTCAAGTGCACAGGTAGTGAGATGTGATCTTGAGAGTAGAGTGGAGAGTCGATCTTCTGTAATGGTGGAGAAGATGGTTTTGGAGGAGGAGGGCAGGGCAGTTAGGAGGAAGGGCACTGGGGGTTGTTGACCAAGACTGTCTCTGTTGTCATCAATCTTCTCCTTGAAAAATGAGGCAAAGTCTTCAGCTGAGATGAGTTGGGAGGGAGGAGGTGAGAATTGAAGGTGTTGAATAACTGTTTAGGGTTGTGAGACAGGGAGGATATGAGAGAAGAGAAGTAGTTTTGTTTTGCTGCAGCAAGTGTGTCCTTGAAAGTAGAGTTGAGCGAAACAGGTCGGTCAGATTCAAAAATCGCCGACTTTCGCCAAAGTCGGGTTTTGCCGATCGAAACCCGACCCTAGCGTGAGGTCGGCCATGAGGTCGCCGATCAGCGCGCCAAAGTTGCGTTTCAAATGATGCTTTCAGCGCCTTTTCTCGCCCAATGATGGAGGACGCACAGTGTGGGCAACGCGATGACATGCGCAGCGGCCAGCACCATCTTAGAGAAGGGCATTGAAGTGATTGGCTGGCTTTGTGTGGCATCACAGTGGGTATAAAAGGCTGTGAACGCCGACCGCCATCTTACTTCTGCCGATCTTACAATACGGAGAGGTGCTGCTGCTGATTCTGAACATTGAGAGCGTTAGGAAGGGAAGAAGAAAAAAAAACCTGCTTCTGCTGATAGCGCTTTTCACTGTACAGTTAGTGTGCAGTGAAAGGGGAGGATTTTTGTTGTGTTCAGCAGCGCTGGTGGTGATTAGGCTGCCTTTTAAGGCTACCTGCATTGCTATGTGCACACTACTGTTCAACCTGCTTTTTTGAAAGCACTCCAAATTTTATTATTTTGTCCTGGTGAGTTACTGAGCGTTCATTTTTTCACACATCGTCTAGCGGTGTATGCTCCTCATACACTACCGTGTACCGGCTGGTATCACAGACAAATAGAAGCTATCTGGGTGTGACTCTGGAAGAAAAAGCCGAGGAGTTTGTCCATTTTTCCAGACCTACACCTTAGAGTTGTGTCCGTTTTTCAAACAGTTTCTTATATCTGCTGTTTGATTACAGTCAAAACTAGACAGAGACAGCGTGTGTCAGTCCATATACAAATACATGGAGCTTGATAATTTTCCATACAGACACCGTGTAGCGGTGTACGCTCCTCACGTACTAGCATGTACCGGCTGGTATCACGGACAAATAGAAGCTATCTGGGTGTGACTTTGGAAGAAAAAACCGAGGAGTTTGTCCGTTTTTCCAGACCTACACCGTAGAGTTGCGTCCGTTTTTCAAACAGTTTCGTATATCTGCTGTTTGATTATGGTCAAAACTAGACAGAGACAGCGTGTGTCAGTCTGGTTAAAAATACACGGAGCGTGACAATTTTCCTTACACACATCGTATAGAGCTGTCCGATTCTCCAACAGTATTGTATATCTGCCGTTCGCATTACAGTCACTTTTATACCTTGTCAGCGTGTGTGTGTGACACTCCGTAAATACATATACGGAGATTGTTAGTTGCACAAAAATCGTATACCGCTGTACACTTCTGATACAGTTCCGCATATCTGCTTGTTGGATTACGGTCCAATACATACTGTGAGAGCGTCTGTGACTAACTTAATATATACGTTTAATACACCTTACACAGCTGGACGCTCCTCATACAGTACCATCTCTCTGCTGGTATTTTTGGTACATTTTCCCAAACATGAGGAAGTATGGTGGAAGAGGCCGCGGACGGGGGCAGGGGGACGTAGCTGGTACTGATGGTGCATCGGCTGGTTCTGGCAAAAGCACAATAGCAGCTAAGGCAGGAGGTGTTGAGCCTGCGTCATCCTCTGGCCCAAGAAGGCCTATAAGGTTGCCTTTTCTTGGAGTAGGAAAACCGCTTTTAAAGCCAGAGCATCAGGAACAGGTTTTGGCATACATTGCCGAAACAGCCACCTGCTCTATTGCCTCTTCTTCTGAACGGTCGAAACCTGCAAGCACGGAGTTGTCAGTGCAGGGTTCTGGTCATAAAAAACCCCTTTCCTTGTGTCCTTCACCCCAACCAAAAGTTAAGGATGCGGCAGCCCACACTTCAGATTACTCTATGGAGCTCTTTTCACAAAACATGCCTGGGTTATCCAGTCAAATCCTGAATTCCCCAGTCCAAGATGAATCTTACATGCAGTGCACTGATGCACAGCAACTGATAGAAGATTCTTCTGGTACATTGACCCACAGCAATACATTGCCCTCGCAGTCTATTGAGCCAGAATCTGACCCTGATGAAACCCAGGTGCCCCTTCCCGCATACTATACCACCTTACACGGTGACACAGAGGAAGGTAAAGAGGAAGGTGCAGATGACTTTGAAGAGGAGGTGATGGATGACCCAGTTCTGGACCCGGATTGGCATCCTTTGGGGGAGGAGGGTGGTGCTGGCAATAGTTCAGATAAGGAGAAGGATCCGCAGAAAGCATTGACATCGCAGCAGCGGTTATCTAGCAGGCCCGTAGCTGTCCTAAAACATGGAACAAAAACTAAAAGAGTTGCAGGACAGCTTGACCAGATGGTCAACTTAGCACAGTGTGCAAGGCCAGAAAATGTTTACCATAGTATGAAGAGTGCAGTGTGGCACTTCTTTGTCCAAAATCCTACTGATGAGGCAAAGGTTACCTGTATCAAGTGCGGAAGGACCTTTAGCCAAGGTAAACAACTCAGAAATTTGAATACCAGTTGCATGCTTAGACATTTAATCAACATGCACATGCAAGCGTGGACGGACTACAAAACCTCAGGTAGCACATGTGCACCTGCTCCGACTGAAGGTAGCCAACAACGCTCCATCGCTACCCCCACTGTAAGACCACCGCCACCATTAAGCACACCACCAGCACTAAATGTGGAGGTATCGTCGCAAGGCCAAAGCACTCAGGGAATCACAGTGGTTTTGAAACACAAAACTGAATCTAGGCCATCACCACCAATACCATCACCAACCCCCTCTCACTCCATCCGGTCCACCGCTACTTCCCCCATATGCAGCTCTCCAGTCCAGCTCACCCTACCAGACACTCTGAGTAGGACAAGATAGTATTCATCCTCTCATACGCGTACACTCTGTTTGAACGCCTACATTGCCAAACTAATCTCATTAGAGATGATGCCCTATCGTTTGGTTGAAAGTGAAGCTTTCCGCGACCTCATGGCCTACGCTGTCCCATGCTATGACCTACCCAGTCGGCACTTCTTTTCTCGAAAAGCCATCCCTGCCCTCCACCGGCATGTGAAAGACCACATTGTCCATGCACTAAAACAGTCAGTGAGTGGAAAGGTGCACCTCACAATGGATGCATGGACCAGTAGGCATGGCCAGGGCCGTTACGTGTCCATCACTGCGCACTGGGTTAATGTGGTGGATGCAGGCTCCACTGGGGACAGCGGCGGTGGAACAGTGCTGCCTAGCCCACGGTATAGGAAACAGTTGGCTGTAGGCTTTCGCTCCTCCTCCTTGTCTATCAGCGAAAGCTCATCCACAGAGCGCAGCCGCACGAGCACTACATCCGCAGCTGGCAGTGTTGCACACGAGGTGTCCCACTATCGAACAGCTAGTGATAAGCGTCAGCAGGCTATGTTAAAGATGATGTCTTTGGGCGACAACAGACACACCGCGGAGGTACTGGCCGACTACTTGCAGCCACAAACAGAGTCATGGCTGGGCAGTCCACATCTTGAGGCAGGCAAGGTAGTCAGTGATAACGGCCGTAATTTTGTGGCAGCCATAGCCCGTGCAAAACTCACACACATACCTTGCCTGGCTCACACTTTGAACCTGGTGGTGCAGTGCTTCCTTAATAATTATCCGGAGTTAACAGCCCTGCTCCATAAGGTGCGAAGACTGTGCTCGCACATCCGTCGCTCGGCCGTACACTCCAGTCGTATGCAGAAGCTGCAACGATTGCTCCACCTCCCCAAGCACCGCCTAATCATAGACGTTGCAACAAGGTGGAACTCCACCCTGCACATGGTTGAGAGGCTGTGCGAACAGAGGCAGGCTGTAATGCATTTGTGGGAGGATATATGGACAGGCAGTTTGAGGGAAGACATGGAATTGTCTGGTATGCAGTGGTCAAAGCTGAAAGACCTCTGTAAAGTCCATCAGTGTTTTGAGGAATGCACACAGCTGGTAAGCACAGACAACGCCATCATAAGCATGAGCATCCCACTTATGCGTCTGCTCATGCAAAGTTTGAAGCACATTAAGGATCAGGCGTCTGAAGCGGAGGAGGAAGAGGGAAGCCTTGATGACAGTCAGCCATTGTCTGGTCATGGAACTGTCCTGGACGAGTTGGAGGAAGGAAGAAGAGGAGGAGGATGAAGATGAGGGGGATGATTATTTTGGGCAGGAGGATGTTTATCAGGGGCAAGAGAAAATGTTGGCGTTCCAAGGTCAGGGACAGTGTTTGTACGTGACTGTAGGGATGTGGCTTTGCCAGAAACTGCTCCTCCACCCACCACGGGCAGTGCATTATTGACACCTGGAACATTGGCCCACATGTGCGATTATGCCTTGCGGATCCTAAAAAGGGACCCCCGCATTGCCAAAATGATGAGGGATGACGACTACTGGCTGGCCAGCATCCTCGATCCACGCTACAAATTCAAATTACACAACATCATGCCACAGGAGAACCTAGAGATAATATTGGCAAACAAACAAGCAACTCTGGTAAACCGTTTGTTTGAGGCTTTCCCAGCACACAGCAGCGGTGCTGGTTCTCCCACGAGCCGTAGTGGGCACAATGGAAGAGGTGTTCGTGGTGCACACAGCAGAAGTGGCATTGGAGACAGGGGTTTAATGACCATGTTGTGGAATGATTTCTCAAGTACCGCTCACACGACTGTTAATACTGCATTGATTAAAAGTGACAGGAGGCAGCAGTTGACAACTATGGTAACAAACTACTTTTCCTCCCATATCGATGTTCTCCCTCACAGGTCATTCTCCCTTGACTATTGGGCCTCTAAACTGGACGCCTGGCCTGAATTGGCACAATATGCCTTACCGGAGCTCGCTTGTCCTGCTGCTAGTGTGTTATCTGAAAGAGTCTTCAGTGCTGCTGGATCAATCCTGACAGAAAAAAGGACCCGTCTGTCAACCCAAAATGTTGATGATCTAACCTTCATTAAAATGAACCATGCATGGCTTTCAAAGGATTTTGTCCCGCCTTCCCCTGATGACACATAGGTTACCAGAAAAGTGCCTCGGTTTTTTCCTCCTCTTCCTCGGACTTGCCCAATTACGCCCTTTGCAGCAGCTGAATGTCCAGCCAACACATCTACATATGCCAATTTTTAAACCTCCCTAACTGGGCTGCCCACCCCTCCCCCAACGGCTGGGGTCAAGACCTGGCACACCCGGGCAAGTGCTGTTGCTCTGAACAGGTGGATGGGCCCACTGATGGCCGACAGCAATGGCACAGGGCCCCTCATAGTACAATATAGTGTCTCAGATGGTGGAAGGGCCCACTCGCCATCAGACACACCAGTGTTATGAATGGGTCACCGAGGAGGAAAAAACTTAAACAAGCTAAGCCCAGAAAAACCAGAGAGATTAGTAACTATGAAGATTGCAGATCCCTGATCCTAACCACAAAACTAGCAGCAGCCGTGGAGCGTACCTACGATGAACCTAGACGCCTCGCCACGGCCGGAGGACTAAATAAGCCTAAAGCAAGAAAGGGGAAAACTAACTGCCCCAGAGCAGACCCCAAAGGAATAGACAGCCCCCACACATGCATTGACGGTGAAACAAGATGAAAACACAAACACAGGCAGGAAAATAGGCTGAGCAAACGATGGGGCCCAAACTAACCAGAAAGGAGAGGAAAGGAAAGACACTGTCTGCAATCTGCCCAAAACCCTACAAAATAATGTCCAACACTTCCGATAACAAAATTAACCCTGTAGTCACTAGACTTCGCCCACTATATCAGCACTCTGAAATATTCTGACACAGAGCAAAAAGAGGCCAATCTAATAAGGGACAAAAAGCAAATTGGCAAATACAGATAAAGAGTGGAAATTCAGCACAGCCCCAGCCGGGGCTGGCTGACCACACAAAAAACTGAATAGAACAGCAAAATCAAGTGTGAACATTAGCAGAAAAACTTAGCTTGAGCTGACTGGAACAGAGCTGAGAACCAAGACCTGACAAGCAGAAGGAATCACCAGCACCAGAGTAGGGCGTCGGCTGTCTTAAATCCAATCTAAGATTCCTGAGGTCCAATCGTCATCCTCATTATCAGGTGGCAGATCTCTACTGATTAAATCAGCCTCACTACCTCCTGTTACCACCAGAGGGAGCCTGGAAGGAGAACTCACAACTGGTAGACCAGAAAATGAACTCACAACAGTACCCTCCCCTTGAGGAGGGGTCACCAAACCCTCATCCACGCCACCAGGCCGATCAGGATGGGCCCAGTGAAAAGCACGAACCAATCTATTGGCATGAATATCAGAGGCAGAGACCCAAGAATTATCCTCCTGGCCATAACCCTTCCATTTGACCAAATACTGGAGTCTCCGTCTAACCAAACGAGAATCCAATATTTTCTCTACCTCATATTCCACATTGCCTTCCACCAACACAGGGTCAGGAGGTGCTGCCATAGGAACCACTGGCTCAACAAACCTCTTCAACAGAGATTTGTGAAATACGTTATGGATCTTGAACGTAACTGGAAGACCCAATCGAAAAGAAACAGGATTAAGAATCTCCAAAATCTTATAAGGTCCAATAAATCTTGGCTTAAATTTTGGAGATGCAACCTTCATAGGAATATTCTTAGACGACAACCAAACCATATCACCCACTTTAAACCGGGGACCAATAGTCCTATGCTGGTTGGAAAGTCGCTGGGCCTTTTCCTGAGAGTGACAAATTATCCACCACTTGGTCCCATATCTGCTGCATTCTCTCAACCACAGTGTCCACACCAGGGCAGGACGAAGATTCCACTTGCCCTGCAGAGAATCGAGGATGAAACCCAAAATTACAGAAAAAGGGTGACATCAAAGTGGCAGAACTAGCTCTACTGTTCAGTGCGAATTCAGCCAAGGGCAAAAATGAGACCCATTCATCCTGATCAGCAGATATAAAACATCTTAAATAAGACTCCAAGGTCTGGTTTGTTCTCTCAGTCTGTCCATTGGTCTGGGGATGAAACGCGGAGGAGAAGGATAACTGAATTCCCAGACTGGAACAAAAGGCTTTCCAGAATCTGGAAACAAACTGAACTCCTCTGTCGGACACAATGTTCTCAGGAATCCCATGTAACCGAACCACCTGTTGTAAAAACAAGGGTACCAACTCAGCGGAAGATGGCAACTTTGGGAGTGGTACAAGATGGACCATCTTCGAAAATCTATCACAAATCACCCAGATAACAGTCATTCTATGAGAGACAGGAAGATCAGAAATAAAATTCATTGAGATATGGTCTATGGCCTCTTAGGCACCGGCAAGGGCATCAGCAACCCACTAGAACGAGAACAGGGTTTAGACCGAGAACAAGTCCCACAGGACTGTACAAAATTCCTGACATCACGAGATAAGGCAGGCCACCAAAAGGACCCACTCACCAAATCTCTGGTACCAAAAATACCTGGATGACCAGCCAATGCGGAGCAATGAATTTCAGATATCATTCTCTTTCTCCACTGGTCAGGAACATACAATTTTCCCATAGGGCAACGCTCAGGTTTATCCTCCTGAAATTCCTCCAGGGCATGTCACAAATCGGGCGAAATGGCAGAAATAACTACCCCCTCACCTAGGATGGTAGTAGGCTCGGTCACATTAAGAAAATCGGCAAAGAAAATCCTCGAAAGGGCGTCTGCCTTAACATTCTTAGTGCCCGGAAGAAAAGAGACCACAAAATTAAAGCACTTGAAAAACAAGGCCCATCTAGCCTGTCTGGGATTCCAGAGTTTGGCCGACTCCAGATAAATCAGATTCTTGTGATCGGTGAGGACCACAACTTGATGTCTAGCTTCCTCCAACCAATGTCTCCACTCCTCAAATGCCCATTTCATGGCCAACAATTTCCCACGTCATAGCTGCGTTCAGATGGGGAGAACTTTCGAGAAAAGAAGGCACAGGGATTCATCTTAGAAGTCACAGGGTCTTTTTGGGACAAAACAGCTCCTGCACCAATCTCAGAAGCATCTACCTCCACCTGAAATGGAAGTGAGACATCAGGTTGCCATAAAACTGGAGCAGAAGTGAATCTCCGCTTAAGCTCCTGAAATGCTGAGACAGCCTCAGGAGACCAATTCAGCACATCAGCGCCCTTCTTGGTCAGATCAGTCAGTGGTTTGACAATACCAGAAAAATTACCTATAAATTTACGATAGAAATTAGCAAAACCCAAAAACTTCTGGAGGGCCTTCAAAGAAGTAGGCTGAATCCAATCATAAATGGTCTGTACCTTGGCCGGGTCCATTTCAACAGTCAATGGAGACAAGATAAATCCCAAAAATGAAATCCTCTGTACACCAAAGAGGCATTTTGATTCCTTAACAAACAGGGAATTCTCCCTCAAAATCCGGAACACAGTCCGGACGTGTTCCACATGAGAATCCTAATCAGTAGAAAAGATCAAAATATCATCCAGATAGATGATCAAAAACTTATCCACAAAGTCACTGAAAATATCATTCATAAAGAACTGGAAGACAGAAGGGGCATTAGTGAGCCCAAAAGGCATCACCAGGTACTCAAAATGTCCCTCCGGAGTATTAAACGCCGTCTTCCATTCATCCCCGTGCTTGATGCGAAAAAGATTAAACGCCCCCCTGAGGTCAAGCTTAGTAAACCAGCAGGCACTCTTAACTCTGTAGAATAAATCAGACTTCAGAGGTAACGGGTACTGATATTTAACCATCATCTTGTTAAGGGAACGATAATCAATACACGGTCTTAATGAACCATCTTTCTTGGCCACAAAAAAAACCCCAGCACCTAAAGGTGACGAGGATGGTCTAATATGAACCTTCTCCAATGACTCCTTAATATAGGATCGCATAGCATCATGTTCGGGTACTGATAAGTTGAAAAGCCGACCCTTGGGAAATTTACACCCAAGCATCAACTCAATTGCACAGTCATAACTCCTGAGGAGGCAAAGATGCAGACTTACTCTCACTAAATACATCAGAAAAATCGGCCAGATAATCAGGAATATCATGAGACCGAGGAGAGGTGGAGAAAACAGGAGTGTCCCTAAGAACACACTGACAACCCCAACTCACCACAGACACAGATTCCAAATCCAAAACTGGATTATAAGTTTGCAACCAGGGAAAACCCAGAACAATAGTATCATGCAAATTATGCAGCACAAAAATTTACAACTTTCTTGGTGGTCTGGGGTAACTCGCATTATCACCTGGGTCCAAAACTGAGGTTTATTCTCCGCCAAAGGAGTAGCATCAATACCCCTCAAAGGAATAGGCGTCCGCAGAGGCGTCATGGAAAAACCACAACGTTTAGCAAAGTCCAAATCCATCAGATTCAACGCTGCTCCTGAATCCACAAAAGCCTTAGTGGAAAACGTGGATAAGGAGCAGATCAGAGTAATTGCCAAAAGGAACTTAGGTTGTACACTGCCCACAGCAAATGTGTGTGCAAAACGTTTCTCTCGTTTAGGGCAGACAGAAATAGTATGAGAGGCATCTCCACAGAAAAAACACAGTTTATTACGCCTTCTAAACTCCTGATGTTGCGCCCTAGACAAAACCCATCACATTGCATAGGTTCAGACGTTTGTTCAAAAGGTGGCAGCGCCTCCCGTGTAGTTTTACGTTCACGTAAACGCTGATAAACTTGAATGGCTAATGACATAGAATCATCCAGACCAGAGGGAACAGGAAATCCCACCATAACAACCTTTACGGTCTCTGATAAACCCTTCCAAAAGAAAGCTGCCAAGGCACCATCATTCCATGTAGTAAGGACCGCCCACTTTCGGAATTTTTGACAGTATAACTCTGCAGAATCCTGACCCTTGTTTAATGCCAACAGGGTTCTCTCAGCTTGATCGACAGCATTAGGTTCATCATACAACAACCACAAGGATTGAAAAAATGCATCCACATTAGTCAGAATAGGATTTTCAGGTGTCAGAGAAAAAGCCCAATCCTGGGGATCGCCGCGCAGCAAGGAGATGACAATTTTAACCTGCTGCACAGAGCTCCCCGATGAGTTAGGCTTCAAGGCAAGAAATAATTTACAATTATTCTTAAAATTCAGAAATTTAGACCGATCCCCAGAAAACACATCAGGAGTAGGGATCTTAGGTTCAGCAGCATGTGACTGAATGAGGTAGGTGGAAATTCCCTGCACTTCATCAGCAAGTTGCTCCACACGATCAGACAATTGCTTAATCTCCATTAGGGAAAAAAAAATCCTCCTACGGCCCCAGAGAAAAAGAGGAGAAAATACATATAAAAAAAATCTGACACTTTTTTTTTAACAATTCTTTCCTGCTTTTGAGTACCCTAGAATCTGCGGTATGGCTGGTGATTCTGTTATGAATGGGTCACCGAGGAGGAAAAAACTTAAACAAGCTAAGCACAGAAAAACCAGAGAGGTTGGTCACCATGCAGATTGCAGATCCCTGATCCTAACCACACAACTAGCAGCAGCCGTGGAGCGTACCTACGATGAACCTAGACACCTCGTCACGGCCGGAGGACTAAATAAGCCTAAAGCAAGAAAGGGGAAAACTAACTGCCCCAGAGCAGACCCCAAAGGAATAGACAGCCCCCACACATGTATTGACGGTGAAACAAGATGAAAACACAAACATAGGCAGGAAAATAGGCTGAGCAAACGTTGGGGCCCAAACTAACTAGAAAGGAGAGGAAAGGAAAGACACTGTCTGCAATCTGCCCAAAACTCTAAAAATAATGTCCAACACTTCTGATAACAAAATTAACCCTGAAGTCACTAGACTTCTCCCACTATATCAGCACTCTGAAATATTCTGAGACAGAGCAAAAAGAGGCCAATCTAATAAGGGCCAAAAAGCAAATTGGCGAATACAGATAAAGAGTGGAAATTCAGCATAGCCCCAGCCGGGGCTTGCTGGCCACACAAAAAACTGAATAGAACAACAAAATCAAGTGTGAACATTAGCAGAAAAACTTAGCTTGAGCTGACTGGAACAGAGCTGAGAACCAAGACCTGACAAGCAGAAGGAATCACCAGCACCAGAGTAGGGCGTCGGCTGTCTTAAATCCAATCTGAGATTCCTGAGGTCCATTCGTCATCCTCATTATCAGGTGGCAGATCTCTACTGATTAAATCAGCCTCACTACCTCCTGTTACCACCAGAGGGAGCCTGGAAGGAGAACTCACAACTGGTAGACCAGAAAATGAACTCACAACACACCAGCGTATTATGAGGGGCCCTGTGCCAGTACCGTCGACCATGATTGTGCCCCCCCTGCTTGGTCATGGCCACAGCACTTGCAAGTTGCAATACTTACCTCTCCCTGCTCCACTGCTGTGTAGTCTGGGCAGTTAAATCCTTCACAGGGATGGCCACTAGAAATTTGGTGTATTGATCAATGATGGTTAAGATGTAGCTATGGCCTGTCCTGCTGGCCTCTACCTTCAGATGATCAATGGCTACCATTTGAAATGGACGTCAACTTACAATCGAATGCAGTCGTGGTTTATGATCACCTTTCACAGTTGTGATAGTCACAGACGTGTGACATTCCTGCCACCATTTTTCAATGCCTCCTCTCATGTCAATCCAATAGAATCGCCTACGGTCTGTGGCTTTAGTCTTTTGCATTCCAAAATGACCAGACACATCATGATAGGCAGTGAGGACCATGGGTACATCTCTCCCTGTGATCACAATTTGATGGAGATGAGTAACGGTCATGTGATCCACGCTACTGCGATAAAGCAATCCTTTCTTCACAAAGAACCTTTTTTGCTTTCTCCACAGACACAGTAATTGAGGGTCTGCATCGCCTCTGCAACATCTTGCCCACGATGAGTAATTCCAAAATTTCTGCTAACACTCGACTTTGCGTCTATACTTGTATCCATGTAGTTTCCAGTAGCGGAGATTCTTGACTGGCTTACTGAGATTGAAATATATACGAAGATTTAAAAGTACCACAACACTGTATACTGGTGTATGCTATTTATACCTTTCCGTTTTTCTACTTTTTTAATTCTGGTGTAAACATAGTGAGCCTGTGAGTGCCTGTGTCTGACTTCGGAAGTATAGATGGAAATTTAACCCTTGACTGGGCACACCTGGTATGTGCTGATACAGTACCTTGTTTAAAAAATTTGTATTAAGGTATCATCTGTAGGATAACCAACTGTGGGGGGGACCCTCTTCTTGCCACAGACAAACATGAGACTGAGACAGAGTTTGTTTTGAACAGGTCCGTTTTTAGTGCCCATCCTTCTGTCGACAACAGCAATTCACCACAGCCGTTTCACATTTCTCTGTACACAGGCCCCGGTACCTTGACTTCCTTTGTAACTATAATCGTGGTGTCCTATGTGGCTCTTCCACTGTGGCTGGCCTAGGCCCAACCACCACAGCGCTGCACCAGTCTGAGCACACCGTCCGTATAATAGCCCCAGGCCGTCTTCGTCTGCGGCTACCATCCTCTGGGCCACCCCCCCGTGACCGCCTCAACTGTCAGTCCTCTCTGGAGCCTTTCCACTGTCTCTATTTCCTCAGCAGAACTTCCTCTTTACTGTGCTCCCTTCGCTGACTGACTCTTCCAGAACCTTCTGTTAGAGTGTTAGCGACTCCTGGAGTGGACCCTCTGGGTCGCGGCACCAACCCTCCCAGGGCGAGCTAGCCTAGTGAGGACCACCCCCTATACAGGGAGTGTCAGGAGCAAGCCCCAGGGGATACGATACCACGACTGCTGGCACCAGGCGGCCAGCTCACAGGAGATACGAGACTGTGTGACTGGAGGGTGCAGGATACTAGGGAACACAGGAGAGTACACGGGAGTGCGCTGAGTACAGGGTAGTGCTAGACGGGTACACGTGGGCTCATATGGCGTGAAGCAAGTAACAGAACACAGGAATAGAGTGAATGCCAGGAGGCACGGCGGAGCAAGAAACAAGGGACAGGATACGAGAGGATGTGCCAGGAGGCACAACTGAGCATGAAGCAACAAGGGTACAGAGCAAGTGCTAGGAGCACCACAGAATAGCAGACAGAGCAGAGGACCTGAGAACAGCGCACAGCCAGGCTGGGACACAGCTGACCCAGCCAGGAAGCACAACAATAATCAGGCACCTCCCCTAGGGGGAGGTCATCTGATATAGCACATGACTACTACTGGTTCCGGGTCAGGACCTAGCCAGAAAGCACATGACCACTAGTGGTTCCGGGTCAGGTCCTCCAATACCATAGAGAGGACCGAGCCCTATACAGCACTGACAGGAGCGCGCAAGCGCAAACGTGGCATGGAGGAGGAGACTCGGGGACGAGAGTTGCGCGTGCGCACCCGACGGGGACCCATGAGGGACTGCTGTACCGGAGGGAGTGACGTCGGGGCCGAAGCCCCGCCTCCTGGTGAGCGCGGTATAACGGTACCCCCTCCTTTAAGCCCCCTCTCTCTAGAACTGGAAAATAGCACCTTGACACTAGGAGCGGGATCCAGACACTTCCTAACTGCATGAGGACCAATGAGATCCAGAGTCTCAATACGAGAAAATTCGGTCTCCTGCCATACCCTGGAGAACTCCACGGACAGAGAGTCGGAGGCAGGTATCCCCGAGACAGGTCGAACCGGCAGAGGCACACAGACATGCTTGGAGGCCGAAGTGGTGGTGCAGTCATTGGAAGTCAATTCATCCTTAGGAGGCGAGCTGTCGGAGGATGGTTGCTTGGGAAGTCTCTTCTTGGCACACGATGGGCAAGTAGCCACGAAGTCTTTGACGTCCTGAGCAATAGACGGCCACCAGTAATCGTGGGATAAACGGGAGAGTGTCCTCTTGGCACCAACATGACCGGCAGCCGGAGAAGAATGTCTCCAGGATAACACACCTTTACGGTTACCTTTAGATACAAAGGTCTCCCCTGGATGCTGGGGCGTCAACTTGACGGAAGCCACGGTAATTACTTTGGGACGGTCACTTGACGGAGGTGGAGACTGACTCTCAGCCCCCCTGTTGATGTCACAAGTCACAGACCGGTTGCTTGAAGGATGTGGAGACTGACTCTCAGCCTCCTTCTCGACAATGTCACAAGTCACAGACGGGATGCTTGACGGATGTGGAGACTGACTCTCAGCCTCCTTCTCGACAATGTCAGAAGTCACAGACGGGATGCTTGACGGATGTGGAGACTGACTCTCAGCCTCCTTCTCGACAATGTCACAAGTCACAGACGGGATGCTTGACGGATGTGGAGACTGACTCTCAGACTCCTTCACGACAATGTCACAAGTCACAGACGGGATGGTGGACGGCGGACCTATAACCGTCGAAGACGAGCAAGCAGGGTTCTTCGGATGAATGAACAGCAGGCAACTCTTTTGACAGGACGGTCCCCAACAGAGTATATCACCAGATTGCCAGTCCAGGGTCGGCCCATGAATACGTAACCAAGGAAGGCCACGAAGAAGGGTATGAGGCGAAGCCGGCAATACGTAGAAGGAGATCCGCTCCCGATGACATGTGCCAATCTGCAACTCAACTTCCTCAGTGACCTGGTTAACGGTGTCCTGCAAGGGCTTATCGTCGACCGGAACTACTGACCTAGGAGTCTCCAGGGATCTGACAGGGATGCGAAACTTCTTAACTGCCTGGAGACTAATAAAGTTACCCACTGCGCCAGAGTCCACAATAGCTTTCACAGTAAAAGTCTCGAAACCAAAATTCAGGGAGACAGGCACGGTCAGGGGTATAGAGGAATCACATACACTTGGGGAGACCTCACTTAACAGTCCCAGGCGGAGAGACTTCCCCGGTCTCTTGGGACATGAGCGTAGAAAGTGGGAGGCATCCCCACAATAGAAACAGAGCCCTTGTGCCTGCCTTTTCACACGACGCCGTTGAGCTATCTGGATGCGATCAACCTGCATAGGCTCAGGTACCGGATCTGCCACAGATAACTCGGATAACGGATGAGAAAAACTGCGAGTGGACGAAGAGAGGCGAGAGGACCCTCTCTCTGGCTGACTCGCGGGTGCGCTCCTGGAAGCGCAAATCAATGCGTGTCGCGAGAGAGATAAGATCCTCCAAATTGGTAGGGGTATCTCGGCCCGCCAGTTCGTCTTTGATCCGACCGGACAGACCACGCCAAAAGGCCCCTACGAGGGCATCATTATTCCAACCTAGCTCAGAGGACAAAGTGCGAAAACATATCGCGTATTGTCCAACCGATAGAGAACCTTGACGAAGATTAAAGAGGGACTCGGTGGTGGAAGCAAGGCGACCCGGCTCGTCGAACACCTTACGGAAAGTGTCCAAAAAGATGGAAAGCTGAGCGATGAGCGGGTCATCACGCTCCCAAAGGGGATTCACCCACGCAAGCGCCTTACCCTCTAAGTGAGAAACAATAAATGCTATTTTAGCACGATCGGTGGGGTAATGCAGCGGCAAAAACTCAAAATGCAAACGACACTGGTTCAAGAATCCGCGACACAACACAGGGTCACCACTATACCGGGGTGGCTTGCATAGGCGCGGAAGCGAGTGTGGAAGCATGGCCTGGGCAGATTGTATGGAAAGGAGCCGATTATCTACCGACGCTATATAGTTGAGAATCTGAGCCTGGGAGTCGCGTTGCTGCGCAAGTTCCTGCTGGAGACTAGCCAACTGGGCAGCATTCCCAGGCTCAGAGGACTGAGAGGCAGATAAACCGGACTCCATGGACTTGAGAAATGCCATAATCCTAATCTGGTTTTCCCGGAGGAATGTCAGCTCCTTTTGGACGGAAGCCGCAGTACCAGCGGAGTCCATGGCCTGATTATACTGTTAGAGTGTTAGAGTGTTAGCGACTCCTGGAGTGGACCCTCTGGGTCGCGGCACCAACCCTCCCAGGGCGAGCTAGCCTAGTGAGGACCACCCCCTATACAGGGAGTGTCAGGAGCAAGCCCCAGGGGATACGATACCACGACTGCTGGCACTAGGCGGCCGGCTCACAGGAGATACGAGACTGTGTGACTGGAGGGTGCAGGATACTAGGGAACACAGGAGAGTACACGGGAGTGCGCTGAGTACAGGGTAGTGCTAGACGGGTACACGTGGGCACATATGGCGTGAAGCAAGTAACAGAACACAGGAATAGAGTGAATGCCAGGAGGCACGGCGGAGCAAGAAACAAGGGACAGGATACGAGAGGATGTGCCAGGAGGCACAACTGAGCATGAAGCAACAAGGGTACAGAGCAAGTGCTAGGAGCACCACAGAATAGCAGACAGAGCAGAGGACCTGAGAACAGCGCACAGCCAGGCTGGGACACAGCTGACCCAGCCAGGAAGCACAACAATAATCAGGCACCTCCCCTAGGGGGAGGTCGTCTGATAAAGCACATGACTACTACTGGTTCCGGGTCAGGACCTAGCCAGAAAGCACATGACCACTAGTGGTTCCGGGTCAGGTCCTCCAATACCATAGAGAGGACCGAGCCCTATACAGCACTGACAGGAGCGCGCAAGCGCAAACGTGGCATGGAGGAGGAGACTCGGGGATGAGAGTTGCGAGTGCGCACACGACGGGGACCCCTGAGGGACCGCCGTACCGGAGGGAGTGATGTCGGGGCCGAAGCCCCGCCTCCTGGTGAGCGCGGCATAACACCTTCCCTCAGCCTTTTATACTTCCAGTTCTGGTAACTCCGTCCACCATCACCTAACAGTTTCTCTGACCAATGGCAGTTATTCAGTCCCACTCCTACACTCTCCACTGACCTCCAATGGGCAAGCTAAAACACTGCACCCTTTCTCTTTATCTTAGCGGTTTCACACCTATACTGCGCTACTCCTCTGCTTCTCACTACAGGCTGGTTTGTCTGTCAGTCCACCTTCCCTACATCATCCTTAGTGAGTGAGCGTGTGTGGGTTATGCCTTCTATATATACGGTGAATCGGAGAAACAAATTTTGACACTATACTCAATACAGCTTGTATCTTGCTATACAGTACCTTTGTTCGACATTTAGCATTACGGTCCAATCCATACTGTGTAAGCGTCTGAGAGTGACTACGGGACTATTTATACGGAGATTTCAATTGTACCCTCAAAAATATATACTTGCTATCTTGTTATCCAGGACCTTTTTTACAACATTTTTTATTATGGTCAAAACCAAACTGAGTGAGCGTCTGAAGGTGACTATGGAAATATATACCGATATTTTCAATTTGGCCAACACTGTATACAGTAGAACGCTTCTGATGCAGTAACCTTTTTAGCTATTTAGATTCTGGTGTAATCCATAATGAGCCTGTAAACGTCTGTCTGTTACTCCAGCAATATATTTGGAACTTTAAGATTACCCCAACACTGTATACAGCTGTACGCTTGTGTTAAATAACCCATTTACTGCTTTTCATATTCTTCTGTAATCCATACTGGGCCTGAGAGCGTTTGTGTCTGCCTCCTGAAATGTATACGGAGAATCAGAATGTTTAAAATATACTATATATACCTTGTATCTGGTGATACTGTACCCTTTTTCAACTTGTTATTTTATTGGGTAATCCATACTGAGTCTGTGAGCGTCTGTGTATGCCTCATGAAATATATATGGAGATTTACTGTTATCCATAGACTGTATAGAGCTATACTTCTGATACAGTACCATATCTCTGCTGGAATTTTGGGTCCATTTTCAAAAACATGAGGAAGTATGGTGGAAGAGGATGTGGATGTGGGCGTGGAGGGCCAGCTGTTACTGATGGTAGTGGTGGTGCATCTGCTGGTAGTGTCAAAAATACAATAGCAGCTAAGGCAGGAGGTGTTGAGCCAGTGTCATGGTGTAGCTCTGGATGGCCTGTAAGGCTCCCTTTTCTGGGAGTAGGTAGACTGCTTTTAAAGCTGGAGTATCAGGAACTGTTTGTGGCTTACATTTCTGAAACAGCCTCCAGCTCTATCGCCTCCTCTTCTGAAGTTGTAAAAAATGCAAGCACTGAGTCGTAACTGCAGGCTTCTGGTCAGGAGCAACCCCTTTCCTTGTGTCCTTCATCCACACCAAAAGTGAAGGATGTGGAAGCACACACCTCAGATTACTCCATGGAGCTCTTTTCACATACCATGCCTGGGTTAATTAAAAATTCAGCCCATCATGTATTGGAGCAATGTAAATGGGGCAGATCAGACACTAGAGCAGCTTCTAAGGGGCACATTATGCACTGGAGCATTACAAATGGGGCCCATTATATATGGAGCATTATTAGGGCCCATGATACACTGGAGCATCATCCATGAGGACCATCATGTACTGGAGCATTGTAAATGGGGCAGATCAGACACTTAAGCAGCATCTAAGGGGCACATATACACTGGAGCATTACAAATGGGGCCCATTATATATGGAGCATTATTGGAGCCCATAATATACTGGAGCATCATCCATGAGGCCCATCATATACTGGAGCAATGTAAATGGGGCAGATCAGACACTGGAGCAGCATCTAAGGGGCCCATTGTACCCTGGAGCTTTCAAATGGGGCCCATTATATATGGAGCATTATTAGGGCCCATGATACACTGGAGCATCATCCATGAGGCCCATCATGTACTGGAGCATTGTAAATGGGGCAGATCAGACACTGGAGCAGCATGTAAGGGGCACATTATACACTGGAGCATTAGAAATGGGGCCCATTATATATGGAGCATTATTGGAGCCCATCATACACTGGAGCATCATTCATGAATCCATGAGGCCCATCATGTACTGGAGCAATGTAAATGGGGCAAATCAGACACTAGAGCAGCATCTAAGGGGCACATTATACACTGGAGCATTACAAATGGGGCCCATTATATATGGAGCATTATGTGGAGCTCATCAGATACTGTATGGAACATTATATGTGACTAATTATTTGGTATGGAGAAATATATGGGGCTCATTATTCTGTATGGTGCACAATGTGGTGGCCATAACACTGTATGGAGTAATATACTGTCCAGTTTTTGAGCTAATGTACAATTTAAAATAGATCAGTCATGTCATGTAAGCAGTGAAGTATGTGTCATTGTACTATACCTATATTTCTGTGGCGTATCGGAGCATCATAAGTTGTGGTATGTGTTAAAGGGGGACATTGACACTCTTTGGCCCAGGGCACACTAAAACCTGGAGCCAACCCAACCCCCCCACAACTTTAGCCAAATAACCCCCTTTTTTTTAATGCGTAACTATTATTAGGAAGTAAATTAAGGTTGACAAGCTTCAGTTATAAGAATTGATGTTTTTGGCATTGAAATGGGCACTGTAGGTGTGTTTACTTTCTTCCACTCCCTGCCGACTTTGCTTCCCCATTCACTTGCATTGGGTTTCGTGTTTCAGTCGGCCTCCGACTTTTCCCTATAGTCGGCCGATTTCGTTCGACCCGACTTTTGCGAATGTCGGGTTTCATGAAACCCGACTCAACCCGAAAAAAGGCAAAGTCGCTCATCTCTACTTGAAAGTAGTGAGGGACTGTTTGAATGCGATAAAATCGTCATTGGAGTGGGATCTTTTCCATCTCCGCTCAGCAGCCCTGGAAGCTCACCTCAGTTCTTTGGTCAGATTTGTGTGCCAGGGCTGTCTGTTGATTTTGCGAGCTCTGGTATGTTTGAGAGGGGCAACTGATTCCAAAGCTACAGCTATTGTGGTGTTATATAGAGCGGCAGCGGTATCCGCATTGTGTAGGGAACTTATGTCTGTAAGAGGGAGGAGGGATTCAGACAATGAGTTTAGATCGAGGTGTTGAAGATTTCTGAGAGGGTGTGCAAGTTTTTGAGCTGAGGATTGTGGACCTGAGGAGGAGAGGGAAGAGAATGTAAGTAGGTTGTGGTCAGAGAGAGGAAGAGGTGAGTTAGAGAAGCTAGATAGGGAGCAGAGGTGGGTGAAGATGAGGTCTAGTGTGTGGCCATCTTTGTGAGTGGCTGCAGAAGACCATTGAGTGAGGCCAAAGGAGGAAGTGCGAGATAGAAGTTTAGAAGCAGCTGAGAGCGAAGTGTCAATGGGGATGTTGAAGTCGCCTAAGATGATAGTTGGGATATCAGTGGAAAGGAAATGAAGGAGCCAGGTGGTGAAGTGGTCAAAGAAGGTGGTGGCTGGCCCTGGAGGGCGGCATATGACAGCTAGTTGGAGGTTGGAGGGGGAGTAGATGCGCACAGAGTGCAACTCAAATGAAGGGAGGGTAACAGAGGGTGGCAGTGGGATTGGGGTGAAGTAGCAGTTATCTGACAGGAGAAAACCAACTCCTCCACCATGCTTGCTGCTGAGGTGGGGGGTGTGGGAAAGGTGGAATCGACCATATGAGTGTGCAGCAGGAGAGGCTGTGCAGAGGGGGTGAGCCAGGTTTTGGTGATGGCGAGGAAGGAAAGTTTGTTAGTAATAAAAAGATCCTGGATGAAGGAAAATTTGTTGCAGACAGAGTGAGCGTTCCACAGAGCTCCTGTTAGTGGGACTCGGGAAGCTGGGGCCGGGTGAATGTGTATAAGGTTGGAGTGGTTATGGAAAGTTGTGATTGGGCATGGATGGGAGGTAGAAATGACTGTGGGAATGTGGTGAGGAGGACCAGGATTTGGAGACATATCGCTGGCAATGAGGAGGAGCAGAGAGCGTGTTACCAGGAGGGAGCAGGAGAGGGCATGAGGGGGCTGTCTGTGTTTGGAGACAGAGGATTGTATGTTGAGAAACAGATCTGAGCAAGAGGTGAGATGGATTGGAAGAATTGAAGAAGAGATGAACAGTTCCTTGCTTGGTGTAGGGATTAGTGGCGTTATAAGAAAGTGAAGGATTATAGGGGTCAGAATGGAAACAAACAGAAACATTGTTTACAGTCAGGGCCGTATTTTCAACTAGGCACCCGCGGGCACATGCCTAGGCCGGGACGATGCGGTGGGGCGGAACCTGGGCAAAGGTTTTTTTTTTAAAAAAATGGAAGTCCGGGTCGGACTCTCCCCTCTGCTCCCCTCCCCTCTCCTTCCCTCTCCTCCTCTCTCCTCCCCTCTTGAAGACATCATACTCACCTCCTCGGCTCCAGCCGTGCCTGCGGCTCTGAAGGTCTCCGGCGCCGCCGGCAATCTTCCTGTTTCACAAGCTGTGTGTGAGCGGTCACGTGATACCGCTCATTACAGTAATGAATATGGACGCCACTCCTCTCCCATAGGCGTGGCATGCATATTCATGGTGCTTAATGAGCGGTATCACGTGACCGCTCACACACACAGCCTGCGTGATACACGAAGAATGCCACTGCCAGCGCCTGGAGCTGTAAACATGCAGGGACCACGCAAGGTGAGCACAGAAATGCATACAGGGAGGGGGAGATAAGTATGAGCCCGGGGGGGATGAGTATAAGCCAGAGGGGATGGGAGATGAGTATGAGCCCGGGGGGATGAGTATGAGCGGGGGGAAGGAGAGTATGAGCGGGGGGATGGGAGGTGAGTATGAGCCCGGGGGGGATGAGTATGAGCTCAGGGGGGAGGTGAGTATGAGCATGGGGGGATGGGAGATGAGTAAGAGCCCAGAGGGGAGGGTAGGAGGGAGATGAGTATGAGCGGGGGGAGGGGATGAGTATCAGCCCAGCAGGGAGGGACGGGGGAGATGAGAATGAGCCCAGCAGGGAGGGAGGGGGGAGATGAGAATGAGCCTGGGGGATGAGTATGAGCCTGGGGTGGAGATGAGTATGAGTGGGGGGAGGGGATGAGTATGAGCCCAGCAGGGAGGGAGGGGGGAGATGAGAATGAGCCCAGCGGGGAGGGAGATGGCTGCACTGAGGAGATGGGTGCACTGTGGAGATGGGTGCACTGAGGAGATGGCTGCACTGGGGAAATGGGTGCACTGAGGAGATGGCTGCACTGGGCCTGGGGAGATGGATGCACTGAGGAGATGGCTGCACTGGGGAGATGGCTGCACTGGGGAGATGGCTGCACTAGGGAGATGGGTGCACTGAGGAGACGGCGGCACTAGGGAGATGGGTGCACTGAGGAGACGGCTGCACTGGGGAAACGGGTGCACTGAGAAGATGGCTGAACTAGGGAGATGGGTGCACTGAGGAGATGGCTGCACTGGGGAAACGGGTGCACTGGGGAGATAGCACAAATATAAAGATATGGGCTGAAAAGCCCTAGCCAGCTCACCAACCAAACAGCCGGAGCATGGAACCTTGTCTGGACTTCAGCGAAGCATTGATTGAAGAAAAAAAAGGGATCGTTCCAGCTACTAAAAAACTTGCTTTATTGAAGAAAATTTAAAATAACAGCATGTTGGCTTTCTCCTCTCCAGCAAACGATACGCTGGGGGGCACTAGAAACAGCTACGCGCTTCGATCTACTAAAGATCCTTAGTAGATCAAAACGCATAGCTGTTTCTAGTGCCCCCCAGCGTATCCTTTGCTGGAGAGGAGAAAGCCGACATGCTGTTGTTTTAAATTTTCTTCAATAAAGCAAGTTTTTTAGTAGCTGGAACGATCCCTTTTTTTTTTCTTCAAGCACTGGGGAGATGGGTGCACAGAGAAGATGGCTGCACTAGGGAGATGGGTGCACTGAGGAGATGGCTGCACTGAGGAGATGGGTGCACTGAGGAGATGGGTGTTCTGAGGAGATGGCTGCACTGAGGAGATGGCTGCACTGAGGAGATGGCTGCACTGAGGAGATGGCTGCACTGGGGAGATGGCTGCACTGGGGAGATGGCTGCACTGGGGAGATGGGTGCACTGAGGAGATGGCTGCACTAGGGAGATGGCTGCACTAGGGAGATGGCTGCACTGGGGAGATGGCTGCACTGGGGAGATGGCTGCACTGGGGAGATGGGTGCACTGAGGGGATGACTGCACTGTGGAAATGGGTGCACTGGGGAAACGGGTAAGAGAGGGGGGAGGGGATGAGTATGAGCCCATCAGGGAGGGAGGGTGGAGATGAGAATGAGCCCAGCGGGGAGAGAGGGGGAAGATGGGTGCACTGTGGAGATAGGAGCACTGTGGAGATGGGTGCACTGTGGAGATGGGTGCACTGTGGAGATGTCTGCACTGGGAAGATGTCTGCACTGGGAAGATGGCTGCACTGCACTGGGGAGATGGCTGCACTGGGGAGATGGCTGCACTAGGGAGATGGCTGCACTAGGGAGATGGGTGCACTGAGGAGATGGCGGCACTAGGGAGATGGGTGCACTGAGGAGACGGCTGCACTAGGGAGATGACTGCACTGGGGAGATGGCTGCACTGAGGAGATGGCTGCACTGGGGAGATGGGTGCACTGTGGAGACGGCTGCACTAGGGTAATGGGTGCACTGAGGAGATGGCTGCACTGGGGAGATAGCTGCACTGAGGAGATGGCTGCACTGTGGAGACAGCTGCACTAGGGTGATGGGTGCACTGAGGAGATGGCTGCACTATGGAGATGGGTGCACTGAGGAGCCAGCTGCACTGGGGATATGGGTGCACTGAGGAGATGGGTCCACTGAGGAGATGGGTGCACTGAGGAGATGGCTGCACTGAGGAGATGTCTACACTGAGGAGATGGCTGTACTGAGGAGATAGCTGCACTAGGGAGATGGGTGCACTAGAGAGATGGGTGCACTAGAGAGATGGGTGCACTGAGGAGATGGTTGCACTGGGGGAAATGGGTGCACTGAGGGGACGGCTGCACTGTGGAGACGGCTGCACTGTGTAGACTGGTGCACTGTGGAAACGGGTGCACTGGGGAGATGGGTGCACTGGGGAGATGGCTGCACTGGGGAGATGGCTGCACTGGGGAGATGGCTGCACTGGGGAAATGGCTTCACTGGGGACATGGCTGCACTGGGGAAATGGCTGCACTAGGGAGATGGCTGCACTGAGGAGATGGCTGCACTGGGGAGATGGCTACACTGGGGAGACGGGTGCACTGAGGGGACGGGTGCACTGTGGAGACGGGTGCACTGTGGAGATGGGTGCACTGGGGTGATGGATGCACTGAGGAGATGGCTGCACTGGGGAAACGGCTGCACTAGGGAGAGAGGCTACTTTCATATCAGCGATTTTTGCCAAAGTGCCTGCATTAGTCATACTCTCCCATGGGGAGGCAGCACTAAAAGTGCCTAGGGCAGCATAAACTCTAAATACGGCCTTGTTTACAGTGACTCTTTCCAGTTACCTTCTGTTCCCTTCTGGTTCAATTCTGGATTAATTCATATATTCATATCATCTCACACATTTAAGATACACACTTCTAGGATACACACTGCAGACTAAAGTCTTGGCAGACTTGTGCTATGCAATATATGTGCTACAAAGTGCATTCAGGTGTGAAGCAGAGAGGAGTGGTCTGTGCTCATCTTGGTCAGACAATTAAGAGTGGACCAGATTCATATGATCAAGCCAAAGTAAACAAGGTCATAAATAACACTGGGGTAAAGCAGGGGGTTAGTTGAAAGACATACCAAGTGAATATTAGAAGCAGAGGTAAGAAGTCTGTGTGGAAATTTTTTTCCTTACACAATGTCATTGTAAAATCATGATTTCAATGACCTCTACTGGATTAATCATAGCAATATCTCCCTCCCAAGCACACTGACATAGATAGATTCATGATGGCATGCCTGTTATACTCATTACCGTGCCCCGGGGATGTAAAAAGGTGAACCGCAGACAAAAAAAATGGTGTGCCAAGAAGGAGTACAAGAATGTCAACACAAGTTCACTTAATTCTTGATGTAAAGATATTGCCTTGGGCCTGTGGTGTCTACAAGATGTGCACAATGATTCTACACAGATCAACAATAACACTGAGTGAGACCAACCGTTTAGGTGTTACTGAGGCAGTTTTGAAGCCAAAACCTGGTGTGGATCATAAAAGGAAGGAAAGTATAAAGGACAGGTTATATTCCTCCTATTTTTAATCTTTTTTTGGTTTTATATACAACAGTTAAATAAAAAACCTGAGGCCATGACCACAAAATGGTTAGGCTTCGAAATAAGTAGTGTCTTTTACTGTTGTCCTGTAATAAAATTAATTTCAATCATTGTGGTGAGCTTAGCCCCCTAATATCAGCAGCCACAGTCTTTTGTATAGCTATACACCCTCAGCTGCGGCGCCTTCAGCAGATCGATTTTTGCCGTTTGGGTTCTTGGTTTCTCATGGACTGCATTGTTCCATCAGGATCTGCAGCAGCCACTTGCCAAGCGCTTTCAGTTGTGCGCTCAGCACGACTTCTCCAGTTGAGTTGTTCACTATTCATTCTACATGCAGGTGCCTGTTTATTTTTTATTCATAACCATTATGTCAGGCTAAGTTTGGAGCAGGAGACCACAGCCGGTCTATGCATCACAGATGTCAACACCTGGACGTGTGAATCCGGCCTTATCTGCATCATGCCTCAATTGCCTTCAGCATTATATGCTAAGTACATACTACAAGTTCATATAGACTTTGCAATTTCATGCCAGAAATTTCAAGACAAAGTGTAGAGATGCAGGGAATTCCATGTACAGTCAGTTGTGCTCAGCCATGTAGACTGTAAATAGTTAAAAATTCTTCAAAGATAGTTTAAGGAAACCTTTTCAATGCTCTTTATCGTTCAACTACTATGCTTTCCTGTTCCAGTGTTTTCTAAAAGTGTGCCTAATAGCCTAAACAAAATTATAATTTTCATAAAAAAAACAGCTTGATGCCCATTTTGTACAATCTTGTCCAATCTGGTACTTTTTGTACAGTTTTGTCTAATTTAGTCCATTCCGTACAATCTTGTCCAATCTGGACAAGAACAAGATAGATGCCAAGACCTTCTTAGGCTTCTAAGCATTCCTTTAAGTTAAATTTGGGTTTAAATGGTCATATTTAATGGTTCATTTATGGATTGAAATGCGTGGACTGACCATAGGTCTCCCGACCCAAACTTGCAGCCTTGTAAGCATATCTAAGGTTATAATTTTGGATCAGGAGACCTGCGGTCAGTCTATGCATTGTTTTCTATATATGGTCCGTGAAAATACAGCCTTCTGAACCTTGCCTAATAGGGGATAAAAAAACTGGCAATAACTTTAAAGGTAAAGAATGGGAAATTACCTACAAGTCCTCACCTTGGTTCATATAGAAGCACAGAGGGTCCATTCCATAAAACAATCAAAGTAAACAATATATAAGCACCAAGGGCTCATTTCAGGATTGCCTTTTTTGACTAGTTCTTGGTGTTTCTTGCCTGTTTTTCCATTTTCACTTTATTCTTATAATTTGCATTTTAAAGTCTGCTGTATAAGTGTTCACCTGTGGGATTTTTTAGTTTGCCATTATGAGCAGGGTTTGGTGTTTCCAGATGTTTTCGGCTGATTCAACAATTACAACTTTTTAGAAAATCACAAAATGATTGCTCAAATGCACTCCAGTATCCCGCCAGAGTGATTTTATGACACAGTGGAGCATTCAACTTTTTTACGCTAAAAAGACATAAAAAATGTAAAGTGCAAGAACATAAACAGCATTTTTTTTGCTTTTGTGCAAACTTCATGACCACGTGTGCTTCTTGAACTTGGTGTAAAAATGTCAACACATGCCACAAAAAATCCAAAATGATTTAAAATAAAACTCAAATTATGAATTGGATCCTAAATCTTATCACACCTCCAAGTTGATCCAGGTTTTTTGTGTGATATATTTTTTCCTATATCTTTGTACAGTTTCAGGCCAGTTTCACACGTCCTGATATTTCTGGTACCGGAAAAAACGATACCGGAGATATCCCTGTCCATGTGTCAATTTGTTACATTCGTGTGGCATCCGTGTGTTATCCATGTATCCGTGTGTACCGTCCGTGTGTGATTGTGTGCTGTCCGTATACTGCCCGTGTGTCCGTGTCCGTGTATTGGAACAATTTGTTTCAATGTTAAACCTATGACTTTTAAAACGCACACAGATGGCACACGGACGCCATCCATGTGCGGTACGTGTTTACATGGACCCATTGACTTGTATGGGTCCATGTGATTCGTGCTGTCACTCAAAAACGGACATGTCAGCTTGTTTTGCACACGGATACACGGTCCGTGAAATCATGCTGACATGTACATTCTCACCCATTCATTTGAATGAGTGTATGTATGTCAGTGTCTCCAATACGTGAGAAAACTGTCAAAACACGTACCGGAGACCCTGACGTGTGAAACCGGCCTTAGCCTGTAGGTAGAAATATGATCAACAACACTGAGATTCCTCAGTGGTTGATACCTTTTAAAGGGGTTTGCTCACAAAGTTCATTTTAATGAATAGATCTCATAATAATAATAAGTTGCACAGTTCAATGTATTAAAAAAATTTCCCTGTTCTTAGATAACCTTATAAATGTGCCCCTGCTATGTACTGTGTAATGGCTGTGTCTGATCCTGTAGGTATGCTCCAGTTCATAGTCAACACTAAACACGGTTTGTAGCCAGAGGAGGAAGCATAAGACATTTATTATAAGTGAATATGCAGACACACAGCAGAGACTCAATACTGCTGTTCCTGTGATAACACGGGCAGGGTAATGTGTTACCTCAGAAAGCAGCAGCCGCAAGCCCCTGCTATTTTGTTTGTATACTCAATTATCACAAATGACTTATGCTTCTTTCCCTGGCCAGGAGCTGTGGAATGTGCCGACTATGAGCTGGAGTAGCTCTGCATGGTCAGACACAGCCATAAGACAGTACATAACAGGGTCACATTTGTAAGATTATCACATCTCGGGAACATTTTTTAACCCATCCAATTGTAGAACTTATTGTCGTTTTAAGTTGTTCCAATTAAAATGTACTTTGCTCATAGGATAACCATTTTAGGGAACCTGTCACCAGGAATAACACTGTTAACCTGCAGATATGCGTTTAATCTGCAGGTTTACAGCATTATGATGCTGTCCGGTACCTGCGCACAGCCAAATGCAGCGGGAAGAAAATGAACTTAATTCTACTGGCAGCATTCGGTAATCAGTCATGGAATTCAGGGCAACGCCGATTCAGTCATTGCTCTGAGTATACCGAGCAGCCGCTTTAACCGCCCCCCCCCCGGCCCTGACTGATACTGGCTCTACATTGAGGCTCGGCTGTCAGTCAGGGCCGGGGGCTCGGTTACAGCGGCCGCTCTATATACTCAGAGTGGTGACTGAACTGGTGCCGCCCTCATGTCTGAATACCAAATGCTGCAGGGGAGAATAAAGTTCATTTTCTCCTGTTATTCCTGATGACAATGACCACACTATGCCTGATAGAGTCTTCAAAGCTTGATATTTCCTATCTTTTCAGTTAGGGCTCATACTCACATGGGAGAAACTTGGACGAGTCTCAAATATCAATACACGGCGCTGCCACCGGTACTTGGAGCATTCAGCTGCATAGAAATACATGCAGCTGAACGCTCCGCTCCCGAGTGCTGGCAGCAGTGCCGGGTATTGATGTGCGACACTAGTCTGAGTATCAACTACTGAGGACTCTCAATTTAGATTTTTTTTTGCAATAAGTCATTGCTTCCATGATATTTGATTCTGCATCTGCGTGATCTATATTCTGTTTCTGCTGTCATAATGAATACATAATGCACTTTGTTTATAATCTAACACAGCTCAGATACATTTTGTATCAGTTTGGTTCTACTGCATGTGTAAAATGTAATTCTTCACTTTCAAAGTGTCACCATGGGAACCTAAAAATATATAGCTTGTTAGTAAAAATCAGAGCTAGAAAAAAGCACTGAAATCCTTACTCCAAAAAACATCTGAGAATTGAAAGCACAATTGTATCGTCTAAGACCCAGGTCACAAATTAGTGAGAAAGTTTTGCTAGTTCTATTTGTAATCTTGGATTTCAATTCATTGTTTTCCTTTTTTGTTTTAAGTCTTATTTTTTTGTCTAATGGCCAATTTTAGCCATTTACTGTGCAAAATTCTTCCAAGTGGCGTACGCGGTTCATGAGTTTTGTGCAAAGCAAAAAATGGTCTGTACTTTTTTCTTTAACCTTTTTTTTGCTTTTAGAGTAAAAAGTTGCATGTACTGTAAAAATGCTGGAAAATTTGCAAACCAAAAAAAATTGGTACATTAAAAAAATGACTCCCGGGGAAGGGGGTGGGGCTGTAGTACATTAACACAAAAAATTTGCAATTTAAAAAAAAAAAAAAATATTTGATGACCAGGTCTAAAAGTAAGTAGAGTTGAGTAAATATCTTCGGTTCCCCCTTATTTGGCAAGCTATAGTGGCAAGCCGGTGTGTTGGGCTCTCCATGCATGTGTTGTGACTGTGACACAGCCGCGACACATGCAGCTGCAGCACTGATCAACCGGTGGGATCCAGGAAGCCTGGTTCCCGCTGTAGCTTATTCACTAATCGCTATAGCTTGCAGAATAAGCGGGAACCGAAGATATTCACTCAACTCTATTTATAAATCTACAGAACACTCAAAACACATCTCCCAGCTAGATGGGAAAATGGTTGAGAGGATGTTTTTTTTATAAATATTCTGTCCATACACATGTCACTGAATATGTGAAAACTTAACCCCTTGGTGCAATAGATGTAAATGTATATTAATTTTTTAGGTGGCTTTCCACAAATAGATACAGTATACAGCTTCATCTTGGCTTCAGAGGTCCCTAGTGGGACTAAAAAGCAAAAATTAAAATAGAGAAATGTTTAAAACCATTTTAAAATATACAAAAAAACCTTTTCACCATAAAACTATTGCTTTACAGTGTAAACGTAAAAAAATAAATTATATATCACATTACAACATAACTCCGGAATTCCTGTTTTTACTTGTTTGTCTCACACAAAAATAGACAGAATAAAAACTTGTAAAAAAATGTTATGAATTCCAATATAACAAAAATAAAATTGACAGCTTGTTTCCCAATAAATAAGACCTAACATACCCTTGAAGGAAAAAAATAGTTCTTTGTCTTTGATTGTAATTACACAATTTTTATAATCAGCAAAATGAATAAAATATAGAAAAAAGTCTATAAATTTGTCTTCACCATGATAGTACTGACTTACAAATTTAAAGAGATCATTCAGCTATCAAGTCAACATTCTAGAGGAAGCCCGTTAAAAAAAGCAAATTATGCCTAAAGATAAATGTTCCAGAAAGAAAAAAAATATTGCTAGAATTTCTATATAATGATGAAAATGTCAATCCTGCAAAAAAAATCCCTATCACAGCTTTGTTAAGGAAAAAAAAAGTACGACAGAATATGGTGAGAGAAAAGTATTTTTTTCTTGTGCAAAAGAAAGCATATAAGTTTGATAGCAGCTTGTTTGTAATAGTCTGTACAATAGCGATATATGATGCAACATACATGCTACATGGTCAAAGGCTCAACAATTATAATGTATAAAAATGGGCAGAATTACTGTATTTTTTGTCAATTTCCCTCAGAAAGAGTTAGTAAAAATGAAACAAAGAGTTATAGTTAACCCAAAAATACGGCAATAAAAAATACAATTCATCCCGTAAAACACAAGCCCTCAAACAGCTATGTACACTGAAAATCTTGCAGGAAATGAAAGCCACATAGTGGGACAAAGTAAAAAAAAGTAAAAAAAATTGTAAAAAAATATATATAAAAGAAATCAAAATACATTGTACCCATAAATAAATAGTTTTATAAAAAAAAAAATATATATAAAAGAAAAAAAAAGTACACATATGTGGTATCGCCTCATCTGGAATGACCCGACCTATAAAACTGTCCCATTAGTTAACCCCTTTAGTGAGCACCATAAAAAAATAAAAAACAAGACAAAACAATGCTTTATTATCATACCGCCAAACAAAAAGTGGAATAAAATGTGATAAAAAATATGAATATAAATAAACATGGTACCGCTATAAACATCATCTTGTTCTGCAAAAGGCAAGCCACCATACAGCTCCATCAGCAGAAAAATAAAAAAGTTATAGCGCTCAGAATAAAGCAATGCAAAAATAATTATTTTTTTCTTTAAAATAGTTCTTATTGTGTAAAAACATAAAAAAGATATAAAAGTGGTATCGTTGTTATCGTACTGACCTGAAAAATAAAGCTGCGTTATCAATTTTATGGAACAACATTAAAAAAAACAAATCCTGAATTGCTGTTTTTGTTCATTCTGCCTCCCAAAACTCAGAATAGATAGCAATCAAAAAAGTCATGTGTCTGAAAATGGTACCAATAATAAAAACAACTCGTAGCACAAAAAAACATGCCCTCACATGACTCTGTTGGCCGATATATGGAATAATTATAGAGCTCAAAATATGTTAAGTAGTTTTTACAATAAAAAGCATTTTTAGTGTGTGAGAGCAGCCAAACATAAAAAAATATTTACCGTATATACTCGAATAATATAAGCCGAGATTTTCAGCCCATTTTTTTGGGCTGAAAGTCCCCCTCTCGGCTTATATTCGAGTCATATACACCAGGGGGTCGGAGGGGGAGGGGGGACGGGGGTGTCAGGTCATACTTACCCATCCTGGCACGGTCTCTGCAGCCCCCATCTTCTCCGCGATCTACCTTCCATCAGCGGTCACATGGTACCGCTCATTAAACTCATGAATATGTGCATATTCATGAGTTTAATGAGTGGTACCAAGTGACCGCTTAAGGCAGGAAGGGAGATCGCAGAGAAGCTGGGGGCTGCAGAGACCATGCCAGGACGGGTAAGTATAGCGATACTCACCTGTCCGGGGTCCATCGCTGCTTGCTGCTGTCTGTCAGTGATGTTCAGACAGCAGAGGGCACGGTGACGTGGTTAGTGCCCGCCACGCCCCCTGCAGTCTGAACGTCACTGACAGATGACATACCAGACAGCAGCAAGCAGTGATGGACCGGGGGACAGGTGAATATCTCAGGTGCCAGCAGTTACACCGGCACCTGGCCCCAGTGACGGAAAGGTATGTAATTTTTTTTATTTTTAAATGCAGCAGCGGCAGCACATGGGGGCATAATCAATCGAGCATCTTATGGGGGCAGCATATAGGGGTATAATCTATGGAGCATCTTATGGGTGCAGCATATAGGGGTATAATCTATGGAGCATCTTATAGGGGCAGCATATAGGGGCATAATCTATGAAGCATCTTATGGGGGCAGCATATAGGGGTATAATCTATGGAGCATCTTATGGGTGCAGCATATAGGGGTATAATCTATGGAGCATCTTATAGGGGCAGCATATAGGGGCATAATCTATGGAGCATCTTATAGGGGCAGCATATAGGGGCATAATCTATGAAGCATCTTATGGGGGCAGCATATAGGGGCATAATCTATGAAGCATCTTATGGGGGCAGCATATAGGGGCATAATCTATGAAGCATCTTATGGGGGCAGCATATAGGGGCATAATCTATGGAGCATCTTATGGGGCAGCATATGGGGGCATAATCTATGGAGCATCTTATGGGGGCAGCATATAGGGGCATAATCTATGGAGCATCTTATGGGGGCAGCATATAGGGGCATAATCTATGGAGCATCTTATAGGTGCAGCATATGGGGCATAATCTATGGAGCATCTTATGGGGGCAGCATATGGGGGCATAATCTATGGAGCATCTTATCGGGGCAGCATATGGGGCCTATTCTATGGAGCATCTTATGGGGCCTATTCTATGGAACATTTTATGGGGCAGCGTATGGGGCATAATCTATGGAACATCTTATGGGGCCATAACCTTTATGGAGCAACATTATATGGGGCATATTATTCTGTGGAGCATCTTATGGGGCTATCATGAACTGTATGGAGCATTATGTGGGGCTCCTGATTCAAAATGGATATTCAAAAACATTTAGCCTACTGATGTCTCAATTAATTTTACTTTTATTGGTATCTATTTTTATTTTTTAAATTTACCAGTAACTGCTGCATTTTCCACCCTAGGCTTATACTCGAGTCAATAAGTTTTCCCATTTTTTTGTGGCAAAATAAGGGGGGTCGGCTTATACTCGGGTCGGCTTATACTCAAGTATATACGGTAAATCAGGTATTGCTGTAATCTCACCGACCTCACCATATCATTTATACCGCACAAGGAATGGCATAAAAAATAAAACCAATTCTTCATCTGCTGTTGATTTGTTAGTTTTGCTTCCCAAAGATCACTTTATGGCTCGGCTCACATTTATCCTGCACTCTGCCCTGAGTGCTTACACTAGGGTTTCTGTGTAAATGTCTGAAATACATGATTCAGACAGAACCCTCGGTGGAAGATTCCCTATAATGAGGCCGATGAAGGCACTGTGGATGCCATAGGACCTGTGGTCCTGCAGTGTCCATCTTTTTAGGTGTGCATAAAAGTGCAGTTGGCACAGTTTTGTGCACTTCTGAAAAGAAGGATACCTCTGAACAGAGCCAGGACGGAGTCCAGAGTAAGGCCGGGGTCACACTAACCAACACAAAATACGGTCCATATTTTACATGCGTAATATGGAGAAATGTCCCCTAAATAGTGCTCTCTATGTCATCCGTAAGGAAGGTGTGGTTGCGTATTTTGCGCATGTAAGCATCCGTATGTAATCCATATGGCATCCGTATGGCGAGATTTTCTCGCAGGCTTGCAAAATAGACATTTATTGGTTTTGAGGCCTGAAAACTATTTAAATCATTAGCCTACACCCTATTTATTAGCTCTAGAAGAGGTGGCTGCCTCCATTCTGTCCATTTGTGACCTTGCCTTGACTAGATGTGTTGGTGTTGTATGTGCAACATGGCAGACAGTCTGAGTTTCAACACAACTGAGCAGGTTCTCTTCAACTGGCTTTTGTCACACCGCTTTGGTCACCCATACCCTGTGATAGAGGATCCGCGGAGGAGGAGACGCATGTGGGTCCATCCACTTTTGAGGCAACGACTCACAAGAGGTCATTTTCACCGCCTCTATTCTTCTCTGCGGGATCATCTGGAAAAAATTTTCCAATACTGTCGCATGAGCCTTGCAACATTTGATCTCCTCTTGGAGACAGTGCGCCCTGGGATAACCTTTCAGGACCCAAGGATGCGCAAAGCTATATCTGCAGAGGAGCGACTTCTACTCACATTACGGTATGTACTACACAAACACATTCTCTATGTTCATGATGTGTTGCCCAAAGTATGTGTATTTTTGTTTTTGGAATAATTTTTTGGCCCTCATCTTACTCCAGATATATTAAAAATTACATACCAGAATGTTATGTGTAATATGTACTGAATATCACGTAGTCATTATGCTAGAAAAAATATATGTGTTAGTAGATATGAAACAATAACAAGTTTGATATGTCTGTAGCTGGTCTTTTTATCATTTTTGCCTTCTAAAATGTTCCATTTCTGTTGTTCTTCAGCTTCCTGTCCACTGGCCTGTCTTATGCCGCCCTCCACCATGAGTTTCTCATTGGAAGATCTACCATTTCTGGCATAGTCTGGTCGACATGTAGTGAAATATGGTCAAGACTCCATCAACTCGTCATGCCAGAGCCCAGGATGGAAGACTGGTTGAGGATCTCAAGGACTTTGAGGAGGAATGCCAGTTTCCTATTTGTATTGGGGCCCTGGATGGGAAACATATCCGGGTGCGTAAGCCGCCGAACTCTGGCTCCCAATACTTCAATTATAAGCAATACTTTTCTGTTGTATTGTTGGCTCTGGCTGACCCTCAATACAAGTTTATAATTGTCGACATTGGGGCCTATGGAAGGACGGGAGACTCTAGAGTCTTTAATATTTCCATTATGGGTCGGTGGCTACGCACCAACCAGTTGGATCTACCCCCACCACGCCAGCAACCAGGCTCCACTCAAGAATCAGTCCCTTATGTCCTTGTGGCAGATGAGGCGTTTCAGTTAAAGCGCAATGTCATGAGGCTATATCCTCGGTGCAACCTGGACCACCGGCGCAGAATTTTTAACTTGCGCCTAACACGTGCTCGGCGACTGGTGGAGTGTTCCTTTGGCATTTTTTGTGCCAAATGGTGGGTTCTACAGTCTGCCATTCAGCTGAGTGAACAAAATGTGAATGAAGTTATCAAAGCATGTGTCGTTCTTCATAGCTTCACCAGGATACATGATTGTTCCTCCTCTGCTGGTGTTGTGCGTGGGTCGGAAAATGTCCATAGGGCGAGACCACATATCAACCATGTCACGCTCGTGCCTTGGCTGATTGGCACGAGCCGGGGGTTGTGGCCCCACTGTGCCACAAACCAGACTACCCTGGAAGGGGCGTGACTACGACAGCTACCTTGGTCTTCACTGGAGCCTCTGATGGTGAGGTCAGGCTTGTGCGGCAGGTAGCTGCCGGGTGCCACTCCAGGGTGGTGTCTGGCTGTGGCTGCTGATTCCATTCGGGAACAGGACACCTGGACAGGTGCGATTGACAAGCAGGCTGAGACACAGGACAAGCAGGCATGGCTTGAGACACAGGGCAAGTGGGCACAGCTTGAGACACAGGGCAGGTGGGCACAGCTTGAGACACAGGGCAGACAGGCACGGCTTGAGACACAGGGCAGGCGGGCATGGCTTGAGACACAGGGCACGCAGGCACGGCTTGAGACACAGGGCAGGCGGGCACGGCTTGAGACACAGGAAAGGCGGGCACGGCTTGGAGACACAGGACAGGCGGGCACGACTTGGAGACACAGGACAGGCGGGCACGGCTTGGAGATACAGGACAGGCGGGCACGGCTTGGAGACACAGGACAGGCAGGCACGGTTTGGAGACACAGGACAGGGTGGCACGGCTTGGAGAGACAGGACAGGCGGGCACGGCTTGAAGACACAGGACAAGCGGACATGGCTTGGAGACACAGGACAGGTGGGCATGGTATGAGAAGGAACAGGCAGGCACCTGTTCACACAGCAGATGCAGGTAATGGTATAGGCAGGAAGAAGTGGAGTGTGTTGGAACAGGTTAGGAACTGAGCCGTAGGAGTGCAGAGTAGGCGGAGCCGCAGGAGTGCGGAGCTTGCAAGAGTGCAAGGTAGGCGGAGCTTGCAAGAGTGCAAGGTAGGTGGAGCTTGCAAGAGTGCAAGGTAGGCGGCGCTTGCAACAGTGCAAAGTAAGACAGGGAGGACACAGGGAAAGACACAGCAGGGAAAGGAACCATAGACAAGGAGACTGACAGCCAGAGGTAAGGCAGAGTTCAGACAGGGAAACAGTATGAGACAATATACAGGGAAAAAAGGATACAGGAATCAGGATATTCAGCCTCCTGGAGGGCTAGCAGAGAAGTACCAGGCAAGTACTCAGACAAGGCTAGGACAAGACAGGGACCAGGATATAAGCCTTCTGGCGGGCACTCAGAGTGTACAAGAAAAGCTAGGAGTAAAGCCTCTCAAGGAAGGCAAGACAAAGGACAGGGCCTGGCTTCCTCAGTAGCAAGGAGCTAACTGAGTAGAGACATTGCACAGGCAAGGGTTAGTGGGTGTGGCGACCCTATATAGTAAAGGGCTCCAGGTGATTGGTCAGGGTCAGCTTAGACCGGTGCACCCTGACTGCATAAGAAGCAGAGAGTTCAGGCGCCGCCCCTATATACACACAGTCAGGAAACATGAAGAGAGGAAGCAGGAAAACAAGAGGCATAGCGCATGGAGCTGGCAGCAGACAGAAATCACCGCATGACCTGGAGCAGTGAGTAAGTTGGTGTGCGGGGATGGGAGGCCAAGCAGTGATGCCAGCAGGGTTGTTACAAACTCTCAACATAGACCGCTCTCTGGTCTCAAAGTGCGTGTTATTTTCACAAATTATTTTATGTCACCTGAGGGGGAAACTTCTTGCCAAGAGCATGCTGTGTCTATGTTATAAATTTTTGATTTCTGTCTGTGTAAATATATATATTTCAACCCCTTATGATTCCCTGACTGTGTAATTGCCTTGGTAAGCGTATGTTAGTATGCTGATAACTTTTTTCATAATTGAGACAGAGATGTAAAATGTAGTAGACAAATTTTTACTTTTGTCTTTTTTTTTTAAACCACATATTATTGCCATATGGTAAATGTGGCAATGACCCAAAGTGGCCTTTTTGCAGATTTGCACAATTACAAGCAAAACATTTTCAGAAAACAAAAAAAAACAAAAACAATTATGCAAGACCATTATTCCTACATTAGAAATGTTGGTAGGTCGGGGAGGAGAAGGCGGAAGACCAGCCTGTGTTTTCTGCTGGCTACTTTGGCCAGCTTGTCCATCGCCCTGTGTGGGGCATACTGTTGCCCATGATGTGTGTAGTGTAGTGCCTCCTGTGATTGTGGTGGGTACTTGGCTGACTGAAATTGGAGAGAGGCCCCTTGTTGGGGCTGGTAGGCCCGTGGCTCATACCCACTAAAATAGCCATGTCGTCCCCAAACAGGTTGGGACCAGCCTCCAACACTGGGTGGGAACAAGTGGCCATATTGGTGAGGTTGGCTAGAGGCAGACATATGTGGCTGCTGTGGGCAAGGTTGGGTAGGGGGTGGAAGGGGGTGAGGTGTAGGCCCATGTGTTTGAGGATCCTCAGAGCCTGCTTGAGCAAGCATGTGTGTGGGGTGTCTAAGGCGCATCAGATTCCTTGGGGAAAGCTCCCATCTCTCCAGATATTCAAATAACTCATATGGGGTATTGGGGTGTGTGCTCGCATCAAGCAGGATCTGAAAACATCCTCGAATATGTAGCCTCACCTCATGAGAAAGGGCCCGAAGATAACAGGCCAGGCTGCGTGAGTACGCCTCCCCATCATCATTATTGACTCGAGCAAGGTAGTTCAGTACCCCTGTGTCAACATTGGTACGGGTATCTTGGGCAGGGATCTGGCGCCTTCTTCTTCCTTGCTGGGATGGTCCAGCAGGCTGTGGGCAGCCCTGTATCTGGGCAGTTGGGCTGCTGCTGATGTTGCCCTGCTCCTCCTGTATGGCGGATGGTGCTGCAGCAGAAGGTCCTGCTTGTGGATGTGCTCCTGGTGGTGGGGTTTGTGGTGCAGGCACTGGGTTTTCAGGAGAGGAAACTTCACCCATGCTTCTTGGAGGGGGAGAAGATGGGCCAGCCACCTCTTCTCCTCCAGCCACAGGATCAATGATGGGCTCTGTATCTGAGCCAGTTTCCCTTTCCGTAAGGTCTGACTGAGTTCTGTTATGAAATAGAACATAGCCAAAATTCCCAACATTAGTTTTGTCCCTGTAAAGTATCTGTGTAATGTGGTGTGAGGTGTCTACTAACGGTCTCAGATCCAGAATAGGAGCGAGGAAGGAGAGGCGATCATAATAGATATATTTTCGCTTTGTGTGGCCCGCATCACCACTCCTGGCCCGCTGCTGACGTTCCTGCCAGTATTAGTCGCGGATGCTACGCCAGTGTCTCATCACATCTTTCACTGCAATGTGACAGGATATATTCTAAATTTCACATATTTGCTAGATAAAATTTGCAAAAAGTAGTCTAGTCATGTGGCCTTCTAGGGTGTGCTTTACACTCAGGGTGGCATATATAATTGTGGCATCCAGGCCAGATATACAGGGTCACAATAGTTCAGGGGTCAAGTTGCTACTCTTAACTTGGTTGCCTAGGAGGATGAGGAGCTTGTGGCCAGGGACAAATTATGTTAGTGTAAAACAATGGTTCAAATAAAAATCTACACACCTCATGAGGCAAAAAGGCCAAGCACAGGAAGGAGGGGGGGGCTTATTCCAAATGCCTTTTTTGATGTGAGGTAATTTTAAACACTTTTTTGGTTGTACTTACTCATTTGCTGCTGCTCCTCATGTGGCCGATCACCAAAATCATGGAACATCTGGCGACATATGCGCCTCCATGACGCCTCCTTTCTTGCCCGGTTGGCATAATGAGCATCACGTTGGTCCCAGATTTCCTGGTGCTCTGGAATTAACACAATAATCATCTCCACATTGAGGTAGTAGGGTGACATGAAGTTCCAGGACTCCGTGGAGGCGTGCTTCCTGGATGTCTGGAGCGCTTTTTGAGCTAATTAGCATGTCTAAGCTTCCTGATGATGGAAGGGCCATTTCCTGCCACCTGCCAAAGACCTGCGCATTTCTCGCAAGTCACACGTGTGGTCCATGTGTAATGCATATTTTTTGCGCACCCATAGACTTGCATTGGCGTACTATGGGCGTAGTACGCTGACAAACGCAGCATGCTGCGATTGGCATATTGACCGTAGAATATGGCTGAGAAATATACGGCTGATGGGAGCTACCCCATAGAGAATCATTTGTCCATGTGCAATGCGTGGTTTTTATGCCTCTCACTCGTCCGTATTTCACTCTAGTGTGACTCTGGCCTTACTCTGCTGCCTCATTATAGTGAATGGATCCCTCGGGGGCTTCATATGAATCACGTCGCTCATAGATTTAGATGCAAACTCCAATGTAAGTGCTCAGCGTAGATCACATGATAAATGTGAGGTAAAATGTTCCTAACAAAAGCTTCAACTTAATCCAAAAAAAAATCAAGTCCTCACTCTGTTATCTGTCAATGGAAATATAGGGGACCTTCCACGTTACTGGTAGTACAAAGGCTCTGGAAAAGAAAAATGGCTCCTCGTCCCCCAAACAAAATCCAGTGAAATCTGCACACCCAAATCCAAATACACCCCTCCCTTATGAGCCCCACAATGTACCTAAATCACATTTAGAGTCCACATGTTTGGAATTTCTGAAGCGATGAGAGCCCAACTAATATACAGATGCGTGCCTCCAGAAGCACGAGTTGGGCATAACGTACTGGTCACTACAGCGAATTGATCACTACCACGTACTGGTCACTACAACAGCAGTTTTCAATTTTAATTCAGCAACAATCATTACTAGAGTTGAGCGAAACGGGTCGATCAAATTAAAAAATCACCGACTTTCGCTAAAGTTGGGTTTCGCCGATCGAAACCCGGCCATAGCGTGAGGTCGGCCATGCGGTCGTCGACTCGAGTGCCAAAGTCGCGTTTCCCATAATGCTTCCAGCGCCTTTTCTTAGCCAATGATCAAGGACGCACACTGCGGGCAATGCGATGATAGGGGCAGCGGCCACCACCATCTTAGAGAAGGGCACTGCAGTGATTGGCTTGCTTTGTGTGGCGTCACAGTGGCTATAAAAGCCCTGAACGCCAACCGCCATCTTACTTCAGCCGATCTTAGCATAGGGAGAGGTTGCTGCTGCTCATTCTCAATAGGGAGAGTGTTTAGGCAGGAAAAAAAAAACAATGCTTCTGCTGATTCGGTTTTCACTGTACAACACAACAGTTGGTGTGCAATGACATGGGAGGATATTTTTGTGTGCAGCAGCGCTGGTGGTTATTAGGCTGCCTTATAAGGCTACTTGATAGCTGCATTGCTGTGTGCACACTACTGTGCAGACTGCTTTTTTCAAAGCAAAAATACTTTTATTCCTTTTTTCTGCACAGTTACCGAGCATTCATTTTTGCACACACCGTATAGAGGTGTACACTCCTCACACACTACCGTGTACCGGCTGTTATAACGGACAAATACATGCTATATGTGTGTAACTCCGTAAAAAAATACACGGAGATTTATATTTTTCCATACACACACCGTATAGAGGTGTCCGCTTCTCAAACAGTATCGTATATCTGCTGTTTGCGGATTACGGTCACATCTATACAGAGACAGCATGTGTGACTCCGTAAAAAATAGTAGACGGAGATTTGCATTTTTCCATACATACACCATATAGAGGTGTCTGCTTCTAAAACAGTATCGTATATCTGCTGTTTGCGGATTACAGTCACATCTATACAGAGACAGCATGTGTGTGTGGCTCCATAAAAAAATAGACGGAGATTTACATTTTTCAACACATACACCGTATAGAGCTGTCCGCTTCTCAAACAGTATCGTATATCTGATGTTTGGATTACGGTCACATCTATACAAAGACAGCGTGTGTGACTCCAGAAAAAAATAGATGGAGATTTAAAATTTTCCATACATAGACCGTATAGAGCTGTCCGCTTCTAAAATAGTATCGTATGTCTGCTGTTTGGATTACGGTCACATCTATACAGACACAGCATGTGTGTGTGAGACTCCGGAAATACATATATGGAAATTTCCATTTTTCCATACACCGTATTGAGCTGTCCTCTTATCAAACAGTATCGTATATCTGCTGTTCGCATTACGGTCACATCTATACAGAGTCAGCGTGTGTGTGTGAGACTCCGTAAATACATAGACAGACATTTCCATTTCTCCATACACCGTATTGAGCTGTCCGCCTCTCAAACAGTATCGTATATCTGTTGTTCACATTACGGTCACATCTATACAGACACAGCGTGTGTGTGTGTGTGAGACTTTGTAAATACATATACGGAAATTTCCATTTTTCCATACACCATATTGAGCTGTCCGCTTCTCAAACAGTATCGTATATCTGCTGTTCGCATTACGGTCACATCTGTACAGAGTCAGCGTGTGTATGAGACTCCGCAAATACATATACTGACATTTCCATTTCTCCATACACCGAATTGAGCTGTCCGCTTCTCAAACAGTATCTTATATCTGCTGTTCGCATTACGGTCACATCTATACAGAGTCAGTGTGTGTGTGTGTGTGAGACTCCGGAAAGACATTTATGGACATTTCCATTTTTCCATACACTGTATAGAGCTGTCTGCTTCTCAAACAGTATCGTATGTCTGCTGTTCGCATTACGGTCACATCTGTACAGAGTCAGCGTGTGTATGAGACTCCGCAAATACATATACTGACATTTCCATTTCTCCATACACCGAATTGAGCTGTCCGCTTCTCAAACAGTATCGTATATCTGCTGTTTGGATTACTGTCACATCAATACAGACACAGCGTGTGTGTGAGAGACTCCGTAAATACATATACGGACATTTCCATTTCTCCATGCACCGTACTGAGCTGTCCGCTTCTCAAACAGTATCGTATATCTGCTTTTCGCATTACGGTCACATCTATACAGAGTCAGCGTGTGTGTGAGACTCCATAAGTACATATACGGACATTTCCATTTCTCCATACACCATATTGAGCTGTCCGCTTCTCAAACAGTATTGTATATCTGCTGTTTGGATTACGGTCACTTCTATACAGAGACAGCGTGTGTGACTCCAGAAAAAAATAGACGGAGATTTAAAATTTTCCATACATACACTGTATAGAGCTGTCCGCTTCTAAAATAGTATTGTATATCTGCTGTTCGCATTACGGTCACATCTATACAGAGTCAGCGTGTGTGTGTGAGACTCCGTAAATACATATACGGACATTTCCATTTCTCCATACACTGTATTGAGCTGTCCGCTTCTCAAACAGTATCGTATATCTGCTGTTCGCATTACGGTCACATCTATACAGAGTCAGCGTGTGTGTGTGAGACTCCGGAAAGACATTTATGGACATTTCCATTTTTCCATACACCGTATAGAGCTGTCTGCTTCTCAAACAGTATCGTATATCTGCTGTTTGGATTACTGTCACATCAATACAGACACAGCGTGTGTGTGTGAGACTCCGTAAATACATATATGGACATTTCCATTTCTCCATGCACCGTACTGAGCTGTCCGCTTCTCAAACAGTATCGTATATCTGCTTTTCGCATTACGGTCACATCTATACAGAGTCAGCGTGTGTGTGAGACTCCATAAGTACATATACGGACATTTCCATTTCTCCATACACCATATTGAGCTGTCCGCTTCTCAAACAGTATTGTATATCTGCTGTTTGGATTACGGTCACTTCTATACAGAGACAGCGTGTGTGACTCCAGAAAAAAATAGACGGAGATTTAAAATTTTCCATACATACACTGTATAGAGCTGTCCGCTTCTAAAATAGTATTGTATATCTGCTGTTTGGATTACGGTCACATCTATACAGACACAGCATGTGTGTGAGACTCCGGAAATACATATATGGAAATTTCCATTTTTCCATACACCGTATTGAGCTGTCCGCTTCTCAAACAGTATCGTATATCTCCTGTTCGCATTACGATCACTTCTATACAGAGTCAGCTTGTGTGTGTGAGACTCCGTAAATACATAGACGGACATTTCCATTTCTCCATACACCGTATTGAGCTGTCCGCTTCTCAAACAGTATCGCATATCTGCTGTTCACATTACGGTCACATCTATACAGACACAGCGTGTGTGTGTGTGAGACTTTGTAAATACATATGCAGACATTTCCATTTTTCCATACACTGTATTGAGCTGTCCGCTTCTCAAACAGTATTTTATATCTGCTGTTCGCATTACGGTCCCATCTATACAGAGACTCCGTAAATACATTGTGAGGTAGCGCTGTCATTTAAGTATGGGATCACTCGCTTGGCAGCCACAAAATCAGATCTGGCACAGGTTTTCCATAAACCAGTATAGTCCATGCGGTTTATTAAACATCATAAACCATGACCAGCAATATATAAACGGCATAGCGTCCATGACAGAGCTTCACTCTGTTAGCAATGTCCAATACGAAGGCTTTTCAGCCTCACAGTTATATCTCACCCCATCAGGGTTCTCTCATGGTTGCTTCTCCATACTGCAGACATTCATTCCCTCCAGGGAACTCTCAGGCACTTGCAGCCATTACTCACAGCATCCACATGTGCTGTCAGGCAGGAAGCCCCATCTCAGCGGGACCTTCCACACTGGACCAACTGGGTCCAAGCATTCACCACCTGTGACCTACCCTGGCCACATTATATGGTTCATAGCCACGCCCACCGGGTCACATGACTCTGACCTCATCACAGGTCCTTCAAGCATTTACACACTCTTTCCAACAGTGCTTTAAACACACCCCCTGGGTGGGTTTGTAGCTACCCAGGCCCGCACATCTCTCTAGTTACCTTCTCCCTTACACATTGAAACAACACCTCAGCAATATCATTGCTGAACAACACATAAGTCTCCATCCCAAAGCCACCCACTTTGGGATACATAACGGCCATTCCGTATTCTACCATTCATCCTTTCTCCTGGGACATCCACATAGCGCCCCCTAGCGGACTCAGTGGTTATTACACCACAACATATATGGACATTTCCATTTCTCCATACACCATATTGAGCTGTCCGCATCTCAAACAGTATTGTATATCTGCTGTTCGCATTACGGTCACATCTATACAGACACAGCGTGTGTGTGTGACACTCCGTAAATACATAGACGGACATTTCCATTTCTCCATATACTGTATTGAGCTGTCCGCTTTTCCAGCAGTATCGTATATCTGCTGTTCACATTACAGTCACATCTATACAGACACAGCGTGTGTGTGTGAGACTCCGTAAATACATATACGGACATTTCCATTTTTCCATACACTGTATTGAGCTGTCTGCTTCTCAGACAGTATTGTATATCTGCTATTCGCATTACGGTTACATCTATAAAGAGTCAGAGTGTGTGAGACTCCGTAAATACATATACTGACATTTCCAAATCTCCATACACCGTATTGAGCTGTCCGCTTCTCAAACAGTATCGTATATCTCCTGTTCGCATTATGGTCACATCTATACAGACACAGCATGTGTGTGTCAGACTCCATAAATACATATACGGACATTTCCACTTTTCCATACACCGTATTGAGCTGTCCGCTTCTCAAACAGTATCGTATATCTGCTGTTCGCATTACGGTCACATCTATACAGAGTCAACGTGTGTGTGTGAGACTCCGTAAATACATATACGGATATTTCCATTGCTCCATCTACCATATTGAGCTGTCTGCTTCTCAAACAGTATCGTATATCTGCTGTTCGCATTACGGTCACACCTATACAGTGTCAGCGTGTGTGTGAGACGCTGGAAAGACATTTAAGGACATTTCCATTTTTCCATAGACCATATAGAGCTGTCCGCTTCTCAAACAGTATTGTATATCTGCTGTTCGCATTACAGTCAAATCTATACAGACACAGCACGTGTGTGTGAGACTCCGTAAATGCATATATGGAAATTTCCATTTTTCCATACACCGTATTGAGCTGTCCGCTTCTCATACAGTATCGTATATCTGCTGTTCGCATTACGGTCACATCTATACAGACACAGTGTGTGTGTGAGACTACGTAAATACATATATGGAAATTTCCATTTTTCCATACACCGTATTGAGCTGTCCGCTTCTCAAACAGTATCGTATATCTGCTGTTCGCATTACAGTCACATCTATACAGACACAGTGTGTGTTTGAGACTCCGTAAATGCATATATGGACATTTCCATTTTTCCATACACCATATAGAGCTGTCCGCTTCTCAAACAGTATCGTATATCTGCTGTTCGCAATACGGTCACATCTATACAGACAGAGTGTGTGTGTGACTCCGTAAATACATATACGGACATTTCCATTTCTCCATACACCATATTGAGCTGTCTGTTTCTCAAACAGTATTGTATATCTGCTGTTCGCATTACGGTCACATCTATACAGACACAGTGTGTGTGTGAGACTCCGTAAATACATATACGGACATTTCCATTTTTCCATACACCGTATAGAGCTGCCCGCTTCTCATACAGTACCGTATATCTGCTGGTTGTATTATGGTCAAATACATACCGGCAGAGCGTCTGTGTGTGACTCCGGAAACAAATATACGGAGATTGATATTTTCTCCAAAAACGTATACAGCTGTTCACGTCTGATACAGTACCGTATATCTGCTGGTTGGATTACGGTCAAATACATACTGGGAGAGCGTCTGTGACTAAGTAAATATATACGGAGATTTAAATTTTTCCATACACCTTAGACAGCTGTACGCTCCTCATACAGTACCATATCTCTGCTGGTATTTTTGGTACATTTTCCCAAACATGAGGAAGTATGGTGGAAGAGGCCGCGTACGTGGGTGGGGGGGGCACATCTGGTACTGATGGTGGTGGTGGTGCATCTGCTGGTTATGGCAAAAGCACAATAGCAGCTAAGGCAGGAGGTATTGAGCCTGCGTCATCGTCTGGCACAAGAAGGCCTTTAAGGTTCCCTTTTCTGGGAGTAGGTAAACCACTTTTAAAGCTGGAGCATCAGGAACAGGTTTTGGCTTACATTGCCGAAACAGCCTCCAGCTCTATTGCCTCCTCTTCTGAAGTTTCAAAAACTGCAAGCACTGAGTCGTCAGTGCCAGCTTCTGGTCAGGAGCAACACCTTTCCTTGTGTCCTTCACCCACACCAAAAGTGAAGGATGTGGCAGCCCACACTTCAGATTACTCAATGGAGCTCTTTTCACATACCATGCCAGGGTTATCAAGTCAAATCCTGAATTCCCCAGTCCAAGATGAATCTGACATGGAGTGCACTGATGCACAGACACTGCTAGATGATTCTGCTGGTACATTGACCCAGAGCAAAACATTTGCCTTGCAGTCTAGTGAGCCTGAATCAGACCCTGATGAAACTCAGGTGCCCCTTCCTGCATACTATACCACCTTACACAGAGGAAGGTGCAGATGAAATTGAAGAGGAGGTGATGGATGACTCAGTTGTTGACCCGGATTGGCATCCATTGGGAAAAGAGGGTGCCGCTGGCAATAGCTTAGAAGAGAAGGATCCGCAGCAGGCATCGACATCGCTGCAGCGATTATCTGGCAGGCCCGTAGCTGTACCAAAGCTTGTTAAAGAAACATAAAGAGTTGCAGGACAGCTTGGCCAGATGGTCAAATTTGCACAGTGTGCAAGCCCTGAAAATTTATACCATAGTAGGAAGAGTGCAGTGTGGCACTTTTTTTTTTACCAAAATCCTATTGATGAGTCAAAGGTTATCTGTAAGAAGTGCGGAAGGACCTTCAGCCGAGGTAAAAATCTCCGAAATGTAAACACCAGTTGCATGCTTAGACATTTAACCACCATGCACTTGCAAGCATGGACGGACTACAAAACCTCAGGTAGCACATGTCCACCTGCTACAAGTGAAGGTAGCCAGCAACGCTCCATCGCTTCCCCACTGAAAGACCACCGATAAGCACAACACCAGCAAAAAATCTTGAGGTGCCGTCGCAAGGCCAAAGCAGTCAGGGAATCATAATGTTTTTGCAACAAAAGACAGAATCTAGGCCATCACCACCATCACCATCACCAAACCCCTCTCAGTCCGTCAGGTCCACCGCTAGTTCCCCCATATGCAGCTCTCAAGTCCAGCTTACCCTTCCAGACACTCTGAGTAGGACAAGAAAGTACTCATCCTCTCATCCACGTACATTGGCTTTGAACGGCTACATTGCCAAACTGATCTCATTAGAGATGATGCTCTTCTGTTTGGTTGAAAGCGAAGCGTTCTGAGAGCTCATGGCCTATGCTGTCCCACGCTATGACCTACAAAGTCAGCACTTCTTTTCTCAAAAAGCCATCCCTGCCCTCCAACTGCATGTGAAAGACCGCATTGTCCATGCACTCAAACAATCAGTGAATGGAAAGGTGCACCTCACAACAGATGCATGGGCCAGTAGGCATGGCCAGGGCCTTTACGTGTCCATCACTGTGCACTGGGTTAATGTGGTGGATGCAGGGTCCACAGGGGACAGCGGCGGTGGAACAGTGCTGCCTAGCCCACTGTATAGGAAACAGTTGGCTGTAGGCGTTCGACCCTCCTCTTCCTCCTGCAGAAGCAAAAGCTCGTCTACAGAGCGCAGTCGAACGAGCACTCCATCCGCAGCTGCCAGTGTTGCACACGAGGTGTCCCACTATCGAACAGCTAGTGGTAAACGGCAGCAGGCTGTTTTAAAGATGATGTCTTTGGGCGACAAGACACACACCGCGGAGGTACTGGCCGACTACTTGCAGGGACAAGCTGAGTCATGGCTGGGCAGTCTACATCTTGAGCTAAGCAAGGTAGTCAGTGATAACGGCTGGAATTTTGTGGCAGCCATAGCCCTTGCAAAACTCAGACACATACCTTGCCTGGCTCACACCTTGAACCTGGTGGTGCAGTGCTTCCTAAATAATTATCCGGAGTTAACAGCCCTGCTCAATAAGGTGCGAAGACTGTGCTCGCACATCCGTCACTCACCAGTACACCCCAGTCGTATGCAGAAGCTGCAGCGATCGCTCCACCTCCACAAGCACCGCCTAATCATAGACGTTGCAACAAGGTGGAACTCCACCATGCACATGGTGAGAGGCTGTGCGAACAGAGGTAGACTGTAATGCATTTGTGGGAGGATACATGGCCAGGCAGTTTGAGGGCAGACATGAAGTTGTCGGGTGTGCAGTGGTCAAAGCTGAAAGACCTCTGTAAAGTCCTTCAGTGTTTTGAGGAATGCACACGGCTGGTAAGCGCAGACGACGCCATCATAAGCATGAGCATACCAGTTATGCGTCTGCTCATGCAAACTTTGATGCACATTAAGGATCAGGCGTCTGCAGCAGAGGAGGAGGAAGAGGACGAGGGAAGCCTTGATGACAGTCAGCCATTGTCAGCAAGGGCAACTGACCTGGACAAGGTGGAGGAAGAAGAGGAAAAGGAGGAGGAGGATGAGGGGGATGATTATTTTGGGGAAGATGCTTCTCAGGGGGGCAAGAGAAAATGTTGACTTGCCAAGGTCAGGTCCAGGGTTTGTGTGTGACTGGAGGGTTGTGGATTTCCAAGAAAGTGCTCCTCCACCCACCACTGGCAGTGCATCATTGATAACTGGAACATTGGCCGACATGTGTGATTATGCCTTGCGGATCCTAAAAAGGGACCCCCGCATTGCCAAAATGATGAATGATGATGACAACTGGTTGGCCAGCATCCTCGATCCACGCTATAAAGGCAAATTACAGAACATCATGCCACAAGAGAACCTAGAGCTAATATTGGCTACCAAACAAGCAACTCTGGTAAACCATTTTTTGGATGCATTCCCAGCACACAGCAGCGGTGCTGGTTCTCCCATGAGCCGTAAAGGGCAAAATGGAAGAGGTGTTCATCGTGCTCACAGCCAAAGTAGCGTTGGAGACAGGGGTTTCATGACCATGTTGTGGACTGATTTCTCAAGTACCGCTCACATGACTGGTAATACTGATTTGATTGCAAGTGACAGGAGACAGCAGTTGTCAACTATGGTTACAAACTACTTCTCCTCCCATATGGATGTTCTCCCTCATTGGTCATTCCCGTTTTACTATTGGGCCTGCAAACTGGACACCTGGCCTGAATTGGCACAATATGCCTTACAGGAGCTCGCTTGCCCTGCTGCTAGTGTGTTATCTGAAAGAGTCTTCAGTGCTGCTGGATCAATCCTGACAGAAAAAATGACCCGTCTGTCAACCCAAAATGTTGATGATCTAACCTTCATTAAAATGAACCATGCATGGGTTTCAAGGGATTTTGTCCCACCTTCCCCTGATGACACATAGGTGGCAATAAAAATGACTCGCTTTTGTCCTCCTTTCCTCGGACTTCTCCACTTCCTCCATTTGCAGCTGCTGAATGTCCAGCCTACACATCAACATATGCCATTTTTTTAACCTTCCTAACTGGGCTGCTCCTCCAGTGCCGGGGTCACCACCTGGCGCACCCAAGCAAGTGCCGTTGCCCTGAACAGATGGGTGGGCCCACTCTTGGGTGGCGGCACTGGCACAGGGTCCCTCATAGTACAATAAAGTGTCTCTGATGGTGGGGGGGCCCACTCGCCGTCAGACACACCGGCGTACTATGAGGGTCCCTGTGCCAGTACCGCCTCCAATGAGTGTTCCCCCCCTGCTTGCTCAGGGCCCAAGCACTTGTAAGACTTACCTCTCCCTGCTCCACTGCTGTGTAGACTGGCCAATTAAATCCTTCACAGGGACGGGCACTACAAATTTGCTGAACTGATTGATGATGGTTATGACGTAGCTATGGCCTGTCCTGCTGGGCTCTACCTTCAGATAATCAATGGCTAGCATTTGTAATGGACGTCAACTTACAATGGATGCAGGGGTGCTTTATGATCAGCTTTCACAGTTTTCCTAGTGACAGACGTGTGACATTCCTGCCACCATTTTTCAATGTCTCCTCTCATGCCAATCCAATAGAATCGCCTACTGCCCGTGGCTTCTGTCTTTTGCACTCCAAAGTGAACAGACAGATCATGATAGGCAGTGAGGACCATGTCTACATCTCTCCCTGTGATCACAATTTGATGGAGATGAGTAACGGTGATGGGATCCACGCTACGGCGATACAGCAACCCTTTCTTCACAAAAAAACGTTTTCGCAGTCTCCACAGACAAAGTAATTGAGGGTCAGCATCGCCTCAGCGAATTCTCCCAGGAGGTTTTCCCGTGATTAGTAATTTCAATAATTTCTGCAATCACTCGACTTTCCATCTGTACTTGTATCAATCTAGTTTCCTGCAGCGGAGAGTCTGGACTGGCTTACTGACACTGAAATATATACGAATATTTAAAAGTACCCCAACACTGTATACTGTTGTATGCTTCGAATACATTTCCCTTTTTCTAATTTTTGTATTCTGGTGTAATCCGTACTGAGCCTGTGAGAGTTTGTGTCTGACTCTGGAAAACAATAAGGAGATTTAAAATGACACCAACACTGTATGCAGCTGTACGCTTGTAATATATTACCCTTTTGGGACTTTTTATATTATTGTCTAATCCATACTGAGCCTGTGAGTGTATTTTTCTGACTCCGGAAATATAGACAGATATTTCCAATTACCCCTGGACTTAATACACCTTGTATCTGCTGATACAGTACCTTTTTCAACATGTTTGAGTACGGTTAAATACACACTGACTGAGTGAGCATGTGTGGTTGACTCATGAAATCCGGTTGTGGTAATAGCAGGTACACAGGATGCAGTGACGAGACACGAGACAGAAATGACTTTAAACGTTAACTTTTATAGATAAATGCCGTTAGGGCTATTGTTACGCAACCAACAGAATAACAGTAGTTGTCCTCGCAGGGAGCCAATACACATAAACAAGGATTGGGAGAACACGACTAATCCGGCAAAGACCGGTCACTATATGGCCGCGGAATGGCCGACTACGGGTCCTTAGTCACTATGTATCGCTTATCCGTCCTGACGTCCCTCGGCATTCTGTTCCACGGGGTGTCTGCGTTGCAGACACTGGGCCCAGCCGCTGAATATCTGGCATAGTCTTCGGGCGTTCCGACGCCCAGGAGGAGTAGAGGCACAACAGGCCCACGGAGAGTTCTTTGGTGGGATGTCCCCCAGCGGAGGCAGCAGGATACCGCCTGGGAGTGGGAGAATGGAGGCCACAACTCCCTGACAGGGACTGGCAGCGGCAGTGATAAGTGGCGGTTGATAGGCCACAGGCACAGTCTGAGGCCGCACTGGAGGGCCAAGTCTCTACTGCGGACTGGAGCAGGGCGGTGGCAGCTGTGGGCGGCAAAGGAGGAGTCACCGCCGTGGTCAGGAGTGAAGCGGTGGTGGCTGCAGGCAGCAGCGAGGAGGCCGCAGCCGTGAGCTGGAGTAAGGCGGCGTCGGTTGCAGACGGCTGCGAGTAGGCCGCAGCCGAGAGCTGGAATGAGGCAGCAGTCTTCTTTTGTCAGTAAACTCGGCGCCATCTCCCTGCGGTCCACCGAGAGTATCCCTCCTATCGCTGTCCTCCTCTCTAGAAGCTGCTCGTGGCTCTTACTCTCTGGCCCTCCCCAAGTCTCCACCTCCTTTTCCCTCATTCTGCTGACTCACACAGTCTGGCCCTCTCTGCCCCTCTTCTCTGGACTCCTCCCCCAACTACCCTGTCAGTCTCAGCAGTCCATCCCCTAGCTCTGCTCCCTGGAAACAGATACCCCAGGAACCTGGAAGACAGTCCTCTCGGTTCCAGCCTGGGTACTCGGCGGAGGCCTCTGCTCCTACAGGGTGGTTGGAAATAATAATGGAAACACATGGAAACATCAACAAAACTTAGGTTAATATGGTGTAGGTCCACCTTTTGCGGCGATTACAGCCTCGATTATCCGAGGTATGGATTCATACAAGGTGTGAATTGTTTCCAAAGGAATTGTAGCCCATTCTTCAGTTCAAACACCCTCCAGTTCTTTGAGCGACAATGGTGGCGAAAATCGACGTCTAAAGCCCCCGTTACACACTGCGATATCGCTAGCAATATCGCTGTAAAGTCACCGATTTTGTGACGTTGCAGCGATATTGCTAGCGATGTCGCTGCATGTGATACTTTCCTCCGACCGGCTCCCCCGCTGGTTATCGTTGATCGCGCGAGAAGCTCCTGGACCATTCCTCGTCGTCAGCTTCCTGCTGGGCTTCCTGTGGAGAGACGAGCGACGAGCGTGGAGCCGGGAGGGAGGACGCAGGATCGCCGCGTCTGACAGGTAAGTAGCGATCCCCGTCCCCTGCGATGTCGCTGGTGATATCTGCCTGTGTGGCAGCTCACTAGCGACCACCTAGCGATGCACCAGCGATCCTGACCGCGTCATATCGCTGGTCGGGATCGCTGGTGCATCGCTAGGTGTAACGGTACCCTAACTTGAATCTATAAAATCGGCCATAAATGATCAATAATGTTGAGGTCTGGGTATTGTGGGGGACAGATGAGATGCTCAACTTCATTACAATGTTACTCGTGCCATGCTTTAACGATTCTAGCTTTATGAATTGGTGCATTATCATCCTGAAAGATGGCGTTCCCCTCTGGGAACAGTGCTTGATCCATAGGATGCACTTGGTTGCCCAAAAAATGCCTAAATAGTCACAGATGTTACTTCAATGAAGGAATATCATTGGCCTGGCAGATCTCCATGAAATAGCACCCCAGATCATCACAGAACATCCACCATGTTTTACGGCTGGGAGAAGGCAGTCTGGATGGAATGCTTCTTTAGGCTGTCTCCAAACGTACACTCGGCCGGAGGTCGGAAATTGGGTAAATGATGATTCGTCTGAGAATATAAAATGTTTTCACAGCTCGAGAGACCTATTCTGGAGGTTTCTACACCACTCTAAACGCTTGGAAACATTTGTCATTGAGAGCAGCGTTTTTACAATTGCAGCTCTTCCATGATATCCAGATTTGTGCAGCTCGCGACAAACTTTTTTAGTGGAAACTGTGTTCTGTAGGTGTTCATTGAGCTCTGCATTGATTTTCCGAGCAATGGTCTTGCGATCCTCTCTCCCAATTTGCTTTACAGTCCGACAGTCTCTCTCAGTCAACTTCGACTTTCGGCCGGACCTGTGCTTTGCTGCGGACGTTTTTCCTTGTCTTTCAAACGCAGTCATTACTCTGGAGACAGTACCTCTTGACACGCCAAGCATACGGGCACTTTCTGTTACACTAGCGCCTGCCATACCAACATCAACAATTTGGGCTCTTTGAAAATCAGAGAGGTCTGCCATAGGTATCAGGTTTTCCTCAATGTTCTTAGAATTATGCAAAACAAACAGTTAATTTACATACACATACCACATAACACAAATAATCAACTACAAAACATTACCATATGTCACAGTTTGCATGTTTATAACATGTTTGAAGATTATGATGACAACACGTTAGGTGTTTGCATTATTTTGTCCAACCCCTGATAATACAGAGTGTGTATAAAAGCCCTCACCGCCGACCGCCATTTTTCTGCCCATCTTTATAGTAGGGAGAGGTTGCTGACGCTGTTGCCTTATAGCAGTATTGCAGTGTGGACACTGCTGTGCAGACTACTTTTTACACAGCACTCCTACTTTTATTCTGTTTTTCTGCAGTGAACAAACGTTCATTATTTCACACAATATATAGAGCTGTACGCTCCTCACACGTGTACTGGGTGGTATCCCGGTGAAATACATGCTGACTATCTGTATGAGACTATGGAAATATATAGGGAGATTTACATTTTCACTTATACTATATACACCTGGTATCTGCTGATACAGTACCTTAGTTCTAAATTTTTTATTACGTTATAATCCATACTGAGTGAGCGTGTGTGGTTTACTCCTTCAATATATACGGAGATAACAATTTTACCCTATACTACATACACCTCAGGACCATAGCCACGCCAGTGGACCAGGTACTGTAGAGTGCGACGCACAACCCTAGAGTCCACCACTTTGGACACCTCAAATTCCAACGCGCCATCCACCAAGACGGGAGGTGGTGGCCCGGGGGAACCATCCACCAAACCCACGACCTTCTTTAGCAATGCTTTGTGAAATACATTATGAATCTTATACACAGCCGGCAACTCCAAACGAAATGCCACGGGGTTGATCACTGCGGAGATTCTAAATGGGCCAATGAACCTGGGACCCAACTTAAGTGACGGTATCTTGAGCTTAATGTTCCTAGTAGATAACCACACCCAATCACCCACACACAGGTCCGGACCTGGCACACGTCTGCAGTCAGCCACCCGTTTGTACCTGGAACCCACCTTCAACAAGCGCTGCTTGACTCTCCTCCAAACAGACGACAATTGAGCTCCCAACTGGTCCTCCTCAGGGACGCCAACTGAGCACCCCTGACGCAAGGTACAAAATTGAGGATGTTGACCATACACACAAAAAAAAGGAGATTCCCCAGACGATTCCTGGCAATGGTTGTTTATTGCGAATTCTGCCAGAGGAAGAAACGCTGACCACTCTTCCTGATTGTCGGAAATAAAGCAGCGCAAGTATTGCTCCAGGTTTTGGTTAATCCGCTCAGTCTGTCCATTCGACTGAGGGTGGAAAGCCGATGAATGAGATAATTTGATTCCAAGGCGAGAACAAAAAGCTCTCCAAAACTTTGCCACAAACTGCGTACCTCGATCAGACACAATGTCAGACGGGACACCATGAAGTCTGACCACCTCGCGAATAAATATCTGAGCAAGAGTCTTAGCATTGGGCAAAGACGGTAAAGCAACGAAATGTGACATTTTGGAGAACCTATCAACAATTACCAAAATGACCGAGTTCCCTGCCGAGGCTGGCAAGTCAGTAATAAAATCCATGGAAATCTCAGTCCATGGCTTACTGGGCACCCCGAGAGGCTGCAAGTTACCAGCGGGACGGGAACGAGGAGTCTTGGCCCGTGCGCACGTGGTACAGGCAGCCACATATGAGGCCACATCCTGCCGGATTTTAGGCCACCAAAAACGACGCGATACCAGTTCCAGAGTGCTCTTAACCCCTGGATGACCTGCCAGTACAGTGTCGTGATGTTCGCCCAACACTCTAGAGCGTAGATGTAGCGGCACAAAAGATTTATTAGCAGGCAACCCCGGCGGTACCACCTCCTGAGCCTCCGCAATCTCTGCCTCAATCTCTGTCGTGATGGCAGATACCACCACACCCTTTTGGAGAATAGGCACCGGCTCTTCACATAACTCTCCACCAGGAAAACACCTGGATAAAGCGTCTGCCTTAACATTCTTCGACCCAGGTCGATAGGTAACAATGAAGTTGAACCGGGTGAAGAATAATGCCCAGCGAGCCTGTCTGGAGGACAGGCACTTAGCAGATTCTAAATAAAGCAAATTCTTATGGTCGGTTATCACAGTAATCTGATGAACAGCCCCCTCCAAGAAGTGTCGCCACTCCTCAAATGCCAATTTGATGGCCAATAGTTCCCTGTTGCCAATATCATAATTACGCTCCGCAGGCGACAGCTTCTTGGAGAAGAAGGCACACGGATGCAACTTGGCCCAAGAAGGGCCCTGAGACAGTACAGCCCCCACTCCAACCTCTGACGCATCCACCTCCACGACAAATGGTAAGGAGACATCGGGCTGCACCAGAATGGGCGCTGAGGCAAAACTATTCTTGAGGAATTCAAACGCCTGTACCGCAGGCTCAGACCAGTCAGAAAAGTCGGTACCCTTCTTAGTCATGTCAGTCAGTGGTTTGGCAATCATAGAGAAGTTCTTAATAAATTTCCTATAGTAATTGGAGAAGCCAAGAAATCGCTGAAGTGCCTTAAGATTATCAGGCCGATCCCAATGTAGTACCGCCTGCACCTTTGCGGTGTCCATCTTAAAACCTGAGGCGGAGATTATATAACCCAAGAACGGTAGCTCCTGTACGAAAAACACACATTTTTCAAGCTTGACATAGAGCCTGTTCTCTCTGAGCAACTGCAGAACCTGTCTAACATGCTCTATATGTGTATCATGGTCGCGAGAGAAAATGAGGATGTCGTCAAGATAAATTATAACGAACCTCCCCAACAACTGAGAGAAGACATCATTAATGAAGTGTTGAAAGACCGCCGGTGCCATAGTCAACCCAAACGGCATTACCAAACTCTCAAAGTGACCCTCAGGGGTATTGAACGCTGTCTTCCACTCATCCCCCTGACGGACTCTTATAAGATTGTACGCCCCCCTGAGGTCCAGCTTGGAGAACCATCTGGCACCAACCACTTGGTTGAATAAATCGGGTATAAGTGGCATAGGGTAAGGATCACGGACCGTAATCTGGTTGAGTTCTCTGAAATCCAGACACGGGCGTAAACCGCCATCCTTCTTTTTAACAAAGAAGAAGCCAGCAGCCAGAGAAGAGGAAGGTCTAATATGACCCTTGCTCAGGCTATCCGCAATGTATTCCTTGAGAGCTAGCCTCTCGGGACCTGAGATATTAAACATTCTAGCTTTAGGTAACTTGGCCCCTGGTTTCAACCTAATAGCACAGTCATAGGGGCGATGCGGTGGTAGTTCCGAACAACCCTTCTCAGAAAATACATCCGCATAATCCAGCAACGGCTCCGGGATACTGGGGGTCAAAGCGGAAATACATGTAGCCAGGCACCTCTCCTGACACTCCCTGCTCCACTGAATTATGTCCTGGGTCTTCCAATCAATAACAGGATTATGCATTGACAACCATGGAAAGCCCAGAACCATCTGAGCAGGTAAGTTACTAAGCACCTTACAAGTTACCCGCTCTGAGTGTAATACTCCGATGTGGAGTTGTATAGCCAACACACACTCTGTGATCTCCCCTTGAGACAACGGGGAAGCATTGATGGTAACCACCCGGATGGGGTTCGGCAATTTCTCCACCGGAAATCCCGCTGTATGCGCGAACCTCTCATCAATGAGATTGGCAGCTGAGCCACTATCAATAAATACTGTAATAGAGAGCATTTGCCCCCCAAGTACCACCCTAGCAGGGAGCATACACTGGGAAACCATGACGGAGGATACACAAAGGCTCAGACTAGACTCCTCCAAACCCTCTGAGCCTATCAGTTTTCCGCCGACGCGCCCTTCTTAGGTACCAGGGGGCTAGCGTTAATAAAATGTCCTCCTTTGCCACAAAAAAAACAGAGCCCCTGCCTTCTGTGCCAAGGACGTTTAGGCTTGTTACTCGGTGACTGTGCTATACCAGCGATCTGCATGGGTTCCACGGATTCACCCGCGGCAACCTCACCGACCACTCCCCCACCTCCCGGAGGCAACGAAACCAGCGCTCCCTGACGGAGACGTCGGTCTATGCGTACTACAAGTGCCATCGCAGCCTCCAGAGAGGCGGGAGTCTCGTACATTAGGAGAGTCTGTTTAACCCTTCCAGAAACCCCATGCAAAAATTGACTTCTAAGCGCAGGGTCATTCCACTGCGTGTCCACCGCCCAGCGCCGGAATTCCGTGCAGTAATCCTCAGCTGGTCGATCACCCTGTAGCAGTGAGCGTATCTTAGACTCTGCTAAGTTTAATCTATCTGGATCGTCATAGATCAAACCCAGAGCCGAGAAAAAAAAATCTACAGATTCAAATGCCGGTGAGTCTGAAGGGAGTGAAAAGGCTCAGGCCTGTGGGTCACCACTCAGCAAAGAAATGACCAAGCCCACGCGTTGAGCCTCATTACCTGAGGAATGTGGACGCATACGGAAATACAATTTGCATGATTCACGAAACACCGTGAACTTACCACGATCACCAGCAAATCATTCAGGAAGGGGAAACTTGGGCTCACCTGCCCTGGCTGCAGCCTCAGCAGGTACTGCAGGAGCTGAGAGGCCTTGTTGCTGGACCGCCCCCATGAGTTCAGTGACCTGTATGGATAGAGCCTCCAGCTGCTTGGTTAGGGAAAGTATAGGATCCATAGTAAGTAACCCCTATATTCCCTAGCTATACCTTTTTTTTTCTCTCACTTTATTATTTGGGCCGACTATAATGTCATGGTATGCCTAGGTTACTTTAGGCAAAAACCCCGGGACCCCTGCGATGTCCCTCAGACTAGGGGAACCCTGTCTGTCTCTCTACCCAGGGTTTACACTGAAGGTGTGCCTGCCTGAGCCTCCACCCTGTCCCTGTCTCCTGTCCAGCCCTAAGCTGAACCCACCTCCCTCCACCCAGTGAGGGGACCAGACACCAGACCCCACAAATACGTATGGACAGGGGTAAAAGAAACACCACACAGTTAATACACAAGGGAATACAATAATGTGCAAGGGCAACCAAATATATATATAACAGATTGGAGAAAGAACCACTGAGGGATATACTGCACCAGATATCAGACGCTCCAACACCACCACTGCTGACCGGTATTGCTAGCACTAGGCAAAAGCTATAATCGGCGACGCCCATAGTCAGGACGAACTATTTAAAGACCAAGGGCGTGGCCCAGCCCTCAGCCAGCATGACAACCTGGTTAACCCTATCCCGACTGGAACAGAATACCCAACAGGGTATTACCGCTGTCTGCCGGACACCCTGGTGTGAACAGTGTCCGACATGACACTCAGCCTGTGAACGTCTGTCTGTTACTCTGGAAATATATTTGGAGATTTACAATTACCACCACACTGTATGCAGCTGTACGCTTTTGATACATTACCCATTTTTTACTGCTTTTTATATTCTGGTCTAATGCATACAGAGCCAGTGAGAGTCTGTTTCTGACTCTGAAAATATATATGGAGATTTACAATGACCCCCTACACTGTATAAAGATGTACGCTTCTGATCCATTACCCTTTTACTTCTTTTTATAATGTGGTGTAATCCATACTGAGGCTGAGAGCATCTGTGTCTGCTTACTGAAAAATATACGGAGATTTAGAATGTTTAAACTATACTATATATACCTGGTATCTGGTGTTACTGTACCCTTTTTCAAAATTTTGTAGTATTGTCTAATCCATACTGGGCTTGAGAGTGTCTGTGTCTGCCTCCTGAAATATACACGGAGATTTAGAATGTTTAAACTATGCTATATATACCTGGTATCTGGTGTTACTGTACCCTTTCTCAACTTTCTATATTCTTTTTGAATCCATACTGAGCCTGAGAGCATCTGTGTCTGCCTCCTGAAATATATACGGAGATTTAGAATGTTTAAACTATACTATATATAACTTGTATCTGGTGATACTCTACCTTTTTCAACTTTTACATGATTGTCTAATCCATACTGAGCCAATGAGCGTCTGTGTCTGCTTCATGAAATATTTATGGAGATTTAGAATGTTTAAACTATACTATATATACCTTGCATCTGGTGATACTGTACCCTTTTTCAACTTTTTACATGATTGTCTAATCCATACTGAGCCAATGAGCATCTGTGTCTGCTTCATGAAATATATACGGAGATTTAGAATGTTTAAACTATACTATATACACCTTGTATCTGGTGATACTGTACCCTTTTTCAAATTTTTATAGCATTGTCTAATTCATACTGGGCCTGAGAGCGCCAGTGTCTGACTCATGAAATATATACGGAGATTTAGAATGTTTAAACTATGTTATATATACCTGGTGTTACTGTACCCTTTCTCAACTTTCTATATTCTTTTTGAATCCATACTGAGCCTGAGGGCGTCTGTGTCTGCCTCCTGAAATATATATGGAGATTTAGAATGTTTAAACTATACTATATATACCTTGTATCTGGTGATACTGTACCCTTTTTCAAATTTTTATAGTATTGTCTAATTCATACTGAGCCTTTGAGCGTCTGTGTCTGACTCATGAAATATATATGGAGATTTACAATTATCCCTAGACTGTATACAGCTGTACGCTTCTGATACAGTACCATATATCTGCTGCTATTTTGGGTCCATTTTCACAAAAAATAGGAAGTATGGTGGAAGAGGCTGCGGATGTGGGCATGGGGGCCCAGCTGGTACTGATGGTGGTGGTGCATCTGCTGGTAGTGCCAAAAGCACAATAGCAGCTAAGGCAGGAGGTGCTAAGACTGCGGCATGGTCTGGCTCTGGAAGGCCTGGAAGAATCCCTTTTCTGGGAGTAGGTAAACCGCTTTTAAAGCCAGAGCACCAGGAACTGGTTTTGGCTTACATTGTCGAAACAGCCTCCAGCTCGATCGCCTCCTCTTCTGAAGTTGCAAAAAATGAAAGCACTGAGTCATCAGTGCAGGCTTTTGGTCAGGAGCAACCCCTTTCCTTGTGTCCTTCACCCCCACCAAAAGTGAAGGATGCCGCAGCAGACACTTCAGATTACTCCATGGAGCTCTTTTCACATACCATGCCTGGGTTATCAAGTCAAATCCTGATTTCCCCAGTCCAACATGAATCAGAGATGGAGTGCACTGATGCACAGCCACTGCTAAATGATTCTGCTGGTACATTCACCCACAGCACTACATTCCCCTCGCACTCTACAGAGCCAGAATCTGACCCTGATGAAACTCAGGTGTCCCTTCCCGCATACTATACCACCTTACACCGTGACACAGAAGATGGTGCAGATGAAAGTGCCGGTTCCCTGAGCAGGTGGGGGGGGCATACTCGTGGGCAATGGCACTGGCACAGGGCCACTCATAGTATGCAAAAGTGTCTCTGCCAGTGGGAGGGCCCACTCGCCGTCAGACACACCGGCCCCCCCTGCTTGTTCAAGGCCACAGCACTTGCAATACTTATCTCTCCCTGCTCCACCGCCGTGACATCTTCTGCGTTTCCTGACAGTGACATTCAGGTCAGAGAGCGCAATAACATCACGTCTGTATGCCCTCTGCCTAAACAGTACAAGTGCAGAGAGCTGGAAGATGGTGACTCTGAGGAGTCCATAGTAGAGCAGTACCCAGCGATGAGAGGTATTTAATTTTTTTAAAGGTTGGGAGCAATTTTTAAGGAGCACTAGACACTGGAGAATGAGATATGGGGCCCATCATATACTGGAACATCATCCATGGGGCCCATCATATACTGGAGCATTGTAAATGGCCCAAATTATATATGGAGCATTATTTGGGCCCATCATACACTGGAGCATCATCCATGAGGCCAATCATATGCTGGAGCATTCCAAATGGGGGACATCAGACACTGGTGCAGCATTTATGGGGCCCATTATACACTGGAGCATTAGAAATGGGGCCCATTATATATGGAGCTTTATTTGGGACCATAAGACAATGGAGCATCATCCATGGGGACCAACATATACTGTATAGAGATGAGCGACTTTTCCTTTTTTCGGGTTGAGTCGGGTTCGGACCACCCGACTTTGGCAAAAGTCGAGTTGAACGCAATCGGCCGATTATCGTGAAAAGTCGAAGGCCGACTGAAACACGAAACCCAATGCAAGTCAATGGGGAAGAAAAGTCGACAGTGAGTGGAGGACAGGAAACACACCTACAGTGCCCATTTTAATGCCAAAAACATCAATTCTTATTACTTAAGCTTGTCAACCTTAATTTACTTTACAATAATAGTTAGGCATTGAAAACTGGGGGTTATTTGGCTAAAGTTGTGGGGGGGGGTAGGGCTGGCTCCAGATTTTCGTGGGCCCAGGGCCAAAGAGTGTCACTGGGCTCCTTTAACACATGACTAGTGTTGAGCGATACCACCCGATACTGAAAAATATCGTATCGGAATGGATCGGCTGATCTAAAAAAAAGTATCGGGTATCGCCGATTCCGATCCCGGAAGCCCCATTCAAGTCAATGGAACTGAAATATCGGAATTAAAAAAACCCCTTTCTTTCCCTGTAGGTTAATTCTACATGAAGAAACACAACTAATAATAATGTAGAATGTATTGTGGGAGGTGTAGGAGACATTAAAGCCATAGAGGTTTAGCCCAATCAAATGGAATAGCAGGAATTTAATTTTTTTTTTTTAAAGACGTTTGGAGTTACAAAGATATTTACTATGTTAACCTCTTTTATATTTTGTCAGATATGTATGTTTCACTACTTCCATGCTCTTCACCTTCTTTTTTACTTCTCCCACACTTTCTCCTTCATCATCCTCAGCAGCATCTTTTTCATCAACTTCTTCTTCACCTTATTCATCTTCTTCTTCTTCTTCTTCTTCTTCTTCTTCTTCTTCTTCTTCTTCTTCTTCTTCTTCTTCTTCTTCTTCACCTTCTTCCAATTTTTTTTGTTTTACATTCTTCATATTCTTCTTATTCAACTATTATTCTTCTTCATATTCTACTTCTTCATCTTCTTCCTATTCTTCTTCTTCATCATATTCTTATTTGTGTCAGGCATTCCTGTAGGTGTAATCTATAAAAGTTTGAAGATTACACCTTCCGTTCAGCCTGTGACAAGATTTACAACAGGATTTGTTCGCGCTCAGTTTGGCCTGCAGCAGCAGGCCTTTTCCAGGGGCACCACGAGGAGGAACGGACTCACCCCCATACACTGCTTAGTCTTCTTCTGCTTATAAATTAGATAATATCATTTGCTCTGATTTTTAGTCTTATCCTTAATGTTCTTCTGCTTTTGGTTTTTATGCTTCTTGGTCTTCCGTCTCTTGTTGTTCTGCATCTTGGTGGTTGTCTTCCTGTTCTTTGTCCTCTTGGTCATCTTCTTCAGGGTCATCTTTTAGGTATTCTTCTGTGTGGTCTTCAGGGTCGTCATCTTCAGGGTCATTGTCAGGGAGATCCAGAGTGAGAATCAAAAACCATTTCCACAAGCTTGAACTTGGAAAAGTAGCAGAAGGTACAAGAAGGCTGAGGAACTGCCGAGAACCAGCTGACGGTACTGGAACCTGGAGGGGCAGCAGAATGAACAAGAGCCAATGGCACAACCGTAGACCAGCTGACGTTGCTGGAACACGGTTACTAAGCAGGAGGTACCTGTGCTCCAAAGCACTACCAAGGACCAGCAGACGTTGCTGGAACTTGGATACCAAGAAGGAGGCACCTAGGCCAAAGGCACTGCCGAGAACCAGCTGACGGTACTGGAACCCGGAGGGGCAGCAGAAGGAACAAGAGCCAATGGCACAACCGTGGACCAGCTGACGGTGCGGGAACCCGGAGGGGCAGCAGAATGAACAAGAGCCAATGGCACAACCGTGGACCAGCTGACGATGCTGGAACACGGGGTACCTGTGCTCCAAAGCACTACCAAGGACCAGCAGACGTTGCTGGAACTCATACCAAGAAGGAGGCACCTAGGCCAAAGGCACTGCCGAGAACCAGCTGACAGTGCTGGAACCCGGATGGGTAGCAGAAGCTGCAAGAGCAAATGACACTAGCGAGGACCAGCTGACGGTGCTGGAACCCGGAGGGGCAGCAGAAGGAACAAGAGCCAATGGGACAACCGTGGACCAGCTGACGGTGCTGGAACACGGTTTCTAAGCAGGAGGTACCTGTGCTAAAAAGCACTACCAAGGACCAGCAGACGTTGCTGGAACTCAGATACCGAGAAGGAGGCACCTAGGCCAAAGGCTCTGCTGAGAACCAGCTGAGGGTGCTGGAACCCGGTTGGGTAGCAGAAGGTACCCAGGAAAAAAACAAAGTTGCAAGGCCGTGAGCAGGCCGCAGTTACCGAAACCCACATTCCTACAGGGGGTGCTTGTCCTATTGGCACTATGGAACCAGCCTTTATTACCAGAACCCGCAGCCCACATAGGAAGCACCGAAACTACAGGCACCATAGACTCGGCTAACCTGACCGCAACACGACAGGACAACATATCGGTGGCAAAGTGACGTTGACACTACCCGGAAACAGCAGGCGTGCTGGAACCAGGCTGGGCAGGAGGGAGTGCCCGTGCCAAAGACACTTCCGAGAACCAGCTGACGGTGCTGGAACCCGGATGGGTAGCGTTAGCTACAAGAGTCAATGGAACTACCGATAACCAGCTGACGGCGCTGGAACCCAGAGTGGCAGCTGAAGCAACAACAGCCAGTGGCACAACCGTAGACCAGCTGATGGTGCTGGAACACGGTTACTAAGCAGGAGGTACCTGTGCTCCAAAGCACTACCAAGGACCAGCAGACATTGCTGGAACTCGGATACCAAGAAGGAGGCACCTAGGCCAAAGGCTCTGCTGAGAACCAGCTGACGGTGCAGGAACCCGGATGGGTAGCAGAAGCTGCAAGAGCAAATGATACTAGCGAGGACCAGCTGATGGTGCTGGAACCCAGAGGGGCAGCAGAAGGAACAAGAGCCAATGGGACAACCGTGGACCAGCAGACGGTGCTAGAACACGGTTTCTAAGTAGGAGGTACCTGTGCTAAAAAGCACTACCAAGGACCAGCAGACGTTGCTGGAACTCAGATACCGAGAAGGAGGCACCTAGGCCAAAGGCTCTGCCGAGAGCCAGCTGACGGTGCTGGAACCCGGATGGGCAGCACAAGGTACCCAGGAAAAAAACAATGTTGCAAGGCCGTGATCCAGCCGCAGTTACCAAAACCCACAGTCCTACAGGGGGTGCTTGTCCTATTGGCACTACGGAACCAGCCTTTATTACCAGAACCTGCAGGCCACATAGGAAGCACCAAAACTGCAGGCACCATAGACTCGGCTAACCCGACTGCAACACGACAGGACAACGTATCGGTGGCAAAGTGACGTTGACACTACCCAGAAACAGCAGGCGTGCTGGAACCAGGCTGGGCAGGAGGGAGTGCCCATGCCAAAGACACTTCTGAGCTGCAACTGGCTATGTTGGAGCCCAGGGGTCAATCATGCAGCAGGCTGAGGCCTACTTGGAGCGAGTTTTATATTGGTTGTACACAACTACTGATTTTAACCGGGCTCCACTTAGGCCTCTGGCTCTACTGTCTCTAGTATTTCCCCTGGCCTCCAGCCCCGCCAGTCGCTGCTCTGAAGTGGCGTGTGCACAATCCACACTTGTTCCTGTGTGACTGGGGCTCATTTACGTCAGTTGATCCACTGATGTGTGTCCGGCAAGGTCTCCCGCTCTGTCCACATTCCCACTACTAGTAATGGGAATGGGGACAGAGCGGGAGACATTGCCGGACACACATCAGGGAATCAACTGACGTGACTGAGCCACAGTAACTCAGGAACAAGTGTGGATTGTGCTGACGCCACTTCAGAGCAGCGACTGGCGGGGTTGGAGGCCAGGGGAAAAACTAGAGACAGTGGAGCCAGAGGCCTAAGTGGAGCATGGTTAAAAATCAGTAGTAGTGTGAGTTTGGAGGCAGCAGGAGACTTTGCCATCCACACAGCAGGGGAACAGCTGGAGTTACTGAACCCCACAGATACCGGAGCAAGTGTTTCAATCTGTGCGAACGGCACTTCCAGGCTACAATTGGCTGTGTTGTAGCCCAGGATCAATGCTCCAAGCAGGCTGAGGCCTACTTGGAGCGAGGAGAAAATACAATGTAGTGTGAGTTTGGAGGCAGCAGGAGACTTTGCCATCCCCACAGCAGGGGAACAGCTGGCGTTACTGAACCCCACAGACACTGGAGCGAGTGTTTCAATCTGTGTGGACGGCACTTCCAGGCTAGAACTGGCTGTGTTGTAGCCCAGGATCAATGCTCCGAGCAGGCTGAGGCCTACTTGGAGTGAGGAGAAAATACGATGTAGTGTGAGTTTGGAGGCAGCAGGAGACTTTGCCATCCACACAGCTGGGGAACAGCTGGCGTTACTTAACCCCACAGACACCGGAGCGAGTGTTTCAATCTGTGTGGACGGCACTTCCAGGCTACAACTGGCTGTGTTGTAGCCCAGGATCAATGCTCCGAGCAGGTTGAGGCCTACTTGGAGCGAGGAGAAAATACGATGTATTGTGAGTTTGGAGGCAGCAGGAGACTTTGCCATCCACACAGCTAGGGAACAGCTGGCGTTACTGAACCCCACAGACACCGGAGCGAGTGTTTCAATCTGTGTGGATGGCACTTCCAGGCTGCAACTGGCTGTGTTGTAGCCCAGGATGAAGCATGCAGCAGGCAGAGGCCAACTTGCAGCTGGTTTTATAGAGGTTGTAGACTACTACTGATTGTAACCGTGCTCCACTATGGCCTCCGGCTCCACTGTCTCTAGTATTTCCCCTGGCCTCCAACCCCGCCAGTTGCTGCTCTGAAGTGGCGTCTGCACAATCCACACTTGTTCCTGTGTAACTGTGGCTCAGTCACGTCAGTTGATCCCCTGATGTGTGTCTGGCAAGGTCTCCAGCTCAGTCCTCATTCACACTACTAGTAATGGGAATGTGGACAGAGCAGGAGACCTTGTCGAACACACATCAGGGGATCAACTGACGTGACTGAGCCCAAGTAACTCAGGAACAAGTGTGGATTGTGCAGACGCCACTACAGAGCAGCAACTGGCGAAGTTGGAGGCCAGGGGAAAAACTAGAGACTGTGGAGCCGGAGGCCTAAGTGGAGCATGGTTAAAAATCAGTAGTAGTTTGCATGTGGATGGAGCAGGAGACTTTGCCGTCTACACAGCAGGGGAACAGCTGGCATTACTGAACCCCATTAACACAGGAGCTAGTGTGTTTTGCTCTGTGAAGATGGCACTTCTGAACACCAACTGGCGTTGTTGGAGCCCAGGTTGAGGCATGGAGCAGGCATAGGTCTGATGTTGTTGGCATGTGGATGGAGCAGGAGACTTTGCCGTCTACACAGCAGGGGAACAGCTGGCATTTCTCTCGCTTAGGGCAGAAAGAAATAACATGAGAGGCATCTCCACAGAAAAAAACACAGCTTATTACGCCTTCTGAACTCCTGACGCTGCTCTCTGGACAAAACTCTATCACATTGCATAGGTTCAGACACCTGTTCAACTGGTGGCAACACCTCTCGTGCAATCCTGCGTTCACGCAAACGCCGATCAACCTAAATGGCTAATGACATAGAATCGTCAAGACCAGAGGGAATAGGAAATCCCACCATAGTATCTTTTACGGCTTCTGACAAACCCTTCCGAAAGAGAGCTGCCAAGGCATTATCATTCCAGGTAGTAAGGACCGCTGTTGTGAGTTCATTTTCCCCTTCACCACTGAGGCCCGATGAACTCCCTCTTCTGGTAAAGAAAGGTAGTGAGCCTGATTATCAAGCACCTGAGACTAATGATGATGACTGGCTGAGTGGAGTTACTGACTGGATATAAGGCCGTCAACGCCCTTCTGCCCTGCGGGTGATTTCTCTGTGGGATCCTTGGAGACCATTCTGAATTCCTGCTCTTCTAAAGCTAAGTTTTCTGCTCTGCTTTTTGCATTTGTGCTTTGACTTTGTTTTGCTCTGTTTTTCTGGATTTCTGCCATTCCCTGCTGGGGTGAGCTGAATTCCTTTAGCTCTGTCTTCAGAAAATACCTGAGTGCTGATATAGTTTTTGAAGCCTAGCTGCTTCAGGGTCTTTTTCCATATCAGCCTGTTGGCTTATGTCTTTGATAGGGTTTTGGCAGATTGCAGACAGCAACCTTCCTTTCCTGTCCTGTTTAGTTAGCTTGGGCCCCATCGTTTGCTCAGCCTATCTTTCTATCTGTGTGAGTGTTTTTTCATCTTGCTTCACCGTCATTATATGTTGGGGGCTGCCTTTTACTTTGGGGTCTGCTCTGGGGCAGTTTAGATTTCCTTTTCTGTCTTTAGGCTATTTAGCTCTCCGGCTGTGATCGAGGGGTCTAGGGCACCGTAGGAACCCCCCACAGCTACTGCTAGTTGTGTTGATAGGTTCAGGGGTCTGCAATCTGATAGTTGCCAACTTCTCTGGTTTTCTGGACGTAGCTTCTATTTTTGTGTCTGCCTCCTACGGTGACTCTTTCATAACAGCTTTCCCTCAATAATAATAATAAATTTTATTTTTATAGCGCCGACATATTCCGCAGCACTTTACATTTCAGAAGGGATTTGTACAGACAATAGATATTACAGCATAACAATAATCACATACAGTAGATTATAACAAATACCAAGAGGAAAGATGCTCACAAGCTTACAGTCTATGAGGAAAGAGGTAGACACGAAAGGTGGGTGGCAACAGTTGCCCTGATTGTATGGACCAGCCATAATGTTAAGTGTGTAACAGTACAAACACAGAGGGCTAATGGATGCATAAAGCATGTGGGAACATGATGCGGGAAATCTGGTTATGGTAAAACTTTTGGCTGTGCCACACAGGGATAGATTAGGTTAATGTGTTGAGGCGATAGGCCAGTCTGAATAAATGCGTTTTCAGGGCACGCTTAAAATTGTCAGGATTGGGGACTAATCGTATTGACCTGGGAAGTGTATTTCAAAGAATTGGCGCCGCACGTGTAAAGTCTTGGAGACGGGAGTGGGAGGTTCTGACTATTGAGGATGCTAACCTCAGGTCATCAGCAGAACGGAGGGCGCGGGTAGGGTGGAATACTGAAACAAGGGAGGAGATGTAAGGTGGTGCTGAGCTATGGAGGGCTTTGTGGGTGAGGGTAATAAGTTTATACTGAATTCTGGAGTGGATGGGTAGCCAGTGTAATGACTGGCACAAGGTAGAGGCATCGGTGTAACGATTGGCAAGGAATATGATCCTGGCTGCAGCATTCAAGACATTGGAGAGGGGAGAGTTTGGTAAGAGGGAGACCGATTAGAAGAGAGTTACAATAGTCGAGACGAGAATGAATAAGAGGAACAGTAAGAGTTTTTGCAGAGTCAAAAGTAAGAAAAGGTCGAATTCTAGAAATGTTTTTGAGGTGCAGATGACAAGAGCGAACCAGTGATCGAATGTCGGGGGCAAAGGAAAGCTCGGAATCAAGTATGACCCCAAGACAGCGGGCCTGTTGCTGGGGAGTAATAGTGGAACCACACACAGAAATGGCAATGTCGGGTATAGGTACATTAGTAGAGGGAGGAAACACCAGGAGTTCGGTCTTTGACAGGTTCAGTTTCAGATATAGTGAGGACATGATATTAGACACAGCTTTTAGACAATCGCCGGTGTTTTCTAGAAAGGCTGGCGTGATGTCGGGAGAAGAAGCGTATAATTGGGTGTCATCAGCATAGAGATGGTACTGGAAACCAAATCTACTGATTGTTTGACCAATAGGGGCAGTGTACAAGGAGAAGAGGAGGGGGCCTAGAACCGATCCTTGAGGGACCCCAACAGTAAGGGGAAGGTGAGAGGAGGAGGAACCGGCAAAAGATACAGTAAAGGAGCGGTCGGAGAGATAGGAGGAGAACCATGAGAGAACAGTGTCCTTGAGGCCAATGGAACGGAGCACAGTGAGGAGGAGCTGATGATCCACAGTGTCGAATGCTGCAGAGAGATCCAAGAGAATTAGCATGGAGTAATGACCATTTGATTTAGATGTTAGCAGATCATTAGAGACTTTAGTGAGAGCAGTTTCAGTGGAGTGTAAAGAGCGGAAACCGGATTGGAGAGGGTCGAGAAGAGAGTTTTCTGAGAGATAGCGGATAAGACGGGAGTGGACCAGGCGTTCCAGGAGTTTAGAGATGAAGGGAAGATTAGAGACAGGTCTATAGTTAGCGGCACAGTTTTGGTCGAGGGATGTTTTTTAAGTAGTGGATGTATGATGGCATGCTTAAATGAGGAGGGAAAAATACCAGAAGAGAGAGAGGTTAAATATTTTAGTTAGGTGAGGGCTGACAGCAGGGGAAAGGGACTGGAGGAGATGTGACAGAAATGGGTCACTGGTGCAAGTGGTTGGGCGAGAAGATGCAAGGAGCCTGCTTACTTCTTCTGTGACTGGTTCAAAATCAGAGAGTGAGCTAGATGTAGTGGGGGAGGGAGGACAGTGCATGGTATGAGCTAACTGGGAGATAATTTCCTGTCGAATCTGGTCAATTTTTTCTTTGAAGTAACTGGCCAGATCGTCAGCTCGGAGCTCCGTAGTTGGGGCCTGTACTCTTGGGTTGAATAGAGAATGAAAAGTGTCAAAGAGACATTTCGGGTTATTGGACAGTGAGGTGATGAGGGTGTTGAAATAGGCTTGTTTGGAGAGGTGAAGGGCAGTGTTGTATGTTCTAAGCATAAACTTAAAATGGATGAAATCTCAATGTTCCTGAGCGTAAGCTATTTCACATGGTTGGGAAAATGTTTGTATATTGGTGCGCTAATACCTCAATGAAATGAAATATGGAGATGCAGACCAGTGATCAAAAAAATGCGGACAGAAAAAGAAGAAAAGCAAGACCACTAATCGGAATGCACACTGCCAATGTGGATTATATAAGAAATGACTTTATTGATAACAACCCATTAAAAACATTATAAAAACACACACAATGCAAACCGCATGAGTCCTGCATACACAATGAACCTCATAATAATAATGATAACAGCAGCTTTGTAAGAAAATCAGATCATAAATTTGATCAAATACCGTAGGATCATAAGTTGATCCATACCATAATACAACTATTCATTTACATCCAAATAGACAATAATAGTCACCAATTCTATAGCTGCATAATCAATCCCCCATGGAAAAGTAACCAACCATAACACATAAAATGACTGCAGGCATGATTGAGCCAAAAAATGAAAATATGCACCATGCCCTATGCTGCCAATAAATCAATCTAATGTTGTAAACAACTCTTGTTGAAAAGTGATGAAAGGTGGCCAATCAAAGATGTTAGAAAAAGAAGCCACAGGAGAAAGGGCAAGGGCACAAGGCCTGCATAAAGAAAGTGGCCCCCAGAGGATCAAAGAGGATCTGTTTGTATGCATACCCAAGATGGAGCCATGGGAGATCAAGGAATGTGAGCAGCACACAGAGGCGGGAACTCAACTCGTGTCGCCGTTACATGGACGGCTTCGTCAGGGGAAGTGCACAATGTTATCCTCATAGCCATTAAATACCTTAGGCATTGATAATAATCATCAGCATATGTGCAGGAGCGTCCAAGGACGGAAACGGAAGTGACGATAGATAGTAGAAGCTGGCAGAAATCTCTGCCAGCACTATCTCAGAGCACACACGCCGGCAAAACCAGTGCGATGCACGAGATTGTAGGGTTCTAGAAGGTTCGCAGGATGCAGTGACGAGACACGAGACTGGGTGTGGTTTGTGAAAATAACTTTTATAAACTGTAGCCGCTGGGGCTATATTGAGCAAACAAAAAGTATGAACAAAACACCAGTCCACGCAGGGACTCAACAAACCTAACAACACTTTCTTGTGGTAAATGCGACTAACCCGGTTGGCCCGGGTGCTATAGGCCACGTATGACCAAACTGGGGGTCCTTATTTCCTATAGTACACTTATCCTTCCAGGGGTCTGTCAGGATCACAGGCGTGGCCGCGTAGAGGTCACTGATGCGGCTGCCTTGTCGCCTCGATACTACGGGATGAAACTGGGCTCGACAGGCTCTTGAAGAAACGATGACGGTGGGGTGCAACAGACCCTGAAGAAGCGATGCTGGTGGGGCGCAACAGGCCCTGAAGAAGCGATGGCGTTGGGGCGCAACTTGCCCTGAAGAAGCAATGCCGGTGGGGAACAACAGGCCCTGAAGAAACGGTGCTGATGGGGCGCGGTGATGACGCAGTCTCTAAATATAACCGCTCACCAACCTCTGCTCAGGGTCCCTTAGCAAACCGGACGGGGGCCTATACTACCGCCTGTAGCGAGGTGGCGCCCCCTGGGGCCGGTGATGACAGGGCCGCAGCTGTGGGAGAAGGCAGGGGGGCAGTGTCCTGACCGCTGTAAAGGAATGGTCTGTCATCGTAGCGGTCGCCCGAGGTAGCCGCCTTGTCACAACAGGGTGGGAAACAGCGGGAGTCGCTGTATGGGACCGTATGCGGGGAGCGGCCGCCAGTGCAAGTCTCTCACATGTCACTAGTCGGTGAGTCCGCAGCTTTCCTTTCACAGGCCCCTGTCGGTCTCTCCACAACACACCATCTGCTCCCTCGGTCCTCTCTGTCTCACACGGCTTGCAGTCTGTTGTCCTGCTCTCTGTCAACTGCCACTTCAGTGCGCCCCCTGCTCCTTTTAAGCTTGTCCCACCCCCCTGTTTCCCTGACAACTTCAGTCAAGTCTCTCCCTATATTGTCCTCCCAGTATCGTTCCCTCAGGAACCCTGATGGCGGTCCCCTGGGTACCTGTCCTTTCACTGTCTGGGAGTCCTCCTCCCCACAAGATCACAAATCAAGGACAGGCCAATGACGCATGAAAAAATGAAGTCTTTTTTGTTCAATTAAATGAGCAAACCATGTTGAAAAATTGACGATGCTTGGTCACCACAGGAGAATCAGCAAAGAAGCTCCTAGAGAGAGCGTCAGCCTTGACATTCTTAGTGCCAGGAAGAAAAGAGACCACAAAATCAAAATGTGTAAAAAACAAGGCCCACCTAGCCTGTCTAGGGTTCAAGCGTTTGGCCGACTCCAGGTAAATCAAATTCTTGTGGTCAGTGAGGACCACGACTTGATGTTTAGCTCCCTCCAACCAATGTCTCCACTCCTCAAATGCCCATTTCATGGCTAACAGTTCCCGATTCCCCACATCATAGTTACGTTCAGATGGGGAGAACTTTCGGGAAAAGAAAGCACAGGGATTCATTTTAGATGGTACAGGATCCTTTTGGGACAAAACAGCTCCTGCACCAATCTCAGAAGCGTCCACCTCTACCTGGAGCGGGAGTGAGACATCAGGTTGCCGCAAAACCGGGGCAGAAGTGAATCTTCGCTTCAGCTCCTGAAAGGAAGAAACAGCCTCCAGAGACCAATTCAACACATCAGCACCCTTCTTAGTCAGATCAGTCAATGGTTTGGCAAAACTAGAAAATTTTGCTATAAATTTCCGATAAAAATTAGCAAAACCCAAAAACTTCTGGAGGGCCTTCAAAGAAGTGGGCTGAACCCAAACATAAATGGCCTGTACCTTGGCCAGGTCCATTTCAATAGTTGACGGAGACAAAATAAATCCCAAAAATGAAATCCTCTGTACCCCAAAAAGGCATTTCGATCCTTTGACATACAGGGAATTCTCCCTCAAGATCCGGAACACAGTCCGAACATGTTCCACATGAGAATCCCAATCCTTGGAGAAGATCAAAATATCATCCAGATAGATAATCAAAAATTTATCCACAAAGTCTCGGAAAATGTCGTTCATGAAGCACTGGAAGACAGAAGGGGCATTAGTGAGCCCAAAAGGCATCACCAGGTACTCAAAATGTCCCTCCGGAGTATTAAACGCCGTCTTCCATTCATCCCCATGCTTAATGCAGATAAGATTATACGCCCCCCTGAGGTCAAGCTTGGTAAACCAGCAAGCACCTTTAACTCTGGAGAATAGATCCAAAATCAGGGGTAACGGATACTGATATTTAATAGTAATTTTGTTGAGGGCACGATAATCAATACAAGGCCTTAATTAACCATCCTTTTTGGCCACAAAAAAAAACAGCACCTAAGGGTGAAGAGGATGGTCTAATATGACCCTTCTCCAAAGCCTCCTTAATATAGGATCGCATAGCCTCGTGCTCGGGTACAGATAAATTGAAGAGCCGACCCTTGGGAAATTTACACCTCGGGCTCAGTTCAATTGCACAGTCATAACTCCTATGAGGAGGCAAAGACGCAGACTCATTCTCACTAAATACATCATAAAAGTCCGTCAAATAGTCAGGAACATCATGCGACTGAGGAGAGGTGGAAAAAACCGGAGCCTCACTAAGGGCCCACCGACAACCCCAACTCACCACAGACACAGATTTCCAATCCAAAACTGGATTATGAATTTGCAACAAGGGAAACCCCAGAACAATGGTATCATGCAAATTATGCAACACCAAAAATCTGCAATTATCTTGATGGTCTGGGGCGACCCGCATTACCACCTGGGTCCAAAACTGAGGTTTATTTTTTGCCAAAGGAGTAGCATCAATCCCCCTCAAAGGGATAGGCGTCCGCAGAGGTGTCATAAGAAATCTACAATGTTTAGAAAAATCCAAGTCAATTAGGTTCAGGGCTGCTCCCGAATCCACAAAAGCCTTGGCGGAAAATGTGGACAGGGAGCAGATCAGAGTAATTGCCAGAAGAAACTTAGGTTGAGCACCACCCACAGAAAACGTGTGTGCAAAACGTTTCTCTCATTTAGGACAGACAGAAATAATATGCGAGGCATCTTCACAAAAAAAACACAGCTTATTACGCCTTCTGAACTCCTGACGTTGCTCCCTGGACAAAACTCTATCACATTGCATAGGTTCAGACACTTGTTCAACAGGTGGCAACACCTCTCGTGCAGTCCTGCGTTCACGTAAATGCCGATCAACCTGAATGGCTAATGACATAGAATCGTCAAGACCAGAGGGAACAGGAAATCCCACCATAGTATCTTTTACGGCTTCTGACAAACCCTTCTGAAAGAGAGCTGCCAAGGCATTATCATTCCAGGTAGTAAGGACCGCCCACTTTCAGAATTTTTGACAGTACAATTCTGCAGAATCTCGACCCTGGCTCAATGCCAGCAGGGTCTTTTCAGCCTGATCAATAGCATTAGGTTCATCATACAACAACCCCAAGGCTTGAAAAAATGCGTTCACATTAGTCAGAATAGGATCATCTGGTTTCAAAGAAAACACCCAATCCTGGGGATCGCCACGCAGCAAAGAGATGACAATTTTAACCTGCTGCGCGGAGCTCCCTGATGAGTTAGGCTTCAAGGCAAAAAATAATTTACAATTATTTTTGAAATTCAAAAATTTAGACCGATCCCCAAAAAACACATCAGGAGTTAGGGATCTTTGGTTCAGCAGCATGTGAATGAGCAAGGTAGGCGGAAATTCCCCACACTTCCGCAGCGAGTTGCTCCACACGATCAGACAATTGCTTTATCACCATTGAGAGAAAAAAAATTCCCCCTACGGCCTCAGAGATATAGAGGAAAAAAATATACACACCTTTTTTTTTTTTTTTTACAATTCTTTCCTGCTATTGAGTACCCTAGGATCTGTGGTATGGCTGGTGATTCTGTTATGAATGAGTCACCGTAGGAGGCAAAAACAGAAATACTAGCTAAGTCCAGAAAACCAGAGAAGTTGGCAGCTATCGGATTGCAGACCCCTGAACCTATCAACAACAACTAGCAGAAGCCGTGAAAGATAGGCTGAGCAAATGATGGGGCCCAAGCTAACTAAATATGACAGGATAGAAAAGCTGCTGTCTGCAATCCGCAAAAACCCTATCAAAACAAGAGCCAACAGACTGATAGGGAAAAAAGCCCTGAAGACGCTAGGCTTCAAAAAGACTATATCAGTACTCAGGTATTTTCTGAAGACAGAGCAAAAAGACAAAAAGGAATTCAGCTCACCCCCAGGAAGGAATGGCAGAAATCCAGAAAAAACAAGGCAAAACAAAACCAAAACACAAATGCAAAAAGCAGAGCAGAAAACTTAGCTTTTGAGGAGCAGGAATCAGACTGGTCTCCTAGAATCCCTCAGAGAAATCACCAGCAAGGCAGAAGGGCGTCGGCTGCCTTTTATCCAGTTAGCAATTCCCATCACCCAGTCATCATCTACCTGCTCAGGTGCTTGGTAATCAGCCTCACTACCTTCCTTCACCAGAAGAGGGAGTTCATCAGACCTCAATGGTGAAGGGGAAAATGAACTCACAACACAGGACAATGCTCCATCACATGCATCCAAATACTCCAAAGCGTGGCTGGCCAGTAAAGGTCTAAAAGAAGAAAAAATAATTACATGGCCCCCTAGTTCACCTGATCTGATCCCATAGAGAACCTGTGGTCACTCATAAAATGTGAGATCAACAGGGAGGGGAAACAATACACCTCTCGGAACAGTGTCTTGGAGGCTGTGGTGGCTGCTACACGCAATGTTGATCGTAAACAGATCAAGCAACTGACAGAATCTATGGATGGAAGGTTTTTGAGTGTCATTGTAAAAAAGGTGGCTATATTGGTCAATGTTATTTTTTGATTTTGGTTGTTTTTGAATGTCCGAAATGTTTATTTCTAAATTTTGTGTTGTTATATTTGTTTACTGTCATGATACCAGTGCTGGGTGACCGGCACTTCTGGGGTTAATGTTTTGATCTCAGTGCAGACTCTTACCTGCACACCTGGGACCTATTATGGTGGCCTCTCATTGGTTCTGGGAAAGCTTCTTATAGCCTCAGGAAGCTCCCATCCCCATCAGTTATACTTTCACCTTTGGCACAGTGTGGTGTCCCCTGAGTGTATTTGTGCTGTGGTCTGGTTGCTTGATTCTCTGTGTATGACTCAGTCTGTTCTTTGGATATTGCTTTGGATTCTGCTTGGTACCTTCTATGTCTGTTTGGTTTTGACTTCTGCTTGGCCCTGACTGCGTTCTGTCTCATCCCTGGTACTTTACTGATATCTCTGTGTATGACCTCCATTTTGCCTGACTCTGAGTATTTCTGTATAGTGTCCTGCCATCTCTGAAAGCAGGATGCTAAGCCCTGCCCCCTTGCAGTCACATGACCATAGGTCCTGTGACTTCTTGCTAAACTTCAACGTCCACAGGTCCTGTGTATCTGTACTTTCCAGCTGTACCTGACCCCGGGCCCCTCTACAGTGCGGGTGTGACCCTGCTCAGTGGAGGCTGCACGCCGGCGCTGACAGGATCCTGACATTATAACTGACAAATACGTTTTTGGGGTTTTTTGTGCAGAGAGTTATGGATCCCATACAGTCTCTGGCTGACCAGATGAAAAGTCTGAGTCAAATGTTTCAAGGTTTATCTCTGGAGCAGCAAGCTCTGGCTCATTCTCAGCAGCAGGTTTCTGAGACAGTGCGAGGAGCTTTATCTTCTGGGTCTCCAGGGGCTGGGGTGAGGGATGTTGTTCTGGTGTCCCCGGAACCACCTGTTAAACTGCCTGACTTTTTTTCTGGGAACAAAAAGGAGTTCAGGGTCTTCATGGAGGGGTGCAAACTTTTTTTAGTTTGAGACCACGTTCCTCTGGGGACGAAAACCAGAAGGTAGGGGTCATTATGTCGTTATTAAGAGGGTCCCCACAAGCTTGGGCTTTCTCCCTTCCTCCCACTGCCCATGAGAGTGTGTCTGTGAATGCATTCTTTGAGGCCCTCGGGCACATTTATGATGAGCCTGACCCAGTGCGATTGGCAGAGGACATGGTAATGAACGTCTGTCAGGGGAAACACTCGGCTGAGTGGTTTTGTACTGAATTCCGCCACTGGGCCGCAGAGGTCTCTTGGCACGATGCCACACTCAGAGGACTCTTTTGCAGAGGCTTGTCCGAGCAGCTGCATGATGCCTTTGTTTTACAGCCCCCACCTAACTCTCTCGAGGACGCCATGACCCAGGCTGTCCAGATGGACCGCAGGCTGCGGGCCAGAGGGGTGATGCAGGTGGAGACTCCATTGTTCCCCAGTGGAAAAGAGACTGCCCCTGAGCTCAAGGATGTAGGCGCCTTCTCCCTGAAGGATGCGGAGAGGAAACGCCGGAAGAACAAGCAGTTATGCTTTTACTGTGGTAAAGCGGGACATTGGAAAAGGGAGTGTCCTGATTGCCCGTCTTCGACCCAGTCGGCGGTAAATGACTAGGTCTGGGTAGTCAACGGGGAGACTACTCAGACCCTCAGGTACCTTTTTCCTCATTTTCTAAAGTGTTACTTTATGTGGAACTGTTTGTGGATGGTAGCTCTTTTCCCTCTACAGCCTTCATGGACAGCGGATCATCGATTAATCTAATTAACTCCCAATTGGTCACACACTGCAAGATAGGGACAGTTAAGCTCAAGGTTCCGATCAAGGTGGTGGCCATTGACTCCTCTCCCCTCACTAAGGAGGGAGTTCTCTTTATGTCTGACTTGTTTTCGCTCAGAGTGGGTGCTACTCATGTGGAAAACCTAAGTTGTTTTGTTCTGGACAATCTACCTGCAGGGTTGGTCTTGGCCATGCCCTGGTTACAACGCCATAAACCAGTTATTAACTGGAAAACGGGGGAGATTGTTCAATGGGGGTTTCATGATTTTAAGTTAAGTGGTAAATCCGTACTGCTGGTTGAACCTGTTAAATCTGTGTCTATATCATCTGTCGAGGTGGAAGGTATTCCGGAATACCTGAAGGACTTCAAAGATGTATTCTCTGAAATCGAGGCTGAGACGTTACCTCCACATAGACCCTTTGACTGCGTTATCGATCTGGTCCCAGGGGCTAAATTGCCTAAAGCCCATCTGCTTAATTTATCCGGCCCCGAGCGCTTGGCTATGAAGGAGTACATTGCTGAAAGTCTGCGCAAGGGACACATACGTCCTTCAGTCTCACCTGTGGCGGCAGGTTTCTTTTTTGTAAAGAAAAAAGATGGCGGGTTATGTCCCTGTCTCGATTTTCAGGAGCTTAATCAGATTACTGTACGGAATACGTACCCCCTTACGTTGATTCCCGATTTGTGTAACAAACTATCAGGGGCAAAGTGGTTTTCTAAACTGGATCTTCGGGGGACATATAATTTGATAAGGGTCTAAGAGGGAGATGATTGGAAAACTGCGTTCCTGACGTCCGAGGGACTGTTTGAAAATGTAGTCATGCCGTTTGGTCTTACCAATGCCCCAGCCATATTGCAGAATTTCATCAACGTGGTATTCTCGGATCTCATTGGTCGTTTTGTCATAATCTACTTAGTTGATATTTGGATATACTCCTCCGACAGGCATTCTCATCTGGAACAAGTACGAACTGTTCTCCAAAGACTGAGAGAAAATCATCTATATGCCAAATTGGAGAAATGTGTATTTTGTGTGTAAGAATTGTCTTTTTTGGGATTAATTGTATCCTGTGAGGGTTTTCGCATGGACCCCAAGAAGGTGCAGGCCATTGCGGATTGGGTGCAACCCCGAGATCTTAAGGGTCTTCAGCGCTTCTTGGGGTTCGCCAATTATTACCGCAAATTTATCCAGGGGTTTTCGCAGGTAGTCAAACCTCTCACGGATCTAACCCTGCAAAGGTGCGGATGTGAGAAATTGGTCCTCGCTCGCAAAAGAGGCCTTTGCGACGCTGAAAAAATGTTTTAGGCCTGCTCTTGTGTTGGTACAGCCAGATCCGTCCAAACCATTTGTGGTGTAGGTGGATGCCTCCGAAGTGGGGGTGGGGGCAGTGTTGTCTCAAGGGCCTGCCACTCTAACCAACCTCAGGCCATGTGCTTTCTTTTCCAGGAAGTTCTCTGCTGCTGAAAGAAATTATGATGTAGGCAATAGAGAGCTTCTTGCAGTCAAGTTGGCGTTTGAGGAGTGGAGGCACTTTTCGGAGGGGGCCAGTCACCCGGTTACTGTGATCACTGATCACAAAAATTTGTCATACATTGAGTCTGCTAAAAGATTAACGCCCAGACAGGCCCATTGGCCACTTTTTTTTTCTCATTTCCAGTTTACTATTACATTCTGTCCAGGGTCAAAGAATGTCAAGGCTGACGCCTTATCTCATAGTTTTCACCCTGTCTGCCCCTGAGCCACCGTCCTCCATTCTGCACCCTGGGGTGGCTTTAGCAGGGACCTCGTCTGAATTGGAACGGGAAATTGAGGGGGCCCAGTCGCTGGCTCCTGCGGCCAAGCCAGGGGGCAAGTTGTTTGTCCCAGAGCAACGTCGCCTTAAACGCTTGCAAGAGTTCCACGAATCCAAGTTGTGTGCTCACCCTGGTATATCAGCCACACGACTGGCGGTGGCTAGGATCTTCTGGTGGCCTACCCTTGGTTCTGACATAAAGAAACTCATCTCTGGTTGCGGGGTCTACGCTCGTTCTAAAAGCTCCCATAGGCAGCCGGCGGGGGAGCTGATGCCCTTGGACGTTCCCAAAAGACCATGGACCCACCTGTCCATGGATTTTATTACCAATCTTCCCTCTTCCAGGGGTAATACGGTGGTATGGGTAGTGGTGGACAGATTTTCAAAGCAGGCTCATTTTGTACCCCTGTCCGCATTACCTTCTGCTGAGACCTTATCCAGATTGTTTGTGCAGCATGTGGTCCGCTTGCATGGGGTACCTCTGAATGTGGTGTCTGATCGTGGTGTGCAGTTTGTGGCTAAGTTTTGGCGTGCTTTCTGCAAAAAATTAGGGATGTCTTTGTCCTTTTCGTCTGCATACCATCCTGAGAGCAGTGGTCAGACCGAACGCACTAATCAGTCTCTGGAACAGATCCTCAGATATCTGACTTCTGCTTGACAGAATGACTGGTGTGATATACTGCCGTTGGCTGAATTTGCCTTCAATAGTCGGGTGAGTCAGTCCACTGGTATGTCCCCTTTCTTGATCAACTATGGGTTCAGTCCTAATTTTGATGAGTTTTCTCATCTGGATTCGGGGTGTCCCGGGGCTGAGGACTCTGTTCAGCGGTTAAAAGATACATGGGCAGAAGTCCATCGGCGTATATCTAGGTCTCAAGGCAGGTATAAGTTTTTCGCGGACAGGAAACGAACACCTGGTCCCATGTTTCAGGTTGGAGAGAAAGTTTGGCTCTCCACGCGAAACATTAAGTTAAAGATTCCGTCAGCCAAGTTGGGCCCCAAATTCATTGGCCTGTACAAGATTATGGAAAAAATCAACCCAGTAGCGTACAGACTGTGCCTTCCACCCTCTTTCAAGATCCATTCATCTTCCATAGATCTCTACTGAAGCTTTTTGAAGCAGTCCGGGAGAATCCGAGTACGCTGCTCCTCCGGTTTCGGTTGAGGGACATGTGGAATATGAGATTGGTCACATCGTAGATTCTAGATTGGTACGGAGGTCAGTACAGTACCTAGTTCATTGGAAGGGGTATGGGCCGTTGGACAGGTCATGGGTGCCGGCCCGGTTGATGCATGCAGATCACCTGGTTTGGGCTTTCCATGCTAGGTACCCAGGCAAGCCTGGGGGTCCAGAGGCCCCCTGTTGAGAGGGGGATACTGTCATGATACCAGTGCTGGGTGACCGGCACTTCTGGGGTTAATGTTTTGATCTCAGTGCAGACTCTTACCTGCACACCTGGGACCTATTATGGTGGCCTCTCATTGGTTCTGGGAAAGCTTCTTATAGCCTCAGGAAGCTCCCATCCCCCGTCAGTTATACTTTCGCCCTTGGCATAGTGTGGTGACCCCTGAGTGTGTTTGTGCTGTGTTCTGGTTGCTTGATTCTCTGTGTACGACTCGGTCTGTTCTCTGGATATTGCTTTGGATTCTGCTTGGTACCTTCTATGTCTGTTTGGTTTTGACTTCTGGTTGGCCCTGACTATCCTTTCTGTCTCATCCCTGGTACATTACTGATATCTCTGTGTCTGACCTCGGTTTTGCCTGACTCAAGGTGAGAGGCAACCCGCCCGGTGTGTGGGGGGACACACACACCGGGCGGGTTGCCTCTCACCGTGACCCGGTAATGAATTTAATACTCTATATTTTCATTGCATTATTGTCTGCTGTTTACCTCTGATTTATGTCTGGCTTTGTGATTTTAATGAGGCTTATTGGGAGATGTGCAATTTTGTTATGAGCAAACATGTCTTTTTGCTAACAATTGAATGTGATTCACATTCACTCCCTCCCTCCTGCATGTGTGTCCTATGGTTTCTCTGCATGTACAAGTAGGTTTGGATCCTTTTCCTCACTGTGTTTCATTTATCCTGGTCTGTCAATTATTTAATAAATTGCATTTTTTGATATTTCCTACAAGTCTTCTGAGATTTTGTGGGCGTTTTTTTCTATATCTACTGTGACTGTTCAGACAGAGGGCACACAGACGTGACGTCATTGCGCTCTCTAACCTGAATGTCACTGTCAGGAAACGCGGAAGACGTTACAGTGGTAGAGCAGGGAGATGTAAGTATTGCAAGTGCTGGGGCCCTGAGCAAGCAGGGGGGACCAACCCGTGGGCCCCTCATAGTACGCCGGTGTCTCTGACGGTGAGTGGGCCCCACCACCTGCTCAGGGCCCGGCACTTGCCCGGGAGCGCCAGGTGCTGACACCAGCCCTGGGGGGGTACAGCCCAGTTAGAGGTGGAAAAACTGGCATATGTTGAGGTCTAGGCTGGACGTTAAGCAGCTGCAAATGGAGGAATTGGAGAAGTTGGAGGAAGAGGAGGACAAAGTGAGCCATTTTGCTGGCAACTAGAGATGAGCGACTTTGCCTTTTTTAGGGTCGAGTGTGGTTTCATGAAACTTGACTTTCTCAAAAGTCGAGTCGAGCGAAATCGACCGACTATCGTGAAAAGTCGGAGGTCCGACTGAAACATGAAACCCAATGCAAGTCAATGGGAAAGCAAAGTCGACAGTGACTGGAGAACAGTAAACACACCTACAGTGCCCATTTCAATGCCAACAACACCATTTCTTATTTCTTAAGCTTGTCAACCTTAATTTACTTCATAATAATAGTTAGGCATTGAAAACTGGGGGTTATTTGGCTAAATGTGTGGGGAAGTAGGGTTGGCTCCAGGTTTTCGTGTGCCCCGGGCCAAAGAGTGTCAGTGGGCCCCTTTAACACATACCACAATTCATGATGCTCCGATACGGCAGAGAAATAGTGGTATAGTACAATGTAAAATACTTCACTTCTTAGATGACATGACTGATATCTATTTTAAATGCTACAATAGCTCAAAAACGGGCAGTATATTCCTCCATACAGTATTATGGCCACCACATAGTGCGCCATAGAGAATAATGAGCCCCATATATTTCTCCATACAGAATAAATGGTCCCATATAATGTTCCATAGAGTATATGATGAGCTCCACATAATGCTACAGTATATGCTGGTCCCGATGGATGATGCTCCACTGTCTTATGGACCCAAATAATGCTCCATATATAACAGGCCCCATTTCTAATGCTCCTGTCATGATCTCAGTGCGGGTTTGACTCGCACACGTGGGGGTAATGTATGGAACCAGTACTGATGACTGGCATTTCTGGGGTTAAAGGTTGTGATCCCGGTGCAGGCTTACCTGCACACCTGGGGCTATGATTGTGGCCTCTCCCTGGTTCTGGGGGAGGCTTCTTATAGCCTCAGGACGCTCCCATCCCTGTCAGTTATACTTTCGCCCTTGGCATTGTGTGGTGACCCCTCAGTGTGTTTGTGCTGTGTTCTGGTTACTTGATTCTCTGTGTATGACTCTGTCTGTTTCCTGGATATCGCTTTGGATTCTGCCTGGTACCTCCTATGTCTGTTTGGTTTTGATCTCTGCTTGGCCCTGATTATCCGCTCTGTCTCATCCCTGGTACTGTACTGTGATCCTGTGTATGACCTTTGGCTTTGTCTGACCTCCAGTCTGTTTATCCCTCCTGTACCTCATTTAGCACTGCTTCTGTACTCAGGACACGCGCACTGGCTCTATGAGCAAGTGTAGTGCGGTGTCTCTGACATTATGAGCAAGTGTAGTGCGGTGTCTCTGACATTATAACTGACCATTTCAGTTTTTTTTTTCTCTGAAAGGAAAAAAAAAAAAAAGTGTGTGTTATCCTCATGGATCCCATACAAGCCTTGGCTGATCAGGTCAAGCACCTGACACAAATGTTCCATAAGCTCAATGTGGAACAACGCACGATGGCCCAGACCCAGCAACAGTTGGTGGTTACTTTGCAGGGGGCTGTCGATGCAGGGGCTTCCAGTTCTGGGGGTAGGGATGTGTCATTAGCATCCTCCGAATCTACGGTCAAATTGCCAGACCTTTTCTCAGGGGATAAAAAGGAGTTCAGGTCTTTCAGAGAAGGATGCAAGCATTTTTTTCTATAAGGCCCCGCTCCTCCGGGGATGAGTTCCAGAGGGTGGGGGTCATTATTTCCCTACTTCGGGGGGCACCGCAAGCATGGGCTTTCTCTCTGTCTTCCTCTGCTCCTGAACGTATGTCAGTGAACGCATTCTTTGAGGCCCTCGGGCACATTTATGATGAACCTGACCGAGTGCGATTGGCAGAGGACATGTTGATGAGTGTCTGTCAGGGGAAACACTCAGCTGAGTGGTTTTGTTCTGAGTTCCGCCGCTGCGCGGCAGAGGTCTCTTGGAGCGACGCCGCACTCCGAGGACTTTTTCGCAGAGGCTTGTCCGAGCGGCTGCAGGATGCCTTGGCATTACATCCCCCACCTAACTCTCTCGAACACGCCATGACCCAGGCCGTCCGGATGGACCGCAGGCTGCGGGCCAGAGGGGTGATGCAGGTGGATACTCCATTATTCCCCAGTGGAAAAGAGACTGCCCCTGAGCCCATGGATGTAGGCGCCCTCTCCCTGAGGGATACGGAGAGGAAACGCCGGAAGGACAAGCAGTTATGCTTTTACTGCGGTAAAACGGGACATTGGAAAAGGGAGTGCCCGAATTGCCCGTCTTCAAACCCGGTCGGCGGGAAACGACTAGGTCTGGGTAGTCAACGGGGAGGCTGCTCAGACCCTCAGGTACCATTTTCCTCGTTTTCTAAAGTAGTACTGCCTGTGGAACTGTTTGTGGATGATAGTTCTTTTTCCTCTACAGCCTTCGTGGACTGTGGATCATCTATTAATCTTATTGACTCCCAATTGGTCACAGACTGCAAGATAGGGACAGATAGGCAAGATTCCGATCAAGGTGATGGCCATTCACTCATCTCCCCTCATTAAGGAGGGAATTCGCTTTATGTCTGATGTGTTTTCGCTCAGAGTGGGCGCTACTCATGTGGAAAACATAAGTTGTTTTGTGCTGGACAATCTACCTGCAGGGTTGGTGTTGGGCATTGCCCTGGTTACAACGCCATAACCCAGTTGTTAACTGGAAAACGGGGGAGATTGTTCAATGGGGGTTTAATGATTTTGAGTTATGTGATAAATCCGCACTGCTGGTTGAACCTGTTAAATCTGTGTCTGTATCATCTGTCGAGCTGGAAGGTATTCCGGAATGCCTGAAGTACTTCAAAGATGTATTCTCCGAAAGCGAGGCCGAGACGTTACCTCCACATAGACCCTTTGACTGCGCTATTGAGCTGGTCCCGGGGGCTAAATTACCCAAAGCCCGTCTGTTTAATTTGTCCGTTCCTGAGCGCTTGGCTATGAAGGAGTACATTACTGAAAGTCTGCGCAAAGGACACATACGTCCTTCAGTCTCACCTGTGGCGGCAGGTTTCTTTTTTGTAAAGAAAAAAGATGGCGGGTTACGTCCCTGTCTCGACTTCTGGGAGCTTAATCAGATTACTGTACGGAATACGTACCCCCTTCCGTTGATTCCCGATTTATGTAACCAACTATAAGGGGCAAAGTGGTTTTCTAAACTGGACCTTCGGGGGGGCATATAATTTGATAAGGGTCCGGGAGGGGGATGAATGGAAAACCGCGTTCCTCACGACCGACGGACTATTTGAAAATTTAGTCATGCCGTTTGGTCTTACCAACGCCCCTGCCATATTTCAGAATTTCATCAACGTGGTATTCTCAGATCTCATTGGTCATTTTGTCGTTATCTACTTAGATGATATTTTGATAAATTCCCCCGACAAGTATTCTCATTTGGAACATGTACGAACTGTGCTCCAAAGGCTTAGAGAAAATCATTTGTATGCCAAATTGGAGAAATGTGTATTCTGTGTTCAAGAGTTGTCCTTTTTGGGGTTAATTGTATCTGGTGAGGGTTTTCGCATGGACCCCAAGAAGGTGCAAGCCATTGCGGATTGGGTGCAACCCCGAGATCTTAAGGGTCTTCAGAGCTTCTTGGGGTTCGCCAATTATTACCGCAAATTTATCCGGGGGTTTTCGCAAGTGGTCAAACCTCTCACGGATCTTACATGCAAAGGTGCGGATGTGAGAAATTGGTCCTCGCTCGCAAAAGAGGCCTTTGCAACGCTGAAAAAATGTTTTATGTCGGCTCCTGTGTTAGTGCAGCCAGATCCGTCCAAACCATTCGTCGTGGAAGTGGACGCCTCTGAGGTGGGGGTGGGGGCAGTGTTGTCCCAAGGGCCTGCCACTCTAACCAACCTCAGGCCATGTGCTTTCTTTTCCAAGAAGTTCTCTGCTGCGGAAAGAAATTACAACGTAGGCAATAGAGAGCTTCTTGCGGTCAAATTGGCGTTTGAAGAATGGAGGCACTTTTTGGGGCCAGTCACCCGGTTACGGTGATCACGGATCACAAAACTTTGTCGTACATTGAGTCTGCTAAAAGACTAATGCCCAGACAGGCCCGTTGGTCACTTTTTTTTTCCCGTTTTCAGTTTACGATTACGTTTCGTCCAGGGTCTAAGAATGTCAAGGCTGACGCCTTATCACGCAGTTTTCAGCCTGTGTCGCCCCCTGAGCCACCATCCTCCATTCTTCACCCTGGGGTTGTGATAGCAGAGGTCTCATCTGAATTGGAACGGGAGATTCTGGAAGCCCAGTCGCTGGCCCCGGCGGCCAAGCCGGAGGGGAAGTTGTTTGTCCCAGAGCAACTTCGCCTGAAACTCTTGCAGGAGTTCCATGAATCCAAGCTGAGTGCTCACCCTGGTATTTTGGCCACACGTCTGGCGGTGGCTAGGATCTTTTGGTGGCCTACCCTTGGTTCGAACATAAAAAAATTCATTGCTGGTTGTGGGGTCTGCGCTCGTTCTAAAAGCTCTCATAGCAGGCCGGCAGGGGAGCTGATACCCTTGGCAGTGCCCGAAAGGCCATGGACTCACTTATCCATGGATTTTATTACCAATCTCCCTCCATCTAAGGGTAATACAGTGGTATGGGTAGTGGTGGACAGGTTTTCTAAGCAGGCTCATTTCGTACCCCTGTCCGCACTACCATCAGCTGAGACGTTGTCCAGGTTGTTTGTGCAGCATGTGATCCGGTTGCATGGGGTACCCCTGAATGTGGTGTCTGATCGTGGTGTGCAGTTTGTGGCTAAGTTTTGGCGTGCTTTCTGCAAAAAATTAGGTATGTCTCTGTCCTTTTCGTCTGCATACCATCCTGAGAGCAATGGGCAGACGGAGCGCACTAACCAGTCCCTGGAACAGATCCTCAGGTGTCTAACCTCTGCTAGACAGAATGACTGGTGCGATGCACTGCCGTTGGCTGAATTTGCCTTCAATAGTCGGGTGAGTCAATCCACGGGTATGACTCCTTTTTTGATCATTTATGGGTTCAGTTCTCATTTCGGTGAGTTTTCTCGTCTGGATTCGGGGTGTCCCGGGGCTGAGGACTCTGTTCAGCGGTTAAAAGATACATGGGCAGAAGTCCAGCGGCGTATATCTAGGTCTCAAGGCAGGTATAAGTTTTTCGCGGACAGGAAACGAACACCTGGTCCCATGTTTCGGGTGGGAGAGAAAGTTTGGCTCTCCACGCAAAACATTAAGTTAAAGATTCCGTCAGCCAAGTTGGGACCCAAATTCATTGGCCCGTACAAGATTGTGGAAAAAATCAATCCAGTGGCGTATAGGCTGTGCCTTCCACCCTCTTTCAAGATCCCTAACGTCTTTCACAAATCTCTACTGAAACCATTTGAAGCAGTCCGGGGAGACTCCGAGCCTGCTGCTCCTCATGTTTTGGTCGAGGGGCAGGTGGAGTACGAGGTTGGTCATATCGTAGATTCCAGGTTGGTACGGCGGTCGGTACAGTACCTGGTTCATTGGAAGGGATATGGACCGGAGGACAGGCCCTGGGTACCGGCCCGGTTGATGCATGCTGATCGCCTGGTGCGGGCTTTCCATGCTAAGTACCCGGGCAAGCCTGGGGGTCCAGAGGCCCCCCGTTGAGAGGGGGGTACTGTCATGATCTCAGTGCGGGTTTGACTCGCACACGTGGGGTTAATGTATGGAACCAGCACTGATGACTGGCATTTCTGGGGTTAAAGGTTGTGATCCCGGTGCAGGCTTACCTGCAAGGCAGGTGACCTCTCCCTGGATCTGGGGGAGGCTTCTTATAGTTATGCTTTCGCCCTTGGCATTGTGTGGTGACCCCTGAGTGTGTTTGTGCTGTGTTCTGGTTACTTGATTCTCTGTGTATGACTCGGTCTGTTTCCTGGATATCGCTTTGGATTCTGCCTGGTACCTCCTATGTCTGTTTGGTTTTGATCTCTGCTTGGCCCTGATTATCCGCTCTGTCTCATCCTGGGTACTGTACTGTGATCCTGTGTATGACCTTTGGCTTTGTCTGACCTCCCGTCTGTTTATCCCTCCTGTACCTCGTTTAGCACTGCTTCTGTACTCAGGACACGCGCACTGGCTCTATGAGCAAGTGTAGTGCGGTGTCTCTGACAGCTCCAGTGCATAATGGGTCCCATCGATGCTGCTCCAGTGTCTGATCTGCCTCATTTAGAATGCTCCAGTATATGATAGGCCCCATGGATGATGCTCCATTGTCTTATGGGCCCAAATAATGCTCCATATATAATGGGCCCCATTTCTAATGGTCCAGTGTATAATGGGCCCCATAGATGCTGGTCCAGTGTCTGATCTGCCCCATTTAGAATGCTCCAGTATATGATGAGCCCCAAGGATGATTCTCCAGTGTCTTATGGGCCCAAATAATGCTCCATATATAATGGGCCCCATTTCTAATGCTCCAGTGTATAATGGGCCCCATAGATGCTGCTCCAGTGTCTGATCTGCCCCATTTAGAATGCTCCAGTATATGATGAGCCGCATGGATGATGCTCCAGTGTCTTATGGGCCCAAATAATGCTCCATATATAATGGGCCCCATTTCTAATGCTCAAGTGTATAATGGGCCCCATAGATGCTGGTCCAGTGTCTGATCTGCCCCATTTAGAATGCTCCCGTATATGATGGGCCCCATGGATGATGCTCCAGTGTCTTATGGGCCCAAATAATGCTCCATATATAATGGGCCCCATTTCTAATGCTCCAGTTGATAATGGGCCCCCGTAAATGCTGCTCCAGTGTCTGATGTCCCCCATTTGGAATGCTCCAGTATATGATGGGCCTTATGGATGATGCTCCAGTGTATGATGGGCCCCATATATCATTCTCCAGTGTATAGTGCTCCCCAAAAATTGTTCCCAACCTTTAAAAAAATTAAATACCTCTCCTTATTGGGCACTGCTCTAGATGTCACTGCGGTGGAGCAGGGAGAGGTAAGTATTGCAAGTGCTGTGGCCCTGAGCAAGCAGGGGGGGCCCTCTCGTGGGCGACAGCACTGGCACAGGGCCTCTCATAGTACGCCGGTGTGTCTGATGGTGAGTGGGCCCTCCCACCAGCAGAGAGACTTTTGCGTACTATGAGGGGCCCTGTGCCAGTGCCGTCACCCACGAGTATGCCCCCCCACCTGCTCAGGGAACCGGCACTTTCATCTGCACCTTCCTCTGTGTCACCGTGTAAGGTGGTATAGTATGCATGAAGGGGCACCTGAGTTTCATCAGGGTCAGATTCTGGCTCTGTAGAGTGTGAAGTGAATGTAGTGCTGTGGGTGAATGTACCAGCAGAATCATCTAGCAGTGGCTGTGCATCAATGCACTCCATCTCTGATTCATGTTGAACTGGGGAATTCAGGATTTGACTAGATAACCCAGGCATGGTATGTGAAAAGAGCTCCATAGAATAATCTGAAGTGTTGGCTGCCGCATCCTTCACTTTTGGTGGGGGTGAAGGACACAAGGAAAGTGGTTGTTCTTGACCAGAATCCTGCACTGACAACTCAGTGCTTGCATTTTTTGAAACTTCAGAAGAGGAGGCGATAGAGCTGGAGGCTGTTTCGGCAATGTAAGCCAAAACCAGTTCCTGATGCTCCGGCTTTAAAAGTGGTTTACCTACTCCCAGAAAAGGGAGCCTTCAAGGCCTTCCGGAGCCAGACCATGCCGCAGTCTCAACACCTCCTGCCTTAGCTGCTATTGTGCTTTTGGCACTACCAGCAGATGCACCACCACCACCATCAGTACCAGCTGGCCCCCCACGCCCACGTCCGTGGCCTCTTCCACCATACTTCCTAACTTTTGTGAAAATGGACCCAAAATACCAGCAGATATATGGTACTGTATCAATAGCATACAGCTGTATACAGTCTAGGGATAATTGTAAATCTCCGTATATATTTCATGAGTCAGACACAGACGCTCACAGGCTCAGTATGGATTAGACAATAATATAAAAAGTAAAAAAAGGGTACAGTATCACCAGATATCAGGTATATATAGTATAGTTTAAACATTCTAAATCTCCGTAATATATTTAAGGTAGCAGACAGACGCTCTCAGGCTCAGTATGGATTCGACAAGAATATAGAAAGTTGAGAAAGTGTTGGGGTAATTTTTAAATCTACATATATATTTCAGGAGTAACAGACAGACTCACAGGCTCAGTATGGATCACACCATAATATAAAAAGAAGATCCGCAAGAAATAATCACACATGTGGGCCAATGTTCAAGGCATCAATGATGCACTTAGACTGGTGGGTGGAGGAGGACTTTCTGGCACAAAGGGTACTGTATCAACAGATGCCAGGTATATATAGTATAGTGAAAATAGAAAAAATCTCCGTATGTATTTCAGGAGGCAGACAACGACGCTCTCAGGCTCAGTATGGATTACACAATAATATAAAAAGTTGAAAAAGGGTAAAGTATCACCATATACCAGGTATATACAGTATAGTTTAAACATTCTAAATCTCCGTATATATTTCAGGAGGCAGACACAGACGCTCTCAGGCCCAGCATGGATTCGACAAGAATATAGAAAGTTGAGAAAGGGTACAGTAACACCAGATACCAGGTATATATAGTATAGTTTAAACATTCTAAATCTCCGTATATATTTCAGGATGCAGACACAGACGCTCTCAGGCTCAGTATGGATTAGACAATAATATACAAAGTTGAAAAAGGGTACAATATCACCAGATACCAGGTATATATAGCATAGCTTAAACATTCTAAATCTCCGTATATATTTCAGGAGGCAGACACAGACGCTCTCAGGCTCAGTATGGATTCGATAAGAATATAGAAAGTTGAGAAAGGGTACAGTAACACCAGATACCAGGTATATATAGTATAGTTTAAACATTCTAAATCTCTGTATATATTTCAGTAAGCAGACAGAGACGCTCTCAGGCTCAGTATGGATAACACCACAATATAAAAAGCAGTAAAAGGGTAATGGATCAGAAACATACAGCTGTATACAGTGTGGAGGTCATTGTAAATCTCCGTATAAATTTCCAGAGTCAAAAACAGACTCTCACTGGCTCTGTATGCATTAGACCAGAATATAAAAAGCAGTAAATGGGTAATGTATCACAAGAGTACAGCTGTATACAGTGTTGGGGTAATCATAAATCTCCAAATATATTTCTGTAGTAACAGACAGACGTTCACAGGCTCAGTCTGGTTTACACCAGAATATAAATAGCAAAAAAGGGTACTGTATCAGAAGTGTACAGTTGTATACAGTGTTGGGGTAAATTTAAATCTCGGTATATATTTCCGGAGTCACCCTCAGACGCTCACTCAGTCTGGATTTGACCATAATACAAAATGTTTAAAAAAGGTACTGGATAACAAGATAGCAAGTATATATATTGTAGGGTACAATTTAAATCTCCGTAGTGACCCTCAGACACTCACTCAGTATGGATTTGACCGTAATACAAAATGTCTAACAAAGGTACTGTATCACAAGATAGGAGGAGTATATAGTATAGGGTAAAATTTTTATCTCCGTATATATTGAAGGAGTAAACCACACACGCTCACTCAGTATGGATTATACCGTAATAAAAAATTTAGAACTAAGGTACTGTATTAGCAGATACCAGGTTTATATAGTATAAGTGAATATGTAAATCTCCCTATATATTTCCGGAGTCACAAACAGATAGTCAGCATGTATTTCTCCGTGATACCAGCCGGTACACAGTAGTGTGTGAGGAGCGTACAGCGCTATACGGTGTGGGAAATAATGAACGCTCGTTCACTCTGCAGAAAAACAGAATAAAAGTAGGAGTGCTGTGTAAAAGCAGTCTGCACAGCAGTGTCCACACAGCAATACTGCTATAAGGCAGGCTTATAATCAGCGCTGCTGCACACAAGAAAATCCTCCCTGTCACTGCACACTAACTGTACACAACAAATGCGCTCAGAACAAGCACATAAGAACTTCTGTTTACAGGCCTAAGTGTCTCCCAAATGATAAACAGCATCAGCAACCTCTCCCTACTGTAAAGATGGGAAGAAGAAAAATGGTGGTCAGCGGTGAGTGCTTTTATACACACTCCGTATATACAAGGGTTGGACAAAATAATGCAAACACATAACGTTTTGGCATCATAATCTTCGAACATGTTATAAACATGCAAACCGTGACATATGGTAATGTTTTGTAGTTGATTATTTGTGTTATGTGATATGTGTATGTAAATTAACTGTTTGTTTTGCATAATTGTAAGAACATTGATGAAAACCTGATACCAATGGCAGACCTCTCTGATTTTCAAAGAGGCCAAATTGTTGATGCTCGTATGGCAGGCGCTAGTGTAACAGAAAGTGCCCGTATGCTTGGTGTGCCAAGAGGTACTGTCTCCAAAGTAATGACTGCGTTTGAAAGAGAAGGAAAAACATCCGCAGCAAAGCAGGTCTGGCCGAAAGTCGAAGTTGACTGAGAGAGACTGAGACTGTAAATCGAATTGTGAGAGAGGATCGCAAGACCACGGCTCCAAAAATCAATGCTGAGCTCAATGAACACCTACAGAACACAGCTTCCATGAAAAATGTTCGTCGCGAGCTGCACAAATCTGGATTCCACGGAAGAGCTGCAATTTTAAAAACGCTGCTCTCAATGACAAATATTTCCAAGCGTTTAGAGTGATGTAGAAACCTCCAGAATAGGTCCCTCGAGCAGTGGAAACATGTGATATTCTCAGACGAATCATCGTTTACCCTATTTCTGACCTCCGGCCGAGTGTACGTTTGGAGACAGTCGAAAGAAGCATTCCATCCAGACTGCCTTCTCCCAACCGTAAAACATGGTGGAGGTTCTGTGATGATGTGGGGTGCTATTTCGTGGAAATCCGCCGGGCCAATGATATCCCTTCATGGAAGAATTTACAGACGCGATTATTTAGGCATTTTGGGCAACCAAGTGCATCCTATGGTTCAAGCACTGTTCCCGGAGGAGAACGCCATCTTTCAGGATGATAATGCACCAATTCATACAGCTAGAATCATTAAAGCATGGCACGAGGAACATTGTTATGAAGTTGAGCATCTCATCTAGCCCCCACAATCCCCAGACCTCAACCTTATTGAGCATTTATGGCAGATTTTAGAGATTCAAGTTAGATGTCGATTTCCGCCGCCATCGTCACTCAAAGAACTGGAGGGTGTTTTAACTGAAGAATGGGCTACAATTCCTTTGGAAACAATTCACACCTGAATGAATCCATACCTCGGATAATTGAGGCTGTAATCGCCGCAAAAGGTGGACCTACACCATATTAACCCCTTCACCCCCAAGGGTGGTTTGCACGTTCATGACCGGGCCAATTTTTACAATTCTGACCACTGTACCTTTATGAGGTCATAACTCTGGAACGCTTCTATGGATCCCGGTGATTCTGACATTGTTTTCTCGTGACATATTGTACTTCATGTTAGTGGTAAAATTTCATTCAAATAACTTGCGTTTATTTGTGAAAAAAACGGAAATTTGGCAAAAATTTTGAAAATTTCGTGATTTTCCAACTTTGAATTTTTATGCCCTTAAATCACAGAGATACGGCACACAAAAAACTTGATAACTAACATTTCCCACATGTTTACTTTACATCAGCACAATTTTGGAACCAAAATTTTTTTTTGTTAGGAAGTTATAAGGGTTAAAAGTTGACCAGCGATTTCTCATTTTTACAACACCATTTTATTTTTAGGACCACATCACATTTGAAGCCACTTTGAGGGGTCTATATGATAGAAAATACCCAAAAGTGACACCATTCTAAAAACTGCACCCCTTAAGGTGCTCAAAACCACATTCAAGAAGTTTATTAACCCTTTAGGTGCGTCACAGGAATTTTTTTGAATATTTAAAAAAAAATGAACATCTAACTTTTTTTCACAAAAAAAATACTTCAGGTTCAATTTTTTTATTTTACCAAGGGTAACAGGAGAAATTGGACTGCAAAAGTTATTGTGCAATTTGTCCTGAGTACGCTGCTACCTGATTTGTGGGGGGAACAACTGTTTCGGCGCATGGCAGGGCTCAGAATGGAAGGAGCGCCGTTTGACTTTTTCAATGCAAAATTGGCTGGAATTCAGATCGGACGCCATGTCACGTTTGGAGAGTCCCTGATGTACCTAAACAGTGGAAACCCCCTACAAGTGACCCCATTTTGGAAACTAGACCCCCCAAGGAACTTATCTAGATATGTGGTGAGAACTTTGAACCCACAAGGGCTTTACAGAAGTTTATAACGTACAGCGGTACAATTAAAAAATCATATTTTTTCCACAAAAATGATCTTTTCACCCCAATTTTTATTTTCCCAAGGGTAACAGGACCCTAAAAGTTATTGTGCAATTTGTCCTGAGTATGCTAATACCCCACATGTGGGGGTAAACCACTATTTGGGCGCATGGCAGAGCTCGGAAGGGAAGCAGCGCCATTTGACGTTTTTGGCTGGAATTGAGATCGGACATCATGTCGCGATTGGATAACCCCTGATGTACCAAAACAGTGGAAACCCCCCACAAATGACACCATTTTGGAAACTAGACCCCCTAAGGAACTTATCTAGATGTGTGGTGAGAACTTTGAACCCCCAAGGGCTTCACAGAAGTTTATAACATAAAGCCGTACAATTAAAAAATCATATTTTTTCCACAAAAATGATCTTTTCACCCTCAATTCTTATTTTTCCAAGGGTAACAGCACCCTAAAAGTTATTGTGCAATTTGTCCTGAGTACGCTGATACCCCACATGTGGGGGTAAACCACTATTTGGGCGCATGGCAGAGCTCGGAAGGGAAGCAGCGCCATTTGACGTTTTTGGCTGGAATTGAGATCGGACACCATGTCGCGATTGGAAAACCCCTGATGTACCTAAACAGTGGAAACCCCCCACAAATGACACCATATTGGAAACTAGACCCCCTAAGTAACTTATCTAGATGTGTGGTGAGCACTTTGAACCCCCCAGTGCTTCACAGAAGTTTATAACGCCCGGGCGTGAAAATAAAAAATTCGTATTTTTTCCACAAACATGATCTTTTAGTCACCATTTTTTTATTTTCCCAAGGGTAACAGGAGAAATTGGACCCCAAAAGTTGTTGTCCAATTTGTCCTGAGTATGCTGATACCCCATATGTGGGAGAAAACTACTGTATGGGCACACGTCGGGGATCGGAAGGGAAGTAGTGACGTTTTGGAATGCAGACATTGATGGAATGGTCTGCGGGTGTCATGTTGCCTTTGGAGAGCCCCTAATGTACCTAGACAGTGGAAACTCCCCACAAATGACCCCATTTTGAAAACTAGACCCCCTAAGGAACTTATCTAGATGTGAGGTGAGCACTTTGAACCCCCAAGGGCTTCACAGAAGTTTATAATGCCAGGGCATGAAAATAAAAAAATTGTATTTTTTCCACAAACATGATCAATTAGTCCCCAATTTTTTTATTTTCCCAAGGGTAACAGGAGAAATTGAACCCCAAAAGTTGTTGTCCAATTTGTCCTGAGTACGCTGACACCCCATATGTGGGAGAAAACTACTGTATGGACACACGTCAGGGCTCGGAAGGGAAGTAGTGACGTTTTGGAATGCAGACTTTGATGGAATGGTCTGCGGGTGTCATGTTGCCTTTGGAGAGCCCCTAATGTACCTAAACAGTGGAAACACCCATAAATGACCCCATTTTGGAAACGAGAACCCCTAAGGAACTTATCTAGATGTGTGGTGAGCACTTTGAACCCCCAAGGGCTTCACAGAAGTTTATAATGCCCGGACATGAAAATAAAAAAATCGTATTTTTTCCACAAACATCAATTAGTCCCCAATTTTTTCATTTTCCCAAGGGTAACAGGAGAAATTGGACTGCAAAAGTTGTTGTCCAATTTGTCCTGAGTACGCTGACACCCCATATGTGGGAGAAAACTACTGTATGGGCACACGTCGGGTCTCGGAAGGGAAGTAGTGACGTTTTAGAATGCAGACTTTGATGGAATGGTCTGCGGGTGTCATGTGCGTTTGGAGAGCCCCTGATGTACCTAAACAATTGAAACTCCCAACAAGTGACCCCATTTTGGACACTAGACCCCCCCACGGAACTTATCTAGATGTGTGGTGAGCACTTTGAACCCCCAAGTGCTTCACAGAAGTTTATAACACTCGGACGTGAAAATAAAAAAATAATTTTTTTCCACAAAAATGATATTTTTGCCCCCCAATTTTTTATTTTCCTAAGGGTAACAGGAGAAATTGGACCCCAAAAATTGTTTTCCAATTTGTCCTGAGTAGGCTGATACCCTACATGTGGGGGTAAAACACTGTTTGGGCGCATGGCAGAGCTTGGAAGGGAAGGAGCACCATAGGACTTTTTCAACTCAGAATTGGCTGGAATTGAGATCAGACGCAATGTTGCATTTGGAGAGCCCCTGATGTGCCCAAACAGTGGAAACCCCCAATTCTAACTCCAACCCAAACCCCAACACACCTCTAACCCTAATCTCAGCCCTAACCCAAGCCCTAACCCTAGCCCTAACCCTGGCCCTAACCCTAGCCCTAACCCTAACCCTAACCCTAGCCCTAACCCTAGCCCTAATGGAAAAATGGAAATAAATACATTTTTTTTAATTTTATTATTTTTCCCTAACTAAGGGGGTGATAACGGGGCATTTGATTTACTATTTATGGCGGTTTTTATTTTTGGCAGCTGTCGCACGCTAAAAGACGCTTTTTATTGTAAAAATAGTTTTTGCATCACCACATATTGAGAGCTATAATTTTTCCGTATTTTGACCCACTGAGTCATGTGAGGTCTTATTTTTTGCGGGACGAGTTGACGTTTTTATTGGTACCATTTTCGGGCACATGACATTTTTTGATCGCTTTTTATTCCGATTTTTGGGACGCAGAATGAACAAAAACCAGCGTTTCATGAATTTCTTTTGGGGGAGTGCGTTTACACCGTTCCGCGTGCGGTAAAATTGATAAAGTGGTTTTATTCTTTGGGTCAGTACGGTTACAGCGATACCTCATTTAGGTCATTTTTTTATGTTTTGGCGCTTTTATGCAATGAAAACAATTTTATATAAAAAATAATTATTTTTGCATCGCTTTATTCTGCGAGCTATAACTTTTTTATTTTTTCGCTGATGATGCTGTGTGGTGGCTCGTTTTTTGCGGGACAAGATTACGTTTTCAGCGGTACCATGGATATTTATATGCGTTTTTTTGATCGCGCGTTATTACACTTTTTGTTTGGCGGTATGATAATAAATCATTATTTTTTGCTTCGTTTTTTATTTTTAATTTTTTAGGGGTTCGCTAAAGGGGTTAACTAATGGGACAGTTTTATAGGGCGGGTCGTTACGGACGCGGCGATACCTAATATGTGTACTTTTATTGTTTTTTTTTTTTATTTATTTTCAAAAAATGAATTTATTGGGGAATATTTTTTTTTTTTTTTTTACTAATTTATTTGGCGATTTTTTTAAAATTATTTTTACACTTTTTTTTAATTTTTTTTTTACTTTATTACATAGTCCCAGGTGGGACATCACTGTCCTGTGACAGATCGCTGATCTGTCACATCACAGATCACTGTGACAGATCAGCAATCTGTCACAGGCAGTGCACAAGGCTTCCTCATGCCTGCGCTTTGCAGGCAGTGAGGAAGCCAGCTTCCTCCAGGCCCCCGAAGGCCCCCGTCGCCATCTTGGATCCGGGGGCCTGGAGGAAAGGAGTCCCCTGCAGCAGCGCTGCACATTGCGCTGCCGTGGGGGGCTCAGGGAAGCACGGAGGGAGCCCCCTCCCTGCCGATGCTTCCCTTTAACTCCCGGTACACCGCAATCATGTTTGATCGCGGTGTGCAAGGGGTTAACGTGTCGGGGGCGGTCCGTGACCGCCCCTGACACATAGTGCCGGGTGTCAGCTGTGATAATCAGCTGACACCCGGCCGCGATCAGCGGCGCTCACCACGTGGGCGCCGCTGATCGCGCTAGACGTACTATCCCGTCCATGGGCATAGGGGCCCGGGTCCCATGGACGGGATAGTACGTCTGATGTCAGGAAGGGGTTAAACTAACTTTTGTTGATGTTTCCAGGTGTTTCCATTATTTTGTCCAGCCACCGGATTTAAGGAGTCACCATCAGACGCTCACTCAGTCAGTATGGATTTAACCGTAATCCAAAATGTTGAAAAAAGTTACTGTATCAGCAGATACCAGGTGTATCCAGTCTAGGGGTAATTGTAAATCTCTGTCTATATTTCCGGAGTCAGACAAAGACACTCACAGGCTCAGTATGGATTAGACCAGAATATAAAAAGTCGAAAAAGGGTAATGTATTACAAGCGTACAGCTGCATACAGTGTTGGGGTCATTTTAAGGGTGTGTGCACACGCTGCGGATTCTGCTGCGGTTCCGCAGCGGTTTTTGTCTGCGGAACTGCAGCAGTTTCTGCTGCGATGTACAGTACTATTGTAGTCTATGAGAATCAAAAACCGCTGTGCACTTGCTGTGGAAAAAAACGCGCGGAAATGCTGCGTTTTTTTTTCCGCAGCATGTCAATTCTTTGTGCAGTTCTGCAGCGGTTCCGCACCCATAGACTTTCATTGATTGTGCAAAATCCACAGGAAAAACGCAGATATAAAGAGATCTGCGGTTTTTCGTGCGGATTGGGTGTAGTAACCGCTGCAGAATGGGTGGAAATGATGTCATGTGGGAGGAAGTGTAGTGTGTGGGCGGAGTATAGTGTGCAGTCACCATATTTCCTGGAAAATGGAGGGCTACCATCGCATGGAGATGGATGTGGGACTTTTGATAGACTTGGTATGTATGTTTGTATGTACTGTATGTATATATGTATGTATGTGTCTGTCTGTGTGTGTCTCCATACGACGGTAGTGGGACAATTGTGCTCAATCGCCCCATGGGCCTGCTGCTCCCATCCGGCTATGGGATGGGAGAGTAGGCCCTGTGGCCACCGAGCACAATTGTACAGTGCTAAATACGTAACAAAACACATAACATACATGTAACATACATTACATACATGTAACAGACATGACATACAACACCAAACATATACTCTATACTCACCATAGAGGCCCTGCCATCTTGATCCCAGACGCCCTCGCTCCCCTCGGTTGTGAATAAAGGAAAAAAAAAACATTTCCAAAAAAAATACAGTCCGTCGAAAATAGCCCTAAAAATAGTGTCCCACGGCGATCTCTGCTGTCTTCAGGCGATACACTAGCAGGAGCGGTGCTCCTGCAGTGTACCGAAGAGTTTCCCCATGTTCGGGCGCTCTGGGACCTCGCTTTACGGCACTATAGCTGCGTGTGAACTTTCCCACGCAGCAGTGCCGTTAAGGAGGTTACCGGAGTCAATGAACTCAGGTAAACTTTGGCGCATGCGCAGTACACACTGCAGGAGCTTAGCTCCTGTCAGTGTGTTTGTGCAGCCATGGAGAATGGTCACATCTGATGATGTGACTGTTCTCCATGGCAGATCGTTGTGGGACACTCGTTTAATGGACTGCGACGGAACGGTAGGTATATAAATGGTTTGTTTTTTTATTTTTTCTCTAGGTGATCGAGGGCGTCGCATTGGATTAAGCGTTAAATAAAATATTGTCAAAAACACTGTTTTTTATTTCATTAAATTTTTTAATGTGTCTGTGTTTTTTTTCACATTATAACATTGGATCAGCGTCTTATTGACGCCTCTCCATTATTAACCGGGCTTAATGTCACCGATCAAAGGTGACATTAACCCCTTTATTACCCCACATCCCGCCACCACGGAGCGGGAGTGGGAAGAGAGGGGCTTAGTGCCGGAATTGGCGCATCTTATTGATGCGCCATTTCTGGGGCGGCTGCGGGCTGATATTTGTAGCCAGGGGAGGGCCAATATCCATGGCCTCTTCCTAGGCTATGAACATCAGCCCAGAGCTGTCTGCATAGCCTTTCTGGCCCTAAAATATGGGGGGACCCCACGTCATTTTTTATTTTGGGTCCCCCTTTTTTTTAGAGCCAGAAAGGCTACGCAGACAGCAGCGGGCTGATATTCATAGCCTGGGAAAGGGGACATGGAAATTAACCCCTTCCCAGGTTGCAAATATCAGCTCGCAGTTGTCTGCTTTGCCTTTCTGGCCCCACGTCATATTTTTTTTTGAGGCCCTTTTTTAGAGCTACATAAGCTATGGGAAAGGGAACCTGGATATTAACCCTTTCCCAGGTGGTACATATCAGGCCGGAGCTGTCTGCGTAGATTGTCTGGCTATAAAAAAAAGGGCCTAAGAAAAAAAATAGTGCCGTGGGGGTCCCCCCAAATTTTAGGGACACAAAGCCTACGCAGACAGCTGTGGCCTGATATTTACCACCTGGGAAAGGGGACCTGGATATGAATTACTCCTTAACAGGTTGTAGATATCAGGCCGCAGCTGTCTGCGTACGCTTTCTGGCCCTAAATATTGGGGGGACAACCACTTACTTATTTTTTTTTTTTTTGGGCCACTTTTTTTTACAGCCAGATAAGCTGCGCAGAAATCTGCGGCCTGATATGTACAACCTGGGAAGGGGTTAATATCCATGTCCCCTTTCCAAGGCTAGGGATATTAGGCCACAGCTGTCTGCTTAGCCTTTCTGCCCCTAAAATATAGGGGGGACGTTGCGGCTACACTCAAGTTTTGAGGCAGAAAGGATCCGCAGACAACTGCGGGCTGATATTCATAGCCTAGGAAAAGGACATGGGTATTAACCACTTCACATTCTAAAAATATCAAGCCACTACGGTCTGGCTAGTCTTTATAGCCATACAATATCGGGGCTCACTACCTAAATTATTTGTTTAACATTTTTCTTTGGCTACAAAAAAAAATTGTTGCCATCTACCGAAAAAATAACATGATTTTAACACATTGTGTTAAAAATAAAATCATGTGTGGGGATTAGGATTAGCTTGGGTTAGGGATGTGATTATGGTTAGGCCATGGGTAGGGCTTATATGGAAATTAGAGTTGAGTGGAACGGGTCGAAAAATTTCAAAAGTCGCCGACTTTTGGCAAAGTCGGGTTTCATGAAACGGAACCTGACCCTAGGATGAGGTCGGCCACGAGGTCGGCGACTTAAGAGCCAAAGTCGCGTTTCAAAAGTTTGTTTTGAGCTCTTTTTCAGCCAATCAGGATCCACGGACACTGTGGGCAACGTGATGACATAGGCAGGGGTCACCACCATCTTTCAGAAGGGCATGCAAGTGATTGGCTTGCTTTGGTGGGCGTCACAGGGGGTATAAAAGGGCGTGCACGCCGACCGCCATGTTACTCATGCTGATCTCAGAATAGGGAGAGCTGCTGCTGCTGCTGATTCTGTAGGGAGAGCGTTAGGCAGGGAAGAAGACACCAAAAACTGCTTCTGCTGCTAGCGATTTTGCCTGTACAACACACCAGTCACTGTGTGTGCAGTGCAAGTGGAGGCTATATTTTGCTGGATCAGCGGTGTTGGTTGTTAGGCTGCCTTCTAAGGCTTCCTGACGGCTGCATTGCTGTTTACCCACTGCTCTGCAAACTGCTTTTTTAAAAGCAATCCCAATTTTTTTTTTTGTCCTGGTGAGGTACTGAGCATGCATTTTTTCACACCATACAGCGGTGCACACTCCTCACACAGTACCGTGTAACCGCTGTTATCACGGCCACAGTGAAGCTATCTGTGTGTCACTCTGTAAGAATAAGTCGAGGACATGTTCCGTTCTTACAGACCTGCACCTTCTAGTTTTGTCTAGTTTTCAAACAGTTAAATATATTTGCTGTTTGATCACATTCAAAACTATAGAGAGACAGCGTGTGTCAGTCCGTATACTTAAAAAACACGGAGCTTGAAAATTTTACGTACACCGGACAGCCGTGTACCTGCACGCTCCTCTCTCAGTACCGTGTAATGGCTGTTATCACGGCCACAGTGAAGCTATCTGTGTGTCACTCTGTAAGAATAAGTCGAGGACATGTTCCGTTCTTACAGACCTGCACTTTCTAGTTTTGTCTAGTTTTCAAACAGTTAAATATATTTGCTGTTTGATCACATTCAAAACTATAGAGAGACAGCGTGTGTCAGTCCGTATACTTAAAAAACACAGAGCTTGACAGTTTTACGTACACCGGACAGCCGTGTACGTGCACACTCCTCTCTCAGTACCGTGTAACGGCTGTTATCACGGCCACAGTGAAGCTATCTGTGTGTCACTCTGTAAGAATAAGTCGCGGACATATTCCGTTCTTACAGACCTGCACCTTCTAGTTTTGTCTAGTTTTCAAACAGTTAAATATATTTGCTGTTTGATCACATTCAAAACTATAGTTAGACAGCGTGTGTCAGTCCGTATACTTAAAAAACACGGAGCTTGACAATTTTACATACACCGGACAGCCGTGTACGTGCACGCTCCTCTCTCAGTACCGTGTAACGGCTGGTATCACGGCCACAGTGAAGCTATCTGTGTGTCACTTTGTAAGAATAAGTCGAGGACTTGTTCCGTTCTTACAGACCTACACTCTAGGGAGATTCCTATTCTGCCCAATTCTATATACACCTTGTAGTTTGTCATACACTAGCCAATTTCTGCCTGTGACATAGCGCTGTGATATTCAGTGGGCCTCACACAATCCAAAAGTGTCCAGTGTCCACAAGTGTGTGCTGAAATTCAAAATCTCCGTTATCCTCTAGTCACATTTTTCACACATGCGACATTAAGCCTGTGACATAGCGCTGTGATATTCAGTGGGCCTCACACAATCCAAAAGTGTCCAGTGTCCACAAATGTGTGCTGAAATTCAAAATCTCCGTTATCCTCTAGTCACATTTTTTACACCTGCGACATTAAGCCTGTGACATAGCGCTGTGATATTCAGTGGGCCTCACACAATCCAAAAGTGTCCAGTGTCCACAAGTGTGTGCTGAAATTCAAAATCTCCGTTATCCTCTAGTCACATTTTTCACACCTGTGACATTAAGCCTGTGACATAGCGCTGTGATATTCAGTGGGCCTCACACAATCCAAAAGTGTCCAGTGTCCACAAGTGTGCGCTGAAATTCAAAATCTCCGTTATCCTCTAGTCACATTTTTCACACCTGCGACATTAAGCCTGTGACATAGCGCTGTGATATTCAGTGGGCCTCACACAATCCAAAAGTGTCCAATGTCCACAAGTGTGTGCTGAAATTCAAAATCTCCGTTATCCTCTAGTCACATTTTTCACACCTGCGACATTAAGCCTGTGACATAGCGCTGTGATATTCAGTGGGCCTCACACAATCCAAAAGTGTCCAGTGTCCACAAGTGTGTGCAGAAATTCAAAATCTCCCCTGTCCTATAGACACCTTGTACCTTGTTTTACATTACTATATAGTTTATTGGATTTTGTCTACATTTCTACCAAAAATGAGGAAGGCTGGTGGAAGAGGCCGTGGAATTGGGCGGGGGTTGGCAGCTGGTAATGATGGTGTTGGTGGTGGATCTGATGGTAGTGGCAAAAGCAAAATAGGACCGAATGCAGGAGGTGTTGAGCCTGCGTCATTGTCTGGCTCCACAAGGCCTCGAAGGCTTAGTTTTCTAGGAGTTGGCAAACCGCTTTTAAAGCCAGAGCTTCAGGAAAAAGTTTTGTCTTACATTGCTGACTCAGCCTCCAGCTCTATCGCCTCCTCTTCTGAAGTTGTAAAAAATAAAAGCACTGAGTCGTCATTGGAGGCTCATGTTCATGAACCACACCTTTCCTTGTGTCCTTCACCCCAACCAAGATTGAAGGCTGACGCAGGCCATACTACTGATTACTCCATGGAGCTGTTTTCACATACCATGCCTGGATTATCAAGTGAAATGGTGAATTACCCAGGCCAAGATGAATCTGACATGGAGTGCACTGATGCACAGCCACTGATAGATGATTCTGCTGGTACATTCACTCAGAGCACTACATTGTCCTCGCAGTGTACAGAGCCAGATTCTGACCCTGATGAGACTCAGGTGCCCCTTCCCGCACACTATACCACCATACACGGTGACACAGAGGAAGGTGCACATGACATTGAAGAGGAGGTGATGGATGACCCAGTTGTTGACCCAGATTGGCATCCATTGGGGGAAGAGGGTGCTGCTTCCAATAGCTCAGATGAGGAGGAGGAGCATCCACAGCAGACATCGACATCGCAACAGCTGTTATCTGGCAAGCCCGGAGCACTCCAAAGACAGGCTCCAAAAATCAAAAGAGTTGCTGGTCAGCTTGTCCAGAGGGTCAAAATATCACAGCGTGCTAGGCCGCAAAATGTCTGCCAAAGTAGGAAGAGTGCAGTGTGGCACTTTTTTGAACAAAATCCTCATGATCAGGCCAAGGTTATCTGTAAGAAGTGCGCAAAGACCTTTAGCCGAGGGAAAAATCTGAAAAATTTGAATACCAGTTGCATGCTTAGACATTTAACCAGCATGCACTTGCAAGCGTGGACACAACACCAAACATCAAGTACCACATGCGCAACTGATCAAAAAGAAGGTAGTCAGCAATGCTACATTGTTTCCCCCACTGTAAGCCCACTGGTTAGCACAGCAGCAAATGTTGAGGTGTCGTTGCAAGGCCACAGCAGTCAGGGAATCCCACTGTTATATCAACGAAAGACTGAATCTAGGCCATCAGAAAGAACACCAACTCCATCACCATCATCAACCCTCTCTCAGTCCGCCCTGTCCACCGCTACTTCCACCATATGCAGCTCTCAAGTCCAGCTCACCCTCCCAGACACTATGAGTAGGTCAAGAAAGTACTCAGTCTCTCATCTGCGTACACTGGGTTTGAACGCCCACATTGCCAAACTAATCTCGTTAGAGATGATGCCCTATCAGTTGGTGGAAAGCGCAGCTTTCCGCGAACTCATGGCCTATGCAGTACCACGCTATGACCTACCCAGTCACCACTTCTTCTCTCGCAAAGCCATCCCAGCCCTCCACCATCATGTGAAAGACCGCATTGTCCATGCACTCAAGCAGTCAGTGAGTGGAAAGGTGCACCTCACAACTGATCCATGGTCCAGTCGGCATGGCCAGGGCCGTTACGTGTCCATCACTGCGCACTGAGTTAATGTGGTGGATGCAGGGTCCACAGGGGACAGCGGTGGTGGAACAGTGCTGCCTAGCCCAGGGTATAGAAAACAGTTGGCTGTAGGCATTCGACCCTCCTCCTCCTCCAGAAGCGAAAGCTCGTCCACTGAGCGCAGTCGTACGAGCACTCCATCTGCAGCTGCCACTGTTGCACACGAGGTGTCCCCCTATCGAGCAGCTAGTGGAAAGCGTCAGCAGGCTGTGTTGCAGATGATGTGTTTGGGCGACAGACACACCGCCGAGGTGCTGGCCGAGTACTTTCAGCGACAAACTGAGTCATGGCTGGGCAGTGTACATCTTGAGGCAGGCAAGGTAGTTAGTGATAACGGCCGTAATTTTGTGGCAGCCATAGCCCTTTCAAAACTCAGCCACATACCTTGCTTGGCTCACACCTTGAACCTGGTGGTGCAGTGCTTCCTCAATAATTATCCGGAGTTAACAGTCCTGCACTAGAAGGTGCGAAGACTGTGCGCGCACATCCGCCGGTCGCCTGTACACTCCATTCGTATGCAGAAGCTGCAGCGACTGCTCCACCTTCCCAACCACCACCTCATTATCGACATTGCAACAAGGTGGAACTCCACCCTGCACATGGTTGAGCGGCTGTGCGAGCAGAGGCAGGCCATAATGCATTTGTGGGAGGATACATGGCCAGGCACTTTGAGAGCAGACATGGAGTTGACAGGTGTGCAGTGGTCGAAGCTGAAAGACCTCTGTAAAGTCCTTCAGTGTTTTGAGGAATGCACATGGCTGGTAAGCGCAGGCGACGCCATCCTAAGCATGAGCATCCCACTTATGCGTCTGTTCATGCAAACTTTGACGCACCTTAAGGATCAGGCGTCTGCAGCAGAGGAGGAGGAAGAGGACGAGGGAAGCCTTGATGACAGTCAGCCATTATCAGCGAGGGCAAATGACCTGGACAAGGTGGAGGAAGAAGAGGAAAAGGAGGAGGAGGATGAGGGGGATGATTATTTTGGGGAAGATGCTTCTCAGGGGGGCAAGAGAAAATGTTGACTTGCCTAGGTCAGGTCCAGGGTTTGTGCGTGACTGGAGGGATGTGGATTTCCAAGAAAGTGCTCCTCCACCCACCACTGGCAGTGCATCATTGATAACTGGAACATTGGCCGACATGTGTGATTATGCCTTGCGGATTCTAAAAAGGGACCCCCGCATTGCCATAATGATGAATGATGATGACAACTGGTTGGCCAGCATCCTCGATCCACGCTATAAAGGCAAATTACAGAACATCATGCCACAGGAGAACCTAGAGCTAATATTGGCTACCAAACAAGCAACTCTGGTAAACCATTTTTTGGATGCATTCCCAGCACACAGCAGCGGTGCTGGTTCTCCCATGAGCCGTAAAGGGCAAAATGGAAGAGGTGTTCATCGTGCACTCAGCCAAAGTAGCGTTGGAGACAGGGGTTTCATGACCATGTTGTGGACTGATTTCTCAAGTACCGCTCACATGACTGGTAATACTGAATTGATTGCAAGTGACAGGAGACAGCAGTTGTCAACTATGGTTACAAACTACTTCTCCTCCCATATGGATGTTCTCCCTCACTGGTCATTCCCATTTTACTATTGGGCCTGCAAACTGAACACCTGGCCTGAATTGGCACAATATGCCTTACAGGAGCTCGCTTGCCCTGCTGCTAGTGTGTCTGTCAACCCAAAATGTTGATGATCTAACCTTCATTAAAATGAACCATGCATGGGTTTCAAGGGATTTTGTCCCACCTTCCTCTGATGACACATAGGTGGCAATAAAAATGACTCGCTTTTGTCCTCCTTTCCTCGGACTTCTCCACTTCCTCCATTTGCAGCTGCTGAATGTCCAGCCTACACATCAACATATGCCATTTTTTCAACCTTCCTAACTGGGCTGCTCCTCCAGGGCCGGGGTCACCACCTGGCGCACCCAAGCAAGTGCCGTTGCCCTGAACAGATGGGTGGGCCCACTCTTGGGTGGCGGCACTGGCACAGGGCCCCTCATAGTACAATAAAGTGTCTCTGATGGTGGGGGGCCCACTCGCCGTCAGACACACCGGCGTACTATGAGGGTCCCTGTGCCAGTACCGCCGCCCACGAGTGTTCCCCCCCTGCTTGCTCAGGGCCAAAGCACTTACAAGACTTACCTCTCCCTGCTCCACTGCTGTGTAGTCTGGCCAATTAAATCCTTCACAGGGACGGGCACTACAAATTTGCTGAACTGATCGATGATGGTTATGACGTAACTATGGCCTGTCCTGCTGGGCTCTACCTTCAGATAATCAATGGCTACCATTTGTAATGGACGTCAACTCACAATGGATGCAGGGGTGCTTTATGATCATCTTTCACAGTTTTCCTAGTGACAGACGTGTGACATTCCTGCCACCATTTTTCAATGTCTCCTCTCATGCCAATCCAATAGAATCGCCTACTGCCCGTGGCTTCTGTCTTTTGCACTCCAAAGTGAACAGACAGATCATGATAGGCAGTGAGGACCATGTCTACATCTCTCCCTGTGATCACAATTTGATGGAGACGAGTAACGGTGATGGGATCCATGCTACGGCGATACAGCAACCCTTTCTTCACAAAGAACCATTTTTGCAGTCTCCACAGACAAAGTAATTGAGGGTCAGCATTGCCTCAGCGAATTCTCCCAGGAGGTTTTCCCGTGATTAGTAATTTCAATAATTTCTGCAATCACTCGACTTTCCATCTGTACTGGTATCAATCTAGTTTCCTGCAACGGAGAGTCTGGACTGGCTTACTGACACTGAAATATATACGAATATTTAAAAGTACCCCAACACTGTATACTGTTGTATGCTTCGAATACATTTCCCTTTTTCTAATTTTTGTATTCTGGTGTAGTCCGTACTGAGCCTGTGAGAGTTTGTGTCTGACTCTGGAAAACTATAAGGAGATTTAAAATGACACCAACACTGTATGCAGCTGTACGCTTGTAATATATTACCCTTTTGGGACTTTTTATATTATTGCCTAATCCATACTGATCCTGTGAGTGTATTTTTCTGACTCTGGAAATATAGACAGATATTTCCAATTACCCCTGGACTGGATACACCTTGTGTCTGCTGATACAGTACCTTTTTCAACATGTTTGAGTACGGTTAAATACACACTGACTGAGTGAGCATGTGTGGTTGACTCATGAAATCCGGTTGTGGTAATAGCAGGTACGCAGGATGCAGTGACGAGACGCGAGACAGAAATGACTTTAAACATTAACTTTTATAGATAAATGCCATTAGGGCTATTGTTACGCAACCAACAGAATAACAGTAGTTGTCCTCGCAGGGAGCCAATACACATAAACAAGGATTGGGAGAACACGACTAATCCGGCAAAGACCGGTCACTATATGGCCGCGGAATGGCCGACTACGGGTCCTTAGTCACTATGTATCGCTTATCCATCCTGACGTCCCTCGGCATTCTGTTCCACGCGTTGCAGACACTGGGCCCAGCCGCTGAATATCTGGCATAGTCTTCGGGCGTTCCGACGCCCAGGAGGATTAGGGGCACAACAGGCCCACGGAGAGTTCTTTGGTGGGATGTCCCCCAGCGGAGGCAGCAGGATACCGCCTGGGAGTGGGAGAATGGAGGCCACAACTCCCTGACAGGGACTGGCAGCGGCAGTGATAAGTGGCGGTTGATAGGCCACAGGCACAGTCTGAGGCCGCACTGGAGGATCCGCAGCGGGCACAGGCCCAGTCTCTACCGCGGACTGGAGCAGGGCGGTGGCAGCTGTGGGCGGCAAAGGAGGAGTCACCGCCGTGGTCAGGAGTGAAGCGGTGGTGGCTGCAGGCAGCAGAGAGGAGGCCGCAGCCGTGAGCTGGAGTAAGGCGGCGTAGGTTGCAGACGGCTGCGAGTAGGCCGCAGCCGAGAGCTGGAATGAGGCAGCAGTCTTCTTTTGTCAGTAAACTCGGCAACATCTCCCTGTGGTCCACCGAGAGTATCCCTCCTATCGCTGTCCTCCTCTCTAGAAGCTGCTCGTGGCTCTCACTCTCTGGCCCTCCCCAAGTCTCCACCTCCTTCTCCCTCGTTCTGCTGACTCACACAGTCTGGCCCTCTCTGCCCCTCTTCTCTGGACTCCTCCCCCAACTACCCTGTCAGTCTCAGCAGTCCATCCCCTTGCTCTGCTCCCTGGAAACAGATACCCCAGGAACCTGGAAGACAGTCCTCTCGGTTCCAGCCTGGGTACTCGGCGGAGGCCTCTGCTCCTACACGGTGGTTGGAAATAATAATGGAAACACATGGAAACATCAACAAAACTTAGGTTAATATGGTGTAGGTCCACCTCTTGCGGCGATTACAGCCTCGATTATCCGAGGTATGGATTCATACAAGGTGTGAATTGTTTCCAAAGGAATTGTAGCCCATTCTTCAGTTCAAACACCCTCCAGTTCTTTGAGCGACAATGGTGGCGAAAATCGACGTCTAAAGCCCCCGTTACACACTGCGATATCGCTAGCAATATCGCTGTAAAGTCACCGATTTTGTGACGTTGCAGCGATATTGCTAGCGATATCGCTGCATGTGATACTTTCCTCTGACCGGCTCCCCCGCTGGTTATCGTTGATCGCGCGAGAAGCTCCTGGACCATTCCTCGTAGTCAGCTTCCTGCTGGGCTTCCTGTGGAGAGACGAGCGACGAGCGTGGAGCCGGGAGGGAGGACGCAGGATCTCCGCATCTGACAGGTAAGTAGCGATCCCCGTCCCCTGCGATGTCGCTGGTGAGATCTGCCTGTGTGGCAGCTCACTAGCGACCACCTAGCGATGCACCAGCGATCCTGACCGCGTCATATCGCTGGTCGGGATCGCTGGTGCATCGCTAGGTGTAACGGTACCCTAACTTGAATCTATAAAATCGGCCATAAATGATCAATAATGTTGAGGTCTGGGTATTGTGGGGGACAGATGAGATGCTCAACTTCATTACAATGTTACTCGTGCCATGCTTTAACGATTCTAGCTTTATGAATTGGTGCATTATCATCCTGAAAGATGGCGTTCCCCTCCGGGAACAGTGCTTGATCCATAGGATGCACTTGGTTGCCCAAAAAATGCCTAAATAATCGCGGATGTTACTTCTTCAATGAAGGAATATCATTGGCCTGGCGGATCTCCATGAAATAGCACCCCAGATCATCACAGAACATCCACCATGTTTTACGGCTGGGAGAAGGCAGTCTGGATGGAATGCTTCTTTAGGCTGTCTCCAAACGTACACTCGGCTGGAGGTCGTGAATTGGGTAAATGATGATTCGTCTGAGAATATAAAATGTTTTCACAGCTCGAGAGACCTATTCTGGAGGTTTCTACACCACTCTAAACGCTTGGAAACATTTGTCATTGAGAGCAGCGTTTTTACAATTGCAGCTCTTCCGTGGAATCCAGATTTGTGCAGCTCACGACAAACTTTTTTAGTGGAAACTGTGTTCTGTAGGTGTTCATTGAGCTCTGCATTGATTTTCCGAGCAATGGTCTTGCGATCCTCTCTCCCAATTTACTTTACAGTCCGACAGTCTCTCTCAGTCAACTTCGACTTTCGGCCGGACCTGTGCTTTGCTGCGGACGTTTTTCCTTGTCTTTCAAACGCAGTCATTACTCTGGAGACAGTACCTCTTGACACGCCAAGCATACGGGCACGTTCTGTTACACTAGCGCCTGCCATACCAACATCAACAATTTGGGCTCTTTGAAAATCAGAGAGGTCTGCCATTGGTATCAGGTTTTCCTCAATGTTCTTAGAATTATGCAAAACAAACAGTTATTTTACATACACATATCACATAACACAAATAATCAACTACAAAACATTACCATATGTCACGGTTTGCATGTTTATAACATGTTTGAAGATTATGATGACAACACGTTAGGTGTTTGCATTATTTTGTCCAACCCCTGTATATACAGAGTGTGTATAAAAGCCCTCACCGCCGACCGCCATTTTTCTGCCCATCTTTACAGTAGGGAGAGGTTGCTGAAGCTGTTGCCTTATAGTAGTATTGCTGTGTGGACACTGCTGTGCAGACTACTTTTTACACAGCACTCCTACTTTTATTCTGTTTTTCTGCAGTGAACAAACGTTCATTATTTCACACAATATATAGAGCTGTACGCTCCTCACACACTAACATGTACCGGGTGGTATCCCGGTGAAATACATGCTGACTATCTGTATGAGACTACGGAAATATATAGGGAGATTTACATTTTCACTTATACTATATACACCTGGTATCTGCTGATACAGTACCTTAGTTCTAAATTTTTTATTACGTTATAATCCATACTGAGTGAGCGTGTGTGGTTTACTCCTTCAATATATACGGAGATAACAATTTTACCCTATACTATATACACCTCCTATCGTGTGATACAGTACCTTTGCTAGACATTTTGTATTACGGTCAAATCCATACTGAGTGAGTGTCTGAGGGTGACTACGGAAATATATACAGATATTTAAATAGTACCCTACAATATATATACTTGCTATCTTGTTAGCCAGTACCTTTTTGAAACATTTTGTATTATGGTGAGATCCAGACTGAGTGAGCATCTGAGGGTGACTCCAGAAATATATTCCGAGATTTAAATTTTGCCCAACACTGTATACAGCTGTACGCTTCTGATACAGTACCCTTTTTTGCTATTAAGATTCTGGTGTAATCCAAACTCAGCCTGTGAACGTCTGTCTGTTACTCTGGAAATATATTTGGAGATTTTCGATTACCACCACACTGTATACAGCTGTACGCTTTTGATACATTACCCATTTTTTACTGCTTTTTATATTCTGGTCTAATGCATACAGAGCCAGTGAGAGTCTGTTTCTGACTCTGAAAATATATATGGAGATTTACAATGACCCCCTACACTGTATAAAGATGTACGCTTCTGATCCATTACCCTTTTACTTCTTTTTATAATGTGGTGTAATCCATACTGAGGCTGAGAGCATCTGTGTCTGCTTACTGAAAAATATACGGAGATTTAGAATGTTTAAACTATACTATATATACCTGGTATCTGGTGTTACTGTACCCTTTTTCAAAATTTTGTAGTATTGTCTAATCCATACTGGGCCTGAGAGCGTCTGTGTCTGCCTCCTGAAATATACATGGAGATTTAGAATGTTTAAACTATGCTATATATACCTGGTATCTGGTGTTACTGTACCCTTTCTCAACTTTCTATATTCTTTTTGAATCCATACTGAGCCTGAGAGCATCTGTGTCTGCCTCCTGAAATATATACGGAGATTTAGAATGTTTAAACTATACTATATATAACTTGTATCTGGTGATACTGTACCTTTTTCAACTTTTTACATGATTGTCTAATCCATACTGAGCCAATGAGCATCTGTGTCTGCTTCATGAAATATATACGGAGATTTAGAATGTTTAAACTATACTATATACACCTTGTATCTGGTGATACTGTACCCTTTTTCAAATTTCTATAGTATTGTCTAATTCATACTGGGCCTGAGAGCGCCAGTGTATGACTCATGAAATATATACGGAGATTTAGAATGTTTAAACTATGTTATATATACCTGGCGTTACTGTACCCTTTCTCAACTTTCTATATTCTTTTTGAATCCATACTGAGCCTGAGGGCGTCTGTGTCTGCCTCCTGAAATATATATGGAGATTTAGAATGTTTAAACTATACTATATATACCTTGTATCTGGTGATACTGTACCCTTTTTCAAATTTTCATAATATTGTCTAATTCATACTGGGCCTGAGAGCATCTGTGTCTGACTCATGAAATATATACGGAAATTTAGAATGTTTAAACTATGCTAATTATACCTGCTATCTGGTGTTACTGTACCATTTCTCAACTTTCTATATTCTTTTTGAATCCATACTGAGCCTGAGAGCGTCTGTGTCTGCCTCCTGAAATATATACGGAGATTTAGAATGTTTAAACTATACTATATATACCTTGTATCTGGTGATACTGTACCCTTTTTCTACTTTTTACATGATTGTCTAATCCATACTGAGCCAATGAGCGTCTGTGTTTGCTTCATGAAATATATACGGAGATTTCGAATGTTTAAACTATACTATATATACCTTGTATCTGGTGATACTGTACCCTTTTTCAAATTTTTATAGTATTGTCTAATTCATACTGAGCCTGTGAGCGTCTGTGTCTGACTCATGAAATATATATGGAGATTTACAATTATCCCTAGACTGTATACAGCTGTACGCTTCTGATAGAGTACCATATATCTGCTGCTATTTTGGGTCCATTTTCACAAAAAATAGGAAGTATGGTGGAAGAGGCTGCGGATGTGGGCATGGGGGCCCAGCTGGTACTGATGGTGGTGGTGCATCTGCTGGTAGTGCCAAAAGCACAATAGCAGCTAAGGCAGGAGGTGCTGAGACTGCGGCATGGTCTGGCTCTGGAAGGCCTGGAAGACTCCCTTTTCTGGGAGTAGGTAAACCGCTTTTAAAGCCAGAGCACCAGTAACTGGTTTTGGCTTACATTGTCGAAACAGCCTCCAGCTCGATCGCCTCCTCTTCTGAAGTTGCAAAAAATGAAAGCACTGAGTCGTCAGTGCAGGCTTTGGGTCAGGAGCAACCCCTTTCCTTGTGTCCTTCACCCCCACCAAAAGTGAAGGATGCCGCAGCAGACACTTCAGATTACTCCATGGAGCTCTTTTCACATACCATGCCTGGGTTATCAAGTCAAATCCTGAATTCCCCAGTCCAACATGAATCAGAGATGGAGTGCACTGATGCACAGCCACTGCTAGATGATTCTGCTGGTACATTCACCCACAGCACTACATTCCCCTCGCACTCTATAGAGCCAGAATCTGACCCTGATGAAACTCAGGTGCCCCTTCCCACATACTATACCACCTTACACAGTGACACAGAGGAAGGTGCAGATGAAAGTGCCGGTTCCCTGAGCAGGTGGGGGGGCATACTCGTGGGCAATGGCACTGGCACAGGGCCACTCATAGTATGCAAAAGTGTCTCTGCCGGTGGGAGGGCCCACTCGCCGTAAGACACACCGGCATACTACGAGGGGCCCTGTGCCAGTGCCGTCGCCCACGTGTGGGCCCCCCCTGCTTGTTCAAGGCCACAGCACTTGCAATACTTATCTCTCCCTGCTCCACCGCTGTGACATCTTCTGCGTTTCCTGACAGTGACATTCAGGTCAGAGAGCGCAATAACATCACGTCTGTATGCCCTCTGCCTAAACAGTACAAGTGCAGAGAGCTGGAAGATGGTGACTCTGAGGAGTCCATAGTAGAGCAGTACCCAGCGATGAGAAGTATTTAATTTTTTTAAAGGTTGGGAGCAATTTTTAATGAGCACTAGACACTGGAGAATGAGATATGGGGCCCATCATACACTGGAACATCATCCATGGGGCCCATCATATACTGGTGCATTGTAAATGGCCCAGATTATATATGGAGCATTATTTGGGCCCATCATACACTGGAGCATCATCCATGAGGCCATTCATATGCTGGAGCATTCCAAATGGGGGACATCAGTCACTGGTGCAGCATTTATGGGGCCCATTATACACTGGAGCATTAGAAATGGGGCCATTATATATGGAGCATTATTTGGGACCATAAGACAATGGAGCATCATCCATGGGGACCAACATATACTGTATAGAGATGAGCGACTTTCCCTTTTTTCGGGTCGAGTCGGGTTCGGACCACCCGACTTTGGCAAAAGTCGAGTCGAACGCAATCGGCCGATTATCGTGAAAAGTCGAAGGCCGACTGACACACGAAGCCCAATGCAAGTCAATGGGGAAGAAAAGTCCACAGTGAGTGGAGGACAGGAAACACACCTACAGTGCCCATTTTAATGCCAAAAACATCAATTCTTATTATTTAAGCTTGTCAACCTTAATTTACTTTACAATAATAGTTAGCCATTGAAAACTGGGGGTTATTTGGCTAAAGTTGTGGGGGGGGTAGGGCTGGCTCCAGATTTTCGTGGGCCCAGGGTCAAAGAGTGTCACTGGGCTCCTTTAACACATGACTAGTGTTGAGCGATACCACCCGATACTGAAAAATATCGTATCGGAATGGATCGGCTGATCTAAAAAAAAGTATCGGGTATCGCCGATTCCGATCCCGGAAGTCCCATTCAAGTCAATGGAACTGAAATATCGGAATTAAAAAAAACCCTTTCTTTCCCTGTAGGTTAATTCTACATGAAGAAACACAAATGTAGAATGTATTGTGGGAGGTGTAGGAGACATTAAAGCCATAGAGGTTTAGCCCAATCAAATGGAATAGCAGGATTTTTTTTTTTTTTTTTAAAGACGTTTGGAGTTACAAAGATATTTACTATGTTAACCTCTTTTATATTTTGTCAGATATGTATGTTTCACTACTTCCATGCTCTTCACCTTCTTTTTTACTTCTCCCACACTTTCTCCTTCATCATCCTCAGCAGCATCTTTTTCATCAACTTCTTCTTCACCTTATTCATCATCTTCTTCTTCTTCTTCTTCTTCTTCTTCACCTTCTTCCTATTTTTTTTTTTTTTACATTCTTCATATTCTTCTTATTCAACTATTATTCTTCTTCATATTCTACTTCTTCATCTTCTTCCTATTCTTCTTCTTCATCATATTCTTATTTGTGTCAGGCATTCCTGTAGGTGTAATCTATAAAAGTTTGAAGATTACACCTTCCGTTCAGCCTGTGACAAGATTTACAACAGGATTTGTTCGCGTTCAGTTTGGCCTGCAGCAGCAGGCCTTTTCCAGGGGCACCACGAGGAGGAACGGACTCACCCCCATACACTGCTTAGTCTTCTTCTGCTTATAAATTAGATAATATCATTTGCTCTGATTTTTAGTCTTATCCTTAATGTTCTTCTGCTTTTGGTTTTTATGCTTCTTGGTCTTCCGTCTCTTGTTGTTCTGCATCTTGGTGGTTGTCTTCCTGTTCTTTGTCCTCTTGGTCATCTTCTTCAGGGTCATCTTTTAGGTATTCTTCTGTGTGGTCTTCAGGGTCGTCATCTTCAGGGTCATTGTCAGGGAGATCCAGAGTGAGAATCAAAAACCATTTCCACAAGCTTGAACTTGGAAAAGTAGCAGAAGGTACAAGAAGGCTGAGGAACTGCCGAGAACCAGCTGACGGTACTGGAACCCGGAGGGGCAGCAGAATGAACAAGAGCCAATGGCACAACCGTGGACAAGCTGACGTTGCTGGAACACGGTTACTAAGCAGGAGGTACTTGTGCTCCAAAGCACTACCAAGGACCAGCAGACATTGCTGGAACTCGGATACCAAGAAGGAGGCACCTAGGCCAAAGGCACTGCCGAGAACCAGCTGACGGTACTGGAACCCGGAGGCGCAGCAGAAGGAACAAGAGCCAATGGCACAACCGTGGACCAGCTGACGATGCTGGAACACGGGGTACCTGTGCTCCAAAGCACTACCAAGGACCAGCAGATGTTGCTGGAACTCGGATACCAAGAAGGAGGCACCTAGGCCAAATGCACTGCCGAGAACCAGCTGACGGTGCTGGAACCCGGATGGGTAGCAGAAGCTGCAAGAGCAAATGACACTAGCGAAGACCAGCTGACGGTGCTGGAACCTGGAGGGGCAGCAGAAGGAACAAGAGCCAATGGGACAACTGTGGACCAGCTGACGGTGCTGGAACACGGTTTCTAAGCAGGAGGTACCTGTGCTAAAAAGCACTACCAAGGACCAGCAGACGTTGCTGGAACTCTGATACCGAGAAGGAGGCACCTAGGCCAAAGGCTCTGCCGAGAACCAGCTGACGGTGCTGGAACCCGGATGGGTAGCAGAAGGTACCCAGGAAAAAAACAAAGTTGCAAGGCCGTGAGCCGGCCGCAGTTACCGAAACCCACATTCCTACAGGGGGTGCTTGTCCTATTGGCACTATGGAACCAGCCTTTATTACCAGAACCCGCAGCCCACATAGGAAGCACCGAAACTGCAGGCACCATAGACTCGGCTAACCTGACCGCAACACGACAGGACAACATATCGGTGGCAAAGTGACGTTGACACTACCCGGAAACAGCAGGCGTGCTGGAACCAGGCTGGGCAGGAGGGAGTGCCCGTGCCAAAGACACTTCCGAGAACCAGCTGACGGTGCTGGAACCCGGATGGGTAGCATTAGCTACAAGAGTCAATGGAACTACCGATAACCAGCTGACGGTGCTGGAACCCAGAGTGGCAGAAGAAGGAACAACAGGCAATGGCACAACCGTGGACCAGCTGATGGTGCTGGAACACGGTTACTAAGCAGGAGGTACCTGTGCTCCAAAGCACTACCAAGGACCAGCAGACATTGCTGGAACTCGGATACCAAGAAGGAGGCACCTAGGCCAAAGGCTCTGCTGAGAACCAGCTGACGGTGCTGGAACCCGGATGGGTAGCATTAGCTACAAGAGTCAATGGAACTACCGATAACCAGCTGACGGTGCTGGAACCCGGAGAGGCAGTAGAAGGAACAAGAGCCAATGGGACAACCGTGGACCAGCAGGCGGTGCTAGAACACGGTTTCTAAGCAGGAGGTACCTGTGCTAAAAAGCACTACCAAGGACCAGCAGACGTTGCTGGAACTCAGATACCGAGAAGGAGGCACCTAGGCCAAAGGCTATGCCGAGAGCCAGCTGACGGTGCTGGAACCCGGATGGGTAGCACAAGGTACCCAGGAAAAAAACAATGTTGCAAGGCCGTGAGCCGACCGCAGTTACCGAAACCCACAGTCCTACAGGGGGTGCTTGTCCTATTGGCACTACGGAACCAGCCTTTATTACCAGAACCCGCAGGCCACATAGGAAGCACCAAAACTGCCGGCACCATAGACTCGGCTAACCCAACCGCAACACGACAGGACAACATATCGGTGGCAAAGTGACGTTGACACTACCCGGAAACAGCAGGCGTGCTGGAACCAGGCTGGGCAGGAGGGAGTGCCCGTGCCAAAGACACTTCTGAGCTGCAACTGGCTATGTTGGAGCCCAGGGGTCAATCATGCAGCAGGTTGAGGCCTACTTGGAGCGAGTTTTATATTGGTTGTACACAACTACTGATTTTAACTGGGCTCCACTTAGGCCTCTGGCTCTACTGTCTCTAGTATTTCCCCTGGCCTCCAACCCCGCCAGTCGCTGCTCTGAAGTGGCGTGTGCACAATCCACACTTGTTCCTGTGTGACTGGGGCTCATTTACGTCAGTTGATCCACTGATGTGTGTCCGGCAAGGTCTCCCGCTCTGTCCACATTCCCACTACTAGTAATGGGAATGGGGACAGAGCGGGAGACATTGCCGGACACACATCAGGGAATCAACTGACGTGACTGAGCCACAGTAACTCAGGAACAAGTGTGGATTGTGCTGACGCCACTTCAGAGCAGCGACTGGCGGGGTTGGAGGCCAGGGGAAAAACTAGAGACAGTGGAGCCAGAGGCCTAAGTGGAGCACGGTTAAAAATCAGTAGTAGTGTGAGTTTGGAGGCAGCAGGAGACTTTGCCATCCACACAGCAGGGGAACAGCTGGAGTTACTGAACCCCACAGACACCGGAGCAAGTGTTTCAATCTGTGCGAACGGCACTTCCAGGCTACAACTGGCTGTGTTGTAGCCCAGGATCAATGCTCCGAGCAGGCTGGGGCCTACTTGGAGCGAGGAGAAAATACGATGTAGTGTGAGTTTGGAGGCAGCAGGAGACTTTACCATCCACACAACTGGGGAACAGCTGGCGTTACTGAACCCCACAGACACCGGAGCGAGTGTTTCAATCTGTGTGGATGGCACTTCCAGGCTACAACTGGCTGTGTTGTAGCCCAGGATCAATGCTCCGAGCAGGCTGAGGCCTACTTGGAGTGAGGAGAAAATATGATGTAGTGTGAGTTTGGAGTCAGCAGGAGACTTTGCCATCCACACAGCAGGGGAACAGCTGGCGTTACTGAACCCCACAGACACCGGAGCGAGTGTTTCAATCTGTGTGGATGGCACTTCCAGGCTACAACTGGCTGTGTTGTAGCCCAGGATGAAGCATGCAGCAGGCAGAGGCCAACTTGCAGCTGGTTTTATAAAGGTTGTAGACTACTACTGATTGTAACCGTGCTCCACTATGGCCTCCGGCTCCACTGTCTCTAGTATTTCCCCTGGCCTCCAACCCCGCCAGTGACAGCTCTGAAGTGGCGTCTGCACAATCCACACTTGTTCCTGTGTAACTGTGGCTCAGTCACGTCAGTTGATCCCCTGATGTGTGTCTGGCAAGGTCTCCTGCTCAGTCCTCATTCACACTACTAGTAATGGGAATGTGGACAGAGCAGGAGACCTTGTCGAACACACATCAGGGGATCAACTGACGTGACTGAGCCCAAGTAACTCAGGAACAAGTGTGGATTGTGCAGACGCCACTACAGAGCAGCAACTGGCGAGGTTGGAGGCCAGGGGAAAAACTAGAGACAGTGGAGCCGGAGGCCTAAGTGGAGCATGGTTAAAAATCAGTAGTAGTTTGCATGTGGATGGAGCAGGAGACTTTGCCGTCTACACAGCAGGGGAACAGCTGGCATTACTGAACCCCACTAACACAGGAGCTAGTGTGTTTTGCTCTGTGAAGACGGCACTTTTGAACACCAACTGGCGTTGTTGGAGCCCAGGATGAAGCATGGAGCAGGCTGAGGCCTGATGGTGTTGGCATGTGGATGGAGCAGGATACTTTGCCGTCTACACAGCAGGGGAACAGCTGGCATTACTGAACCCCACTAACACAGGAACTAGTGTGTTTGTCTCTGTGAAGACGGCACTTCTGAACACCAACTAGCGTTGTTGGAGCCTAGGTTGAGGCATGGAGCAGGCTGAGGTCTGATGTTGTTGGCATGTGGATGGAGCAGGAGACTTTGCCGTCTACACAGCAGGGGAACAGCTAGCATTACTGAACCCCACTAACACAGGAGCTAGTGTGTTTGGCTCTGTGAAGACGGCATTTCTGAACACCAACTGGCGTTGTTGGAGCCCAGATTGAGGCATGGAGCAGGCAGAGGTCTGATGTTGTTGGCATGTGGATAGAGCAGGAGACTTTGCCGTCTACACAGCAGGGGAACCGCTGGCATTACTGAACCCCACTAACACAGGAGCTAGTGTGTTTTGCTCTGTGAAGACGGCACTTCTGAACACCAACTGGCGTTGTTGGAGCCCAGGATGAAGCATGGAGCAGGCTGAGGCCTGATTGTTTTGGCATGTGGAGGCAGCAGGAGACATTGCCGTCTACACAGCAGGGGAACAGCTGGCATTACTGAACCCCACTAACACAGGAGCTAGTGTGTTTGTCTCTGTGAAGACGGCACTTCTGAACACCAACTGGCATTGTTGGAGCCCAGGATGAGGCTTGGAGCAGGCAGAGGTCTGATGTTGTTGGCATGTGGATGGAGCATGAGACTTTGCCGTCTACACAGCAGGGGAACAGCTGGCATTACTGAACCCCACTAACACAGGATGTTATGATTGAGTGACCGTAGGAGGCAGACACAAAAATAGAAGCTACGTCCAGAAAACCAGAGGAGCTGGCAACTATCCGATTGCAGACCCCTGAACCTATCAACACAACTAGCAGTAGCCGTGGGGGGTACCTACGGTGCCCTAGACCCCTCGAACACAGCCGGAGAACTAAATAGCCTAAAGATAGAAAGGGAAATCTAAACTGCCCCAGAGCAGGTCCCAAAGTAAAAGGCAGCCCCCAACATATAATGACGGTGAAGCAAGATGAAAAAATACTGACACAGATAGAAAGATAGGCTGAGCAAACGTTGGGGCCCAATCTAATCTAAACAGGAAAGGAAAGGAAAGCTGCTGTCTGCAATCGGCAAAAAACCCTATCAAAAACATAGGCCAGCAAGCTGAAATGGAAAAAGGCCCTGAAGCAACTAAGCTTCAAAACTAAATCAGCACTCTGGTATTTTCAGGAGACAGAGCTAAGGAGTTCAGCTCACCCCAGCAGGGAATGGCTGAAATCCAGAAAAAACAAAGCAAGGACAAATGCAAAAAGCAAGGAAGAAAACTTAGCTTTAGCAGAGCAGGAATTCAGACTGGACTCCAAGGATACCACAGAGAAATCACCCGCAGGGAAAATGGGAGTAGGCAGCCTTATATCCAGTCTGTGACTCCACTCAGCCAGTCATCATCATTAATCTCAGGTGTCTGATAATCAGACTCACTACCTCTCCTTACCAGAAGAGGGAGTTCCTCGGGCCTCAGTGATGAAGGTGAAAATGAACTCACAACAGTACCTCCCCCTTGAGGAGGGGTCACCGAACCCTCAACCACGCCACCAGGGCGATCAGGGTGTGCCTGATGAAAGGCACGCACCAATCTTTTGGCATGAACATCAGAGGCAGAGACCCAGGAATTATCCTCCTGACCATAACCCTTCCACTTAACCAAATACTGGAGTCTCCGTCTAGCCAGACGAGAATCCAGTACTTTCTCTACCTCATATTCAATGTTACCTTCAACCAATACAGGGTCTGGAGGTGCCACTCCCGGAACAACAGGTTCAACAAACCTCTTCAACAAAGACTTATGAAACACATTATGGATTTTAAATGTGACCGGAAGAGCCAAACGAAAGGAGACCGGATTAATAATCTCCAAAATCTTGTAAGGTCCAATAAATCTAGGCTTAAACTTAGGAGAAGCCACCTTCATAGCAATATTTTTTGATGATAACCACACCATATCACCAACCTTAAACTGGGGACCAATGGTCCTATGTCGGTTGGAAAACCGCTGGGCCTTTTCCTGGGAGAGAGATAACTTATACACCACTTGGTCCCAGATTTGGTGCATTCTCTCCACCACAGTGTCAACACCTGGGCAGGCAGACGGCTCCACCTGCCCTGAAGAAAATCGAGGATGAAACCCAAAGTTACAAAAAAAAGGTGACATCAAAGTGGCAGAACTAGCTCTATTATTTAAAGCAAATTCGGCCAAGGGTAAAAATGAAACCCAATCATCCTGATCAGCGGAAATAAAACATCTCAAATATGACTCCAAGGTCTGGTTTGGTCTGAGGGTGAAAGGCAGAGGAGAAGGACAACTGAATTCCCAGCTTGGAACAGAAAGTTCTCCAAAATCTAGACACAAACTGAACTCCTCTGTCAGACACAATGTTCTCAGGAATCCCGTGCAAGCGAACCACCTGTTGCAAAAACAGGGGCACCAACTCAGAGGAAGACGGCAACTTAGGGAGTGGTACAAGATGAACCATCTTAGAGAACCTATCACAAATCACCCAAATAACAGTCATCCTTTGAGAGACAGGCATATCAGAGATGAAATCCATTGAAATATGGGTCCATGGCCTCTTGGGGACAGGCAAAGGCATCAACAACCCACTAGAGCGGGAGCATGATTTAGACCGGGAGCACGTCCCACAGGACTGCACAAAATTCCTGACATCACGAGACAAGGAGGGCCACCAAAAAGTACGACTCACAAGATCTCTAGTACCAAAAATACCAGGATGACCAGCCAAAGCAGAGCAATGAACTTCAGACATCACTCTCTTCTTCCACTGGTCAGGAACATACAACTTTCCACTGGGACAAACCTCAGGCTTGTCTCTCTGGAACTCTTCCAGAGCACGTCTCAAATCAGGCGAGATGTCAGAAAGAACTACCCCTTCGCCTAAGATGGTAGCAGGTTTGGTCACCACAGGAGAATCAGCAAAGAAACTCCTAGAGAGTGTGTCTGCCTTGACATTCTTAGTTCCAGGAAGAAAAGAAACCACAAAATCAAAACGTGTAAAAAACAAGGCCCACCTAGCCTGTCTAGGGTTCAAGCGCTTAGCCGACTCTAGATAAATCAAATTCTTGTGGTCGGTAAGGACCACGACTTGATGCTTAGCTCCCTCCAACCAATGTCTCCACTCCTCAAATGCCCATTTCATGGCCAACAGTTCCCGATTCCCCACATCATAGTTACGTTCAGATGGAGAGAACTTTCGGGAAAAGAAAGCGCAGGGATTCATTTTAGATGTTACAGGATCCTTTTGGGATAAAACAGCTCCTGCACCAATCTCAGAAGCATCCACTTCTACCTGGAACGGAAGTGAGACATTAGGTTGCTGCAAAACAGGGGCGGAGGTGAATCTTCGCTTCAACTCCTGAAAGGAAGAAACAGCCTCCGGAGACCAATTTAACACATCAGCACCCTTCTTAGTCAAATCAGTCAATGGCTTGGCAATACTAGAAAATTTTGCTATAAATTTCCGATAAAAATTAGCAAAACCCAAAAACTTCTGGAGGGCCTTCAAAGAAGTGGGCTGAACCCAATCATAAATGGCCTGTACCTTGGCTGGATCCATTTCAATAGTTGACGGAGACAAAATAAATCCCAAAAATGAAATCCTCTGTACCCCAAAAAAGCATTTAGATCCCTTGACATACAGGGAATTCTCCCTCAAGATCCAGAACACAGTCCGAACATGTTCCACATGAGAATCCCAATCCTTGGAGAAGATCAAAATATCATCCAGATAGATAATCAAAAATTTATCCACAAAATCTCGGAAAATATCGTTCATGAAGCACTGGAAGACAGAAGGGGCATTAGTGAGCCCAAAAGGCATCACCAGGTACTCAAAATGTCCCTCCGGAGTATTAAACACCGTCTTCCATTCATCCCCATGCTTAATGCGAATAAGATTATACGCCCCCCTGAGGTCAAGCTTGGTAAACCAGCAAGCACCTTTAACTCTAGAGAATAGATCCGAAATCAGGGGTAACGGATACTGATATTTAACAGTAATCTTGTTGAGGGCACGATAATCAATACAAGGTCTTAGTGATCCATCCTTTTTGGCTACAAAAAAACCCCCAGCACCTAAGGGTGAAGAGGATGGTCTAATATGACCCTTCTCCAATGCCTCCTTAATATAGGATCGCATAGCCTCGTGCTCGGGTACAGATAAATTGAAAAGCCGACCCTTGGGGAATTTACACCCCGGGTTCAGCTCAATAGCACAGTCATAACTCCTATGAGGAGGCAAAGACGCAGACTCATTCTCACTAAATACATCATAAAAGTCAGCCAAATAGTCAGGAACATCATGTGACTGGGGAGAGGTGGAGAAAACAGGAGCATCACTCATGGCACACCGACAACCCCAATTCACCACAGACAAAGATTTCCAATCCAGAACTGGATTATGGATTTGTAACCAGGGAAACCCCAGAACAATGGTATCATGCAGATTATGCAACACCAAAAATCTGCAATTTTCTTGATGGTCTGGGGCGACCCGCATTACCATCTGGGTCCAAAACTGAGGTTTATCTTTAGCCAAAGGAGTAGCATCAATCCCCCTCAAAGGGATAGGCGTCCGCAGAGGTGTCATAGGAAATCCACAACGTTTAGCAAAATCCAAGTCCATTAGCTTTAGAGCTGCTCCCGAATCCACAAATGCCTTGGCGGAAAATGTGGACAGGGAGCAGATCAGAGTAATAGCCAGAAGAAACTTAGGTTGAACACCACCAACAGAAAACGTGTGTGCAAAGCGTTTCTCTCGTTTGGGACAGACAGAAATAATATGCGAGGCATCTCCACAGAAAAAACACAACTTATTACGCCTTCTGAACTCCTGACGCTCTCTCTGGACAAAACTCTATTACATTGCATAGGTTCAATGATTTGTTCAACAGGTGGCAACACCTCTCGTGCAGTTTTGCGTTCGCGCAAACTCCGATCAACCTGAATGGCTAATGACATAGAATCGTCAAGACCAGAGGGAACAGGAAATCCCACCATAGTATCTTTTACAGCTTCTGACAAACCCTTCCGAAAGAGAGCAGCCAAGGCATTATCATTCCAAGTAGTAAGTACCGCCCACTTTCGGAATTTTTGACAGTACAATTCTGCAGAATCTCGACCCTGATTCAATGCCAGCAGGGTCTTTTCAGCCTGATCAATGGCATTAGGTTCGTCATACAACAAGCCCAAGGCTTGAAAAAATGCGTTCACATTAGTCAGACTAGGATCATCTGGCTTCAAAGAAAACGCCCAATCCTGGGGATCGCCACGCAGCAAAGAGATGACAATTTTAACCTGCTGCGCGGAGCTCCCTGACGAGTTAGGCTTCAAGGCAAAAAATAATTTACAATTATTTTTGAAATTCAAAAATTTAGACCGATCACCACAAAATACATCAGGTGTAGGAATTTTTGGTTCAGCAGCATGTGAATGAGCAAGGTAGGCGGAAATTCCCCGCACTTCCGCAGCGAGCTGCTCCACACGATCAGACAATTGCTTTATCTCCATTGAGAGAAAAAAAAATTCCCCCTATGGCCTCAGAGATATAGAGGAAAAAATATACACACTTTTTTTTTTTTTTTTGCAATTCTTTCCTGCTATTGAGTACCCTAGGATCTGCGGTTAGGCGGGTGATTCTGTTATGATTGAGTGACTGTAGGAGGCAGACACAAAAATAGAAGCTACGTCCAGAAAACCAGAGGAGCTGGCAACTATCCGATTGCAGACCCCTGAACCTATCAACACAACTAGCAGTAGCCGTGGGGGGTACCTACGGTGCCCTAGACCCCTCGAACACAGCCGGTGAACTATATAGCCTAAAGATAGAAAGGGAAATCTAAACTGCCCCAGAGCAGGCCCCAAAGTAAAAGGCAGCCCCCAACATATAATGACGGTGAAGCAAGATGAAAAAACACTGACACAGATAGAAAGATAGGCTGAGCAAACGTTGGGGCCCAATCTAATCTAAACAGGAAAGGAAAGGAAAGCTGCTGTCTGCAATCGGCAAAAAACCCTATCAAAAACATAGGCCAGCAAGCTGAAATGGAAAAAGGCCCTGAAGCAACTAAGCTTCAAAACTAAATCAGCACTCTGGTATTTTCAGGAGACAGAGCTAAGGAGTTCAGCTCACCCCAGCAGGGAATGGCTGAAATCCAGAAAAAACAAAGCAAGGACAAATGCAAAAAGCAAGGAAGAAAACTTAGCTTTAGCAGAGCAGGAATTCAGACTGGACTCCAAGGATACCACAGAGAAATTACCCGCAGGGAAAATGGGCGTAGGCAGCCTTATATCCAGTCTGTGACTCCACTCAGCCAGTCATCATCATTAATCTCAGGTGTCTGATAATCAGACTCACTACCTCTCCTTACCAGAAGAGGGAGTTCCTCGGGCCTCAGTGATGAAGGTGAAAATGAACTCACAACAACAGGAGCTAGTGTGTTTGTCTCTGTGAAGACGGCACATCTGAACACCAACTGGCGTTTTTGGAGCCCAGGTTGAGGCATGGAGCAGGCTGAGGTCTGATGTTGTTGGCATGTGGATGGAGCAGGAGACTTTGCTGTCTACACAGCAGGGGAACAGCTGGCATTACTGAACCCCACTAACACAGGAGATAGTGTATGTTTGTCTCTGTGAAGACGGCACTTCTGAACACCAACTGGCGTTGTTGGAGCCCAGGATGAAGCATGGAGCAGGATGAGGCCTGATTGTTTTGGCATGTGGAGGCAGCAGGAGACATTGCCGTCTACACAGCAGGGGAACAGCTGGCATTACTGAACCCCACTAACACAGGAGCTAGTGTGTTTGTCTCTGTGAAGATGGCACTTCTGAACACCAACTAGTGTTGTTGGAGCCCAGGTTGAAGCATGGAGCAGGCTGAGGTCTGATGTTGTTGGCATGTGGATGGAGCAGGAGACTTTGCCGTCTACACAGCAGGGGAACAGCTGCCATTACTGAACCCCACTAACACAGGAGCTAGTGTGTTTGTCTCTGTGAAGACGGCACATTTGAACACCAACTGGCGTTTTTGGAGCCCAGGTTGAGGCATGGAGCAGGCAGAGGTCTGATGTTGTTGGCATGTGGATGGAGCAGGAGACTTTGCTGTCTACACAGCAGGGGAACCGCTGGCATTACTGAACCCCACTAACACAGGAGCTAGTGTGTGTTTGTCTCTGTGAAGACGGCACTTCTGAACACCAACTGGCGTTGTTGGAGCCCAGGATGAAGCATGGAGCAGGCTGAGGCCAGATTGTTTTGGAATGTGGAGGCAGCAGGAGATATTGCCGTCTACACAGCAGGGGAACAGCTGGCATTACTGAACCCCACTAACACAGGAGCTAGTGTGTTTGTCTCTGTGAAGACGGCACTTCTGAACACCAACTGGCGTTGTTGGAGCCCAGGTTGAGGCACGGAGCAGGCAGAGGTCTGATGTTGTTGGCATGTGGATGGAGCAGGAGACTTTGCTGTTTACACAGCAGGGGAACAGCTGGCATTACTGAACCCCACTAACACAGGAGCTAGTGTGTTTGTCTCTGTGAAGACGGCACATCTGAACACCAACTGGCGATTTTGGATCCCAGGTTGAGGCATGGAGCAGGCAGAGGTCTGATGTTGTTGGCATGTGGATGGAGCAGGAGACTTTGCCGTCTACACAGCAGGGGAACAGCTGGCATTACTGAACCCTACAGACACAGTAGCGAGTATGTTTTTCTCTGCAAAGATGGCACTTCTGAACACCTACTGGCGTTGTTGGAGCCCAGGATGAGGCATGGAGCAGGCTGAGGCCAACTTGCAGCACGTTTTATAGAGGTTGTAGACTACTACTGATTGTAACCGTGCTCCACTTAGGCCTCAGGCTCCACTGTCTCTAGTATTTCTCCTGGCCTCCAACCCCGCCAGTGACAGCTCTGAAGTGGCGTCAGCACAATCCACACTTGTTCCTGTGTTACTTGGGCTCAGTCCCGTCAGTTGATCCCCTGATGTGTGTCCGGCAAGGTCTCCTGCTCTGTCCTCATTCACACTACTAGTAATGGGAATGTGGACAGAGCAGGAGACCTTGCCGGACACACATCAGGGGATCAACTGACGTGACTGAGCCCCAGTAACTCAGTAACAAGTGTGGATTGTGCAGACGCCACTTCAGAGCAGCAACTGGTGGGGTTGGAGGCCAAGGGAAATACTAGAGACAGTGGAACCAGAGGCCTAAGTGGAGCACGATTAAAAATCAGTAGTAGTTTGAATGTGGATGGAGCAGGAGACTTTGCCGTCCACACAGCAGGGGAGCAGCTGGCATTACTGAACCCCAATAACACAGGAGCTAGTGTTTTTCTCTGTGCAGACGACACATCTGAGCGACAACTGGCTGTGTTGAAGCCCAGGGATTATAGTTCAGGTGGTAGAAACATGAACACAACAGGAGACCTGGATACAGTTGCCAACCAATTATTTAGTCGGGAAGAGGACTGGCAAATTCTGGGGAGATCCAGGCCTTGATCATTTTCAGAAAAGTAAGCCGGTCGACGTTATCGGAAGAAAGTCGCATGCAACGGTCTGTTAGTACACCACCTACGGCACTAAAGACGCGTTCCGATAATACACTGGCAGCAGGGCAAGCCAGCACCTCCAATGCATACTGGCTAAGCTCTGGCCATGTAACCAGCTTAGAGACCCAAAACTTGAAGGGGGAAGAGCCATCAGGGAGTACACTCACAGGGCAAGACATGTAGTCTGTCACCATATGACAGAAACGTTGCCTCCTGCTGACTGGAGCCGTCAGTGATGGTGTAGACAATTGTGGCGCACACACAAAACTTTGCCACATTTGGGCCATAGTGGTCTTGCCTTGTGCTGAGGCACTGCCTCTGCTTCCTCTTTGTGCCGAGTTTCCTCCACTGGCTCGACGCACAGAGGTGCTTTGTAAAACACTAGCACCACTGCTGTCGGGTGGAATGGAAAAGATGATGGACCGCACCAGTGTGTCTTGGTACTCCCGCAGTTTACGCTCCCGGTTCAACGTTGGTATGAGGGTTTGGAAGTTGTCCCGGTAGCGAGGATCTAGGAGGGTGTACACCCATTAATCAGCCGTGTAGAGAATGTGGGCGATGCGGCGGTCGTTTCTCAGGCACTGCAGCATGAAGTCAACCATGTGCTGCAGACTCCCAACTGCCAAAGAACCGCTGTCCCCTGCTTGAGGCGTGATCTCTGCCTGCTCTGCATCACCCCACCCTCGCTGTACATACTGACTAAAGCTTTGTGTACCTCCCTCCTCTGGAGAGATGTCTTCCTCCTCCATCGACTCCTCCTCATCCTCCTCACAAAGTGTCCCCTGCCTAGGCCTTTGTGAGGAACCACGTAGATGGCATTTGGGACTCCTCATCCTCCACCTCTTCCAAAACCTCATCCCTTAGTGCTTGCAGTGTTTTTTGAATCAGGCAGATAAGGAGGACAGTCATGCTGACTAGTGCATCATCTGCACTCGCCATCCGCGTGGAATCATCGAAGGCACGCAAAACGAGGCAGATGTCCTTCATAGAGGCCCACTCAGTGGTGCTGAAGTGTGACCGGCGCACAGTGCGACTTGTTTGCTCCTGATGCAGCTGGTACTCCATGACTGCTGCCTGCTGCTCACACAACCGCTCCAACATATGTAACGTTGAATTCCACCTGGTGGGTAGGTCACATATGATGCGATGTTCCGGAAGGCGTAATCAGAGCTGCAGAGCAGCAAGGCGCGACCTTGCCGTGCTGGAACGCCGCAAGTGAGCGCACTCTATGCGGACCTTGTGCAGCAGTGCATCAAGATCCGGATAGTCCCTCAGAAAGCTCTGCACGACCAAGTTGAGCACATGTGCCAGATATGGGATGTGAGTGAGGTTGCCAAGGCCAAGAGCTGCCACCAGATTTCGGCCATTGTCACACACTACCAAGCACGGCTGGAGATTCGCTGGCAGAAACCACACGTCGCTCTCCTGCTTGATGGCATTCCAGAGCTCCTGCGCTGTGTGGCTTCGATTCCCCAAAGAAATTAATTTCAGTACGGCCTGTTGACGTTTGGCCATGGCTGTGCTCATATCGGTTGTAACAGGCTCCTGCTGCACTGTTTCAGAGGAACTTGAGTAGGAGGAGGAGTCAATGTGTACAGACTGGATTCCTGCAATCCATGGAGTTGGCAGAACACATAGAGCGCCACTCTCCAGATCTGTACCCGGCACCACAACATTGACCCAATGGGCAGTGAGATAAAGGTATCGTCCCTCTCCATGGTTACTGGTCCACGCATCAGTGGTCAGGTGGACCTTGCTTCTGACAGCGTTTAGTAGCGCATGTTTTATGTTTGCCTCCACCTGTTTCTGCAAGGCAGGGACGGCTCGCCTGCTGAAATAAAAGCGGCTGGGCACAGTGTATTGTGGGACTGCCAATGCCATGAAGTCCCGGAAGGTGTCAGTCTCCACCAGCCTGAATGACAGCATTTCAAGTGCCAGTAGTTTGGCAATGCCAGCATTCAGAGCCTGTGCTCGGGGATGGTTTGCCAAGTATGGCCGCCTTTTCTCCCATGCCTGTGCTACCGATGGCTGTCGAGTGGCCTGGGAGTGTGAGGATGACTTGGAATGTGGTGCTGTGGGTGGAATGTCACAGGGTCTCCGGACAACAGTGCCAGAGGTTCTTCCTTGGCGATCCTGTGAGGAAGCCAAACCAGCTGTGTGTGAGCTGGAGGAAGAGGCCCCAACACGAGCTGAAGAGGTGGTAGGTGGTGCTGTACGTTGGCCTACGTCTTCAGTGTGTCTGTGTAACTCCACCTCGTGCTTGGCACGCACATGTTTCCACATATTAGTGGTATTGAGGCTGCTGACATTTTTCCCTCTTTTGACTCTCTGATGACACAGCTTGCATTTGACAAAGCAAATGTCATCTGCAACCGTGTCAAAAAAGGACCACGCATTGCAAGTCTTGGGAGCGCCCGTTTTGCCTTTTGAAAGTGGAATGCTCCTAACGGGTGCCGAAGTGGAGGCTACAGGCAACCAAGTCTGCCCCCTCCTTCTCCCTCCGGTTTTGTTCGTTCGGGGAATCTCTTCCTCAGAGCTTCTCCCACCACCTTCCTGTTCCTCACGCCATGATGGGTCTACACTCCCCTCTTCAAACACCTGCTTCTCCTGGGTTGTCTCGCCAGCACCGTATGCAACAGAAAGTGGCAACTGTGTCTCGTCATCATCTGATGCGTACTGAGGTGTGCTGACCATAGGCACTGGCCCACCCGCCTCTTCAGATTCAGAGGGACAAAGAAGTTGCGCATCACTGCATACTCCCTCTTCTTCGCATTCTGGAATGCTGCTTGGCTGGCCCCCTCTTTCCAAACCAACAGATTCCGAGAACTGAAGTAGAGACTGTGATGGCTCCTGTCCAGGGCTCTCTGACTGCCTGGGCACTTTGGCAGGTGGTGAAGAGACAGATGGTTGCTCTTCGGTGCTCTGGCCCTGAGAGTATGTTGAAGTAATTGAATTCAATGCGTTAGCTGCCATCCATCCCACAACGGCTTCAATTTGTTCCTCCCGCAGCAGTGGGGTACGGTGAGGTCCTACAAAGCTGTGCATAAAGGACTGTTGCCTGCTAAAAGTGGGGGATGCTGACTCACTGGTGCCAACAGCAGGCACAGAATCCCCACGTCCTCTCCCTGCAGAATCCCCACGTCCTCTCCCTGCAGAATCCCCACGTCCTCTCCCTGCTGAAACTCCATGCCCACGTGCCTTACTCCCTGCCTTCTTCATCTTGCTAGACTGGGAAAGATAGGCAGAAAAGTACAAAGGGGGGCCTTAGTGTGCTTATTCCTGAACAGCTGGTTACAGGTTTAAGAAACACTAATTTTATGCAGTGTGTGTGTCGACTACACTTTAATGGGAGCTAATGTGGCCTACACAACTTTCAAATGTAGTGTTTGGTGAACTTTGTTGTTTTTTTTTGGGAAAAAAAACTAACAGGATGTGACCAAAGATTTGAAAGTGAGAGTATCACCAACTTTTTGGAGCTATTACAATGCAGGCAGGTAACCTACAATGCAAAAGATGAGGCTCCAGAAAAATTGGGTAATACTAATCTGGCTGCAGCTGAAGGGCACAAGCCAGAAAAAAGGCTCCTCTATCTACTCCTATATAGTGTTTGCAACCAACCAATGTAGATGGATATGGATGGATGCACACTAATAGGAGAAGAAAAAATGAGCTGCAATTAAAGAAAAATATGTGTGAGGCAGTGACGCACGCTGAGCGGCCTACAACCAGACGTAGCTGCAGGACACACTACTCAGCGTGAGCTGAACTCACACACAGTCAGAGACCTCTCAGACAGCCGTGAACAGTGCAGCTAAGTGGGCACTAGCACTGACAGGCTGCAGAAAGGCTCCGCTGTGTACTCCTAGAGTGTTTGCAACCACCGTATATGGATACGGATGGATGCACACTAATAGGAGAAAAAATGAGCTGCAATAAAAGAAAAATGTGTGAGGCAGTGACACGCTGAGCGACCTACAACCAGACGTAGCTGCAGGACACACTACTCAGCGTGAGCTGCACTCACACACAGTCAGAGACCTCTCAGACAGCCGTGAACAGTGCAGCTAAGTGGGCACTAGCACTGAAAGGCTGCAGAAAGGCTCCGCTGTCTACTACTAGTGTTTGCAACCAACGTATATGGATACGGATGGAAGCACACTAGATAGAATTTTTTAAAAATAAGCAGCTCAAAAAGAAAAATATGTATGAGGCAGCAGTGAGGCACGCTGGGCGGCCTACAACCAGACGTGGCTGCAGGACCCACTCCACAGCGTGAGCTGCACTCACACAGCCCTTGCAGACAGCTGTGAACACTGCTGCTAGAGAAAAGAAAGCTATGGTGGTTTATGTAGCCTGGGTAAAGCACAATATTGTTTTGAGAATCGCTATGTCTAACTGTCCCTCACAGTCTTCAACAGCAGCCTGTCCCTAACTGAATTCACAGCAGAGTGACCAGTAATGGCGGCAGCGGTGGCTTTTATAGTGCATCATGACATCATTTCAGCAGCCAATCACAGCCATGCCAATAGTTAACATGCCTACATGCCTAACAGGATGTGCCCACACTTCTGAGGATTCCCATTGGCTGAATCAAAGCGAGCGGGCTGATAGCATTATGGGAACTTCCGATTCCGGTATCCGATATGAAAAAAGTATCGGAAGTCAGTATCAGAATTCCGATACAGCTAATATCGGCCGATACCCGATACTTGCGGTATCGGAAAGCTCAACACTGCACATGACACAATTCATGATCCTCTGATACGGCAGAGAAACAGCGGTACAGTAGAATGAAAAATACTTCACTTCTTACATCACATGACTGATATCCATTTTAAATTCTCCAATAGCTCCAAAAGCGGACAGTATATTACTCCATACAGTATTATGGCCACCGCATAGTGCGCCATACAGAGTAATGAGGCCCATATATTTCTCCATACAGAATCATTGGTCCCATATAATGTTCGATACAGTATATGATGAGCTCCACATAATGCTACAGTATATGTTGGTCCCCATGGATGAAGCTCCACTGTCTTATGGGCCCAAATAATGCTCCATATATAATGGGCCCCATTTCTAATGCTCCAGTGTATAATGGGCCCTGTAAATGCTGCTCCAGTGTCTGATGTCCCCCATTTGGAAAGCTCCAGCATATGATGGGCCTCACAGATGATGCGCTAGTGTACAATTGTTCCAAATAATGCTCCATATATAATCTGCCCCATTTACAATGCTCCAATATATGAAGGGCCCCATGGATGATGCTCCAGTGTCTTATGGGCCCAAATAATGCTCCTTATATAATGGGCCCCATTTCTAATGCTCCAGTGTATAATGGGCCCTGTAAATGCTGCTCCAGTGTCTGATGTCCACCTTTGGAATGCTCCAGTGTATGGTGGGCCCCATATATCATTCTCCAGAGTATAGTGCTCCCCAAAAATTGCTCCCAACAGTTAAAACAATTAAATAAGTCTCCTCGCTAGGGAATCCCTGTACTCTGGACTCCTTTTCATCCCCATCTTCCATCTCTCTGCACTTGGACTGTTTAGGCAGAGGGCGTACAGACGTGATGTCATCGCGCTCTCTGACCAGAATGTCACTGTCAGGAAACGCGGAAGACGTCATGGCGGTGGAGCAGGGAGAGGTAAGTATTTCAACTTTGCAAGTGCTGTGATCCTGAGCAAGCAGGGGGGGCCCACTCGTTGGCGACAGCACTGGCACAGGGCCCCTCATAGTACGGCGGTGTGTCTGACGGCGGGTGGGTGGTGTGTCTGACGGCAGGTGGGCCCTCCCACCGGCAGAGACACTTTTGCGTACTATGAGGGGCCCTGTGCCAGTGCTGTCGCCCATGAGTTTGCCCCCCCACCTGCTCAAGGAACCTGCAATTTCATCTGCACCTTCCTCTTCGTCACCGTTTAAGGTGGTATAGTATGCGGGAAGGGGAACCTGAGTTTCATCAGGGTCAGATTCTGACTGTGTAGAGTGCGAGGGGAATGTAGTGGTCTGGGTCAATGTACCAGCAGAATCATCTAGCAGTGACTGTGCATCAGTCACTCCATGTCAGATTCATCTTGGACTGGGGAATTCACGATTTGACTTGATAACCCAGGCATGGTATGTGAAAAGAGCTCCATGGAGTAATCTGTAGTGTGGCCTGCCACATCCTTCACTTTTGGTAGTGGTGAAGGACACAAGGAAAGGTGTTGTTCCTGACCAGGAGCCTCCACTGATGACTTAGTGCTTTTATTTTTTGTAACTCCAGAAGAGGAGGCGATAGAGCTGGAGGCTGTGTCAGCAATGTAAGCCAAAACTTGATCCTGAAGCTCTGGCTTTAAAAGCGGTTTACCTACTCCCAAAAAAGGGAGCCTTCGAGGCCTTGTGGAGCCAGATGATGACGCAGGCTCAACACCTCCTGCCTTAGGTGCTATTGTGATTTTGCCACTACCAGCAGATGCACCACCACCACCATCAGTACCAGCTGGCAACCTCCGCCCACGTCCACGGCCTCTTCCACCATACTTCCTCATTTTTGGGAAAATGTATCCAAAATACCACCAGCTATATGGTACTGTAAAACAAGGTACAAGATGTATATAGTATTGGGGAGAATTTGAATCTCCCTAGAGATTTTAGGAGGCTGAACTATTATCTCAGGCCCACTATAGATTACACCTCAATTTAACAGGCTGAAATTGGCTGGTGTATGACAAGGTACAAGGTGTATATAGTATTGGGGAGAATTTGAATCTCCCTAGAGATTTTAGGAGGCTGAACTATTACCTCATGCCCACTGTAATGTAAAATATCTGTGAGATCTGTATGTTGAAGTAAAGTATGATATTTCTGGAACCTTCTAGAATCTTCCCTTCCCCCACACACAGATGAAAATCTCCCATTTCACTCGACTGAGGACATTGTAGCTTGTCACATAGCTGCAGCATTCCCCCCTTGCCTCCCCCTCTCTAGCTGTTGGTAATAGGGTACTTCTTCTGTAAGCATTTGTCCTCCACAGCTATCTCCTTATCAGCTCTATGCTTGCATCTGAAACATGAAACCGTCCATTTCCTCTCGAAGCACAGCAAGGGGGAAAAGGTCTCTTTGTTGAAAACACAGGCTGTATGCCAGTATATGGGAAGTATTAAAACAAGTCATATTGTAAAAACCATGCGCAGCAGAGATATAAAACCCACATTTCTGCGAAGGGCACGAAGCCAGCTTATTAATTTCTAGTTTTCACAGTTATAACCTCTCCAGAAACTGATATATGGATTGCTCCCAAATGGAGGGCCCTAAGTATAGCATGATTGGTGTCTTCGGATTCTATTTGGTAAATCACAAACAATGATGCCCTATGTGTGTTGGTACGGGTTTTTCTCGTTTAGATATAGCTATTCTAAGTTTTGTAGCCAAATCATAACTTAGAGGAAGGGGGGGTGGAACCTCCCCAGCCACCCCTTTTGCTGAGGTCACACAGAACAGATCATAAGGGATGCGAGAGGACAATGAGCCAGTTAAGCTGGAGTTCTGATGCTGAACAGACCTACCCCTATGTCTTGGGACGTTTGGCTGCTGAGCATCCCCCAAGTCGCATGGTCCGCCTGATACCGACTGAACACATGTGAGTGTTACTTTCTGTTCTTTCATCCACTTTGTTTTATATTTGTATTTGTACATATTTAATGTCTCAACTTTATAGCAACTTTTATCTGTATAATCACTGCCCTTTTGGGAATAAATCTTAAAATTATCAGCTTGTCTCCATGCTCTAAGAAACGAACTATGTGCCTCTTTTAGATAACCGATACTGATTTCAGGGGTTTGCCACGGACCCTCTTAATTTAACTCTGTGAATTAAGAAAAGCGTGGATGGTGGCAGCATGGTGTGTGCGATTGATTAGGCTAGTTGGCAAAACAGAAGGGTCTTATATTGCTAAAGGGGGGCTGCGGCCACAGCATTGATAATTCCCTTACTGCGGTAGCCTAAGTGTCCGTGCACAACAAGCAGCCCGTCCGGCGACTAATTATCCTAGGTGCAGTTCCCTGACTGACCTGAGGGCAAGGGGGGTGCCGGAGAGCTGCGAGTTCCAAAGTGGAACTGAGAAAGTGGGATATACATAAATCGCCGCAGTTCTTGGAAGGTTGTTAGCAGTGGTGGGGCATCCAAAATAACCCCCCTGCGGTAAATTGTTAGAGCAAGGTTAGCTTGCTGCATTTTTGTCACATGATGCCAGTGGTGGGATAACTAAGATAAGCCCCCACTGTGCCTGTGATAGCCGTGTGCCTGCAGTGTGTCGCGTCCCTCCGTCCGCTGATACACCCGTGTCAGTGGTGGGATTGTGACATATTGGTGACACAGGGTCTGGCCGTTCGTCACGTTTTAGTGGCAGCGGTCGGCCGTTCGTCACATATTGGTGTCAGAGCAGTGGGATAATCCTAGAGCATTAGTGATTTGGTTTGAGCAATCATTCCTCTCACTAAAGACCTGCACGGTTCCTGCGGGAATCCTGCATCATAGGTTTTGGAGAACAGACTCAGTGGTTACTAGTCCTGAGACATTTTTGTGTACTTGCAAGTATTCGCTCCTTTTTTCTTCGTTTTTCTTTTCTATCTTTTATTTGGCAACCAGGTTGGCGATGAGAGCAGAGTGGTAAAAGCGGCAGAAAAAGGAAACTCTTTCTGGGTTATGCACGTACCGGGGCCTTGTTGCCACGAACCAGAACAAAGGCCAACTGATCGCGGCTCTGGTGCAGCTGGACAACACCCAGAGCCCAGCGGGCGCAGGAGCCGGCCCCAGCCAAGGTGGTACCGCAGCTGAGGTCCAACCACCGTATGCCGGCCCCACCTGCATCCAGGCCAGGCTGGACCCCTACCTGCAAGCGGCCTTGGATGCATTCCCTGCCGAAGACCATGATGGACGTCTGAAGCTGATCCAGCAAGCTCAGGAGAGAGCGGAGCAGAGAGCTGAGCTACAAAGAGAGGCTGAGAGAGCCGAGCGCCAGGCACAGGCTGAGAGAGCTGAGCGCCATGCAGAAGCTCAGAGAGCCCATGAACTGGAGATGCTCCGACAAGGGGGGAATGCCCCCACAGCCTGAAGCAGTGAGCCCAGCAGCGTCCGGACTCCTAAACCCCGGCCAGAGCATTTTCCTGTGATGGAAAAGGACGGGGACTTGGACACGTTTCTGCGAAACTTTGAGAAAGCCTGCAGACAGTACCAGCTGGATAAGGTCCAATGGGCCAGGTACTTGACTCCAGGGCTAAAAGACAAAGCTCTGGAGGAGTTTGCTTCTCTTCCGCCAGAAGCCGATGGTGACTATGATGCCATAAAGCAGGCTCTGATTGCCAAATACTGGCTGACACCTGAGGTATACCGAAAGAAGTTCCGGAACCTGCAACGTGGCCAACACGATAGCTATAGTGATGTGGTGCAAGGACTCAGGACCCACTTTGACCAGTGGATCCATGGACTCTCCGTTGATTCCTTTGAGCAGCTACGGGACTTGATGATCAAAGACCAGTTCCTGCATCTCTGCCCAGCTGAGGTCCGACAGTTCATCCTGGACCGCAAACCACCGAATGCGGACAAAGCGGCGCAGATCGCCGACAACTATGAGGCCAACCGGAAGCCAGAGACGAGGAGGCCAGTCACCACCAGCTGGAGAGGGGGTAAGCCTGCAACCAACCCCAGTGCCCCAGCTAGCCGTCCCTCCAGAGGCCCTGTCCCTGTTGCCAACACCAGGCCTACTACTGACAGTCGCCTGTGTTTCAACTGCAATCGGATTGGTCATTTCCACCACACCTGTCCGGAAAAGCCGAAGAATTCCCCAGCCAAGGCCTCTGTGCCCAACGCTTCTGTTCTTTTGGTGGGAGGTGTGGTTGGGAGGATTGACGATGACATTCAACCTGTTCAGGTGGGGGCCCATCTTGCTACAGGCCTCAAGGACACCGGGGCTGAACGAACCGTCCTGGACTGGCGGCCCCTGAAGAGTTTGTTGAGGGGAAAACCCTGACTGTCACCAGGATTGGAGGCACCCGTTGTCCCTTGCCAGTGGCCCGGGTTTTTCTTGATTGGGGTGCTGGGAGCGGGTTGAGGGAGGTGGGAGTGTCTGAAAACCTGCCCACTGATGTTTTATTGGGGACTGACTTGGGGAGGATGGTTGCATACTATGTCCCTGACACCCTTCCCCAATCTGATAATAAGGGTAACGTTAACCCTGGTGTTGATGATGATGATGATGGGAAACTGAATGTGTTACCTGCTAATGCCTTGATGAGTAATGATGCAACTAACCACCATTCTTTCCCCAGGTATGATGCTGATGGTGATGTGAATGTAGCAAAGCAATCTGATAACCATTCTTTTCCTTGGAATGGTGATAATGATGATGATGATGTATCTGTGCCGACTGAACCTGTTAACCCTTTCTTTGAAATGGTAGATGTGTCCACAGGTACCGAAGTGCTCAGCCCCGTCACTCTGCGGAGTGAGACGGCTGAGGAACCCCTGGCAGGAGCAAGCAATGGTGCTCAAGGAAATGGGGAAGTGCATGGGGACCATGAGGAAGGTAATGCCATGCAACTGACCAGTGCTACCGAGGAAGGTAACTGGCCCATAAGTAGCACTGCTCCTGAAGTGTTGGGGGTGGACAGGGAGGTAGGGCCCATGGCAGCACCGATTGGTGGGTCTGTAGAAATCCCCAGGGAGACAGCATACATAGCAGCTGTCACATGCAGTCAGAGTGCTCAGATCGCAGGTAGCGCCCTGTCTTCTGGACGCTCTTCTGCTACAGGAGAGATTGAACCAGAGGTGACCCCAGAGCCAGTTCCAGAGGGTCCCAGTAAGGAAGGGACCCTGACGTCACTTCTGGCAGCCTCCAGCAAGGAGTTCCAGGCTGCTCTGCACTCAGATGCCAACCTGGAGAAATTGAGACACCTCGCCGAGACGTCCACCTCCGAGCCTGATAAGGAGAGGGTGTTCTGGGAACGAGGAAGGTTGTACCGGGAGACAGTACCCGGAGATCCTCAAAAGGAGTGGTTGAGGGAAAGACAGCTAGTCGTCCCCCTACAGTTCAGAACTGAGTTGTTGCGGATTACCCATGAGATTCCACTCCCTGGACACTTGGGGATCAGCAAAACAAAGGCACAGCTGTCTCAACACTTCTACTGGCCCAAGATGGGGACAGATGTCACGTCCTACTGCCGCTCCTGTAACACCTGTCAAAAAGTGGGTAAGGCAGGGCCTGCTCTTAAGGCGCCCCTTATTCCTTTGCCGGTGATAGAGGAGCCTTTCCAGAGTATCGGGTGGACATTGTAGGCCTGCTGGCCGTCCCCAGCAGCTCTGGAAAGCGATACATTCTCACCGTGGTAGACTACGCTACCCGATACCCAGAGGCAGTAGCTCTGTCTTCAACCAGGGCAGATAAGGTGGCTGACGCACTGGTGACCATCCTTTCAAGGGTAGGATTTCCCAGGGAGATGCTTACCGATCAAGGAACCCAATTCATGTCTCGCCTAATGGAGGCTCTCTGTGAGAAAATGCAGATGAAGCACCTGGTATCGAGTGCGTATCACCCACAGACTAATGGTTTGTGTGAACACTTCAACGGTACCCTCAAACAGAAGTTCCGCAGGCCTCAACCAGATTCTCCCCCTTCGAGCTCCTGTATGGCAGGCGAGTCCGGGGACCCCTTGGGTTGATAAGAGAATCCTGGGAAAATGAGCCAAACCCCACAGAAGTGTCCATCGTGGATTATGTCATGCGCTTCTGTGACAAGATGCAGACCTTGATGCAGTTGGTGCATGACAACATGACGCAGGCTCAGGCTGACCAGAAGCACTGGTACGACCAGAATTCCCGGGAGCGGACCTACCAGGTGGGTCAAAAGGTGTGGGTGCTGGTCCCCGTACCAACGGATAAGCTTCAGGCAGCCTGGGAAGGCCCATACGTCGTCCACCAACAGCTCAACCCGGTCACCTACGTGGTCAAGCGTGACCATGCTCGGGGTAGGCGCAAGGCCTTTCACATCCACATGCTGAAGGTGCACCACGAATGTGAAGCTTGTGTCCTACTGGTCTGCAACCTGCCCAAGGATGGGGATGAAGATCCCCTCCTGGACATGCTGGCCCAAGCCAAGGCCGATGGGTCCATTGAGGACATGGAGATAAGTGGTTTGCTAACCGTATCCCAGCGGTCGCAGTTGGTGGAAACCCAGGAACACTTCCGGGCCGTGTTCACCAAGCGACCTGGGAGGACGGAGTTAGCGGTTCATGAGGTGGACACCGGGAATCACGCCCCACTACGGCGAACACCTTATCGGATCTCTGAGGCGGTGCAACAAGTCATGCGCCAAGAGATCGATGAGATGTTAAGGCTGGGGGTGATTTGATGGTCAAAAAGCACGTGGGCTTCACCTGTAGTCCTCGTGCCTAAAAAGGATCAAACCACCCGGTTCTACGTGGACTACAGGGGGCTCAACGCCATCACAACCTCTGATGCCCACCCGATGCCGCGCATCGAGGATCTGCTTGAGCGGTTGGCGAAAGCAAGGTACATATCCATCATGTATTTGAGTCGGGGATACTGGCAGATCCACCTGAGCCCTGAGGCGCAGGAGAAATCCGCCTTTATCACCCCCTTTGGACTGTACGAGTCCACAGTCATGCCCTTCGGCATGAAAAATGCCCCTGCCACTTTCCAGCGGATGGTCAACCACCAGCTTCGGGGACTGGAGGAGTACGCAGTGGCGCACTTAGACGACATCGCCATCTTCAGTTCCACCTGGGAGGAACACCTTCAGCATCTCCAGGAGGTGCTCAAGCGTCTTCACTAGTGTTGAGCATTCCGATACCGCAAGTATCGGGTATCGGCCGATACTTGCTGTATCGGAATTCCGATACCGACTTCCGATATTTTTTCAATATCGGAATTCGGCATCGGAATCGGAAGTTCAAAGTTGATTGACAGCCTGACGTCATCATGATGCGCGGTGTGTGCGCATCATGATGCGCCGTCATTTCGGGCCTTCCGGGGGTCTCTGCCGGCCTGCCGGGGGGCTGTGTGGACTGCCCGGGGTCTGTACCGGCCTGCCGGGGGGCTGTGCCGGCCTGCCGGTGGTCTGTGCACCCTGTGGGGGTCTGTACCGGCCTGCCGGGGGGCTGTGCCGGCCTGCCGGTGGTCTGTGCACCCTGTGGGGGTCTGTACCGGCCTGCCGGGGGGCTGTGCCGGCCTGCCGGTGGTCTGTGCACCCTGTGGGAAATTCCCACACAGCAATGGCATAAAGTGAGACTAGGGACTTTTTTTTTTTTAAGTGGCGGAGGAATACAGTGCGGAAGGATACCTACCTTCCGTCATTGGATTCCTGCAGCCCGTAGAGAACGGCAGCATCATCTGATGCTGCCGTTCTCTACCCAAGATCGTCGTGGGACACACTCGTGGACTGCTTCGGATCGTGGGTGAGTATTTTTGTGGTTTGTTATGTTAATATTTATTCCGGAAAAGACAATGGCTTCGGGGAACAATGTGACAAGTATTGGTAAGTATGTTACTCTATGTTATATGTACTGTATGTCTATGTATGTATTGTATGAATGTATTGTATGTATGTAGTATATATGTGGTATGTATGTAGCATGTAGTATGTATGTAGTATGTATGTAGCATGCATGTAGCATGCAGTATGTATGTAGCATGCATGTAGTATATATGTAGTATGTATGTGGTATGTATGTAGCATGTAGTATGTATGTAGCATGCATGTAGTATGTATGTGTTATGTATGTAGCATGTAGCATGCATGTAGCATGTATGTAGTATGTATGTAGTATGTATGTAGCATGCATGTAGCATGCAGTATGTATGTAGCATGCATGTAGTATATATGTAGTATGTATGTGGTATGTATGTAGCATGTAGTATGTATGTAGCATGCATGTAGTATGTATGTGTTATGTATGTAGCATGTAGCATGCATGTAGCATGCATGTAGTATGTATGTGGTATGTATGTAGTATGTATGTAGTATGTATGTGGTATGTATGTAGCATGCATGTAGTATGTATGTAGTATATGTGGTATGTATGTAGCATGTAGTATGTATGTAGCATGCAGTATGTATGTAGCATGCATGTAGTATATATGTAGTATGTATGTAGTATATATGTAGTATGTATGTTGCATGTAGTATTTATGTAGTATGAATGTAGCATGTATGTAGTATGCATGTTGTATGTATGTAGCATGCATGTAGTATATATGTAGTATGTATGTAGTATTTATGTAGTATGAATGTAGCATGTATGTAGTATGTAGTATGAATGTAGCATGTATGTAGTATGCATGTTGTATGTATGTAGCATGTATGTAGCATGTAATTTTTTTTTTTTTTTTTACATTCAACACATTAGCCGGATGATGGGACTACTACTGTCCCATCATTGGCTAATGTGTCAATCACTGTCATGGTAGCAGGCATCGCCCGATGGGACTTGTAGTCCCATCGGACGATGCCTGCACAGACCCCCGAAGCCTGCACAGACCACCAGCAGGCCGGCACAGCCCCCCGGAGCCTGCACAGACCACCGGCAGGCCGGCACAGCCCCCCGGCAGGCCGGCACAGCCCCCCGGAGCCTGCACAGACCACCGGCAGGCCGGCACAGCCCCCCGGCAGGCCGGCACAGCCCACCGGAGCCTGCACAGACCACCGGCAGGCCGGCACAGCCCCCCGGCAGGCCGGCACAGACCACCGGAGCCTGCACAGACCCCCTGGCAGGCCGGCACAGCCCCCCGAAAGGCCCGTACAGACCCCAGAGAGGCTGTACAAGGCAAAAACAGGGTTTTTCTTATTCCGATACCGGAAGTCCCATAGACTTGAATGGGACTTCCGGTATCGGAATCGGCGATACCGATACTTTTTTTAAAGATCGGCCGATCCATTCCGATCCGATACTTTGAAGTATCGGACGGTATCGCTCAACTCTAGTCTTCACCAGGCAGGCCTGACTATCAAGCCAGGAAAGTGCCAGATGGGCATGAGCGAGGTCCACTACCTGGGGCACCGAGTAGGCGGGGGTTCCATGAGTCTGGAACCAGAAAAGGTGGATGCAATCGCGTCCTAGCCCACCCCCAGGACCAAGAAACAGGTGAAGTCCTTCTTGGGCACTGCAGGGTACTATAGGCGGTTTGTTTAGGACTATAGCGCCCTTGCAAAACCCTTGACTGACCTCACCTAGCAGAGGCTACCCCAAACAGTCAACTGGACAGATGACTGTGAGGCGGCTTTCCAAGCTTTGAAAGCAGCCCTGTGCAGCTCTCCAGTGTTGAGAGCAGTCGACAGCAGTCGCCCGTTTCTGGTACAGACCGATGCCAGCGAGTTCGGCCTCGGTGCTGTGCTCAGTCAGGTCAACTTGGGGAACCAAGAGCACCCCATGTTGTACCTGAGCCGGAAACTTTTGCCGAGGGAAGTGGCATGCTCGATCATCGAGGACTGTCTGGCCATGGTGTGGGCACTGCAACGTTTGCAGCCCTACCTGTACGGGCACACCTTCACGGTGGTAGCCGATCACAACCCTCTGAGCAGGCTGCACACAGTGTCTGGAACCAATGGAAGGTTGCTCCGATGGAGCCTTGCCCTTCAACAGTATGACTTTACTGTACAACACAAGAAGGGCAGTGAACATGGAAATGCTGATGGGTTGTGCCACCAAGTCGAACCCGCTGAGGTGCGCATGGCCGATTACCGAGAGGTAATGACTCTGTAGCGCCCTCTAAAAGGGGGAGGTGTAATGTAAAATATCTGTGAGATCTGTATGTTGAAGTAAAGTATGATATTTCTAGAACCTTCTAGAATCTTCCCTTCCCCCACACACAGATGAAAATCTCCCATTTCACTCGACTGAGGACATTGTAGCTTGTCACATAGCTGCAGCATTCCCCCTTGCCTCCCCCTCTCTAGCTGTTGGTAATAGGGCACTTCCTCTGTAAGCATTTGTCCTGCACAGCTATCTCCTTATCAGCTCTCTGCTTGCATCTGAAACATGAAACCGTTCATTTCCTCTCGAAGCACGGCAAGGGGGGAAAGGTCTCTTTGTTGAAAACACAGGCTGTATGCCAGTATATGGGAAATATTAAAACAAGTCATATTGTAAAAACCATGAGCAGCAGAGATATAAAACCCACATTTCTGCAAAGGGCACGAAGCCAGCTTATTAATTCCTAATTTTCACAGTTATAACCTCTCCAGAAACTGATGTATAGATTGCTCCCAAATGGAGGGTCCTAAGTATAGCATGCTTGGTGTCTTCGGATTCTATTCGGTAAATCACAAACGATGATGCCCTATGTGTGTTGGTATGGGTTTTTCTCATTTAGATATAGCTATTCTAAGTTTTGCAGCCAAATCATAACTTAGAGGAAGGGGGGTGGAACCTCTCCAGCTGGCCCCTTTTGCTGAGGTCACACAGAACAGACCATAAGGGATGCGAGGGGACAATGAGACAGTTAAGCTGGAGTTCTGGTGCTGAACAGACCTACCCCCATGTCTTGGGACATTTAGCTGCTGCCCATCCCCCAAGCCGCATGGTCCGCCTGATACCGACTGAACACATGTGAGTGTTACATTCTGTTCTTTCATCCACTTTGTTTTATATTTGTATTTGTACATATTTAATGTCTCAACTTTATAGCAACTTTTATCTGTATAATCACTGCCCTTTTGGGAATAAATCTTAAAATTATCAGTTTGTCTCCATGCTCTAAGAAACGAACTATGCGCCTCTTTTAGATAATCGCTACTGATTTCAGGGGTTTGCCACGGACCCTCTTAATTTAACTCTGTGAATTAAGAAAAGCGTGGATGGTGGCAGTGTGGTGTGTGCGATTGATTAGGCTAGTTGGCAGGACAGAAGGGTCTTATATTGCTAAAGGGGGGCTGCGGCCACAGCATTGATAATTCCCTTACTGCGGTAGCCTAATTGTCCGTGCACAACAAGCAGCCCGTCCGGCGACTAATTATCCTAGGTGCAGTTCCCTGAGTGATCTGAGGGTAAGGGGGGCGCCGGAGAGCTGCGAGTTCCAAAGTGGAACTGAGAAAGTGGGATATACATAAATCCCCGCAGTTCTTGGAAGGTTGTTAGCAGTGGTGGGGCTTTCAAAAAACCCCCCTGCGGTAAATTGTTAGAGCAAGGTTAGCTTGTTGCATTTTTGTCACATGATGCCAGTGGTGGGATAACTAAGATAAGCCCCCACTGTGCCTGTGATAGCCGTGTGCCGGCAGTGTGTCGCGTCCCTCCGTCCGCTGATACACCCGTGTCAGTGGTGGGATGGTGACATATTGGTGACACAGGGTCCGCTGTCCGTCGTGTTTTGGTGGCAGTGGGACCCCCGTTCATCAGACCCACTATAGATTACACCTCAATTTAACTGGCTGAAATAGGCTGGTGTATGACAAGGTACAAGGTGTATATAGTATTGGGGAGAATTTGAATCTCCCTAGAGATTTTAGGAGGCTGAACTATTATCTCAGGCCCACTATAGATTACACCTCAATTTAACAGGCTGAAATAGGCTGGTGTATGAGAAGGTACAAGGTGCATATAGTATTGGGGAGAATTTGAATCTTCCTAGAGATTTTAGGAGGCTGAACAATTATCTCAGGCCCACTATAGATTACACCTCAATTTAACAGGCTGAAATTGGCTGGTGTATGTACAAGGTGTATATAGTATTGGGGAGAATGTGAATCTCCCTAGAGATTTTAGGAGGCTGACAATGATGCTCTCAGTCCAAGTAAGGCAGCAGGCAGCCTAATAAGCAGGACTGCTGCACACAAAAGTGTGTAAAAATGAACGCTTGGTAACTGTGCAGAAAAGAGGAAGAAAAGTATTTTTGCTTTTAAAAAAGCAGTTTGCACAGCAGTGTGCAAACAGCAATGCAGCTATCAGGGAGCCTTATAAGGCAGCCTAATAACCAACACAGCTGATGCACACAAATATATCCTCCCCTGTCACTGCACACAAACTGTTGTGTTGTACAGTGGAAATCGCTACCAGCAGAAGCAGTTTTTTTGTTCTTCTTCCCTGCCTAACGCTCTCCCTTATTCAGAATCATCAGCAGCAACCTCTCCCTCCCTATGCTAAGATCAGCAGAAGTAAGATGGCGGTCGGCGTGCACGCCCTTTTATAGCCCCTGTGATGCCACACAAAGCAAGCCAATCACTTGCATGCCCTTCTCAAAGATGGTGGTGATCGCTGCCCATGTCATCACATTGCCCACAGCGTGCATCCTCCATCATTGGCTAAAAAAGGGCGCTGGAAGCATCATTTGAAACGCGACTTTGGTGCTCTGGTCGCCGACCTCATGGCCGACCTCACGCTATGGTCGGGTTTCGTTTCATGAAACCCGACTTTGGCGAAAGTCGGCGACTTATGAATTTGACGACCTGTTTCGCTCAACTCTAATACTGTAGCATTATGTGGAGCTCATCATATACTGTATGGAACATTATATGTGATCAATTATTCTGTATGGAGAAATATATGGGGCTCATTATTCTGTATGGCGCACAATGTGGTGGCCATAATACTGTATGGAGTAATATACTGTCCATTTTTTGAGCTATTGTAGAATTTAAAATAGATATCAGTCTTGTCATGTAAGAAGTGAAGTATTTTTCATTGTACTATACCAATATTTCTCTGCCGTATCAGAGGATCATGAATTGTGGTATATGTTAAAGGGGCCCACTGACACTCTTTGGCCCGACACACACGAAAACCTGGTGCCAGCACTACCCCCCCACAACTTTAGCCAAATAATCCCCAGTTTTCAATGCGTAACTATTATTATAAAGTAAATTAAGGTTGACAAGATTAAGTAATAAGAATTGATGTTGTTGGCATTGAAATGGGCACTGTAGGTGTATTTACTGTAATCCACTCCCTGTCGACTTCGCTTCCCCATTGACTTGCATTGCGTTTCATGTTTCAGTCGGACCCCGACTTTTCCCTACAGTCGGCCGATTTCGTTCGACTCAACTTTTGAGAAAGTCGGGTTTCATGAAACCCAACTCGACCCTAAAAAAGGCAAAGTCTAATCATCTCTAATCTCTAATCATTACTGCTTGTTCCTGGAAAACACCCATGGAGTCAAAATCATCACTACACCTGTAGACAAATTCCCAAAGGGGTATGGTTTCCAAAATGGGGTCACTTGGGGGAGGGATTCTGCTCTTCTAGCACTTAGGGGCTTTGTATATGGAGTTGCAAACAATTCTAGGAAAACTGCGCTTCAGGAGGCAAATAGCGCTCTGTCCCTCCTGAGTCTCGCCGTGTGGCTAAGCAGTACTGTACTGCTACATATGGGGTTGCCACGTTCAGTAGAAATTGTAGAACTAATTATGGTGCCATCTTTACCCGCTTCTTGTGTGAAAATGTAAAATCTGGGGCTGAAACAAAATTTTGGTAGTAAAGAAGTAATTATTTTTTCTTCACTGCACAATGGTATAAAATTCTATGGCACACACTTGTGTTGTCAATATGATCACTGCAGCCTTAGATGAATTTCTTGAGAGGTGTAAATTGTAAAATGGCTCTCCCAGTGGATTATAGAACCCGCAAATCATAAAAGTAAAATCTGCACTATAATATGGCACGCCTTCCTTTCAGTACTTTGCACTGTGCCTGAAAAGTATTTTCCGGTTACATGTAGGGTATTGGCGCACTCAGGAAAAAATGGACCTCAGTTTGTTGTAAAAAAAATTCCTATTAGCCTTTAGAAAAATTAAATACTTGGGACTAAAACAACATTTTAGTGGTAAAATGTAATTTATTCTTTCTTCACCGCTCAGTGGTATAAAACTCTATGAGGCATATATCGTATCAATATGATCACTGCACCCCTAGATTAATTCATCGGGGGTGTAGTTTGTAAAATTAGTTCACATTTGGGGGGTTTCTGTTATTCTTGTACTTTAGGGGCTCTGCCAATGTGGCATGGAACCCTCAAAGCATTCCAGCAAAACCTGAACTCCAATATGGCACCTCTTCCCTTCTGAGCTTTGCACTGTCTCAAAAGTATTTTTCTCCCACATATGTGATATCGGCATACTCAGGAAAAATTGCACAACAAATTTTATGGGGCAATTTCTCCTGTTGCCCTTATAAAAATGCTACATTTTGAGCTGCAAAACATTTTTGTGAGGAAAATGTGTTCTTTTTATTTTCACAGCTCTATAAACTTCTGTGAAGCACCTAGGGGTTCAAAGTGCTCACCGCACATCTAAATACATCCCTTGAGGGGTCTAGTTTCTAAAATGGTGTCACTTGTCGGGGATTTCCACTGTTTAGGCACATCAGGGGCTCTCCAAACAGGAGATAGCGTCCGCTAATGATTCAAGGAAATTTTACATTCAAAAAGTTAACTCCTTCTCAACCGAGCATTGCCGTGCACCCAAACAGTTGTTTTTTCCCTTATACAGGCTATCGGCGTACTCAGAAGAAATCGTACAAAAAATTGTTTGGTGCAATTTCACCTGTTCCCTTGTGAAAATGCAAAAATTTGGGGCTAACAAACATTTTTGTTGTGAAAATGTGATTTTTTTTAATATTCACAGCTCAACGTTATAAACTTCTGTTAAGCACCTGGGGGTTCAATGTGCGGTCTACTTTCCAAAATGATGTGAGTTGTGGGGGATTTTCACTGTTTAGCCACATCAGAGGCTCTCCAAATGCGACATAGAGTCTGCTATTTGTTCCAGCAAATAGTCAAATGTCTCTCCTTCCCTTCTGAGCTCTGTTGTGCGCCCAAACAGTGGTTTTCCTTAACATATAGGGTATTGGCATGCTCAGGAGAAATTGAAGAATAAATTTTGGAGTCCATTTTTTCCTGTTACTCTTGCAAGAATAAAAAAAATTGGGTCTAATGTAAAATTTTTGTGAAAGAAGTTTAATAATCATTTTTTTCCACATTCCAAAAATTACTGTGAAGTGCCTGAAGGGTTAATAAACTTTTTGAATGTGGCTTTGAGCACTTTGAGGAGTGCAGTTTTTAGTATAGTGTCACTTTTTGGAATTTTCTGTCATATAGGCCCCTGAAAGTCACTTCAAATGTGAGGTAGTTTTGTAAATTTTGTTGAAAAAATGAGAATTCGCTGGTTAACTTTTAACCTTTATAACTTTTTAACAAAAAAAAAATATGTTTAAAAAACTGTGCTGATGTAAAGTCTTAACGAAATTACTGAAGTTTTTTTGTAAAGGTAAACCAATACCTTTTCTCCTGTTGTAAATAATTTTTTGGGGTTGTTATTCAGTCTAGTAAAGCTGTTTTTTATCTATCCCTTATCTACAATGTATCTTTATGACTGCGACTTTACTTTCAATTCTGTTCTCTGAACTTGCCATGTGTTCATAATTGTTTTTTAGGTCTCCTTTTATGCAGCTTCATTACTCAAAATTATTGCTGTGTTGCCCTATTTGTCTCTCCATTCTCAGTGTTTTCTGTTTCACGCTATCAATGTGTGGGATTTTTCTTCCTTCTTCACTCCCTTCTCCTTTCTCCCTCTGGACGCGATCTCCTTTTCCTTCTCGGAGTCGGCTCCCCTTTCTGCGTGCCACTGACCTTGTGACAACCTATGAAACATCTCTTCTCCAGCGCTCCCCCCGTCTCCCTATAAATCCGTTACCAGTCTAAGTGGATTTGACATGCATAAATCTCTTTGTTTTTACAAAATCTCTTTGTTTTTACAATACCCCTTTCTTTATTTAGTGTTCCATTTTCCATGGCGTTTTTAATCTGACCAGATACATTTTTTTTTTTTTAATTTTTGATACACCTTTTATTCATATACATTTTTTATTCATATATATATATTTTTTATTCATATGCATTTTTATTCATATACATTTTTTATTCACATACATTTTTTATATTTTCACTACACTTAATAAAGTTTTTAATATAATTGTTTTTACTTTTTTATTATTCTATAAGGTCCATTTACTATTTTCTAGACTTCTACAAAATCATATATTTCATACAAAGATGTTCAATTATTTTTTTCCCTCCCTGTTACATATTGTCTGCCCATTTGGAGTGGCGTTCTATACACTGGCTGTTGCTTCCTTTTTGATTCCGTTCTTTTTAAGTTCGGTTCAAGTCTATTCGTGCTGGCTTTTTTTCATTTTTTTCTTCTTCTTTTCTTTCCTTCTTTTCTTCTTTTCCCTTTCTTTCTTTCTTCATTCATTTATCTGGAAATATATCAAATGAATCAATTTTGTTGGATATTCTAAGTTTCTAACATTCTTTTGACACTGATGACCTTTGACTTTTGTCCTCCCCCCAACACGTGACCTTTGGCGCCAATTTTTGAACTGTGTATGTATAAAACCAGCGATGTCTTTACCTGTCTGTACATGTCATCCCCTGAGGAAGAGGTTTTTTACCTTGAAACGCGTTGGGCAATAAATATATGAAACACACAACTGATGAGGAGTGATGGTCTGGTAGCGCACGCTTAAGCCATAAAAGTTCCACCTTTGAATCTGAAGATTTTATGGCCACGGCGTGGTCATTTGGATGTGCAGCAGGCTGACCTTGTTCCTTTATGTCTATTACTCTCCTGCATAGGGTGAGTATAATTATTTGGTTTACATCTTTATCTTCTCGGGTAAGACCCTATTGCGCTCTTTTCTTTTCAGTTTCCACTGATGTAAAGTAGACATGTGGGAAATGTTATTTATTAACTATTTTGTGTGCTATATCTCGCTGATTTAAAGGCATACGAGTTCAAATTTAGAAAATTGCAAAATATCAAAAAGTCATATTGAAGAAATTGTATGCACAATATGTCACAAAAAACAATCTCAAACTCAGTGGGATCCGTTGAAGCGTTCCAGAGCTATTACCTCATAAAATGATAGTGGTCAGAATTGTAGAAATTGGCCCGGTCATTAACGTGCAAACCACATTGGGGGTTAAAGAATGTATTGAAGATACAATTGCACAATCATTATTTCTTATGATGACTACTGTCACCAGAGAGTCGGGAGGTCTCCATACATATTAGATCGCTAGTCAGTTAGGTAAAAAAACCTTCAAATAGCACTGATTCATAGGATTCAGTAACACCAATCAACTCCAGTGATATCATATGCACCTTGCAAAAAAGCAATGATTGTTTTTTATGTCTTTTAAATAACTGTTTCAGTATGTGGAAGAAAGTTTTCTAAAAGAGGATAACTCCTTTAACATAGAGTAACATTTAATAGTAAAATGTATAGTTCTTTAATATATGGTATGTTTGTAATGTAAATATATTTCTAGTTTGAGGAAAGCCCGAACTGTGATACTGCACATGCCCTCGTGCAATAACGACTTTGTTATTTTGCACACCATATTATATATACTGTATATAATATATCATATATATAATATACAGTATATACTGTATATAATCACCACTACTACTGCAGCAACGCTCTATGCAAGTCTTCTCTAGAACGGCCATAAAACAGAGAAGAATGCTGAATTGCATATTGGCTAATGTATGTTGGCTTTGAAGCCCTGGATCGATAAATCTGCACAAGCGCAAAAAGACCCACAGTCCAAAATATTTTTCATGTAAAAATTATAGCTTAAAGTGGCTGTCCGGGCACAACGTATTGATGGCCTGTCTTAGATAAGGTAGTCAGTATCAAATCGGCAGGGGTCCGATACCCGGCCCACCATCAGTCAGCCTGTGATTTGCTCTAGTGGCCACAAGATGTAAACTCTGCTCCTGGCCAGTGGAGGCACAAAGTGTAGCTCCATCAATGTGTAGCAGTTTCTGCCAGGTCATGCATATCGGCCCCTATGGAGCTGCACTTTGTTGCTCCCTTTAATCTGTTTTAATACATCCTGAAGCTGTCAGAGCAAACAAGAGCTCATCAGTGGGAGTGCCAGGCACTGGACCCCACCAGTCTGATATTGAATTATCCCCTCGATAGGGCATCTACAGTGGGTACGGAAAGTATTCAGACCCCTTTAAATTTTTCACTCTTTGTTTCATTGCAGGCATTTGGTAAATTCAAAAAAGTTCATTTTTTTCTCATTAATGTACACTCTGAACCCCATCATGATGAAAAAATACCAGAAATGTAGAAATTTTTGCAAATTTATTTAAAAAGAAAAACTGAATATCACATGATCATAAGTATTCTGACCCTTTGCTCGGCTGAAAAACACCCCCATAGCATGATGCTGCCACCACCATGTTTCACTGTTGGGATTCTATTGGGCAGGTGATGAGCAGTGCCTGGTTTTCTCCACACATACCGCTTAGACTTATCACCAAAAAGTTCTATCTTCGTCTATCAAACCAGAGAATCTTATTTCTCATAATCTGGGAGTCCTTCATGTGTTTTTTAGAAAACTCTATGCGGGCTTTCATATGTCTTGCACTGAGGAGAGGCTTCCGTCGGGCTACTCTGCCATAAAGGCCCGACTGGTGGAGGGCTGCAGTGATAGTAGACTTTGTGGAATTTTCTCCCAACTCCCTACTGCATCTGTGGAGCTCAGCCACAGTGATCTTGGGATTCTTTACCTCTCTCACCAAGGCACTTCTCCCACGATTGCTCAGTTTAGCTGGACTGCCAGGTCTAGGAAGACTTCTGGTGGTTGCAAGCTTCTTCCATTTAAGGATTATGGAGGCCACTGTGCTTTTAGAAACCTTGAATACTGCAGAAATTCTTTTGTAACCTTGGCCAGATCTGAGCCTTGCCACAATACTATCACTGAGCTCCTTGGCCAGCTCCTTTGACCTCATGATTCTCATTTGGTCTGACATGCACTGTGAACTGTGAGGTCTTATATAGACAGGTGTGTGCCTTTGCAAGTCAAGTCCTATCAGTTTAATTAAACACAGCCAGACTCCATTGAACTAGTAGAACCATCTCAAGGAGGATCACAAGGAAATGGACATCATGTGATTTAAATATGAGTGTCTGAGCAAAGGGTCTGAATACTTATGTTAGGAACGGCGGAACGCACTAAATAAAAGTAAATAATAAAGTGCGTTCGCCGCTCGGGGTCCACCGTGCAGTAGGTGTTACACCGCTGCTAGGTAATGACAGAGGAGCAATATGGCGGTATAATGCGCATGGGTTCAACTTCACCCGAAGTGCGCAGAGCGGGCTCTGTTCACACACAGAGGCACCGCAACATAAACATACAAAAAATGCTCAGCCTGTTAGTGTTACAGGCCTCAGGTAAATGCACACATGGTATCTGGTCACAGGAGCAGGACCTAAGACAGAGGAGCTGCGTCCCTCTAGACCTACCATGTGTGCGGCATTGCTACTGTGAGCGCCAAGAAGGGCTGCATCTGCTGCGCGGCGTAGGACACTGCCGCTCGACGACAAAGCTAGAAAGCAAGCGCAATGTCGGACGCTAGCGTAGAGGTGCGGTGTGCACAGTGGCCTAAGGCTTGCCACTGACAGGCGCTGACTGCTGAACTAATTCCCTATCCACATACGTAATATCAGAGGGAAGGGGTTTTATAATGAGTCAGTCACCAGTATCATACATCCGTCACCATTCACACATAGCAAGTATAGTCTATACTAGCGCATGGCCGAACGGTCATGCGCACTATTTATAGCCGTGCGGGACCTTCCAGATCTCCGAGATGGACCAATGAGATCTGGAGCAGGACCTGGGCACATGACTCCCGATCTCCGATGGGAGATCGCCTCGTGAGCATGCCCAGTAGGAGCACAGAGGGACTTAGTCTCTGGAGCGGTCTGCTGCAAAGTAATCTTCTCTGCAGTAGATAGACAGCAGGAGACCGCAGAATGTGAGGCTCTGGATTCCTGCAGAGCAGATGCAGAAACCTGATGCCTAACAACTTATGACCATGTGATATTTCAGTTTTTCTTTTTTAATACATTTTCAAAAATTTACACATTTCTGTTTTTTTTCAATCAAGATGGGGAACAGAGTGTACATTAAAGAGAAAAAAATGAAGTTTTTTGAATTTACCAAATGGCTGCAATGAAACAAAGAGTGAAAAATTTAAAAGGGTCTGAATTAATGATGGGCAAGCACTAAAATGCTCGGGTGCTCGTTGTTCAGGTCAAGCAAATTGGAATACTTGGGTACTCGGACAGAACAATGAGCCCAATGTAAGTCTATGGGAGACCCGATCATTTTTACCGTGATCCCTTCCGGTGGTCCTTTTAAGGTGTAAAAACACCAGAAAATGATGGAAACACTGCTCAAATGACACGGGGACATCATGGGGATCGCCCTGTAAGCATTCCTGACTCCTATTTCACAGCTTTAAACAATTTTTTCAGAGTTTCATGCCATTTTTACCGGTGCACCAAAAACCACACCAAAACGAAACGAAAATGGATTTTGCTGGGAAATATGTAAAGGTCTTTTCCAGGTTAATGACTTTGTATATAAGGCAAAATAATTAACCCCAGACCAAAATGTTCCTCTTCCACTTGGACTATGTTTAGGCACAGCATTTTTGAAGCATTTTTCAACTTTAACATTGCTTTCAACCAATACAAATGCATTCAATGGGAAATATAATTGTAACATTTAACAACCCTATCTGGCCATGTGGTGTGTGACACATAAGCAGACACATCTTGTTTCATTTATGAATGAGGGACTCAAAGTCACAGAGCCTATTTTTACCGGGGCATCAGGCGGCATTAATCTTCTTAAAGGGCCATTATTAAACAGTGGGTCTCCTAAACTGTTATAGCCTATGCAGTGAGTGGATGGGCTGACAAGAATTACGACGCACCCCAATACCCCTTTCACAAGATGTCTAGGAGGGCTTCCATAAAAAATGTTGCTTTGAATGCAAGGCCTGCCCTGCTACCAAGTCATATGCACCCCAATAAGCCTTTGAACCCACATACTGGATGGGCCCAGGAAAATCCACTTCACATTATTCATTTTGTACTCCCATTCTGTTTTCTTATGCATTGACTGCAAGGCCTGCCCTGCTATCAAGTCATCTGCACCCCAATAAGCCCAATCCCCCTTGGAAGAAACATGTAGGAGGACCTCTTAACAAAAAATGTCCCATTAAAAAGGAGTGGGTCTTCTAGACTTGTAATGGCCATACACTAAGTGTATTGGGTTGACAAACATTTTCCCCTGTGGGGTACATCTCAACCTTTTCCATAACAAGTATTTAACGGCCATAAAAAACCCCACCCTTGTTAGGATTTCGACACTGACTGTAGCAGCATGGAACACGTTAACGCTGGTGATCTAGTGGCGGCGGGTGATGAGACGTGGAGGATGGCCGGATTAAAAACTATGCCCAATTTAAAGGAGCAGGTCTCCTAGACTTGTAATGCTCATACACTAAGTGTATTGGGCTGACAAATATTTTCCCCAGTGGGATACACCTTTACCTTTTCCATAACAAGTATTTTATGTTCAGTAAAACCACCCACCCTTGTTCGGAATTCGACACTGGCTGTAGCAGCAAGGAACACGTTAATGCTGGTGATCTAGTGGCGGCGGATGAGGAGACGTGGAGGAATGCCTGATTTAAAACTATGCCTAATTTAAAGGAGCGGTGTAACAACCCTGCTGGCGTCACAGCATGGCCTCCCATCCCCCGCACATAAACGTACTTACTGCTCTGGGTCATGCTGTGATTTCTGTCTGTTGCCAGTCCTGTGCTCTGTGCCTCTGCTCTCCTGTATGTTTCCTGGCTATGTGTGTATAGGGGGGCGGCGCCAGAACTCTCTGGTTATTATGCAGTCAGGGGGCACCTGTCTAATCTGTCCCTGACCAATTACCTAGAGCCCTTGACTATTTAGTTCCGCCACACCCACTGAAACATTGCCTGTGCAATGTCTAATCTCAGTTAGTATCTTGCTGCTGAGGAAGCCAGGCCCTGTCCTGAGTATTGCCTCCTTCTCTGGAGGAATACTTCTTGTCTTGCTTTGTACCTTGTCTGCCTGCCAGGAGGCTGAATATCCTTGCCCTTGAGTCTTGGTCCCAGTACCTTGTCTGTACTCTGTCCTACCTTAGTCTCCCTTTCTCCTTGTCTGTGGCTTCCTTCCCTGCTGTGTCTTTCCTTGTGTCCTTCCTGTCTGTGCATCTGCACCCTTGCAGCTCCGTCTGTGCATCTGCACCCTTGCAGCTCTGTCTGTGCATCTGCACCCTTGCAGCTCCGTCTGTGCATCTGCACCCTTGCAGCTCCGTCTGTGCATCTGCACCCTTGAGCTCTGTCTGTGCATCTGCACTGTTATGAATGGGTCACCGAGGAGAAAAAAGCAAAACAAGCTAAGTCACAGAAAACTAGAGAGGTTGGTAACTATGCAGATTGAAGATCCCTGATCCTACCACACAACTAGCAGCAGCCGTGGAGCGTACCTATGATGTTCCTAGATGCTTCATCACAGCCGGAGGACTAAATAAGCCTGAAGCATGAAAAGGGGAAAACTAACTGCCCCAGAGCAGACCCCAAAGGAATAGATAGCCCCCACACATGTATTGACGGTGAAACAAGATGAAGGCACAAACACAGGCAGGAAAATAGGCTGAGCAAACAATGGGGCCCAAACTAACTAGAAAGGAAAGGAAAGACACTGTCTGCAACCTGCAAAAAACCCTACAAAAATAATGTCCAACACTTCTGATAGCAAAATTAACCCTGAAGTCACTAGACTTCCACTATACCAGCACTCTGAAATATTCTGAGACAGAGCAAAAAGAGACCAAACTAGTAAGGGACAAAAAGCAAACTGGAAAAATACTGATAAATAAGAGTGGAAATTCAGCACAGCCCCCAGCCGGGGCTGGCTGACCACACCAAAAACTGAATAGACCAACAAAATCAAGTGTGAACATTAGCAGAAAAACTTAGCTTTAGATGACTGGAACAGAGCTGAAAACCAAGAGCTGACAAGCCAGAAGGAATCACCTGCAACTGAATAGGGCGTCGGCTGTCTTAAATCCAATCTGAGACTCCTGAGGTCCAATCGTCATCCTCATTCTCAGGTGGCAGATCTCCACCAATCAAATCAGCCTCACTACCTCCTGTTACCACCAGAGGGAGTCTGGAAGGAGAACTCACAACTGGTGAATCAGAGAATGAACTCACAACAGTACCCCCCCTTGAGGAGGGGTCACCGAACCCTCATCCACGCCACCAGGCCGATCAGGATGGGCCCGGTGAAAAGCACGAACCAATCTATTTGCATGAATATCGAAGGCAGAGACCCAAGAATTATCCTCCTGACCATAACCCTTCCATTTGACCAAATACTGGAGTCTCCGTCTAACCAAATGAGAATCCAATATTTTCTCTACCTCATATTCCACATTGCCTTCAACCAACACAGGGCCATGCTGCCATAGGAATCACTAGCTCAACAAACCTCTTCAACAGAGATTTGTGAAATACGTTATGGATCTTGAACGTAACTGGAAGAGCCAATCGAAACGAAACAGGATTAAGAATTTCCAAAATCTTATAAGGACCAATAAATCTTGGCTTAAATTTAGGAGATGCAACCTTCATAGGAATATTCTTAGACGACAACCAAACCATATCACCCACTTAAACCGGGGACCAATGGTCCTATGCCGGTTGGAAAATCGCTGGGCCTTTTCCTGAGAGAGTGACAACTTATCCACCACTTGGTCCCATATCTGCTGCATTCTCTTAACCACAGTGACCACACCTGGGCAGGACGAAGATTCCACTTGCCCTGAAGAGAATCGAGGATGAAACCCAAAATTACAGAAAAAGGGTGACATCAAAGTGGCCGAACTAGCTCTATTGTTCAGTGCGAATTCGGCCAAGGGCAAAAATGAGACCCAATCATCCTGATCAGCAGATATAAAACATCCCAAATAAGACTCCAAGGTCTGGTTTGTTCTCTCAGTCTGTCCATTGGTCTGGGGATGAAACGCAAACTGGACTCCTCTGTCGGACACAATGTTCTCAGGAATCCCATGTAACCGAACCACCTGTTGTAAAAACAAGGTCACCAACTCAGCAGAAGATGGCAACTTTGGGAGTGGTACAAGATGGACCATCTTCGAAAATCTATCATAAATCACCCAGATAACAGTCATTCTCTGAAAGACAGGAAGATCAGAAATAAAATCCATTGAGATATGGGTCCATGGCCTCTTGGGCACCGGCAAGGGCATCAGCAACCCACTAGAACGAGAGCAGGGTTTAGACCGAGAACAAGTCCCACAGGACTGTAAAAAATTCCTGACGTCACGAGATAAGGCAGGCCACCAAAAGGACCGACTCACCAAATCTCTGGTACCAAAAATACCTGGATGACCAGCCAATGCGGAGCAATGAATTTCAGACATCACTCTCTTTCTCCACTTGTCATGAACATACAATTTTCCCATAGGGCAACGCTCAGGTTTATCCTCCTGAAATTCCTCCAGGGCGCGTATCAAATGGGGCGAAATGGCAGAAAGAACTACCCCCTCACCTAGGATGGTAGTAGGCTCGGTCACACTAAGAAAATCGGCAAAGAAACTCCTAGAAAGGGCGTCTGCCTTAACATTCTTAGTGCCCGGAAGAAAAGAGACCACAAAATTAAAACACGTGAAAAACAAGGCCCATCTAGCCTGTCTAGGATTCAAGAGTTTGGCCGACTCCAGATAAATCAAATTCTTGTGATCGGTGAGGACCACAACTTGATGTCTAGCTCCCTCCAACCAATGTCTCCACTCCTCAAATGCCCACTTCATGGCCAACAATTCCCGATTCCCCACGTCATAGTTGCGTTCAGATGGGGAGAACTATCGAGAAAAGAAGGCACAGGGATTCATCTTAGAAGTCACAGGGTCTTTTTGGGACAAAACAGCTCCTGCACCAATCTCAGAAGCATCTACCTCCACCTGAAATGGAAGTGAGACATCAGGTTGCCGTAAAACTGGAGCTGAAGTAAATCTCTGCGTAAGCTCCTGAAATGCTGAGATAGCCTCAGGAGACCAATTCAGCACATCAGCGCCCTTCTTGGTCAGATCAGTCAGTGGTTTGACAATACCAGAAAAATTACCTATAAATTTACGATAGAAATTAGCAAAACTCCAAAACTTCTGGAGGGCCTTCAAAGAAGTAGGCTGAACCCAATCATAAATGGCCTGTACCTTGGCCGGGTCCATTTCAATAGTCGATGGAGATAAGATAAATCCCAAAAATGAAATCCTCTGTACACCAAAGAGGCATTTCAATCCCTTAACAAACAGGGAATTCTCCCTCAAAATCCGGAACACAGTCCGGATGTGTTCCACATGAGAATCCCAATCACTAGAAAAGATCAAAATATCATCCAGATAGATGATCAAAAACTTATCCACAAAGTCACGGAAAATATCATTCATAAAGGACTGGAAGACAGAAGGGGCATTAGTGAGCCCAAAAGGCAACACCAGGTACTCAAAATGTCCCTCCGGAGTATTAAACGCCGTCTTCCATTCATCCCCATGCTTGATGCGAATAAGATTATACGCCCCCCTGAGGTCAAGCTTAGTAAACCAGCAGGCACTCTTAACTCTGGAGAATAAATCAGACATCAGAGGTAATGGGTACTGATATTTAACCGTCATCTTGTTAAAGGAACGATAATCAATACATGGTTTTAATGAACCATCTTTCTTGGCCACAAAAAAAATCCAGCACCTAAAGGTGATGAGGATGGTCTAATATGACCCTTCTCCAATGACTCCTTAATATAGGATCACATAGCATCATGTTTGGGTACTGATAAGTTGAAAAGCCGACCCTTGGGAAATTTACACCCAGGCATCAACTCAATTGCACAGTCATAACTCCTATGAGGAGGCAAAGACGCAGACTTGCTCTCACTAAATACATCAGAAAAATCAGCTAGATAATCAGGAATATCATGAGACTGAGGAGAGGTGGAGAAAACAGGAGCGTCCCTAAGAACACACTGACAACCCCAACTCACCACAGACCCAGATTTCCAATCCAAAACTGGATTATGAGTTTGCAACCAAGGAAAACCCAGAACAATAGTATCATGCAAATTATGCAGCACCAAAAATTTACAATTTTCTTGGTGGTCTGGGGCAACTCGCATTGTCTCCTGGGTCCAAAACTGAGGTTTATTCTCCGCCAAAGGAGTAGCATCAATACCCCTCAAAGGAATAGGCGTCCGCAGAGGCGTCATGGAAAAACCACAACGTTTAGCAAAGTCCAAATCCATCAGATTCAACGCTGCTCCTGAATCCACAAAAGCCTTTGTGGAAAACGTGGATAAGGAGCAGATCAGAGTAATTGCCAAAAGAAACTTAGGTTGAATACTGCCCACAGCAAATGTGTGTGCAAAACATTTCTCTCGTTTTGGGCAGACAGAAATAGTATGAGAGACGTCTCCACAGAAAAAACACAGCTTATTACGCCTTCTAAACTCCTGACGTTGCGCCCTAGACAAAATCCCATCACATTGCATAGGATCAGACATTTGTTCAAAAGGTGGCAGCGCCTCCCGTGTAGTTTTACGTTCACGTAAACGCCGATCAACTTGAATGGCTAATGACATAGAATCATCCAGACTAGAGGGAACAGGAAATCCCACCATAACATCTTTTACGGTCTCTGATAAACCCTTCTGAAAGAGAACTGCCAATGCACTATCATTCCATGTAGTAAGGACCGCCCACATTTGGAATTTTTGACAGTATAACTCTGCAGAATCCTGACCCTGGTTTAATGCCAACAGGGTTCTCTCAGCTTGATCAACAGCATTAGGTTTATCATACAACAACCCCAAGGCTTGAAAAAATGCATCCACATTAGTCAGAATAGGATTTTCAGGTGTCAGAGAAAAAGCCCAATCCTGGGGATCGCCGCGCAGCAAGGAGATGACAATTTTAACCTGCTGCACAGAGCACCCCGATGAGTTATGCTTCAAGGCCAGAAATAATTTACAATTATTCTTAAAATTCAGAAATTTAGACCGATCCCCAGAAAACCCATCAGGAGTAGGGATCTTAGGTTCAGCAGCATGTGACTAAATGAGGTAGGTGGAAATTCCCTGCACTTCAGCAGCAAGCTGCTCCACACGATCAGACAATTGCTTAATCTCCATTAGGAAGAAGAAAAAAAAATCCTCCTACGGCCCAGAGAAAAAAGAGGAAAAAATATAAAAAAAATAAAAATTCTGACACTTTTTTTTTAACAACTTTTTCCTGCTTTTGAGTACCCTAGAATCTGCGGTATAGCTGGTGATTCTGTTATGAATGGGTCACAGAGGAGAAAAAAGCAAAACAAGCTAAGTCACAGAAAACCAGAGAGGTTGGTAACTATAGATTCAAAACACATGAAACATGCACAAAAACTGAACGGGTCAATAAGACCCTGTTCACACCACCCAAGAACTAAGACACAGAAACAGAACACAGTATGACAAACGTGCATAATTACTCTGCTGTAAAATACATGTAACTGTAAGTAGCAAGTGCTAGTAAAAGATGTTAACAAAACCAGGGTATTTTGTTGATACGTTTTTCTGCAAAAAAATGTACGCTAAGCCACTCCGCCGCGTCAAGGCATACCCTTCTCGGAGCAGTCCTATCTAATATATTTAAAAACCTGAACATGTGAATATACCTTCATGAGCAGGGTTCAGAAAGGCGCTGCCCGGTATGGGCTCGCTGGGCGAAATGGCTTTTTATGCATGTCCCAAAGGAGAGAGGCGGGGATCTCCCAAAGCTTGCATAAGCAAGAAATCAATAGATTCAAAACACCTGAAACATTCACAAAAACTGAACGGGTCAATAAGACCCTGTTCACACCACCCAAGATCTAAGAAACAGAAACAGAACACAGTATGACAAACGTGCATAAATACTCTGCTGTAAAATACATGTAACTGTAAGTAGCAAGTGCTAGTAAAAGATGTTAACAAAACCAGGGTATTTTGTTGTTAAATTTTTCTGCAAAAAAATGTACGCTAAGCCACTCGGCAGCGTCAAGGCATACCCTTCTCGGAGCAGTCCTATCTAATATATTTAAAAATCTGAACATGTGAATATACCTTCATTAGCAGGGTTCAGAAAGGCGCTGCTGGGCGATATGGCTTTTTATGCATGTCCCAAAGGAGAGAGGCGGGGATCTCCCAAAGCTTGCATAAGCAAGAAATCAATAGATTCAAAACACATGAAACATGCACAAAAACTGAACGGGTCAATAAGACCCTGTTCACACCACCCAAGAACTAAGACACAGAAACAGAACACAGTATGACAAACGTGCATAAATACTCTGCTGTAAAATACATGTAACTGTAAGTAGCAAGTGCTAGTAAAAGATGTTAACAAAACCAGGGTATTTTGTTGATACGTTTTTCTGCAAAAAAATGTACGCTAAGCCACTCCGCCGCGTCAAGGCATACCCTTCTCGGAGCAGTCCTATCTAATATATTTAAAAACCTGAACATGTGAATATACCTTTATGAGCAGGGTTCAGAAAGGCGCTGCCCAGTATGGGCTCGCTGGGCGAAATGGCTTTTTATGCATGTCCCAAAGGAGAGAGGCGGGGATCTCCCAAAGCTTGCATGTGTCTTAGTTCTTGGGTGGTGTGAACAGGGTCTTATTGACCCATTCAGTTTTTGTGCATGTTTCATGTGTTTTGAATCTATTGATTTCTTGCTTATGCAAGCTTTGGGAGATCCCCGCCTCTCTCCTTTGGGACATGCATAAAAAGCCATTTCGCCCAGCGAGCCTATACCGGGCAGCGCCTTTCTGAACCCTGCTCATGAAGGTATATTCACATGTTCAGGTTTTTAAATATATTAGATAGGACTGCTCCGAGAAGGGTATGCCTTGACGCGGCGGAGTGGCTTAGCGTACATTTTCTTGCAGAAAAACGTATCAACAAAATACCCTGGTTTTGTTAACATCTTTTACTAGCACTTGCTACTTACAGTTACATGTATTTTACAGCAGAGTATTTATGCACGTTTGTCATACTGTGTTCTGTTTCTGTGTCTTAGTTCTTGGGTGGTGTGAACAGGGTCTTATTGACCCGTTCAGTTTTTGTGCATGTTTCATGTGTTTTGAATCTATTGATTTCTTGCTTATGCAAGTTTTGGGAGATCCCCGCCTCTCTCCTTTGGGACATGCATAAAAAGCCATTTCGCCCAGCGAGCCCATACCGAGCAGCGCCCTTCTGAACCCTGCTCATGAAGGTATATTCACATGTTCAGGTTTTTAAATATATTAGATAGGACTGCTCCGAGAAGGGTATGCCTTGATGCGGCGGAGTGGCTTAGCGTACATTTTTTTGCAGAAAAACGTATCAACAAAATACCCTGGTTTTGTTAACATCTTTTACTAGCACTTGCTACTTACCGTTACATGTATTTTACAGCAGAGTATTTATGCACATTTGTCATACTGTGTTCTGTTTCTGTGTCTTAGTTCTTGGGTGGTGTGAACAGGGTCTTATTGACCCATTCAGTTTTTGTGCATGTTTCATGTGTTTTGAATCTATTGATTTCTTGCTTATGCAAGCTTTGGGAGATCCCCGCCTCTCTCCTTTGGGACATGCATAAAAAGCCATTTCGCCCAGCGAGCCCATACCGGGCAGCGCCTTTCTGAACCCTGCTCATGAAGGTATATTCACATGTTCAGGTTTTTAAATATATTAGATAGGACTGCTCCGAGAAGGGTATGCCTTGACACGGCGGAGTGGCTTAGCGTACATTTTTTTGCAGAAAAACGTATCAACAAAATACCCTGGTTTTGTTAACATCTTTTACTAGCACTTGCTACTTACAGTTACATGTATTTTACAGCAGAGTATTTATGCACATTTGTCATACTGTGTTCTGTTTCTGTGTCTTAGGTTGGTAACTATGCAGATTGCAGATCCCTGATCCTACCACACAACTAGCAGCAGCTGTGGAGCGTACCTATGATGTTCCTAGACACTTCGTCACAGCCGGAGGACTAAGTAAGCCTGAAGCATGAAAAGGGGAAAACTAACTGCCCCAGAGCAGACCCCAAAGGAATAGATAGCCCCCACACGTGTATTGTCGGTGAAACAAGAGGAAGGCACAAACACAGGCAGGAAAATAGGCTGAGCAAACGATGGGGCCCAAACTAACTAGAAAGGAAAAGAAAGGAAAGACACTGTCTGCAACCTGCAAAAAACCCTACAAAAATAATGTCCAATACTTCTGATAGCAAAATTAACCCTGAAGTCACTAGACTTCTTCCACTATATCAGCACTCTGAAATATTCTGAGACAGAGCAAAAAGAGACCAAACTAGTATGGGACAAAAAGCAAATTGGCAAAATACTGATATATAAGAGTGGAAATTCAGCACAGCCCCCAGCCGGGGCTGGCTGACCACACAAAAAACTGAATAGACCAACAAAATCAAGTGTGAACATTAGCAGAAAACCTTAGCTTTAGATGACTGGAACAGAGCTGAAAACCAAGAGCTGACAAGCCAGAAGGAATCACCAGCAACTGAATAGGGCGTCGGCTGTCTTAAATCCAATCTAAGACTCTTGAGGTCCAATCGTCATCCTCATTCTCAGGTGGCAGATCTCCACCAATCAAATCAGCCTCACTACCTCCTGTTACCACCAGAGGGAGTCTGGAAGAAGAACTCACAACTGGTGAACCAGAGAATGAACTCACAACACTGCACCCTTGCAGCTCTGTCTGTGCATCTGCACCCTTGCAGCTCTGTCTGAGCATCTGCACCCTTGCAGCTCTGTCTGTGCATCTGCACCCTTGCAGCTCTGTCTGTGCATCTGCACCCTTGCAGCTCTGCCTGCTCTGCTCCCTTGCAGCTCTGCCTGCTCTGCTCCCTTGCAGCTCTGCCTGCTCTGCTCCCTTGCAGCTCTGCCTGATCGGCTCCCTAGCCGCTCTGCCTGCTCGGCTCCCTAGCCGCTCTGCCTGCTTGGCTCCCTAGCCGTCCTGCCTGCTCGGCTCCCTAGCCGCCCTGCCAGCTCGGCTCCCTAGCCGACCTGTCAGCTCGGCTCCCTAGCCGCCCTGCCCGCTCGGCTCCCTTGCCGCTGTGCCTGCCCGGCTCCCTTGCAGCCCAGACTACTCTGCACTCCTGCGGCTCAGTTCTTAACCTGTTTCCAACATACTCCACTTCTTCATGCTTAAACCTATACCTGCCCTGTGTCTCCAAGCCGTGCCCGCTGTCCTGTGTCTTCAAGCCGTGCCCGCCTGTCCTGTGTCTTCAAGCCGTGTCCGCCTGTCCTGTGTCTCCAAGCCGTTCCCGCCTGTCCTGTGTCTCCAAGCCGTGCCCGCCTGTCCTGTGTCTCCAAGCCTTGCCCGCCTGCCCTGTTTCTCCAAGCCGTGCCCGCCTGTCCTGTGTCTTCAAGCCGTGCCTGCCTGCCAGTGTACCAAGCCGTGCCGGCTTGCCCTGTGTCTCAGCCTGCTTCTCAGCCTGCTTGTCACTCGCACCTGTCCAGGTGTCCTGTTCCCGAGTGGGATCAGCAGCCACAGCCAGACACCACCCTGGAGTGGCACCCGGCAGCTACCTGCCGCACAAGCCTGACCTCACCATCAGAGGCTCCAGTGAAGACCGAGGTAGCTGCCGTAGTTACGCCCCTTCCAGGGTAGTCTGGTTTGTGGCACAGTGGGGCCACAACCCCCCGGCTCGTGCCACTCAGCCAAGGCACGAGCGTGACAGTTTGCACAGGCCATGGTCTCCGCTGAGTCCCTTGTCCTTCCGCTTGCAGAGCATGATGGACTCTCTCTGCCAGTATGAGCATCTGGAAGAATTTGTTCCGCCCTGTGTGGTTCCGATTGTTGAGACCTCTGAACCCATCATTGTCTCCAATGCCATCTACAACCAGCTCCTGGCTTATGAGAGGCTTGACCCTGCAGATCCTCCAAGGTTCTATGAAGATCCTAAGGAGTGCCAAGGGTTCCTGGAGCAGTACATTGAGTGGAATTCAGCCTGTTTCCCTTCTGATTGGGTCAAAGTGGGATATATAATGTCCTACTTAGCAGGAGAAGCTTTGATGTGGATCTGTCCCCTCTGGGAAGCAGGGGATCCTATCATCATGGACCTAGAGGCCTTCTTAGTGGCCTTCCGTAAAGCCTTTGAAGTACCCAGTCCAGCTACGTCTGCCAAGTCTTCCCTTTCCAGATCTGAGAGGCACGCCAGATGGGCGAAACCAGTGAAGAAACCGCCTCGTCAGACCGCGACCGCCGTCCGAAACCCTCCAGTTCCTCCACCTGTTAAAGCAGCTACTCGAGTGGAACCCAAGAAGACTGTTAAGAGTGGGCTGGCAAAGAAGCAGCCTAAAACAAGTCATAAGAAGGGTAAACTGTATTACTGCGGTTGTGAGGAACACCCGGACGGTCTCTGTCCAAAGGATCTAAAGCTCCAGAACCTTGGGCCAGTAGGAGAGGCTGCCCTTGGTGAGAGTACTTCCCTTTCACGAAAGTCTGTGACTGTTTCTTTGCCTTGTGGGAGCTTCGGCCCTGCAGAGTGTGTTAAAGCTGCAAGCCAGACGGAGTCTGTGTAGGGTTCCTGTTCCACAGCTCCAGAATCCGGTGAAGGTGTTTGGTGATGGTCGTGCCCTACTTATGAACAGTCCAGTGTTGAAGGGACAACTACAGCTCCAAATTGGAGCATTATATTTGGAGAAGTTTATTTTCCACTTGCTGACCAGTTTGCCCATCGGTCCTTCTGAGCCGGGTACTCTACTGACCGTTCCGGGCCGAAGAACCAGCGTGGTGCTGCACTTGGATCTACCTAGTCACCAGAGGCATCTAGTTCCAAGGTTGCAAGGTCAGGCAACAGTGTTGTCACCTTCTCCACCTGATCTGCTGGCTACCAAGTTATGGTGTGCTGACGTCACGGATGAAAAGAAAGCAGTGGTGCCCTCTCCACACACCTCCTGGGACCAGTGCCCAGAAGCATCCCTGTCAGTTGAAAATTTTTCTCTGGGCCTTGGGCGAAGGATGGATCCAGTGATGGTACCCTCAACTTCCATTTGGCTAGTTGGTGAAGATACCTGGGCAGAGATGCTTCCCCCTGATCCTAAGGAGGAGGTCCAATTTTCTTGGGATATCGGGCTGAAGTTGGACTCCGTGAAGGTCTCTTCTGTTTCCAGCTGGTCAGCTGATGTAGGGGTCAAGTCTAAGGCTTCCAGGTCCCTGCCTTCAGGAGGAAGAAATCCAAGTCCTTATACCCTCTGTGTTGAAAGCTGACTCCATCGGGCACCAAGAAGCTTGGCACTCTGGGATTCCTTTTGGCACACATATTCCACCCTACCTGTAGGATGTCGTGTCAACCTGGAATGTGTGTGGTCCCATACTCCTTCTTCAGGTTATTCTGGTAGGCTTGAGGAAGAGGGGCCGTAAAGGGGGGGTACTGTAACAACCCTGCTGGTGTCACTGTATGGCCTCCCTGTAACATCGATGGCCGTGCCCGCCCTGGCGTCTTCTGCGGCGGCAACCGCTGCTGCCTCTTCTTACCGGCATTCCCTCTGCAGCACGCACTCTCACCCAGCGTCCAGCTCTGCGGTGTCCCGGCGCTCCTCCCTTAGGCCGCGGGCGCGAGTCAGCGCTCCCTCTTCTGCCGGCGGAGGGTGTCGCTGAGGGCGGTGCTCGCTTACCCACTTCCTGATCCTAAGGTATTTCAGGCATCCGCTCTGTAGAGAGGACGCCTGATGATTGTGTGCTAATCCTGGCGCACTCGACCCAGGGGCTCCAGATCCGTGACGCAGAGGGTCCACTCTCGGGCGTTGTCCATTCATTGAAAGTCATAGTATCATCAGGCCATGGACCCCGCCGGTGCCGCGGCCACCACGCAGAAGGAACTGCTTTTCTTGCATGAAAATCAGACCCGGATAATGTCCTTCATGAAGTCCATGGACACCCGGTTATCTGCTCTGCAGACCTCTGATCCAGGGCATGCTCCCCTCCTAGTCAGTCTTCAGCAGGAGCTCGCACAGCAGCGCGACGCCCAGTCTCACATCTCGGGTAATATGGCGTCCGTTGACGATCGACTGCTTGCCTTGCAGTCCGCTGCGGCCGCCTCTACCCCACCCAGAGACGCAGTTTCGTCTCCGCCACCTCGCCTGGGAAAGCCTCCCTGGTATGGCGGAGATCCTAAGCTATGTCGGGGTTTCTTAAATCAGTGCAGACTGCACTTTGAGCTTTTGCCCCAACAATACCCCACTGATCGTGCCAAGGTGGCGTTCATTGTGTCCCATCTTGAGGGAGAAGCTCTGGCCTGGGTTAATCCTTTATGGGAGAGGGATGATCCCGTCGTGTCTAGTATCCAGAACTTTCTGGAGACGTTTTGCAAAGTGTTCGATGAACCCGGACGCTTAGCGTCTACCACAGAGGCCCCTCTTTAACCTTTGCCAGGGGTCCCTTACTGTGGGACAGTACGCCATCCGCTTTCGGACATTGTCGTCGGAACTCGGATGGAATAATGAGGCACTTGTAGGTGCCTTCTGGAGGGGCCTCTCAGGTAAAATCAAGGACGAGCTTGCCGGACGAGATACCCCAACCACTCTGGAGGATCTCCTTTCCTTGGCTACTCGTATAGACCTGCAGTTCTTGGAGCGCGCTCGAGAGTCGGTTAGGGAGCGCAGGCCCTTTAGGCTGGATCAAGCGCCCATTCTGCGCTCATCTACTCCCTCTACTAGCGTCGCTCCCGAACCCATGCAGGTAGATCAGATCCGGCTGTCCGAGCAGCGATGCAGGGAGAGGGTGACGAACGGGCTCTGCCTGTACTGCGGTGGAGCCAATCACTTTGTGCGCACGTGTCCTGAGAGACCGGGAAACACCTCCACCTAGGTCAGGTAAGGGAGGTCTCCCTAGGTGATCATAATTCCTCTCTGCCCCTTACCCTTTCAGCTTTAATTATTGCAGGTCGGGAGCATAGATCTGTGGAGGCGTATGTGGACTCGGATGCGGCTGGTAATTTCATCCGGCAAGAAGAGGTGGATAAACTCCGGATCCCGGTGGTCATCTTAAAAGACCCGCGGGCTATCACCTCCATTGATGGAAAACCTCTTCCCGAACTCGTCACCATGGTTACGACCGAAGTAGACTTACAAATTGGAGCGCTTCATCTGGAGAGAATAGCCTTCTACGTCCTGCCTAAATTGTCCCACGCCGTCCTCCTAGGATTACCCTGGCTTAGGCTGCACGAGCCAGTTGTCGACTGGCGCTCAGGGGAGATCCTGCGCTGGGGTCATTCCTGCCACGCACGTTGTCTGCGGTCCATCCTCCATCCTCGTTCCCTGCCAACGCCAGCCAATCTTCCGGGCCTTCCCGCACCGTACTACGCGTACGCCGACGTTTTTAGCAAAAAAGAAGCGGATACTCTGGCTCCGCATCGGGCCTATGACTGTCCTATCGACCTGATTCCCGGAGCCACCCCTCCTAGAGGGAGAACGTATCCCTTATCCCCAGCAGAGACCACAGCTATGTCTGAATACATACAGGAGAACTTGGCTAAGGGTTTCATTCGGAAATCCTCGTCCCCAGCAGGCGCAGGTTTTTTCTTTGTTCGGAAGAAAGACGGATCACTTCGACCATGTATCGACTACCGGGGCCTGAACAATATCACGGTTAAGAATCGATACCCACTTCCGCTTATCCCGGAACTCTTCGACCGGCTGAGAGGGGCTTGAGTCTTCATGAAGCTGGATCTGCGGGGAGCTTATAACTTGATCCGAATCCGCGCTGGGGATGAGTGGAAGACGGCCTTCAATAACCGTGATGGTCACTATGAGTATTTAGTCATGCCGTTTGGTCTCTGCAACGCTCCAGCTGTATTCCAGGAATTCGTTAACGAGGTGTTTCGGGATCTTCTGTACTCATGCGTAGTAGTGTACCTAGATGATATTCTCATCTTTTCGCCAGACCTATCCTCTCATCGGAGAAGCGTACGCATGGTCCTGCATCGTCTTCGGGAGAATCACCTCTACGCCAAAATTGAAAAGTGTCTCTTTGAGCAAACCTCGCTACCCTTCTGGGGGTATATAATCACAGATTCCGGTCTGAAGATGGATCCCGAGAAACTCTCTGCGGTACTCAAGTGGCCCCGTCCTGTCGGTATAAAAGCCATCCAGCGTTTCCTCGGATTCGCGAATTACTACCGACAGTTTGTGCCACATTTTTCCACGGTGACCAAGCCCATTACGGTCCTGACCCGTAAAGGAACTAAGTCAAACAGCTGGTCTCCCGAGGCTGAAGATGCCTTCCTGGCCCTGAAACGCTCCTTTGCATCTGCACCGGTCTTACATCGGCCGGTGGTCAGTAGGCCTTTTGTTCTAGAAGTGGACGCCTCCTCCACCGGAGCAGGGGCGGTCCTTTCCCAGCAGGTTCCCTCAGGATGACTGGTCCCTTGCGGGTTCTTTTCCAAATCCTTTTCGCCTGCGGAGTGCAATTACTCCATTGGAGACCGGGAGTTGCTGGCCATTAAGATGGCTCTAGAGGAATGGCAGTACTCGCTTGAAGGGGCTGTCCATCCCTTTACTATCATCACGGATCACAAGAATTTGGCCTATCTGCATTCCACTCAGAGACTCAATTCCAGACAGGCCAGATGGGCCTTGTATTTTTCTCGGTTTGATTTCAAGCTCCACTTCCACCCCGGCGATAAGAACATCAAGGCGGATGCACTCTCCAGGTCTTTACAGTCGCCTGAAGTGGATGAGGGTCCATCATATATTATCGAGCCTGCCAAAGTGATCACCGTGGCTCTTGTGAACTTTTCTACTTCTCCACCAGGCAAGACCTTCGTTCCTCAGAATAAACATACGGAGGTGTTGCGCTGGGGGCATTCCTCCAAAGTTGCTGGGCACGTTGGGACCAAGGAGACCCTCTCGCTTCTCTCCCGTTATTACTGGTGGGCCACCCTTCGCCAAGACGTAGTGGATTATGTTGCCTCTTGCACCACCTGTGCTCAGAACAAGATCCCAAGGACCCTGCCCTCCGGCCTTCTCCACCGGTTACCTGTTCCGGAGGCTCCTTGGCAGCAAATTGTGATGGATTTCATAACCGACTTGCCCCGCTCAGCTGGCTGCACCACCATCTTAGTCATAGTGGATCGCTTCTCGAAGATGGCTCATTTCATCCCCTTGCCCGTACTGCCATCAGCTCCGAAGTTGGCCGAGATCTTCATCCACCAGATCTTCAGACTACATGGTCTCCCTCTAAGGATTGTGTCTGATTGTGGGGTCCAGTTTACTTCTCGCTTTTGGAGGGCTCTCTGTCGGCTTATGGGCACTTCCCTCGACTTCTCCTCCGCTTATCATCCACAGACCAACGGGCAAGTGGAGCAGATTAATCAGGTTCTGACAACCTACCTGCGTCACTTTTCCAATGCCCATCAGGACAATTGGGTCTCACTTCTACCTTGGGCAGAATTCGCCCATAATAACCATCCCAGCGAATCCGGGCGTTCCACTGCCCTTTATCGCGTCATCAGGAGTTCCCGCAGCAGATGCCCTCGCCATAGAATTTTCGGAGATTTGGAAGAAGACCAGAGAGGCCCTCCTGAATGCCAGTGCCCGAATTAAGAGACATGCGGACGAGAGACAGAGGGACCTTCCTCCATACCATCCTGGCGACAAGGTCTGGCTTTCGACCAAGCACATCCGCTTGAAAGTTCCTGCCTATAAGTTAAGTCCCCATTACATCGGTCCATTCGAAGTGCTGAGACGCATCAATGAGGTGGCTTATAAACTGAGATTGCCGGCTTCACTCCGGGTCCCTAACGCCTTTCATGTCTCGCTCCAGAAACCTGTAGTCCTGAATCGGTTCCAACCTGTCGCCATTGCCCCTCCTTCACCTATTGGGTCGGATGACATCTTTGAAATAAAGGACATTTAGGCCATGAAAAGAGTCAGGGGGAGGACTCTCTTTCTTATTGATTGGAAGGGATTTGGCCCTGAAGAGAGGTCCTGGGAGCCTCGAGAAAATGTTAACGCCCCCCTAATACTGAAAAAATTTCTGGCCAATCTCAGAAAGGGGGGGATGTAAGGAGGGGGGTACTGTAACATCGGCGGCCGTGCCCGCCCTGGCGTCTTCTGCGGCGGCAACCGCTGCTGCCTCTTCTTACCGGCATTCCCTCTGCAGCGCGCACTCTCACCCAGCATCCAGCTCTGCGGCGTCCCGGCGCTCCTCCCTTAGGCTGCGGGCACGAGCCAGCGCTCCCTTTTCTGCCGGCAGTGGGTGTCGCTGAGGGCGGTGCTCGCTTACCCACTTCCTGATCCTAAGGTATTTCAGGCGTCCGCTCTGTAGAGAGGACACTTGATGATTGTGTGCTAATCCACGCGTTGTTCTGGCCGCTTTAGTGTTACTATAGTTCTCCGATTATATTCCTCTCGCCTTCTCCCTGTCAGCCTCTGTCTTGTCCTGATTCCTCCCTCACTCTCCTGGTTCCCTGGTGCTCTTCCCTCCTGCCTATCCGTCCCTATATCTCCTCCTGGACTCTCCACGTCTGCATTCCCCCTGCTTCTGTGGCTACTCCTGCTGGCCCTTCTAGTAGCTGCCGCATGGTTTCCTGCTCTCCCTATAAACCTGTTCAGGTACGCTTATCTCTGTCCAGTGTCCCTGGCCCTCCTCTGGTCCTCCTTGTCCCTGAGCCGTCCCTCTTGGTACCGGCTGTCGTGGTTCTGTCCTCTGCGGTTTTGCCCCTAACGATCCCTGTATAGGGGTCGGTCATCACCTGGCGCGCTCGACCCAGGGGCTTCAGATCCGCGACCCAGAGGGTCCACTCTCGGGCGTTGTCCATTCCTTGAACGTCACACTCCCATCCCCCGCACATCAACTTACTCACTGCTCTGGGTCATGCTGTGAATTCTGTCTGTTGCCAGTCCTGTGCTCTGTGCCTCTGCTCTCCTGTATGTTTCCTGGCTATGTGTGTATAGGGGGGCGGCGCCAGAACTCTCTGGTTCTTATGCAGTCAGGGGGCACCTGTCTAATCTGTCCCTGACCAATTACCTAGAGCCCTTGACTATTTAGTTCTGTCACACCCACTGAAACATTGCCTGTGCAATGTTTAATCTCAATTAGTATCTTGCTGCTGAGGAAGCCAGGCCCTGTCCTGTGTATTTCTTCCTTCTCTGGAGGAATACTTCTTGTCTTGCTTTGTACCTTGTCTGCCTGCCAGGAGGCTGAATATCCTGGCCCTTGAGTCTTGGTCCCAGTACCCTGTCTGTACTCTGTCCTACCTTAGTCTCCCTTTCTCCTTGTCTGTGGCTTCCTTCCCTGCTGTGTCTTTCCTTGTGTCCTCCCTGTCTGTGCATCTGCACCCTTGCAGCTCCGTCTGTGCATCTGCACCCTTGCAGCTCCGACTGTGCATCTGCACCCTTGCAGCTCCGTCTGTGCATCTGCACCCTTGCAGCTCCGTCTGTGCATCTGCACCCTTGCAGCTCTGTCTGTGCATCTGCACCCTTGCAGCTCTGTCTGTGCATCTGCACCCTTGCAGCTCTGCCTGCTCTGCTCCCTTGAAGCTCTGCCTGCTCGGCTCCCTAGCCGCTCTGCCTGCTTGGCTCCCTAGCCACCCTGCCTGATCGGCTCCCTAGCCACCCTGCCTGCTCGGCTCCCTAGCCGCCCTGCCTGCTCGGCTCCCTAGCCGCCCTGCCTGCTCGGCTCCCTAGCTGCCCTGCCTGCTCGGCTCCCTTGCCGCTCTACCTGCCTGGCTCCCTTGCAGCCCAGCCTACTCTGCACTCCTGCGGCTCAGTTCCTAACCTGTTCCAACATACTCCACTTCTTCCTGCTTAAACCTACACCTGCCCTGTGTCTCCAAGCCGTGTCCACTTGCCCTGTGTCTCCAAGCCGTGCCCGCCTGTCCTGTGTCTCCAAGCCGTGCCCGCCTGTCCTGTGTCTTCAAGCCGTGCCCGCCTGTCCTGTGTCTCCAAGCTGTTCCTGCCTGTCCTGTGTCTCCAAGCCGTGCCTCCCTGTCCTGTGTCTCCAAGCCGTGCCCGCCTGTCCTGTGTCTCCAAGCCATGCCCACCTGTCCTGTGTCTTCAAGCCGTGCCTGCCTGCCAGTGTACCAAGCTGTGCCGGCGTGCCCTGTGTCTCAGCCTGCTTGTCACTCGCACCTGTCCAGGTGTCCTGTTCCCGAGTGGGATCAGCAGCCACAGCCAGACACCACCCTGGAGTGGCACCCGGCAGCTACCTGCCGCACAAGCCTGATCTCACCATCAGAGGCTCCAGTGAAGACCAAGGTAGCTGTCGTAGTTACGCCCCTTCCAGGGTAGTCTGGTTTGTGGCACAGTGGGGCCACAACCCCCCGGCTCGCGCCACTCAGCCAATGCGCGAGCGTGACAAGCGGGTCTCCTAGACTTGTAATGCCCATACCCTAAGTGTATTGGGCTGACAAACATTTTCCCCTGTGGGGTACACCTCCACCTTTTCCATAACAAGTATTTTATGCCCAGCAAAACCACCCATCCTTGTTTGGAATTCGACACTGGCTGTAGCAGCATGGAACACATTAACGCTGGTGATGTAGTGGTGGCGGATGATGAGACGTGGAGGAAAGCCTGATTAAAAACTATGCCTAATTTAAAGGAGCGGGTCTCCTAGACTTGGAATGCCATACACTAAGAGTTTGGGCTGTTAAACATTTTCCCCTGTGGGGTACACCTCAACCGTTTTCAGAACAAGTATTTTACGCACAGCATAACCACCCACCCTTGTTAATAATTCGATACTGGCTGTAGCTGCACAGAACACATAAACCCTTTTGATCTAGTGGCGACGGATGATGAGATGTGGAGGAAGGCCTGATTTAAAAATATGCCCAATTTAAAGGAGCGGGTCTCCTAGACTTGGAATGCCCATACACTAAGTGTATGGCCTTGCAAACATTTTCCCCTGGGGGTAGATATCAACATAGTGTGTACATTTTTTTAGGGGCATCATAAACACCTTGCAACACTGTAACGTGGTTTCCTACACAGTTGCTGGGAAGGTGCATGTGGGTTGCCCTCCCAGGGCTGTGGGGTACTCGGTACCGGGCCGGAGTCAGGGGGATGTGTCACAGCAGCGGTGACCTGGTCCGTGGCCCTGGGCGCCCAAGCAATGGGGAGATGTAGTTAATGGTAGGATAGTTTGTGACGCCACCCGTGATGTTTGGCAAATATGATGTTAGGCCAACGCTGCATACAGATCCACTGGGACTGATGGTATGTGCAGCTTAGACGGTAAAGCTCCCCACAGGTGGAGCTGTAGTCCCAGGGCAGTGTAGATGTAGCTGGCACGGGGATGTAGCAGTGCCGAAAGCGTAGGGAACAGACAAGACACAGCAGTTGTAGTTTCTGTACCTTTACTGAGTATATGCAGTCCAGAGTCCTTCCTAGCGCTTTTTAGTGTGAAGCACTCCAGTACTTAGTTACTCTGAAATGCCTCCCTTCGGAAATTCCTAGAACTTTACTTGTATGACAGACAGCTGTAGCCTCTCTCGGGGACTCCTCTCCTGAGTCCTGGCTCTCTATTCAATTGCTGTTGTGTCCCAAGTCTTTGGTGAGAGCAGGGCATTTACAGCCTCCTACTCCTCTGGTATCTGTGGAAGGACCGTTAGTATCCGTACCACCGTGGAGACCAGGCTCCAGTTCTGTGCGCTCTCAAGCTGAGGGAGCTCGCCTTCTGCAGCTCAACCTCTCAGCTTCGCACCTCCCGTCTGCACACTTCACCCTCCGCAGACTATCCGATCTCTTTCCCTCCTGGCCCTCAGAGAGCACTCTTCCCCTCAATCCTGGTTTAGAGTTCCCCCTGGTGGCCTGGAGTGGAACTGTGTTGCATGCATTAGGTTAACTGCTGGAGAGACCCATCACTGCTTCCAAGCCTGGCATTACCCTCCCCTGGAGGAAGGCAAAGCCAGTGTGGTGACCATACTCCTGGGGGCGCCACAGGTAGACCCCACACTAACTAATAAATCCCCAATTCTGACCCTATCTTGTAATACAAGATCTCAATGGCAAGAATCATAATAAAAAGTAGTAGTCAGGGCAATACCTCCACCACCAACTAGCATTAGCAGCAGGAAGACTCCATCAACCATATAAACAAGCAGAAAGAAAGGAGTCTATATCCATATTAAAAAAAATCACCTCATTGTTTTATTGAATAAAGTACATCAAACATTTAGACAGAATAATTATACAATGTTATGGCAGAGTCTAAAAATGAGAGACCAAGGTGCAACACTAGTGCAGTATTTCAGACAATAGGGTATGTCAAATTATGTATATTGCCAGTGTTACAGTATATACAAGGCCCCACAGACAAAGATAGGCAGAGGTGTGATAAACCCCCAGTGAGGTGTGCACATAACCCAGTGATCCCTCACCTATCTGTCAGTAGGTTGTAACCCCAGTCACTATCTCTTAACCATAGCTGTCAGAAAGGTCTGCATGCTGTGCCCCGACGCGCGTTTCATGTGGGTTTCTTCCGGGGGCTGTTGTGATGTTCACTGTCTCATTGTTCTCCTTATATCACGCTGCCCAATGTGTCCCATATACCGCTAATTTGCGGCGCATGTTTCCGGGAAGGAAGACTCCATCAACCATATAAACAAGCAGAAAGAAAGGAGTCTATAGCCATATTAAAAAAAATCACCTCATTATTTTATTGAATAAATTACATCAAACATTTAGACAGAATAATTATACAATGTTATGGCAGAGTCTAAAAATGAGAGACCAAGGTGCAACACTAGTGCAGTATTTCAGACAATAGGGTATGTCAAATTATGTGACCCGACGCGTGTTTCACGTGGGTTTCTTCTGGGGGCTGTTGTGATGTTCATTGTCTTATTGTTCTCCTTATATCACGCTGCCCCATGTGTCCCGTATACCGCTAATTTGCGGCGCATGTTTTCGGGAAGGAAACCAGATGTGGCGTCACATCCGGCACTGCGATGACTTAGTGTGTCTGTTGTGAGTTCATTCTCCCCTTCACCTTTGATGTCTGATGAACTCCCTCTGCTGGTGAAGAGAGGTAGTGAAATTGATTGGGATGGGAAGAACCTGTCATCTGAACTGGCTGAGTGTGATTGGACATCTGGAGTTTCTGAGTGGATATAAGGCAGCCGACACCCTGCAGGGCTGCTGGTGATCCTTTCTGCTCTGAGCTCTTCCATCCAGCTTAGTTCCTGTCTACTAAAAGCTAAGTTTTTGCCCTGCTATTATTCCATGAGATTTTGTCTGGTTTCCTTAGTGTTTGTATTCAGCCAGTCCTGGTTGGGACTGGCTGAATTCCATTTTTGTCTCTGATCAGTTGATCTCTTTGCTCTGTTTTCAGAATATACCTGAGTGCTGATATAGTGATTTTGAAGTCTAGTGACTTCAGGGCCTTTTTCCCTATCAGATGGTTGGAACATTTTTGGTAGGGTTTTTTGCGGATTGCAGCCAGCATCTTTTCTGTCCTGTCCTATGTAGTTAGTTGGGCCCCATCGTTTGCTCAGCCTGTCTTTCTGTCTGTGTTTGTGTTTTCATCTGTTTTTCACCGACAATACATGTTGGGGGCTGTCTATTGCTTTGGGGTCTGCTCTAGGGCAGTTTAGATATCCCTTTTCCTTCTTTAGACTTATGTAGTTCTCCGGCTGTGAGGAGGGGTCTAGGGCACCGTAGGAACCCCCCACGGCTACTGTTAGTTGTGGTGTATAGGATCAGGGGTCTGCAATCCGATAGCTACCAACCTCTCCGGTTTTCTGGACTTAGCTTGTATTTTTGTTTTCTCCTCCTCCGGTGACTCATTCATAACACGTGTCACAGGGAGCCCTGCTGATGTAATTGACACGCACAGCTCATCAAGAAGCGCCGCTGGGACACACAACCCGGTCACATCCGGGAGAATGCGCACAAGCTGCTGGCATAATGCCGCACACCTCACCAAGGAACCACACAGTACCGCCATCAGAGAGGGGAATACAACACCAATTTATGATCTATTTTTTGCATTCAAATTTTTAATAAAGAAAGAGGATACCTACAGTTCTCCTCTCCAGAGAGCATATTATAATAGATATTACAAAATATCATATACTAAATTCATCTACTAAGGGTACATGCACACGCTGCGGAATGCTCTGCGGATTTGGCTGCACGGATTTTGTAAAGTCCGCAGATAAATCTGCAGGTCAAAAGACCTGCGGTTTTACCTGCGGATTAGCCTGCGGTTTATCATCTCTACAATGGAGGAGATGGTAAACCGCAGCGGAATCCGCAGAAAGAATTGACATGTCAATTCTTTCTGCGGTTTAGAAACCGCAGCAAATCCGCGTGGAAAAATCTGCACCGTCTGCACTGCGGTTTTTGATATCCGTAGGATATTATGGTACTGTACACCGCAGCAAAAACTGCTGCAGATCCGCAACGGCCAAATCCGCTGCGGATCCGCAGCAGAATCCGCAGCGTGTGCACACACCCTAAAGTGCTAGAAATGTAAAGTGACAAGTGCTGATTTAATAATAATAGTAATGCTAGATAAATGTATAAGTAACCTGGCTAAAAAACACCAAGTTATGTATAAAGTGATACTGATTTTTAAACAAACAAAAAAGTGACAAAAGCGTGAACAAATAATAAATCATAAAATATCCTCGCATGAACGCTGGTTACACATTTGAAAAATTAATATCTATACGGTAATGCAAAAAAATATACCTCAAAAGGAGAAATATAAATCCTCCTACACAAAAAAGAGTATAGAAAAAGTCCAATCTAAATGCAATATCCTACAATGATGTGATGACATATACGAAGTCTTCATCCCACACCTGGAACAGCCTGATGATCTTTAGGGTGTGTGCACACGCTGCGGATTCTGCTGCGGATTGATCAGCGCGGATTTTGCAAAATCCGCAGGTAAATCCACAGGTCAAAAGACCTGCGGTTTATCTGCAGATTAGCCTGTGGTTTTGCCCTGCGGTTTATCATCTCTGCAATGGAGGAGAAGGAAAACCACTGCGGAATCCGCAGAAAGAATTGACATATCAATTCTTTCTGCGGTTTAGAAACCGCAGCAAATCCGCATGGAAAAATCCGCACCGTCGGCACAGCGGTTTTTGATTTCCATAGGTTATAAAGTTTGAAGATTACACCTTCCGTTCTGCCTGTCACAAAAGATTTACAACAGGATTTGTCCGCTTTCAGTTTGGCCTGCAGCAGCAGGCATTTTCCAGGGGCACCACGAGGAGGAACGGACTCACCCCCATACACTGCTTAGTCTTCTTCTGCTTATAATTTAGATAATATCTTTTGCTCTGATTTTTAGTCTTATGCTTAATGTTCTTCTGCTTTTTGTTCTTCTGCTTCTTGGTCTTCTGCTTCTTGGTCTTCTGTCTCTTGTTGTTCTGTTTCTTGGTGGTTGTCTTCATGTTCTTTGTCCTCTTGGTGATCTTCTTCAGGGTCATCTTTTTGGTCTTCTTTGGGGTGGTCTTCTGGGTCGTCGTCTTCAGGGTCATCGTTTTCGTGGTCGTCGTCTTCTTCGGGGTGATCTTCAGGGTCGTCGTCTTCAGGGTCGTCGTCAGGGAGATCCAGAGTGATAGCCAAAAACCATTTCCAAAAGCTTGAACTTGGAAATGTAGCAGAAGGTACAAGAATTCTGAGGAACTGCCGAGAACCAGCTGACGGTACTGGAACCCGGATGGGTAGCAGAAGGAACAAGAGCCAATGGCACTACCAAGGACCAGCTGACAGTGCTGGAACCTGGTTACTAAGCAGGAGGTACCTGTGCTAGAAAGCACTACCAAGGACCAGCAGACGTTGCTGGAACTCGGATACCGAGAAGGAGGCACCTAAGCCAAAGGCACTGCCGAGAACCAGCAGACGGTGCTGGAACCCGGATGGGTAGCAGAAGCTGCAAGAGCCAATGGAACTAGTGATGACCAGCTGACGGTGTTGGAACCTGGAGGGGCAGCAGAAGGAACAAGAGCCAATGGCACTACCGAGGACCAGCTGACGGTGCTGGAACCTGGTTACTAAGCAGGAGGTACCTGTGCTAGAAAGCACTACCAAGAACCAGCAGACGTTGCTGGAACTGAGATACCGAGAAGAAGGCACCTAAGCCAAAGGCACTGCCGAGAACCAGCTGACGGTACTGGAACTTGGAAGGGTAGCAGAAGCTGCAAGAGCCAATGGAACTAGCGAGGACCAGCTGATGGTGCTGAAACCCGGAGGGGCAGCAGAAGGAACAAGAGCCAATGGCACTACCAAGGACCAGCTGACGGTGCTGGAACCTGGTTACTAAGCAGGAGGTACCTGTGCTAGAAAGCACTACCAAGGACCAGCAGACGTTGCTGGAACTCGGATACCGAGAAGGAGGCACCTAAGTCAAAGGCACTGCCGAGATCCAGCTGACGGTGCTGGAACCCGGATGGGTAGCAGAAGGTACCCATGAAAAACAAAGTTGCAAGGCCGCAAGCCAGCCGCAGTTACCGAAACCCACAGTCCAACAGAGGGTGTTTGTACTATTGGCACTACGGAACCAGCCTTTGTTGCCAGATCCCGCAGCCCACATTGGAAGCCCAGAAACAGCAGGCACCATAGACTCGACTTACCTGACTGCAACACAACAGGATAACGTATTGGTGGCACAGTGACGTTGACACTACCCGGAAACAGCAGGCGTGCTGTAACCAGGCTGGGCAGGAGGGAGTACCCATGCCAAAGACACTGCCAAGAACCAGCTGACGGTGCTGGAACCCGGAGGGGCAGCAGATGGAACAAGAGCCAATGGCACTACCCTGGACCAGCAGATGGTGCTGGAACCTGGATACTAAGCAGGAGGTACCTGTGCTAGAAAGCACTACCAAGGACCTGCAGACGTTGCTGGAACTCGGATACCGAGAAGGACGCACCTAAGCGAAAGGCACTGCTGAGAGCCAGCTGACGGTGCTGGAACCCGGATGGGTAGCTGAAGCTGCAAGAGCCAATGGAACTAGCGAGGACCAGCTGCTGGAACCCGGAGGGGCAGCAGAAGGAACAAGAGCCAATGGCACTACTGAGGACCAGCTGACGGTGCTGGAACCTGGTTACTAAGCAGGAGGTAGCTGTGCTAGATACCACTACCAAGAACCAGCAGACGTTGCTGGAACTCGGATACCGAGAAGGAGGCACCTAAGCCAAAGGCACTGCCGAGAACCAGCTGACGGTACTGGAACCCGGATGGGTAGCAGAAGGTACCCATGAAAAACAAAGTTGCAAGGCTGCGAGCCGGCCGCAGTTACCGAAACCCACAGTCCTACAGGGGGTGCTTGTCCTATTGGCACTACAGAACCAGCCTTTATTGCCAGATCCCACAGCCCACATAGGAAGCACCTAAACTGCAGGCACCATAGACTCAGCTAACCCAACCGCAACACGACAGGACAACGAATTGGTGGTAAAGTGACGTTGACACTACCCGGAAACAGCAGGCGTGCTGGAACCAGGCTGGGCAGGAGGGAGTACCTGTGCCAAAGACAATGCCGGGAAACAGCTGGCGGTGCTGGAACCCAGGGAAAATACTACAAACAGAGTGGAGACAGAGGCCTAATTGGAGCAAGTTTAAAATCTGTAGTTGTGTGAGTGTGGACAGAGCAGGAGAAATTGCCGGACACAAAGCTGGGGATCAGATGACATTTCTGAACCCCAATAACACTGGAGCACTGGAGCATTGGAGCACTGGAGCACTGGCGCACTCGAGTGGGAGCATTCCCACTAGTAGTGGGAATGTGGACAGAGCAGGAGACATTGCCGGACACACATCAGGGGATCAGCTGACGTTACTGAACCCCAGTAACACAGGAACAAGTGTTGATTGTGCAGATGGCACTTCTGAGCAGCAACTGGCGGTGTTGGAGGCCAGGGTAAATACTAGAGACAGAGTGGAGCCAGAGGCCTAATTGGAGCAAGTTTGAAATCAGTAGTAGTGTGAATGTGGAGGCAGCAGTAGACATTGCCGGACACACAGCAGGGGAGCAGCTGGCGTTACTGAACCCCACTAACACTGGAGCATGTGTTTTTCTCTGTGCAGACGGCACTTCTGAGCAGCAACTGGCAGTGTGGGAGCCCAGGGTCAATCATGGAGTAGGCTGAGGCCTACTTGGAGCAAGTTTTATATCTGATGCAGTTTGAATGTGGAGGCAGCAGGAGACTTTGCTGGACACACAGCAGGGGAGTAGCTGACGTTACTGAACCCCACTAATACTGGAGCATGTGTTTTTCTCTGTGCAGATGGCACTTCTGAGCAGCAACTGGCAGTGTTGGAGCCCAGGGTCAATCATGGAGTAGGCTGAGGCCTACTTAGAGCAAGTTTAATATCTGATGTAGTTTGAATGTAGAGGGAGCAGGAGACATTGCCGTACACACAGCAGGGGAGCAGCTGGCGTTACTGAACCCCACTAACACAGGAGCTAGTGTTTTTTCTGTGCAGACGGCACTTCTGAGCAACAACTGGTGATGTTGGAGCCCAGGGTCAATCAAGGAGTAGGCTGAGGCCTACTTGGAGCAAGTTTAATATCTGATGTAGTTTGATTGTGGAGGGAGCAGGAGATATTGCTGTCACACAGCAGGGGAGCAGCTGGTGTTACTGAACCCCACTAACACAGGAGCTAGTGTTTTTCTCTGTGCAGACGGCACTTCTGAGCAACAACTGGCAGTGTTGGAGCCCAGGGTCAATCATGGAGTAGGCTGAGGCCTACTTGGAGCAAGTTTTATATCTGATGCAGTTTGAATGTGGAGGCAGCAGGAGACTTTGCAGGACACACAGCAGGGGAGCAGCTGGCGTTACTGAACCCCACTAACACTGGAGCATGTGTTTTTCTCTGTGCAGACGGCACTTCTGAGCAGCAACTGGCAGTGTTGGAGCCCAGGGTCAATCATGGAGTAGGCTGAGGCCTACTTAGAGCAAGTTTAATATCTGATGTAGTTTGAATGTAGAGGGAGCAGGAGACATTGCCGTACACACAGCAGTGGAGCAGCTGGCGTTACTGAACCCCACTAACACAGGAGCTAGTGTTTTTTCTGTGCAGACGGCACTTCTGAGCAACAACTGGTGGTGTTGGAGCCCAGGGTCAATCAAGGAGTAGGCTGAGGCCTACTTGGAGCAAGTTTTAAATCTGATGTAGTTTGATTGTGGAGGGAGCAGGAGATATTGCTGTCACACAGCAGGGGAGCAGCTGGCGTTACTGAACCCCACTAACACAGGAGCTAGTGTTTTTCTCTGTGCAGACGGCACTTCAGAGCAACAACTGGCAGTGTTGGAGCCCAGGGTCAATCATGGAGTAGGCTGAGGCCTACTTGGAGCAAGTTTTATATCTGATTTAGTTTGAATGTGGAGGCAGCAGGAGACTTTGCCGGACACACAGCAGGGGAGCAGCTGACGTTACTGAACCCCACTAACACTGGAGCATGTGTTTTTCTCTGTGCAGACGGCACTTCTGAGCAACAACTGGCAGTGTTGGAGCCCAGGATCAATCATGATGTAGGCTGAGGCCTACTTGGAGCAAGTTTAATATCTGATGTAGTTTGAATGTGGAGGGAGCAGGAGACATTGCCGGACACACAGCAGGGGAGCAGCTGGTGTTACTGAACCCCACTAACACAGGAGCTAGTGTTTTTCTCTGTGCAGATGGCACTTCTGAGCAAAAACTGGCAGTGTTGGAGCCCAGGGTCAATCAAGCAGTAGGCTGAGGCCTACTTGGAGCAAGTTTAATATCTGATGTAGTTTGAATGTGGAGCGAGCAGGAGATATTGCCGGACACACAGCAGGGGAGCAGCTGGCGTTACTGAACCCCACTAACACAGGAGCTAGTGTTTTTCTCTGTGCAGACGGCACTTCAGAGCGACAACTGGCGGGCACACAAAACTTTGCCACATTTGGGCCATACTGGTCTTGCCTTGTGCTGAGGCGCTGCCTCTGCTCCCTCTTTGTGCAGAGCTTCCTCCACTGCCTCGACGCACAGAGCTACTTTGTAAAGCACTAGCAGCACTGCTCTTGGGTGGAATGGAGAACATGATGGAATGCACCAGTGTGTCTTGGTACTCCCGCATTTTACGCTCCCGGTTCAACGGTGTTATGAGGCTTTGTAAGTTGTCCCGGTAGCGAGTATCTAGGAGTGTGTACACCCAATAATCAGCCGTGTTGAGAAGGTGGGCAATGTGGTGGTCGTTTCTCAGGCACTGCAGCATGAAATCAACCATGTGCTGCAGACTCCCAACTGCCCAAGAAACGCTATCCCCTGCTTGAGGCATCATCTCTGCCTGCTCTGCATCACCCAACCCTCGCTGTACATACTGACTACTAGAGCATTGTGTACCTCCCTCCTCTGGAGAGATGTCTTCCTCCTCCATTGACTCCTCCTCATCCTCCTCACAAAGTGTCCCCTGCCTAGGCCTTTGTGAGGAACCACGTTGCGCAGACTGTCCAGAAGCAGATGGCATTTGTGCATTTGTGACTCCTCATCCTCCACCTCTTCCAAAACCTCCTCCCTTAGTCCTTGCAGTGTTTTTTGAATCAGGCAGATAAGGGGGACAGTCACGCTGACTAGTGCATCATCTGCACTCGCCATCCACGTGGAATCATCGAAGGGAGGCAAAACGTGGCAGATGTCCTTCATAGAGGCCCACTCAGTGGTGCTGAAGTGTGACCGGCGCACAGTGCGACTTGCTTGCGCCTGATGCAGCTGGTACTCCTTTACTGCTGCCTGCTGCTCACACAACCGCTCCAACATATGTAACATAGAATTCCACCTGGTGGGGAGGTCACATATGATGTGATGTTCTGGAAGGCGGAATCGGCGCTGCAGAGCTGCAATGCGCGATCTTGCCATGCTGGAACGCCGCAAGTGAGCGCACTCTATGCGGACCTTGTGCAGCAGTGCATCAAGATCTGGATAGTCCCTCAGAAAGCTCTTCACGACCAAGTTGAGCACATGTGCCAGACATGGGATGTGAGTGAAGTTGCCTAGGCCCAGAGCTGCCACCAGATTTCGGCCATTGTCACACACTTCCAAGCCTGGCTGGAGATTCACTGGCACAAACCACACGTCGCTCTCCTGCTTGATGGCATTCCAGAGCTCCTGCGATATATGGCTTCAATTCCCCAAATAAATTAATTTCAGTATGGCCTGTTGACGTTTGGCCACGGCTGTGCTCATATCGGTCGTAACAGGCTCCTGCAGCGCTGATTCTGAGGAACTGGAGTATGAGGAGGAGTCAATGTGTACAGACTGGATTCCTGCAATCCTTGGAGTTGGCAGAACACGTACAGCGCCAATCTCAAGATCTGTACCCGGCTCCACAACATTGACCCAATGGGCAGTGAGGGAAAGGTATCGTCCCTGTCCATGGTTACTGGTCCACGCATCGGTGGTCAGGTGGACCTTGCTACTGACGGCGTTTAGTAGCGCATGTTTAATTTTTCCCTCCACATGCTTCTGCAGGGCAGGGACGGCTTGCCTGCTGAAATAAAAGCGGCTGGCACAGTGTATTGTGGGACTGCCAATACCATGAAGCTACGTTAGGTGTCAGTCTCCACCAGCCTAATTGAGAGCATTTCAAGGGCCAGTAGTTTGGCAATGCCAGCATTCACAGCCTGTGCTCAGGGATGGTTGCCAAGTATGGCCGCCTTTTCTCCCATGCCTGTGCTACCAATGGCTGTAGAGTGGCCAGGGAGTGTGAGGATGACAGGGAACGTGGTGCTGTGGGTGGAATGTCACTGTGTCTCTGGACAACAGTGCCAGAGGTTCTTCCATGGCGATCCTGTGAGGAAGCCGAACCAGTTGTGTGTGAGCTGGGGGAAGAGGCTACAACATGAGCTGAAGAGGTGGTAGGTGGTGCTGTAGGTTGGCCTACATCTTCAGTGTGTCTTTGTAACTCCACCACGTGCTTGGTCCGCACATATTTCCACATATTTGTGGTATTGAGGTTGCTGACACTTTTCCCTCTTTTGACTTTCTGATGACACAGCTTGCATTTGACAAAGCAAATGTCATCTGCAACTGTGTCAAAAAAGGACCACACACTGCAAGTCCTGGGAGCGCGCGTTTTGGGTTTTGGAAGAGGAATGCTCTTAACAGGTGCCGAAGTAGAGGCTACAGGCAACCAAGTCTGCCCCCTCCCTCTCCCTCCTGTTTTGGCCGTTCGGGGAATTTCTTCCTCAGAGCTGCTCCCACCACCTTCCTGCTCCTCACGCCATGATGGGTCAAGAACCTCATCATCTACACTCCCCTCTTCAAACACCTGCTTCTCCTGGGTAGTCTCGCCAGCACCGTACTCACCAGAAAGTGGCACCTGAGTCTCATCCTCTGATGCGTACTGAGGTGTGCTGACCATAGGCACTGGCCCACCCGCCTCTTCAGATTCAGAGAGACAAAGCAGTTGTGCATCGCTGCATACTCCCTCTTCTTCACATTCTAGAATGCTGCTTTGCTGGCCCCCTCTTTCCAAGCCAACAGATTCAGAGAACAGAAGTAGAGAATGAGATGGCTCCTGTCCAGGGCTCTCTGACTGCCTGGACAATTTGGCAGGTGGTGAAGAGACAGATGCTTGCTCTTCAGTGCTCTGGCCCTGAGAGGATGTGGAAGTCATTGAAGTTGATGCGTTAGCTGCCATCCATCTGACAACGGCTTCAATTTGTTCGTCCCGCAGCAGTGGGGTACGGCGAGGTCCTACAAAGCTGCGCATAAAGGACTGTTGCCTGGTAAAACTGGGGGATGCTGAGTCACTGGTGCCCGCAGCAGGCACATAATCCCTGCTGAAACTCCATGCCCACGACCACGACCACGTGCCTTACTCCCTGCCTTCTTCATCTTGGTAGATTGATAAAGATAGGCAGAAAAGTACAAAGGGGGGGCTTAGTGTGCTTATTCCTGAATAGCTACTAACAGGTATAAGAAACACTAATTTTATAAAGTGTGTTGACTACACTTTAATATGAGCTAATGTGGCCTACACAACTGTCAAGTGGAGTGTTTGGTGAACTTTATTTACATGTTTTTTTTCAAAAAAACAAAAAGGATGTGACCAAAGATGTGAAAGCGATAGTATCACAAACTTTTTGGAGCTATTACAATGCAGGAAGGTAACCTACAATGCAATAGATCAGGCTCCAAAAAATAGGCTAATACTAATCTGGCTGCGGCTGCAGGGCACAAGCCAGCAAAAAGGCTCCTCTATCTAGTGTTTGCAACCAACAAATGTAGATGGATACGGATGAAAGCACACTAATAGGAGAAAAAAAATCAAGAAAAATGAGCTGCAATAAAACAAAAAAACGACTATGTATGAGGCAGTGACGCACGCTGAGCGGACTACAACCAGAGGTTGTTGCAGAACACACTACAACGTGAGCTGCACTCACACACAGAGACCTCACAGACAGCCGTGAACAGTGCAGAGAACTGGGCACTAGCACTGAAAGGCTGCAGAAAGGCTCCGCTGTCTACTCCTATAGTGTTTGCAACCAATGTATATGGATACGGATGGATGCACACTAATAGGAGAATTAATGAAAAATGAGCAGCAATAAAACAAAAATATGTATGAGGCAGTGACGCATGCTGAGCGGCCTACAACCAGAGGTGGCTGCAGGACACACTACAGCGTGAGCTGCACTCACACAGACCTTGCAGACAGCTGTGAACAGCGCTGCAAGGCAAAAGAAAGCTACAGTGATTGATAATGTAGCCTGGGTAAAGCACAATATTATTTAGCAAATTGCTATCTCTAACTGTCCCTCAGAGTCTTGAACTGCAGCCTATCCCTAACTGAATTCACAGCAGAGTGAACCCTAAATGGCGGCGGCTTTTATAGTGCATCATGACATCATTTCAGCAGCCAATCACAGCCATGCCATTAATTAACATGCCTACATGCCTAACAGGATGTGCCCACACTTCTGAGGATTCCTCATTGGCTGAATCAAATCAAACTGGGTCATAGCATTATGGGAACTTCCGATTCCAGTATTCGATATGCAAAAAGTATCGGAATTCAGTATCAGAATTCCGATACAGCGAATATCGGCCAATACCCGATATTTGCGGTATCGGAATGCTCAACACTAATATATATATAATAGGTATGGCCAACTATGGGTCCAGAAACTATGTTTGATTAACTACAATGTGTCATTTATCCTCCTCTGATGTCCGGCAGAGTGGTGGTCAGTGTTTCTTCGGCGTGTCAGCCGCTGGACCCAGCCGAGGAGTTGGCGCAAGCTTCTGGCATTACTACGCCCAGGCAGAGTGTAGGTAAAACAGGCCCCTGAAGAGTTCCTCTGCGTTGCACCTTCTGGCGGAGGCGGAATGGGGACAGCTGGGGCCCGAGGCATGTAGGCCACAGCCACGGCAGGGGACAGACAGCGGTGGCAGCGGGCAGGCCACAGCCGCTGGCTGGAGTCATGTGTTGGCGGCTGCGGGAGGTGGCAGGCAGGCCACAGCGGGCTGGAGTCGAGCAGTGATGGCCGCGGGAGGCGGCAGGCAGGCCACAACCGCGGGCTGGAGTCGAGCAGTCATGGCCATGGGAGGCCACAGACAGGCCGTGACGTGGGTTGGAGTCGAGCAGTAGTGGGCGGCAGCGGGCAGGCAGCAGCCGCGGGCTGCAGTCGAGCAGCGGCGGCAGCGGACAGGCCGCTGCTGCTGGCTGGAGTCAGGCAGCGGCAGCCGCGGGAGGCGGCGGGCAGGCCGCAACCGTGAGCTAGAGTGACGGGAGCACGGGTGTTCGGCCGGTGCCCCGCTGCTGAGCTGCTCGGGGCTGTCTCCTCCTTGTCCGCGGTGATTCTCTCCTCAGTCCCTCTGGTCGTCGCTCACTCCTTCTGGCTGTGGCTCTCTGATACCACCTAGGCTCCCTGCTCCTTCTCTTCCGTGCTGTCGAGTGTCCCCTGCTGGCATTCTGATCTCCTTTTATACCTACTTCGCCCCCACTCCTTTTAGAACTGTCTTTGGTCCGTCCTCCAATTATGTCCCCCAGAAACAGTCTCCCTAGGAACCTTGGTGACAGTCCCTTTGGTTCCGGCCCGGTTACACAGTGGGGACTCTTCCTCCTACATTTCCATCATTTTCAGATGTTTTTAGACCTTAAAAGGACCCCCAGGGGATCGGATCATGATTCACGATATAAATGCTGGGGTCTCCTATAGACTTACATTGGGCTCGTTGTTCTGTCCGAGTACCCGAGTATTACAATTTGCACGACCCGAGCAACAAGCACCTGAGCATTTTAGTGCTCGCTCATCACTAATATTGATTTTATGATATGGTCTGCTAATATGATTCATGGTGCCTGTCTTTTCAGTCTGTAGTGATAAAGTATATTTACATGATATAGTCCTTTACAGATGATGTTTTCTTTGTTTAATTTTTATGGGGACAAATATCATATATGAATGAATTGCTAGTTCCAGCATGATTTGCGCTTAAAGGGTTACCAGTTAGGGTACCGTTACACTTAAAGATGCACCAGCAATCCCAACAACGATATGACCTTGTCAGGATAGCTGGTGCATCGCTACATGATCGCTGGTGAGCTGCCAAACAGACAGCTAAACCAGCGATCAGCACCAGCGAGGACGCTGGTATCTAAGGTAAATATCGGGTTACTAAGCGGCGCTCGTCACTTAGTTACCCGATGTGTACCTTAGAAACCTGCGTGCTCACACCGGGAGCTGCGAGCATGCAAGTTTGTAAGGTACACATCGGGTAACTAAGTGATGCGCGCCGCTTAGTAACCTGATATTTACCTTAGATACCAGCTCCCAGCGCCTGCTTAGAGCGCTGGGAGCCTCGCTGATCTTTGGCTCCCGCTGCCACACGCAGCGATGCGCGCTGGCCAGCGGGAGAGCAACGATCAAAAAATGGCCCAGGATGATGATGCACGATCAGCGATACCCGGCAGGGGGCCCGGTCGCTGATGTGTCACACACAGCGATGTCGCTGGCCAGATCGCTGTGGCGTCACAAAATCAGCGATCTCGCTAGCGATCTCGCTGTGTGTGACTGGGCCATTAGGATACTTTGGGTGATTGTCCCACACAAATATTTATGTAGGACAAATATTGATGAATATTTTAGTGCAATAGACAGTAAGATAAACTGTTGTTATGTAGCCTGGGTTATGTGGTCCTAAATATTTCTCCAGTATTTGCAGCTATGGTATAGTAGTTAGGGATAGGTATTTCCCATTCTATGTGTACTCGGTATCTATAGGATAAGTGTAATTGATGTGATACTTTTTAACTTTAAATATAAATATAAATAAATTTAGCAACAGCCTACGGATTTACATCATCAGGTAACCGAGAAAAGAGATCCAGCATAATGATTTTTGTAAATAACAATATTTATTGATATACAATAAAATATAATTTTAAAATAACAATTAATTAATCTAATTGATGTTTTCTGTGTTTTTTTATAAAATGTATTTCATCAATTTCTTTTCTTCTGATTATTTAGATTTTACATCATTTTTTCGGGATATTTACTAATATTGTGGGGGATTCCTGATTTTCATTTACTATGGAGGAAGATTGCCCTGGAGCATGCCTATAATATTGTGAAATGGATTTCACAATTTTTGTTATTTATTGAGGAAGACTTTTCTGAGCATGCTTAGAATTTTGTGAAATGTAATCATGTGAAATGTTCTTATTTGCACTTTATCACTTTGCATTATGTCTGATGTACTTTAGATTGGAAACTTAATTAAATCAGGGCTTTGTTATTTATTATAGTTTTTATTTAGTAAGATTGCTCTTATGCACTTTATAATATTATGAAATTGAATTTTGTGAAATTCCCATATTTGCACCTTGTCACTTTGCACTTATGTACTTTATATGAGATATTTAAGCATATCTTGGGTTTCAGTATTCATTATAGTATATTTATATTATGTATGATTATTAATAAAAAATTGATTATTGATTAAGATCACTGTTTTCACTAGTGCACTTTTTTGTAATTATTTTCCCCTCACTTTCACTCCCCCAGTTATCCTTATTATTATTTGCACCTTATAATATTTATTTTCTTTGGGCGGTTATTGGTAAACTTGAGAGGTGAATACAGCCCTTTTCACACATTTTCACATTTTCATTAACATCGCAAATGACTATCACGTCTCCCTTTCACAGTGCACTTGCGCTGGATCTAGTGCACTGTTCATTTCCGGGTGCGCTCCACCATTGAGCCTCATGCGTTGCAGCATGCAGTTCAAGGAGCGCGTCACTGGAAGTGACGTTTTTTCCAGCTGCACAGATCCGTGCAAGCGCCACCGACGTCAGAGTGATGATGCTGTATCACTCCCCTATTCAAAATATTCTCCCCAGATTGGTGCTTTGGGCTATTTAAAGGGAATCTGTACCCTGAAAGAGAAGAAAAAGGAGTTAGATTATACTCACCCAGGGGCGGTCCAGGTCCAGTTCGGGTCCGGAGGGAGTCGCAGTCTGCTCCGGCGCCTCCCATCTTGCAGCGATGACGTCCTCTTTATTCCTGCTCGTCGCGGCTCTGACGCAGGCGCACTGCTCTGCCCTGTTGAGGGAAGAGCAGAATACTGCAGTGCACAGGCGCCGGACCTCTCCCAGCGCCTGCACACTGCAGGACTCTGCTCTGCCCTCAACAGGGCAGAGCAGTGCGCCTGCACAGGAGCCACTACAGGAAGGAAAGAAGAGGATGGCATCGAATGAAGATGTGAGGTGCCGAACCGGACGGCGACACCCATCGGACTGGACCGGACTCCGGTGTGAGTATAATCTAACTCTTTTTTCTTATCTTTCAGCTTACATCGGGGGCTTATCTACAGCATTACAGAATGCTGTAGATAAGCCCCTGATGTCAGTGCCGGCAGCTCATATTTGAATAAAGGGGTGACAGATTCCCTTTAATCACATGCCACCCACAACTTAAACACCCCCCCGGAAGAAGCTAGTGTGAAACGCGCGTTGGTGTGGAGGAGGTCACACCACTCGGAGTCACCGCTGTCCTGCCTATGAGGTAATCTAGTGTTTGGGTCCCCTGTATATTTATCTACCCTCTGTATACCTTTTTCAGAATTTCTATTCAGATTTATTGCTACATATACTTCGGTGTTGGTATATAGATAGGCAATTATATTTATGTGTATGCTATTCATGGGATGCATGTATATTTAATACTGACATCATGTGACTTAGGCCTCTTTCACACATCAGTTTTTTGCCGTCAGGCGCGATCCGGCTTTTTTTTGTAAAACCGGATCCGGCAAAATGCAATGCCGGATCCAGTTTTTCCCCATTGACTTGCATTAGCGCCGGATCGTGCCGGATGGCATAGCGTTTCATCCGTTTTTTGCCGGATCCGGCAACTTGTCTCATTCCGGCGTCTGGAAAAAACGGCTACTGTAACGTTTTTTGTCTCCGGCGAAAAAGCCGGAAGCGCCGGATCCGGCGCTTCCAGCTTTTTGCTACAATGAAAGTCTATGGGCGCCGGAATGCGCCGGATCCAGAAAAAGACGGATCCAGCCACCGGATCCGTTTTTTTAAGCCTGCGCATGCTCAGATCCAATTGGCCAGCCCCCAGGAACAGATATAACCTGCTAGACGGATCCAGCAAAAAAACGGATCCGTTTCTACAGTTCTCCAAAATTTATGCCGGATCCGTTTTTTCTAAAAATAGCCGGATCCTGCCTGACGGCAAAAAACTGATGTGTGAAAGTAGCCTTAGGCTACTTTCACACATCAGGTTTTTGCCGTCAGGCGCGATCCGGCGTCGTGCCGGAACGCCGGATCCGGCAAATGTTTCGTAAAACCTGATGTGACGGATCCGGTTTTCTGCCGGATCCGTCTTTTTCTGGACAGACAAAACCGGATCCGTCTCATCCGGTTCATCCGTTTTTCTATCCGTTTTTCGACGGATTACGCCGGATCCGGTTTTTAAAATTGACCCATGTGGCCTTCCGAACGGGATTGGCTACTGGAAAACTATATATAGCATGTTCCTACAGCCCTTCTTTGACAGGTTGTAGAGGAGAAAGTGCAGGTTGGAGAGAAGAGCAAGTTACTGGCAAAGATGGATGTTGTCATTGGAAATATTTTGAAGAATTTGGCGGATTTTACAGCGGAGGCAAATTGTTTGAGGGTGATTGTTCTGGAGAAGGAGAGAGCGAGACAGCAGCGCATCAGGCATCGTAGACGACGTTTGTGGATCCACCCCATCACAGCCAAGAGAATGACGCGTGGGGTCTATTCTACACTATGCATGGACCTTCGACGAAACCCGGATAAATTTTTTGGATATGTTAGGATGAAAATGGAGAATTTTGATTACTTGGTGGAGCGCATTGCACACCGCATAAGAAAAGCGGACACCTATTGCCGCTTCTCTGTTTCACCCGCAGAGCGTCTGATGGTGACTTTAAGGTAAGCCACATTTATTGGATATGATCGCATCAGAGCACACTTTCACAGCAATCTTGTTGGTGGTAGTTTGTATCTCCAAGTGTTATAGGTCAGTTTTGGTATGTAATGCTGTGATTTAAAACTAATTTATTGTTTTTTAATTCCCCACAGATTTCTTGCAACTGGAGAATCCCTTTTGTCACTGCATTTCCAGTACAGACTCGGGATTTCCACCATATCTGGAATTGTGAAGTACACATGCCGTGCACTGTGGGACTCCTTAGCTGAAGAGTTTTTACCAGAGCCCACAACAGAGAGGTGGATTGAAATTGCTGACAAGTTTCAACAGATATGTCAGTTTCCAAACTGCTTGGGCGCTGTGGACGGGAAACATATCCGCATTGTAAAGCCAGCTGGATCGGGATCTGAATATTTCAATTACAAGAAATATTTTTCAATTGTCCTCATGGCCATCGCTGACGCGGAATACAAATTTATTGCGGTTGATATTGGGGCCTATGGCTGCTCCAATGACTCTCAAGTTTTCAAACTGTCTGCCATGGGGCGTAAACTGTATGGAAACACCTTCCAGTTCCCACCACCTAGACCGCTGCCGCAAACATCTGGTCCACCTATGCCATTTGTCTGTGTAGGGGATGAAGCCTTCCAGCTGTCAGAACACCTTTTGAAACCATACTCTAGCAGAGGATTGACAAGACCAAAACGCATTTTTAATTACCGCCTCACAAGAGCAAGAAGAATGGTTGAATGTACCTTTGGTATTCTGACAGCCAAATGGCGGGTCCTATTGACTGCGATCAACCTCAAGACAGAAACTGTGGACGAGGTGATCAAAGCGTGCGTGGTACTCCACAATTTTGTTATCTGCAAGGAACCCATTTCCATTGAGGACACCTCTGAAGAAACCACCTTGCAAGATTACCATGACATTACCACTAGAAGTTCTGTGACGGTTTCAGTAATGAGGGACAATTTTGCACTATACTTTATGTCACCTCAAGGCAGAGTACACTGGCAGGATGACAGAGTGTGAAAGATTTGTGCCCAAACGTGTGTACCTTCTGTACCAACAGTATATACCTTTGCCAACCAAAGTTGGCTATCTTGTCATGGTGTCTATTTTTAGCTTTAGGCCACAGGTGTGTACCTGGTTGTGTTTTATGCAAAGTATTTCACCTTTTAACAAAAGTTGTGTACATTGTTAGGAAATCACCAACAATAAACACAACTTTTTAGGTGAAATACTTTGCTTCAAGCACAACCAGGAACACAACTGTGGAAAAAAGCTAAAATTTACCCACAGTTATACACCTAGTTTTGAATACCATTTCACCTTTTAAATACCCTGTATTTAACCTTTTTCGCCGCAGAAAGAAATGACAGACAACCAGTGTAAAATAATTTAACTTTTATTGAAAAATGTTTTTTTAGTAAACTTTTTAAAAATTTTAATAAACTTGTTTAATAAAACTTTGAAACTATAAAACTGAAACCATAAAACTGGTCATTTTTATTTAAATACACACATTATAAATCTGTGTAGTGTGTGGTGGAAATACTGCTGTAGGGGCTGCGGGACACTTCGACACTGGGAGTGTGGAGAGAGGACTGGGATCGTGGTGGGGAAGGAACAGTTAGAGGTGAAGGTGTGGAAAAAACTACAGAATGGGTGGACATGTGGGAAGCAGAAGAGGTGGTGGGTGGTGGAGTGGAGGGTTGGGCAGGGACTGTAGGAGCAGATGATGTTGATGGCAAGTTGTATGGGGAAGGACTTTGGTACGGGGCAGGTTGCTGGAAGTGGGGAGATGTCTGGTACGGGGCAGGTTGCTGGAAGTGGGGAGATGTCTGGTACGGGGCAGGTTGCTGGAAGTGGGGAGATGTCTGGTACGGGGCAGGTTGCTGGAAGTGGGGAGATGTCTGGTACTGTGGAGGTTGCTGGTACTGGGGAGTTTGCAGGTACTGTGGAGGTTGCTGGTACTGGGGAGGTTGCTGGTGCTGGGGAGGTTGCTGGTGCTGGGGAGGTGGATGGTGCTGGGGAGGTGGATGTTGCTGGGGAGGTGGATGGTGCTGGGGAGGTGGATGGTGCTGGGGAGGTGGATGGTGCTGGGGAGGTGGATGGTATGTAATAGGAGGGGGAGGATGGAAAGTGGCTGGAGGTGGATGGTATGTAATAGGAGGGGGAGGATGGAAAGTGGCTGGAGGGGGTGTAGATGTAATAGGAGGGGGAGGATGGAAAGTGGCTTGAGGGGGTGTAGATGTAATAGGAGGGGGAGGATGGAAAGTGGCTGGAGGGGGTGCAGGTGGAGGAACTACTGTGGTGGGAAGAGGAGGAGGAGGTTGGGAGGTAACTTGCTGGAGAGCAGCGTGGCATGAATGCATTACATGCATCTGCTGGGCAGGAGAGAGCGTTTCCATGCGCTCCACAACAGACCTGAAAAAGGTGTGGTTTGGCGAAGATCTTGCTTCTGAATGCATGGTTTGCAGAAGTGTCTTCACCTCCAGAATGCTGGAGTTGATCTGCTGAAAGCCTGCGGATATTTGCTCTGACAAGACTTTTAGACAGTTCTGGAAAGATGCATTCAGATGCAAGAACTCTGGCGCATAAGTCTTTTCCTGACCCCTCTGCCGCTGCCGCCCAGTACCCGCAGGTGTACTAGAGGTGGCAGGGGCAGAAGGGTGGGGTAAAGGGAAAGCGATCTCCTCACCAGCAGCTTCATGTAATGTAGGCGGCCACGATGCTCCTGTGCTGGTGGATGGGACAGATGGGTCGAATGTGTTGGAAGGCTGGGAAGTTGCAGATGTACCGGGGCGGTCGAAGTGTCCCTCGGTGCCGGTCTCCTGAGGGATCGCCTCAGAAGGGTCCAATCGTGCCGGCTCCCGAGTGCTGCTCACCGTGCTGTGGAATAAAGAGAAAAAAAAAAAATTAAAATACTGACATGGTATGGTCCTGGCTGAAAAAAAAAAGTTACATCTAACATTTTTTTTCACATGTGGTGTGTAATATTTACCTTCTGGTGACCATTGTTTCCCGGAGGAACGACAGGGCTTCTGCGTACTTGTACTTGCTCCTGCGTCCTCCAGATCCACTCGGGGCCCGCATCTCTTTATTGAACTCCTTCTTGAAACGATCTCTCACAGACCGCCACCGATTCACAATTCTGTTCCCTGAAACGAGAAAGGAGTGGTTAGTATACAACATCAGTGTTTCCCAAACTCCAGTCCTCATGGTCCCCAGGGGTCATGTTTTCAGGATTTCCATAGTAAATAGAAATCCTGAACACATGATCCGTGGGGACCACGAGGACTGGAGTTCGGGAAACACTGGTTTACATCAAGCAACCGGTACTGTATATACTTACGCTCTTTAATCTGGGCCCGAGCTTCGAGGTCCTCCCAGCGGCCCACAAGGAGCGAACAGATTTCCTCCCAGAGTCGTCGGGTAACGATCAGGTCAGCGTGGCGGCGGTCAGCCATATTCCAGAGCGGCTCCCTTTCTCTGACGAGATTGATGAGGCGGTCCACATCAATCCCTCCATCCTCACCGTCAGAGTCGGGAGCCCGCTGTGAAGGCTGTTAAAGAAAAAGACAAAAATAACATAATTAGCCTCCACAAAAGAAATGAAATAAAAAGTGCAAAAAAACAAAGCAAAAATATTTATACTTACACGCTGGTGACCGCCGCGTTGCTGTCGCCGACGACCCTGGGAGGCACTGCGAGGACCTCTTGGCCAAGCACCAGATTGGGAAGACTAGAGAAGAAAACAAAAAATGTTATGTCTTTGGATGTAGGCATTTGTTTGCTGTGTGTGGTCTGCAGAACATTGTTTTCTATGTGTTGTGTGTAGTGTGATGTTGTGTTTCTGCGTTTGATGCAAAAAACTTACCAATTGTGAGCCCACTCCAGGTGTCTGTCCACCCCTTCCTTCTTCTTCTGGGAGCTCCTCTTCATCTTGTGATTCCTGTTTTGAAATAAAAGGCAATGAATAGACATATATTACAGAGAAGATGGATTTTGGAAATAAAAACTTACCGTCAAACGCTGACGATGCGAGGGAGGGCTCCCAGAAGATGATGTGCTGTCTTCCTGGTGGCCACACTCCATGCCTGTGGGTGGTGTTCCAGCTGCTGCCATTGCTGCTGCTGCTGCATCTATTGGGCGGCTGTTGAATAAAGAGAAACAAAGGGCCAATGAATATCTTGATATTCTATAGCCCTAGTTTGGAGGAATGGGTGATTTGATAATTACCGTCTCTCATCTGCTGCTGGACTCCCCTCCCGTTGTTCAGCATGCTGCTCCAATTGGGATGGTGCTGATGGTGCTGCTGCAGATGTCTCCTGCCTTCTCCTGCGCCTGGTTGCTGTCTTGGGTGGCATGTTGGGTGTGGCTGTGGGTCCCACTGTCTTGCTTTTATATATGTCTTGTGGGCAGAGCTACTGAGCATGCTCAGACCAAAAAACCGGATCCGGCGCATTGCGGCGCTCATAGGCTTTCATTGTGTGAAAAAGCCGGACGCGCCGGATCCGGCGTGTCCGGCTTTTTCGCCGGAGACAAAAAACGTTACAGTCACCGTTTTTTCCAGACGCCGGATCGCGACACATTGCGACACATTGCCGGATCCGGCAAAAACCGGATGAAACGCATGGCCATCCGGCGCGATCCGGCGCAAATGCAAGTCAATGGGGGGGAAACCGGATCCGGCATTGCATTTCGCCGGATCCGGTTTCTGTCAAAAGCGCCGGATCGCGCCTGACGGCGAAAACCTGATGTGTGAAAGAGGCCTTAGTTATTTTCACTTTTTGGCATAGTATTTATATTTAGAGGGGTAGCCTGGCAACTTTAATAAGTTTATTATTTCAAAAGGACACTTTATAGCAGTTTTTGGTGACGGTGAATATTATGGTATTGTTTACCTCCTACTGGGCATTTTTGTTATTTAAAAATTATGTTTTAATGTATATCAATAAATATGGTTTTTCTAAAAAAAATCATTATGCTGGATCTCTTTTCTCGGTTACCTGATGATGTAAATCCATAGGTTGTTGCTTGATTCATGTTTTGACGTGCCAGTCTTTCTTGATTTGGTTTGTGGACGATTTTTTATATAATAATATAAATAAATTAGCATTTTTGGATCATGTTGTTCCTTTATTTTTTACTTCATTTTCTCTTTTGATGTTCTGCGCATATAAATAGTTGGGGGTGAAATCCTGTTATTAGATTCCCTTTAAATCTCCCACCCTATGCTGATTCTATCTCAGTCCACACAGCAACGCTAAAAAAGGAGCTGCAGATAACAGAAAATTTCAGCCTGTTGTGCTTGTGCTCCCATGGCCCAAGTGAAAATTAAATGTTTCAGGATTTTTTTTAAATGGATAATAATGAGAAAACATTGCCAAACAATGTGGAAATTATGTCATTTTATGATGATACATTCCCTTCAATTATCAGAATTTAATAGTCACTCTCAGTTTAAGTCTCAAACATTTGATTGTCATCTTTAACAAGCTATTATATAAACTTTGTCAAGACACCTCACATTGCTACTAATGAAGATGGAAAAGCGAAGAAAAACCTTACGAACAATCATTTCTTTTCACACTGCTTAATGGTACAAAAAATAGAGCTTTCTTTAACTATCAAGCTAAGTAAATATTGTGAGAAATAAAGAGATAATTAGTGATGTGTATTGTTGAGATTTAGAGATGAGCAAAGCTCGCTGCGTGTAATTTCGCTTTGTGCAGTTTCATTCTCTGTGGGCAATTGTCAAGCAATCTGTGAATAATTGCTATGGATTTTAGTGTCTTCTTTTTTGCTTTTTTTATTGATCTGGAGGATTTAGGCTGATGCACACAGCTATACTTCTACCTTCATAAGCAAGATAACCTAGGAAGGCTAGCCATCTCAGGGGTGGGAACACTCACTGAAAAAAATCTCAGGATGAGTAGAAAATGTCCTTAAACCGCTGGTAATGAAGACAGCCAGCTATTTACAGGACACTATGGACCTTTTAGAAAAGTTATCTACAATAGGTCCTCTCCCTAAGAATACCATCTTAGCCACCATGGATGTGGAATCCCTAAATTCAAACATCCCACATGAAGATGGATTATCCAGCTGCCAAATATTTCTTGAAGCTAATGGGATCCCTTTTGTGTCTGCATTAAGACTCACCAGATTTATCCTGACACACAACTTTTTTTCTTTTGGAGAGGAGATATATCTACACTTCACTGGAACTGTTATGGGTAGCAAAATGGCACCCCAGTATGCCAACCTTTTCATGGCTAAACTGGAAAATGACTTTTTAGCTTCCTGCTCCATCAAACCCTTTGCTTATTTTCATTATATCGATGACATCTTAATAATCTGAACTGAGGTTGAACAAGAACGTCTAAAATTCCATGACAAATTTAATACATTTCACCTCACAATAAACCTGACATTGTACCACTCCAAAACAGAAATCAACTTTCTGGATACCACAATAAAAGTTCAAAATGGTTCAATCCAGACATCAGTGTATCGGAAACCAATTGACCGTCCCACATACCTCAGATGGGACAGTTTCCACCCGAAAGACATTAAAAAGTCGATTGTCATGAATGGGTCAGAAGTGACATGGGCCTCCCTGTGCGGCACCAAGAATATTATGTCCTCCGGGCCCTGACTAAGATTTCTGGTGTAAGGAACTCCACAGCTCGTGATGAATTAGATGAGCTGTTACATTACCTCCCCGATGCGCCCCCATTTTGGCAGAGCTGGAAGAAACTGCTATGAAAACACCATACGTTGCTATTTTTTTGCGCAACTGCATACTGACAGTACTGTACTTTGGCTGTCATGGATCTTCTGGCTGGAGGAGAAGCACCTGGGACCTGGCATGGATCTTCTGGCTGGAGGAGAAACACCTGGCACCTGGCATGGATCTTCTGGCTGGAGGAGAAGCATCTTGCATATAAAGGTAATGTCACTTTGCCGTTCCTTGCATTAAGAAACAGGAAAAGTCTGACTTTGGATGGATAGAGCACAGTGCTACTTGACATTTTGGATGATTTTTTAAATTAAATAAAATAAATGCTTGTATTTTGGATTAAAAATAATTTTTGCATTTGGGTGTCATTAAAAATTTCCCTTCAATAGTCCCTTCAATAGTCCCATTGCTTTGCCTACTGTTGACTGCAGAATGAATTACCTAAGAATCTGTCAGTGAGCCTGTTTTTTTCAAAACAGAAAAAAACACACTTAAAAATTGGCTGCTCTGCTGGAAAGAAGTCCCTGGCTGCAATGGTCATTAGAAGGTTCTTTATTGTCCACTGCGAGTTTCAATGCTGTACTGGCATCTTTATCAAGTGTAAGAAAAACCAACAGGTTACACACACTGGTACATGGAGGTATTTATACTGCAAAAATGGGCATCAAAGTGCCTAGGGTACCACCCACTGAGGGTTGGGTTGGGGTTCAAATTCAAAAGTGCAAAGTACAGGAAATATCATAAGGAGTTGATAGGACACATAAGGAAACAGAGAGGGTGTGTGTAACTATAACAAATATTACATTATTAAACATTAGAAATACCAGTAATGGAAAATTGCTCAAACATGAATAAAGAATATATGTAGGAGAGGGGATTAGAACCTGAGAGAAGGATAACATATAAAATATGAGAGCGTAAGGGAGGACTAATACATGGAGCCATGTCAGCAATTAATCCCTTAGCAGCACGTTAAAACGGCGGCTGCTGAAAATGTCCGGGGTCTTGGCTACCAGGGGTAGCCAAGACCCCGGAGAACATGATCAGGGCCGAATTTTCCAGTGTCTGATCATGTGATCGCTGTTATTCAGTGAATAACGGCGATCACAAAAATAAAACTGTGATCGTTGTTTCAATGATTTCTCTTCTGACATGATATACATGTCAGAGGAGAGAAAAATGATGCCCACCTGAGACCCCCTGTACCGCCGCCATCCACGGGTCCTCCTGACCCGTCCCTCGTTCCTGTTGATTCCTTTTGATCACTGTGATAGACCCTATCATAGTGATCAAAATAAAATAGTAAATCAACCCCCCTTTATCACCCCCTTAGTTAGCTAAAAATGATAAAATAAATCTATATATTTTTTTCCATTCTTTGCACTTGGGATTGGGACTAGGGTTAGGGTTGGGGTTAGAATAGTTTTTTTTTCAAAAGTCAAAAAGAAAAATGATAGTATGACAGCTGGTGTTTAGCTCAAGTACTTGCTACTCGAGTTTGCTTCGGGTGCACGGGTATGCATGGAGTATAAAAAAAAACACATTTGAAAGGCTGACTCACCAAAACCCTGACTAAAGCACTAGCAGGATGCAGCAGACCTCCATTGATAAAGGCTGGGGCAGCACAGGTGCAAACCACTGGTGAGAACAGCCAGTAACCCAATATGGTCTGGCTGCCTAGTGGAAAAAATGCACACAGATAAGGCTTGCAGAGGACATCAGTCACACAGATAAGTGTGGTGCAAAGTGTCTGAACAGCCTATTAATGATGCCCATAGTATTAGCAGGCGGGCTGCTCAGCTCTGTATATATATGCATCACACAGAAAAAACCAAGCCAATATGAAGAGGTCTAGCTGCATCCTGCAAAAATGATAAAAAGTGCAAAAAGATAAAAAGATATGGGGTATTAGTTACTGTTTTGGCCAAAGCAGATTAGCTCACAACCCAACGTCAAGGGTCCCCAAATTTTGTGAGTCCCTAACACTAATACTATGCATGGAGTATCGCAGATCCTTGAATGTTTTTTTGGGGTGTCTAACAGGGACAGGGACTCAAGCATGCCACTCAAGCACCCTATATAGCACATTTATATATACACTGCCACAAGTCTCCCTACTGTGCCCCATTAATCAACTGTGACCATATATGCATGCTACCTATGTATTCACTGGAGTGATTGAAGAATATCAACATTACATAGTGTGTTTAAAAATGAAGTTGCATCACATATTATATATACTAGAGAAAAACAATAAAAGTGGTTGTGAATCCCTAATGGTTGCACCAGTTGTAATTTAAGATTTGAGCAATGTTACTTAAAGGGCAAGTACTTTACTGTTAGGTCTGATACATACAGTATACTCATACACATTAGGAGCATCTTAGAAATCTCCAGTGGAAAAAAATGAAAAAATATTTCAAAAAATGTATTTATTGTAAATACTTTAAAAATATTTTTAAAAACATTTTAAAAACATATATGTATGAATAATTAATGGAAATATGGGTGTAAAATGCTATCTATTTATATAATTGCCTTCTAAAGTTTTCATTTCCTGTTCTATCCAGATGTCGCCATATCCCAGAATTCCAAGCAGAGGAAGTTCACAGACCGCCATATTAGGACACCCAAGTGATGAGTGTCTCCATATGGAAACTGCTGCTGATACCAACCTATTGCGCGGTACCACCAGCGGAACACCGTCACAACACAGACACACACACTCTATACGCCGTACACACCACACACACAGTCACACACTCAGACTCTCAGACTCACACTCAGACTCATACACACACACTCAGACTCTCACACTCACTCACAGTCACACACACACACTCACGCAGCCTCTTGCGCGGTACCACCAGCAGAACACCGTCACACTGCACCTGCGCAAATTCCGCGCAGGCACAGTGAATCATTCGGCTGATCCCGGCGCAGATGAGCAACGTGTCTACAGGCAGAGGAAGCCGGTCACATTAAAGGGGTTTTCCCATGAACGAAAGTTAATTTTAAAAATTGTCTGTGTCTGACCGTATACGGCGCATACCACATCTCCTGGGCAGGGGAGGAAGCAAAAGACAATACTGACATTACAGCAGGAGATCACAGAGGATTCATTTTGTGAGGTAAAATATTTCACTTACTTTTTAAACAATATTTTACCTCATAAAATGTATTCTCTGCGATCTCCTGCTGTATAGCGAGATAGTGCACACACAGTCTCCTGTAGAGGATGATCACATGCAGACACAGTGTCAGTGTGTGCGTGTTCTCACCCTCCTTAACTATCAGCAAAAGACGTCCCCTTTTGTGTTATCCTGTGTGCAGTGAGCTGTCTTTACAAAACAAGGGGGTGAGAACTCTGCCCCTCCACACATTGACACTCAGTGGCGTATCCAGGGGGGGCAGCCGGGGCAGTGGCCCCGGGCGCAGGCAGCAGGGGGGCGCAGTCGGGCCGCCCGGCCGCCTAATGCAGCGGTCCGCAGTATGCCAGTATCTCCCCCTCCCCCCGGCGGCTGCGCTCTGCCGCTACCAGTCCTGGGAGTCGGCGGTTCTCTGTGTCGGCTGTCAAGCTGACAGCCGACGCAGAGAAGGAGGCCGCGCCGACTCCCAGGCAGCAATTGTACTTGGCGTCTATACAGACGCCAGTACAATTGAAGCTCTGACCGCCGGGTCAGAGCGACGTCAGCAGCGTGATCAGGTCATGTGATCACGCTGCTGACGTCACTCCCGGCGCCCAGAGCGAACGCTGGTGGTAAGTGTGCTCCACTGTGGAGCTGAAGAACCACCGAAGATGGGAGATTGGGGGGGGGTGTTCATGAGCGGAGATGGGGCTTAATGTGGGAATGGGGGTTAATGAGTGGAGATGGGGGTTAATGTGGGAATGGGGGTTAATGAGTGGAGATGGGGCTTAATGTGGGAATGGGGGTTAATGAGCGGAGATGGGGCTTAATGTGGGAATGGGGGTTAATGAGCAGAGATGGGGCTTAATATGGGAATGGGGGTTAATGAGCGGAGATGGGGCTTAATGTGGGAATGGGGGTTAATGAGCGGAGATGGGGCTTAATGTGGGAATGGGGGTTAATGAGTGGAGATGGGGTTAATGTGGGAATGGGGGTTAATGAGCGGAGATGGGGCTTAATGTGGGAATGGGGGTTAATGAGCGGAGATGGGGCTTAATGTGGGAATGGGGGTTAATGAGTGGAGATGGGGGTTAATGTGGGAATGGGGGTTAATGAGCGGAGATGGGGCTTAATGTGGGAATGGGGGTTAATGAGTGGAGATGGGGTTAATGTGGGAATGGGGGTTAATGAGCGGAGATGGGGCTTAATGTGGGAATGGGGGTTAATGAGTGGAGATGGGGGTTAATGTGGGGATGGGGGTTAATGAGTGGGGGGTTAATGAGTGGAGATGGGGGTTAATGAGTGGAGATGGGGGTTAATGAGTGGAGATGGGATTAACGTGGGGATGGGGGTTAATGAGTGGGGGTTAATGAGTGGGGGTTAATGTGTGGAGATGGGGGTTAATGAGTGGGGGGTTAATGTGTGGAGATGGGGGTTAATGTGTGGGGGTTAATGAGTGGAGATGGGATTAATGTGGGGGGTTAATGAGTGGGGGATTAATGTGGGGATTGGGGTTAATGAGTGTGGGGGTTAATGAGTGTGGGGGTTAATGAGTGGAAATGGGGGATTAATGAGTGGAGATGGGGGATTAATGAGTGGAAATGGGGGTTAATGTGTGGAGGGGTTAATGAGTGGGGATGGGGGTTAATGTGTGGGGGGATTTGGGAGTAGGGACGAGGGGTTATTGAGTGGGGATGGGTGTACTTAATGTGTGTGGGGGATTGGGGATGGGGGGATTTGGAGTGGGGGTACATAATGTGTGGGAGGATTTGGAGTGGGGGTACATAACATGTGGGGGGATTTGGGAGTAGGGACGAGGGGTTATTGAGTGGGGATGGGGGGTACTTAATGTGTGTGGGGGATTGGGGATGGGGGGGATTTGGAGTGGGGATGGTATTTAATGTATGTGAGGAAATTTGAGGACACAAAATGAAGAGTATGTATGAGGAAACAGTATGGGGGATGGGTGCAGACAGTAAGGGGTGCGAACGGGTGAATGCATGTGGACACAGTATGGAGAATCGGGGATATGTGTGAGCAGACAGTATAGAGAGTGAGGGGGTAAATATATGAGGAGACAGTATGAGGAAGGAGGGGAATAGTGTGAGGAGACAGTATATTGCAGATATTTGTATTTAGGGGCATTGTAATGACACTTCTATCTTTAAGGGCATCGTGTGGGGATTTGCTGCAGAAGACCGGAGAAGATGGACGTCGGCAGAGATGGCTGTGGATGAGAAAACTCATCATGGGGTCTAGAAGAAAAGGTGACTGACTGCAGAGACGACGTCATCTATAAGGTACCTGGATGTAAATGTTATTTGTGATACTGACTAATTCTCATGTTTTTATTCGTTAGGAACATTAAAGGGGTTGTCCAGGTTTGTGCTGAGTCTGCAGACATTCTATGTGACTGCAGACTTCTGAATTCTCACAGTGCTCACTGAACGCTGTCAGGATTCTCTCGTGCCGGTAATTTACATACATACGGTCACATGCTGACTAGACATGTGTGGCCTCACTCAGTGAAAATGAACGGAGCAAGGCCGGGCACGTCTAGTCGGAATGTGGCCAGTATACAAATCACATACTTGTGCTGACATGACTGTACATCGGCAAGGGAGAATGCTAAAAGTGTGCAGTGCATTCATTGTGAGAATTCAGAAGCTGCAATGTCAGGATTCAGCTCTGCAGGTTCCAGTACTCATCACATGGACACTTCACTCATATGCGATATTCATAGTTATGGTCCTGTGACAACGAGCTTCTCTTCCTGCTTTCAGTTTTTTACTGAACATTGAGAGCATTAGGGAGAGCAGCTCGTGGGTACATGGCTAAGTGTGCAAGTCGCATATGTACTTGGGGAGGGGGGGGCGCCGAACCAAATTCTTGCCCCGGGTGCCAGAAAGCCTAGATACGCCTCTGTTGACACTGTATATGCAGGCGCTCGGCTGAGCTAGTGTCAGTGTATGCAGGGCTGCGGTTATCCATCTGGTATGAGGACGATAATTGATAGGGGCAGAACAGTGCAAATAATTTTTATAAGGGCTACGTCCCTATATGAAGGGCTAAATAGTTCCATTTCAGTTTTGAAGGTGACAGTTTTTTTTCAGAATACAGTGTGATTATAGAACTAGATGAAGTTGGAAGTAATAATATGACGAGTTATATGTCCTATGTTGTTGGAGATGAGTCATTGAGTCAAGGATTTTTTCCTGACTATTTTGATTCACAAGGCACATTTGTGTCTGTTAAGAAGACATTTCTCTTGACAAGATGAGTTTTGTTACAAAGCCTTTGTATGTGGCAGTGCTTTTCAGTTGTTTTTTTTCAATCCTTGCCGTAATAAATAATAACATTGTTAGTTACACATCAGCAAATGATGGCTGAGGAAGGGTTTGAAGTGAAAATTATATTTTTTTGTTTTAAGGCAACCTGAAGTAGTAATTTATTGAAGAGGAATGTTCATGACCTCAAATGCTATTAACCTGAAGATATAGGGTTAATCTGAAGGTTAATAGCATAACAATGCTGCCTGGCTGTGGCTACTGACAGAGGGGCTACCAGGAGAAAATTTACCTTAATCCTCCCAGGAGTCGCTGGCTTTAAGTCAGTGTTTAAGTCAGAATTCAGTATAAACTTATTACCCTCACCCACAAAGCCCTCCATAGCTCAGCACCACCTTACATCTCCTCCCTTGCTTCAGTATACCACCCTACCCGCGCCCTCCGTTCTGCTGATGACCTGAGGTTAGCATCCTCAATAATCAGAACCTCCCACTCCCGTCTCCAAGACTTTACACGTGCCGCGCCAATTTTTTGGAATGCACTTCCCAGGTCAATACGATTAGTCCCCAATCCCCACAATTTTAAGCATGCCCTGAAAACTCATTTATTCAGACTGGCCTATCGCCTCAACACATTAACCTAAACTATCCCTGTGTGGCACAGCCAAAAATTTACCATAACCAGGTTCCCAGCATCATGTTCCCACATGCTTTGTGCATCCATTAGCCCTCTGTGTCTGTACTGTTACACACTTAACATTATGGCTGGTCCATACAATCAGAGCAACTGTTACCACCCACCTTTCGTGTCTACCTCTTTCCTCATAGACTGTAAGCTTGCGAGCAGGGCCCTCTTTCCTCTTGGCATTTGTTATAATCTACTGTATGTGGTTATTGTTATGCTGTAATGTCTATTGTCTGTACAAATCCCCTCTGAAATGTAAAGTGCTGCGGAATATGTCGGCGCTATAAAAATAAAATTTATTATTATTATTATTATTATTATTGGTGCTGCTACAGTCAATCACTGAGTATACAGTGAGGGGCACCTATAAGCACATTGACAGCTTAGAACAAGCTGTCAATTAAAGTTTCAGGGTGTGCATATGTAATGGTGCCCAAGATGGTAGCCGTAGGCAAGTGTCATGAGTCAGACACTCCATCTAACCAGTGCAGACACATGGGTCAATATGTTACGCTGTGAACCCTGCACCTTAAAAGCAGACTGTGATCCACTAACAAGGGCCTCCCTTGAAGCCGCGTCCCTCTAACTTATCCTCAACTGTGCAAGGGATTTGCACACCCATACGCAGTACACAAATTTGCGGACAATTGTTCCTACTTTGATTATAAAGCCGGGATCACACGTGAGAGAAACTCGGACGAGTCTCGCATCTTAATACCCGGCACTGCTGTCGGCACTCGGGAGCGGAGTATGCGGTTGCATGCATTTGTATGCAGCTGCAAGTTCAGCTCCCGAGTGCCGGCGGTAGTGCCGGGTATTAAGTTGCGTGACTCGTCCGAGTTTCTCGCATGTGTAATCCCGGCCTAACATCAACCAGGAACCTGATCTGCGATCACAGGTGTATGCTGAGGTATTTATACAGAGGGGGAACCAGGTTGAAGGCTGCAGGCTCATCCTCGCCGATCCTCTGCCATGCGCCAAGATACTGGTCTCTCCTGATGAACTCAGTCATGGGGGAAATGCATCAAGAGTAGTGATGAGCGAGTATACTCGTTGCTCGGGTGTCCTCTGAGTATTTTGGCATGCTCGGAGATTTAGTTCATGTCGATGCAGCTGCATGATTTGCGGTTGCAAGACAGCCTGAATACATGTGGGGATTCCCTAACAAACAGGCATTCCTCACATGTATTCAGCCTGTCCAGCAGCCGCAAATCATGCAGCTGCATCAACACAAACTAAATCTCCGAGCACGCCAAAATACTCGGAGCCTGAGGTCACCCGAGCATGCTCGGGAAAACCTGAGCAACGAGTATACTCGCTCATCACTAGTCAAGAGTGATTCTGACATCTTCTTGTGTATCTGGACCACCACACTGAAACAGAGAAGCAATTAATTGTGACCTTATTTTTCCTTCAATAAGGCTTACCTCTTATTTTTTGGATTTGGTCAATTGATTGCTATACATGTGTTAGCTGTGGTTGTATGTGGTGCTCATACATTTTTGCCTTTTTAGCAGACTATTGTATCCTGTCCCTTTGTATATAACGCCAGGGGAAATCTCATTGTATATGTGTGTACTTTCTTTTTTATATATAACGTTAGAAAAAGCCCTATTTAAAACACTGGGCATAACAGTTGCTGTGTTTACTATGTGCACCCATGGTTTATCTGGTATGTATAAGGCTATGTGCACACGCTGCGGATTGGTCTGCGGATTTTTATCTGCGAAACTGCAGGTAAAATGACCTGCGGTTTTACCTGCGGATTGGCCTGCGGTTTAACACCTCTATAATGGAGAAATGGTAAACCGCAGCAGAATCCTAAGAAAAGAATGACATGTCATTTCTTTCTGCGGATTCAAAACCGCAGCTTTTCCGCAGTTAAAAATCCACAGCATGTGCACAGCAGATTGTAAATCCCATAGGATAACATGCTACTGTACACTGTCTGCAGAACTGCTGCAGATCCGCAGCGGCCAAAACCGCAGCGTGTGCACATAGCCTAATGCTATGGTCTGGTCTGCGGATTTGTATCTGCGGAACCACAGGTAAAATGACCTGCGGTTTTCCCCTGCGGTTTATCACCTCCACAATGGAGGAGATGGTAAACCGCAGCAGAATCCGCAGAAAAGAAGTGACATGTCATTTCTTTCTGCGGATTCAAAACTGCAGCTTTTCCGCAGTTAAAAATCCGCAGCATGTGCACAGCAGATTGTAAATCACATAAATTTACATGCTACACTGTCTGCAGAACTGCTGCAGATCCGCTGCGGCCAAAACCGCAGCGGATCCACAGCAAAAACCGCAGCGTGTGCACATAGCCTAAGGGTGTGTGCACACGTTGTGGATTCTGCTGCGGAATTTTCCGTGCGGATTTGTCAAAATCCACAGGTAAATCCGCAGGTCAAAAACCTGCGGATTTTCTGCAGATTTGCCTGCGGTTTTCCCCTGCGGTTTGACACCTGCCGTGGAGCAGGTGCCAAATCGCTGCAGAATCCGCACAAAGAAGTGACATGCTGCGGATTTAAAATTGCAACAAATCAGCGCGGAAAACTCCACACTGTGTGCACTGCAGTTTTCATTTTACATTGCTTTTAATGGTACTGTACACTGCAGCAGAAACTGCTGCGGATCCGCAGGACCAAATCCACAGCAGAAATCTGCAGCGTGTGCACACACCTTAAAAGTGTATCTGTGAATAACTGGAAGTATGATGCAAGCACTCCCCCATAGAATATAATGTAGCCCCAAATAGAATATAATACAGCCCACCTCCCCATAGAATATAATGCAGCCCCCCATATTATATAACACAGCCTCCCCCATAGAATATAATGTAAAATGTACCCCCTCATGGTATATAACACAGCCGCATAGTATATAGCCCAGCAGCCCCACATGGTATATACAGCCCAGCAGTCCCACATGGTATATACAGCCCAACCCCACATGGTATATACAGCCCAGCAGTCCCACATGGTATATACAGCCCAGCAGCCCCACATGGTATATACAGCCCAGAAGTCCCACATGGTATATACAGCCCAGCAGTCCCACATGGTATATACAGCCCAGCAGTCCCACCCGGTATATATAGTCCAGCAGCCCCACATGGTATATACAGCCTAGCAGCCCCACATGGTATTTACAGCCCAGCGCACATAGCATACCCCCCCGAGAGTAGCCCCACAGTCTAGCACACACAATATATTTATAAAAAAAACACTCCTCACCTTCTCCTCGTGCCCGCGCTGCTCCCGGCGGTCTCCTGCTCTGCCTGATACACAGTGAGCGCGCGATGACGTCATCACGCACCCGCTGTGTCAGAAGCAGGGCAGGAAATGATGGTAGAGGGAGCGTCAGCTGACACTCTCTCCTCCATCATTGCTGCGCCTGCGGCAGTGGCCGGGGGAGTCGGCGCCGGGGGCAGGCGGGCCCCCCTGCCTCACAGGGGCCCCATAGTGGCTGCATGATGTGCCGCCAGATGGGGGCCCCTGGGGGCCGGGGGCCCTAGGCAGCTGCCTGGTCTGCCTGCCCATAACACCGGCCCTGGCTGTAATAGGAGTTGAGGGGCAAATAGGTAGGTGCATAGCAAGGGTGGTATGTAGGGTCAGCGCACCCCCTTCCTCACATTGGCTGAGTATGACTGGTTACTATCTTAAGCACAGTTATTGATGACATTGATACGTTATGAGAAACCTTTTATCAATTTAGGCAGCATTACATTGTGGGTACCCTGGTTAAAATGTTAAATCGCTTCCATTGAGGCGTTGTGCTGTAGGGCTATGATTTGTTTTCCACTCCATGTCTGACAGTAATAACTACATGGGTTGGACAAAATAATGAAAACACCTAACGTTTTGGCATCATAATCTTCGAACATGTTATAAACATGCAAACCGTGACATATGGTAATGTTTTGTAGTTGATTATTTGTTATGTGATATGTGTATGTAAATTAACTGTTTGTTTTGCAGAATTGTGAGAACATTGATGAGAACCTGATACTAATGGCAGGCCTCTCTGATTTTCAAAGATGCCAAATTGTTAGTGCTCGTATGGCAGGCGCTAGTGTAACACAAAGTGCCCGAATGCTTGGCGTGTCAAGAGGTTCTGTCTCCAAAGTAATGGTTGCGTTTTAAAGAGAAGGAAAAACGTCTGCAGCAAAGCACAGGTCCGGCCGAAAGTCGAAGTTGACTGAGAGTCCGTCGGACTCTAAAGCAAATTGTGAGAGAGGATCGCAAGACAACGGCTCCGAAAACCACTGCTGCGCTCAATGAACACCTACAGAACCCAGTTTCCACGAAAACTGTTCGTCGGGAGCTGCACAAATCTAGATTCCATGGAAGAGCTGTAATTAAAAAATCGCTGTTCTCAATGACAAATGTTTCCAAGTATTTAGAGTGGTGTAGAAACCTCCAGAATTGGTCCCTCGAGCAGCGGAAACATGTGATATTCTCAGACGAATCATTGCTTACCCTATTTCCGACCTCCGGCCGAGTGTACGTTTGGAGACAGGCGAAAAAAGCATTCCATCCAGACTGCCTTCTCCCAACCGTAAACATGGTGGAGGTTCTGTGATGATCTGGGGTGCTATTTCGTGGAGATCCGCCGGGCCAATGATATCCCTTCATGGAAGAATTAACAGCCGAGATTATTTAGGCATTTTGGGCGACCAAGTGCATCCTACGTTTCAAGCACTGTTCCCGGAGGGGAACGCCATCTTTCAGGATGATAATGCACCAATTCATACAGCTAGAATCGTTAAAGCATGGCACGAGAAACATTGTAATGAAGTTGAGCATCTCATCTAGCCCCCACAATCCCCAGACCTCAACATTATTGAACATTTATGGTCGATTTTAGAGATTCAAGTTAGACGTCGATTTCCGCCGCCAACGTCGCTCAAAGAACTGGAGGGTGTTTTAACTGAAGAATGGGTTACAATTCCTTTGGAAACAATTCACACCTTGTATGAATCTATATCTCGGAGAATTGAGGCTGTAATCGCCGCAAAAGGTGGACCTACACCATATTAAATTAACTTTTGTTGATTTTTCCAGGTGTTTCCATTATTTTGTCCAACCCCTGTATTTGGTCAGACTTTGGGGATATTGGAATCTGTATAGCAGCTATAATAAATTACATTACTACTTCCAACAGAAGGATAAAGGGCTAGGGTTTTATATACTGTACCAGCCCATCCTCTGGTTATATTAGCCTCTGAGGATCATTTGTATATATATAATATTGTTTTTTGCACATTGCACTTTCATCTTCGTAGGGGTATCTAAGATTTAACAAAACCTATTTAAAGTTATATTTTATATGAGGGTTTTTTCAGTTAGCCCTCAACTGTGAAAGACCCTTCATGATTCTTGCTGTCTTGTCCCTATCAGCTTGTTTCACACTAATTATTTCCCTCTTCAAATCTTTGCATACTTACTAACTTCCTCAATATTTCACTACCCAGAGATTATCAATCCTCCTTCCCACTATGTGCTGGGTTTACAGTTAACTCTCACACTGTCATTGCTGCCTGTTGCTGGGCAGACTTAACCTTTCATCAAGTTCTGTACAGAAGCAAAGAGGAAGACAATAATATCTTGTGACTGTTTGTTAGTACTGCAGTCCACAAGGAAATTAACACTTGTTACCACATTAAAACATATTTCACACATTTACATTAAACTTATTGATGTCTTCGGGGGGAACATGACAGTTGGTCCATCTCCTCACATCTCTCCCTTCTTTAATGATGATTGTCCTCAAACATCTGGAAATCTGAAAGACGTCAATGCATAAAGCCAAATTAAAAAAAGATAACTCTATTGCTTCTCCGACAAACAGTTGTTTTCTTTCCTGTTTCTTTGGGTCAACTAGACCCGGGTCCTACTTGGTTAAGACCCCAGATACAGAATGTCCAAGTTCAAGTTCCCTTTAAGGATAGTTCATCTCAACATGGGCACGCAGCGCATAGCGCAGTCCACTGTGCCTTTCTTCCAGCTCGGCACAGCCCTACCTTTGTGGCTAGCACACAGAGCTTTGGAGCAAATTTTTTTTCTAGGATTGGGCACAATCTTCAGTGGAGGGTATGCAATAGTGATGAGTGAGTATACTCATTGCTTGGGTTTTCCTGAGCATGCTCGGGTGATCTCCAAGTATTTTGGCGTGCTCGGAGATTTAGTGTTTGTCGACACAGCTGCATGATTTGCGGCTGCTAGACAGCCTGAATACATGTGTGGAATTCCTAACAGTCAGGCAATCCCCACATGTATTGAGCCTGTCTAGCAGCTGCAAATTATGCAGCTGCGTCAACAAACGAAAAATTTTCGAGCACGCCAAAATACTCGGAGATCAGCCAAGCATACTCAGGAAAGCCCGATCAACGAGTATACTCACTCATCACTAGTGTGCAACCCTCTTGCAGTTGAAAAGTCCTCCAATTCAGCAAGCGGTCAAAACAATCAACTTCAGCCATCCATGACTAACAACAAGGGAGTCCCAGATGTGCTTGGGTCTTAGACCCACTGGATCACGGTCTTCCAGGAACTTCAAGAGTGCTCCAGTAAAGGGTGCAATGAGCACAACGACGCCTCCTCAGTATCCGACTCCATTGTCCTCACAGATCCTCTTCCTTCTCGAAATGGGGAGACGACTCCTCTTTGTCCTCCACACCTTCTCCATTTTCTTGTGTTAGGGGTCCTCGCTGGATTGGTCCATGGGCCGTGTGAACTCTGGTGACAACAATATGCCTGGCCCAATCAACAAAAGTCACAGCCCTCTGCACCACCCCAGACCTTCAAGTAACTAAAAGTGCCTCCTGGACATGAAACGGCCATCGTCCTCCACTGCACCTGCTCCCCTGCATCCATGTACTACTGGCAATGAATAAAGAAAAGATTGTTCTACTGCATCGCGGAGTGCCACCTATTTTTTCCTCTTTAGCCTGGACTTTGTACGGCACTGATTGTTTCAGGTGTTGCACCCGGGATTTTGCAAGCCGTACAATGCTGGTCCCCCGAGTAAGCTTGAAAGTTGTTGTTTGGTACTGTTTTTTCTCATTTTACACAATTGCCTCCTGGACTGTCTCCTATGCAACAGCCACACTTTCATCTGAATTGCAATTGCAGCATACCCGTCAATGTCCATCCACCACACAGATTGCTCTCTGGCCTCTTGATCTCCATGTGCCGTCAATATACTGTCTCTCTTCCCCAATTCCTGTTACGCTGACAGGCTCCTTTTAAGTCTGCATACATAGGTATGTGGATTACAGGAAAACATCCAGTGCTTGTAAAATGTGTTAGTTCATGTAGCTGTAGAAGTAGAATTGATATGGCAGAATAAAAATATGAATCACTTTTTTTTAAGGAATTTGAAGTTGGCAAATGGTATGTATTGTAGACGATTGATTTCAGTGTTAAAGGGAATATGTCAGTAGGATCAATCCTCCTAAGCCAGCCACCTATACTGTATGGGCATGTAGATCATAGGAAGCTTAATTAAATTGTAAATTGATATCTGGGATCTGATGTTTTATTCCAGAGTAATCCACATTTTTTTGTTATATAAATGAGCTGTTAAGATCTGTTGGCCGCACATTGATCTTGATGAGAATCTGTCTCCAGATCTTATTTTAAATGAAACTAGTGTGAGACATCTAATGACTGACAGACTGCTATCCTGATGTACATAGTGGAAACTAGGAGCAAAAAAGTGCAAATAGGGTCTTATCTGAGAATAACAATTATGCAAATAAAGGATATGCTAACCTGATAAGGTTGTGTGGCAGACAGCCATTAATACGCAGGAAAACAGCGGCTGCAGACCCACGGGTCTTCCAGGCAAGAAAGAGGAAAAAAAATGGAATGTCCTGAGTAGAGATGAGCGAACTTGTTCAGAAAACGTTCGCCAATCTCAAAGTTGGCCTGAACGTTGCACATTTGGATTTGTGTTCACATTCTCGAGCATTTTTCGCAAAATTCGGTAAATGATCGAGTTTCCAATAAGGCTGTGATCTTACCAGCGATTCTGATTGGTGGTAACGATACCGCCGGTAAGATCATTTCCATTGGTCAGAGTGCTGGGGGGTCACACTGTGAGATCTCAGCGTGACCCCACAGCTGTGACTGTGACCTGCGGTAAAAAGCTTACCGCAGGTGTCGGCTGATGAGCGACTACTATGGAAGGGGGATGCACGGGAAAAATCTTGTATGTGATTGGGGTAAGAGGAGATAAGAGGGGAGAGTAGAGAAGGAGATCTTGAAAAGATCAAAAGTTGCAAGCAGGTAAGTATTGGGAGACTAGGTCACAGATGTATGAAGAAGACAGTTTGTGGATGGCTTTGTATGCCAAGGTAAGGGTTTTGAACTGGAATCTCTGGGCAATGGGAGCCAGTGAATGGATTGACGGAGAGGAAAGGCTGGGAAATAGCAGGGGATAGTCAGGAAGTGGAGTTTAGGATAGATTGGAGGGGAGCGAGAGTGTTAGAAGGGATGCCACAAAGCAGGAGGTTGCAGTATTCAGTGATGAGGACATGCACTAGTGTTTTTGCAGATTCTTGATTGAGGAATGTGAGGATCCAGGATATATTTTTGAGCTGGAGTCAGCAGGAAGTGGAAAGGGTTTGGATGTGTGGTTTGAAGGAGAGATCAGAGTCAAGGGTTACCCCGAGGCAGCGAGATTGCGGTACTGGGGAGAATGAGCAGCCATTGACTTTGCTGGATATGACTGTTGAGGGGTTTTGTTCAATCTGAACAAAATGTGATCAAAAAATATTATGTACCCCAATTATGATGGGTGGTTCCATTGGGGGCTTTGTCCAAATTTCCTTTTTATGGGATTTACACGGAAACCCTGAGGTAAGTTCTCAGCATAGAACACAAGAATGTGATCCAGCCTTATTCTGGAAGTGACCGAAAAATATTATGTACCGTATATATTCGTGTATAAGCCAAGTTTCTCAGCTAATTTTTTTGTGCAGAAAACGTCACCCTTGGCTTATATACAAGTCAATTGACCCAGAAAGCAGGCGGGGGTGGGAGCTGCGGGTGACAGAGGCTGGAGCCGGCAGCTGTAGCTAAAGCCTGTGCTTCTGCTAAAGAGAAATGAATATTCATTTCTCTTATAGCGCACACAGTGACACCCGCAGTCGCCGGCTTCCAGAAGACCCTTCTGCGTGCTCGTGCAGCATCTCATTGATCCTGGTGCCGGCAGCTCTTCCTGTGCCGAGTGATCATGTGGCCCCCCTCATTAAGGTAATGAATATGCACGTGTCTCCACTCCCATAGGCATAGAGGGAATATTTATTACCATAATGAGTGGGGCCACGTGATCACTCGGCACAGGAAAGCTGCCTGTGCCGGGACCAACTAGATGTTGGTCCTGGCGTCCTTGCAACAAGATGCTGCTAGGGCGCGTGGAAGGTGAGTAGGATGTTTTTTTTTTTTTAATAGGAACCATTCATACAAGGATAGGGGATAAGGAGTCATGCATACCAGGACAGTGATGGGGGAGCCATGCATACCAGGACAGGACGAGGGAGCCATGCTAACCTGGACAGGACGGGGGAGCCATGCATACCAGGACACAACGGGGGAGCCATGGATACCTAGACAGGATAGGGGAGCCATGCTTACCTGGACAGGATGGGAGAGCCATGCATACCTGTACAGGACGGGGCGCAATGCATACCTAGACAGGGCGAGGGAGTCATGCATAACAGGACAGGACGGAGGAGCCATGGATACCTAGACAGGACGAGGGAGCCATGCATACCAGGACACAACGGGGGAGCCATGGATACCTAGACAGGACGGGGGAGCCATGCATACCTGGACAGGACGGGGGAGCCATGCATACCTGTACAGGATGGGGAGCAATGCATACCTAGACAGGACGAGGGAGTCATGCATAACAGGACAGGATGGAGGAGCCATGGATACCTAGACAGGACGGGGGAGCCATGCATACCTGGACAGGATGGGGGAGCCATGCATACCAGGACACGACGGGGGAGCCATGCATAACAGGACAGGATGGGGGAGCCATGCATAACAGGACTGTATGGGGGAGCCATGCATACCTGGACAGGATGGGGGAGCCATGCATACTTGGACAGGACGGGGGAGCCATGCATACTTGGACAGGATGGGGGAGCCATGCATACCTGGACAAGACGGGGAGCCATGCATACCTGGACAGGGCAGGGGAGCCATGCATGCCAGGACAGGGCTGGGGAGCCATGCATACCAGGACAGGGGTGAGGAGACAATGCATACCCGGCTTATACTAAAGTCTATAAGCTTACCCAATTTTCCGTGGCAAAATTAGGTACTCGGGTTGGCTTATACTCGAGTATATATGGTAACCCAAAATGTTACCAATAAAATCCCTAATTTATTCTGCACCAAACCAACCCACACTCATATCCATCATTTGTCACTGGACCTATAGGGGGTTTCCACGTTACTGATAGAACAAACACTCTGAAAAAGTGACATGGCTCCCGCTCCCAAATAAAATCCAATGAATTCTACGTGCCCGAATCCAAATGCCCCCCTCCTTGTGAGTCCCACTGTGGCTAGACCACAGTAAGAACCCACATGTTTGGCATCATTGTAATGGAGAGAAGGCACCTAATTTATAAGGGTGCATATCGCCAGAAGCACAAGCTGTGCACAATGTATGGGGGTGCTACAAAATATGGGGGCTTTATACTTTATGGGGGCATAAAGTTTGGGTACTAGACTGGCAGATTTGTAATTCTCCAGAAAAAAATCAATCCTGGCGTGGATGTTACAAAATAGTCATTGCAGCCGTAGGTGAATTCTTTGAGAGGTGCACTTTGTACAATGGAGTCACTTTTGGGGGTTTTCTGCTATTCCGGCACTTTCGGGGCTCTGCAAATGTCGCCCATATCCTGTTCTAGCAAAATCTGTGCTCCAAAAGCCAAATAGTGTTCCTTCCTTCTCAGCCCTGACATGTGGATAATAGTAAATTCTGACAATAAATGGGTCAGCACCACGTTCGGGAGAAATTGCACAGTAACTAGTGGGGTCTAGTTTCACCTATTAACCCTTGTGTACCTGACAAATTTGCAGCAAATACAAAAAATACATCTTTACCACTAAAATGTCATATATTCATATCTCAATGTCATAAAATTCTGTGAGGCACCAATGGGTTCAATATACTTATTACACCCTTAGATGAATTCCTTGAGGGGTCTAGTTTCCAAAATAGGGTCACTTATGGGGGAGTTTCTGCTGTTTTCACATGTCAGGGGCTCTTCAAATGCGACATTGCATTCACAATCTATCCCAGGCAAAAAGCGCTTTCCTAGCCCTGCCATGTCCCCAAACCGAAGTTTTATATCACATATGGGGTATAATTGCGTTCGGGACAAATTGCGCAACAAATTATGGGGTCCGTTTTCTCTTATTATCCAATGTGAAAACTACAAATTTGGGGCTAAAACAACATTTTTGTGAAAAAAATGAAAATTTTCAATATGACGACCTAATATTTTCAAATTCTTTGTAGTACCTGTGGGTTCAAAATGCTCACTATACCCCTGGATAAAATCCTTGAGGGGTTTAGTCTCCAAAATGGGGTAACTTGTGTTTTTTTTCACTGTTTAGGCACATCAGGGGCTCTCCAAACGCGACATGATGCTAGCAGACCATTCCATTGAAGTCTGCGTTCCAAAACATCACTCCTTCTTTTCCGAGCCATGCCATGTGCCCAAACAGTGGTTTTTCTCCATATATGGGGTATCGGCATACTCAGGAGAAATTGCACAACAAATTTTTTCGTCTACTTTCTCCTGTTACCCTTGTGAAAATAAAAAATTGGGGGCTTATTTTCATAGCTCTACATTATAAACTTCTGTGAAGCACCTGGGGTTCAAGGTGCTCAGGACACATCAAGATAAGTTCCTTGAGGGGTCTAATTTCCAATATGGGGTCACTTTTGGGGGTTTCCACTGTTTAGGCGCATCAGGGGCTCTCCAATCGCGACATGGCGTCCGCTCTCGATTCAAGATGTCAAATGGTGCTCCTACCCTACTGAGCCCTGCCTGGCTCTCAAATAGTAGTATTCTGCTATATATGGGGTATCAGCGTATTAAGTAGAAAATGTATACCACATTTTTTGATGCATTTTCTCATTTCACCCTTGTGAAAATAAAAAATTTGGGTCTAAAATTAAATTGCTGTGGGTAAAATGTGATTTTTTTTTTAATTTTCATAGCTCTATGTTATAAACTTCTGTGAAGTTCGTGGGGGTTCCAGGTGCTAATGACACATCTAGTTAAGTTCCCTAAGGGGCCTAGACTCCAAAATGGGGTCACTTGTGGGCGATTTCCATTGTTTAGGCACATCAGGGGCTCTCCAAATGCAAAATGACGTCTGCTCTCGATTCAAGCCATTTTTGTGTTCAAAAAGTCAAAGATGGAAGATGTATGGAAGAGACAGGTTGTGGATGGCTTTGTATGCCAAGGTTAGGGCTTTGAACTGGACAATGGGGAACCAGTGAAAGGATCAACAGAGAGGAGAGGCTGGGTAATAGGGGATAGGTGGATTAGTCGGGAAGCCGAGTTTAGGATGTATTGGAGGGGTGCAAGAGTGTTAGCGGGGAGGCCACAAAGCAGGAGGTTGCAGTAGTCGATGCGGGAGGGGATGAGGACATGCACTAGTATTTTTGCAGCTTCTTGGTTGAGGAATGTGCGTATCTGGAAGATATTTCTGATCTGGAGTCGGCAGGAAGTGGAAAGGGCTTGGATGTGTGGTGAGAAGGAGAGATCAGATTCAAGTGTTACCCCGAAGCAGCAAGCTTGCCGGACTGGGGAGAGTGAGCAGGGATTGACTTTGATGCATAGGTGTGTTGGGGGGGGTGAGTGAGATGGTGGAAAGATGATAAATTCTGTTTTACCCATGTTAAAGGGAATCTGTCCCCCCCGGGACATATATGACCTATCAATATGGCATACAGGTAATAGAAATGCAACACTAGTCCTGTTAGGCGTCGAGTTCCTGCCTCTGCACAGGAGGAAGCCCAAGCCTTGCCTTCTGCGGTCTCCCATTCTGTTCCGGCTGCAGTGGAGGCTGCTCAGCAAAGGTGTCGATCCCAGCATCTTGCTCAGGCTAGTGTTGTCAGGTTGGTTGCTGCTGCCACCTCTGGTTCAGCTTTAGCAATCCACACTATCCAGCAGTGAGCAGTTCCAGAGACTGTCCTTTTTGCAGCCTATTGAGCAAGCCCGTGGGACGACCTCTCATTGGAGGTCGGAGGTCACATGCTCAGGTCCTCAAGCAGCTCGGATTGGACCATCAGGAAGGTCCCGGAAGGACGCTGCTATAAAAGGTTTGCATGGCCGCTCGACCATGCGCTAGTATAGACTCTATTGGCGTGAGTGATGATGGATGCTTGAGACTGGTGACTGACTCATTATGACTCCCTCCCTCTGGTTGTGCTTGTTTGTAGGGTTTAGGGTTTAGAGTCAGCGCACACTAGTGGCATGGTCTTGCGCCACTGAAGCTACCTAGTCACAGCACCTCACGTAGCACCATATGGTGCCGTTCTGTTCAATTCACCTCTGTACCGTGTTAAGTAACCGCTTCCGCCAGTACGGCGCTGTGCGCAAGTCTAACGCATTCCTCCCTAGTCTGTGTGGTTAGTGGCATCCGCCAGAGCGGTGCTGTGCACACGTAGTGTGCTTTATCTATTTACTAGCTGAAGAGCCCGGTGCTGCCCGGGCATAGTAACTAACTACGGTTAGTTATAACAAATTATAATGATTATATATATATATATGTATGTCTGTGTCCAGCTGCAGCAATGAGACTCATGGGTCTTTCCCACCTGGTGATCAAGTACCTGCACGGACTGGATTAGGAGTAAATCCTTCAATAGGAGAACAAAAAAGAAAATCCAGCAAGAACTCAGCAAGCCAGGGTTGGAGTAAAATGATGCTTTTGTTTATTTCTTCAACAAGGTTAAAAAGACGACCCACAAGGATCAGGAACCAAAGTGCATGGCAGAAATAAACGCAAATGGGACTACGCGTTTCGGCGGCCTAATCCACCTTCTTCACGGTCCAAACCTTTTCTGCTCCTTGTATGTGGAGCCATATAAAAGGCAATCCTGAATAAAATTAGTGATAATGATTACAAACATATGTGCAGAAAAAGGGTTTAACCAATTCGCTACTGAGGATTAACTAACAGCATTGCTACAAAATAGACAACTTTTTCTTAAGTAATAAAAAATACAAATGAACATCCTAAATAATGGCATGATATATAATAGGATGATAGAAAGAATAAACAACGTGGAGAGGTTATACAAAAATAAAATTTTTTTTTATTTAACATAAATAAAATATGTTCCACTGAAACCTCAATAATGTAGAATAATATCTGTACGGCTATTAAATCCTAAAGGAGTTCTTGTACCCATTTCAAAAATCCATTTACTTTCTCTAGCTAGAACCTTCCTGCGTAAGTCCCCCCCCTCTAAGAGGTTTTTTTACTTGTTCAATTCCCATGAAGGAAAAGCTAGATAAATTACCACTATGCACTTTAGAGAAATGGCGTGAAACAACTGAAGCTCCAACCAAAGGTAAATTTTTAGCATCGGATTTGTATTTTCTCATCCTGGTTTTCAATGTATTCATGGTACAACCAATATACTGAAGTCTACAAGAGCTGCAGCTGATCAAATAGATCACATTTTCAGTGTTGCAGTTAATGAAAGATGCAACACTAAACTCTTTCTTATTAGAAAATGAAGAAAAAACTTTTGATTTATTGGCAAAGCTGCAGCAAATGCAGACATTAGCTCCACATTTAAAGAAACCCAGAGTTTGTATAGTTTTTAACCAATTATTGGACTTCTTATTCTGATCAATAAACATGCTAGGTGACAATAAAGACGCTAAGGTAGGTGCCCGTTTAGCTACAAACACCACATTGTGATTATTCACAATATTTTTTAAAACATCATCCTGCGTTAAGAGTGGCAAGTACCGTTTTATAATGCTAACTATGGTATTATATTGTGGGCTATAATTAGTACTAAATACCACCTTTGAATCAAATGATTTCATTGAACGTCTCTCAGTTTTCTCCTGAAGAAGTGAACTTCTATCAATATTATTAACAATTCCTCTAGCTCTGCTAAGTGACCACTTAGAATATCCTCTTTTTAATAGGTTAGTGCAGGTTTTGTTGGCTTCCATCTCAAAGTCCGTATCCAAGGTGCTGTTTCTTTTTAATCTAGTAAGTTCACCCACTGGAATATTTTTTATGACATGTTTAGAATGGTTAGAAGTTGCCATAAGAATGCTGTTGCATGCCGTGGGTTTCCTATAAGGGGCCACAGTAACTTTATTCCCACTGCTGTCTCCAAATAGTTTTAAATCCAGAAAATTGATGGAACACATGTCACTAGAGCTAGTAAAGCATAAATTGAAATCATTGTTATTCAGATAAACAACAAACTCATCCAAAGATAAGGTGTCACCCCTCCAGATAAACATCAAGTCATCAATATAGCGGCCCAGCCATATAATGTTGTCCTTAAAGGGAGTATCATCAATATAAATATATTTATCCTCCCAAACAGACATAACGATGTTGGCTAGGGACGGAGAAAATTTCGCACCCATACTCACACCCTGTATCTGGAGAAAATACCTCTCATTAAAGGAAAAGTAATTATGCGTTAGTAAGAATCGTATGGCCTTCAAAAGGAAAGTTTGAATATGTGCTGGATATTTACTGTACTTAGATAGATAGTATTCAGCACAACTTATAGCAACATGATGGGGGATAGAGGGATATAACCCTACTACATCACAAGAGAGCCAAGAATAATCAGCCTGCCATTGAATTTTCTCTAATATAGAAACAGCAACTTTTGTGTCTCTCAAATAGCTTGGTGTCAAAGGTACCAAAGGTTGGAGGTAGTGATCCACCCATTCCCCCAGTCTTTCACTAAATGAACCTATCCCTGAGACTATTGGTCTAAAAGGAGGGGGAAAGATTTCTTTATGTACCTTGGGAAGTGAGTGGTACAGTGGAATAATAGGTGAAACACAGTAGATATACTTTTGTATTTTTTCAGAAATAGCACCCTCATTAACACCCTCTTGTAGCAGCTGGGATAATTTTAAATTGAAAAAGGAGGTCGGATTAGAATGTAATTCATTATAAACATTAGTATCTTCTAGACTGGAAAGATTCATTTTTTTATAAAGTCCCGAATTGAGGATCACAATAGCCCCCCCCCTTGTCAGCAGAAGTGACAAGGAGGTCACCATTTGCCCTCAACTCACGGATCGCCCTGTGCTCAGCTATACTTAAGTTGTATTTAACCCGGGCTGAACCCTCAGCATGATATAATGAAACCAGTTCATTCTCTATGGCTTCCTGAAAAAAGTCTAAAGAAGGTGGCCTGGATTTGATTGGATAAAACTGTGTATTGTATGTTTTAAATACATTATTTAAATTAACCTCACTTAATATGTTATTATCACTATCCAGTTGTCTAAGATTTAGCAGGGTACATTGATCAGAAAAATACAAACAATCAGTATTAATACTGGTAGCAGGTAAAGCAGAATCATAAGCAGATTGTACAGCCTCTTTGCTGAAATGAACTTTCAGAGTCAAGTTACGCGCAAATCTATTAATATCTACTACAGTGTCATAAAGATCAAATTTTTTACAAGGTGAAAAACCCAGTCCTTTTGATAGCAGCGATATCTGCGATTCTGTAAGAATATAACTCGACAGATTAAAGATAGGAATGTTCATATTTTCCGCTTCCTTGTTCTCAGACATGAGCCGATTGGCCGTGTTTTCTGCCACCCCTCCTCCTCGATCGTTTTTTGGCATGGCTCCTTCTTGCAAAAAATCTCTTTTATAATGTTTTTTATTTATATTCTGATCAATAGGTAATGAGGAAATAGAAGAGTCCGTTAGTTCATCAGAAGTTTCTCCAAATGAGGTGTCTGAAATGGCAGAGGAATTGCTGAAGGAGACTTTAGATTTTTTAGGCTGAGTTCACATGTGGCGTTTTTTTCGCGTTTCCACGGCGGTTCTAACCGCGCGATTTTGCCGCGAAAACGCGAAAAATAAGCATCCCATGCATTCCTATGAGATTCCGCAATGCTGTGCTAATGCTGCGGTTTTTACCGCGGCGGAATCGCTTCGTGGTAAAAAATGCAGCATGCTCATTAATTTGCGGAATCGCGGCGATCCCGCACCCATAGGAATGCATTGTTCCGCTTACTTCCCGCATGTGGCTGTGCACACCATGTGGAAAGTAAGCAGAACAATTGCGGATGGTACCCACGGTCCGGAGGAGAGGAGACTGTCCTCCGGGCTTTTTGGGTACCATATCCCTGTAAAAAATAGAATTTAAAATAAAAAATATTGTTATTCTTACTTTCCGGCGTATCGCGCAGAATTCCCGCCTCTCTCCACGCTCCCGGTCCCAGTAATCCTTTGCGAAAATGCCCGCGATGACGTCCAGTCTCGCGGGATCACGAAGTCTCGAGGTCATTCGCGCGACGTCATCGCGAATTACTGCGAGACATCGCGATCCCGCGAGAACGGACGTCATAGCGGGCATTTTCGCAAAGGATTACTGGGAACGGATGCGTGGGACGCCGGAAGGTGAGAATAACACTATTTTTTATTTTTTTTTACATTTTATCTTTTACTACTGATGCCGCATAGGCGGCCTCAATAGTAAAAAGTTGGTCACACTCGTCAAACACTATGTTTGACGAGTGTGACCAACCTGTCAATCAGTTCTCCAAGCGATGCTACAGATCGCTTGGAAAACGCTAGCATTTTGCAAGCTAAATACGCTTGCAAAATGCTAGTTTTTCTGCGGGAAAATCGCGGGAATTTAAAATGCGATTTTCCCGCGTAATGGAATTCCGGAATTCTCGCGGTAATTTCCGCGAGAGTTCCGGTACGTGTGCACTTAGCCTTAAACCAAGATTTTTTTCTTTTGAGTATAGATGGAGGGTAATGAGACCAGTTGTAAACTTTGTTATTCTTATAGTCCTCCAAATCTCTTATAAACTTTCTTTTTTTGGTGGATACTATGGAGTTCTCCCTTCTTTTTAAGTTGTTATGCATTCTCTCCAAAAACTTGGTTTTATTGTCTGATATAGGCAAATCATTAACAGACTTTTTCACCATCTCAATTTCAACATTCAATTTATCCAGCTCTTTAGATTCCTCATCTATAATCAGTTTAATTAATTTTAGTGAACATTCACTTAGAACCTTATTCCAATTGGTCTGGAAATCCATACCATAAGAAGTTGTGGATTGTTTATTCAAACGCAGTCCACGGGGGATAATTTTTCTCTCCAGATAACCATTGAGAGAGTTATGATCCCACCAAAGTTTCTGTTCCTTTTTTAATAATTGATCCAGCTTATTCAGCATGGAATCAGAATCCACTTGTATGGTATCCCCTGAAGATGAATCATCCTGAAAAATACATGCCAATTTATTAAGATGTACCGTATTGTCCTGAGTGTCCAACGTTGTAACAGTAGATGGCAACATGCTGAAAGTCTAAATCCACATAAAAATCTTGCCAAAATGTATAAAGGGTTCCATAGAGCGAGCACGGACAAATCTCCTTCCAACAGCAGAGTATGTATGTCTGTGTCCATCTGCAGCAAAAAGACTCACGAGTCTTTCCCACCTGGTGATCAAGTACCTGCACGGACTGGATTAGGAGGTTTTTTTTTTTTGTATAACCCCTCCACGTTATTTATTCTTTCTATCATCCTATTATATATCAAGCCATTATTTAGGATGTTCATTTGTATTTTTTATTACTTAAGAAAAAGTTGTCTATTTTGTAGCAATGCTGTTAGTTAATCCTCAGTAGCGAATTGGTTAAACCCTTTTTCTGCACATATGTTTGTAATCATTTTCACTAATTTTATTCAGGATTGCCTTTTATATGGCTCCACATACAAGGAGCAGATTAGGTTTGGACCGTGAAGAAGGCGGATTAGGCCGCCGAAACGCGTAGTCCCATTTGCATTTATTTCTGCCATGCACTCTGGTTCCTGATCCTTGTGGGTCGTCTTTTTAACCTTGTTGAAGAAATAAAGAAAAGCATCATTTTACTCCAACCCTGGTTTGCTGAGTTCTTGCGGGATTTTCTTTTTTGTTCTTATATATATATATATATATATATATATATATATAAAGCTGAGTGTAGAGGTCCACCCACTCCGCATAGCCACATTCACTATAATATCCCATATCATCCCATCAGCCAGAGCCACCGGACTACTACCCCTAATATCCCACATCACCCTGTCAACCAGAGCCATCTGACTACTACCCCTAATATCAAACGTCATTCCTTCAGCCAGAGCCACCGGACTACTACCACTAATATCCCACATCATCCCGTCAGAGCCACTGGACTGCTACCACTAATATCCCACATCATCCCGTCAGCCAGAGCCACCGGACTACTACCACTAATATCCCACATCATCCAGTCAGAGCCAACGGACTACTACCCCTAATATCCCACATCATCCTGTCAGCCAGAGCCACCGGACTACTACCCCTAATATCCCACATCATCATGTCAGCCAGAGCCACCGGACTACTACCCCTAATATCCCAGATCATCCCGTCAGAGCCAACATTGTCAGGATGGCACTGTTAAACTGATTAAAATGATACCTTGGTTGGAGAAATCTGTCTTGTGTTTTTTTTTTTAAATCTGTGTTTGAATTTCTAAGTTAATGAGGTGCTTCATGCCAGAAAAAGAGAAGTTCCTGATTCTGGGCTCCCCCTGCAGTTTGTGACAGAGGGTGGTCTGTGTCGGCACAGTAATAAATTGTGTAATTTCCAGCTTTACAGAAGGACAATAACACCATAGAAATAATAGGCCTCAGTTACCACAACTGACTACAAGGAAAACTGTTGTTCATAGCAACCAATCACAGCTCAGCATCTTTTAAACAGCTGTTGTGAAATGGTGAAATGAAAGATGCTTATTGATTGGTTGGGGCTATGTGGAGTGGGCGTGGCTGATACACACACATGCTGTTGCTCATAGCAACCAATCACAGCTCAGCTTCTTTTAAACAGCTCTGGTGAAATGAAAAATACTTTGTGATTGGTTGGTGATACACAAACACACATACATACATTCACTTTTATATATATAGATTTGTCTCTTCCTGGCACCGCAGTTGCCGTGCCGAGCACTAGTGTGTCTAGAGGGATTCTAACCCAGTGTCTCAGGGGCAGAGTCCTGTGACTATACACTAGCGCTCACATTGCCGACGGCAGTGTTCCCCAACATAATTGCATCACCTGTGCAATACAAAGGAAATCCTAAAAACATGACCTGTTGGTGGGCCTTGAGGACTGAAGTTGGGGAACACTGGGCTACGGCATTTATATTTGGCAGTCGTGCGACTCCGTGAGGTAAAAAAGTCCGCTTCTGTACACACTGGGTGACGTTAACCCCGTGTGTTCCTCTATTATACATGTAATGTCCGCCATTACCGAGCAGCGGTTAAACATCTCTGCACGGTGGACCCCGGGCTGCGATCGCACCTAAATACCATCTTTATTATTTGGTGCGTTCCGCCAGTCCCTAACAAGTCCTACCTGTATGCCTCATATTAATGGTCTAGTTGTTGAAAAATGTTATATTCTTTCTTTTTGTTAACGATTTCTTCCAGGCTTCGGGGCATGTGGTGTCTGAAAGAAATCCTTGCCTCCTGTCTTCATTGTAATACTACCACCCTCCCATGCACATCAGTTATGGCCCCGGAATCCTCCACCCTGCAATCTCTCCACAATACGTACCTTTTCCTCCCTTCTGTGGACACTTCATGCAGGGATCTTCTGTGCAGGCACCGAAGAGTCACTGTGTCCTCCCGTGTGTGCGGCGATGATGATATGCTCTTCCCCACTTCTTCCCTGCATAATCATCGCAAGGAACCATGTGTACATAGCAATGACTATGCAGGGAGGAAATGGGGAGTGCAACTTATCAGCGCGCACACTGGAGGTCACTGAAGCGGAACTCACTGGCGAGTGCGCAGATGATCCCCCAATGCAATGCCAACAGAATGGAAGAAGAGGTACATATTGTGGAGGGATTGCAGGGCGCAGATGCAGGATCCTGGGGCCATAACTGATGTGCATGGGAGGGGAGTAGTATTAGAATGAAGTCAAGAGGCAGGGATTTTTTCCAGGCACTGCATGCCCCAGAGCCTGGAGGAAATCATTAGCATAAAGACAGAATATAACATTTCTCAGCAACAAGACCAGTGTAACATTTCTATTACCTGAATGCCCATATGTTAGGTGCCTGGATTCTCCCTCTGCACAGGATGGATCCCAAGCCTTGTCTTCTCCTGCGGAACTGGACACGTTTCGAACACTCTGTGTTCTTAGACTCAGACTCCATTCTAGTGGGGATCTCCCTCGTGGCCTGTGCAATCTGAATCTAAGAACACAGAGTGTTCGAAATGCGTCCAGGTCATCTGGGCAATTCCTTTATGGACATTTTGGTCGGACATAATTGTACTATGAATGTAGCAGCCATTTCACTTTTTTAATGGATTTCTAATAAAGCTTTTTGGATTTTATTCTCAGAGCTGGACCTTTCTCATTTTTCAAAGAATGGTTCAGCGTTACCCTATCAGATCACTCATCAAATCATTCCCCTTTCTTTCGAGTTTTCTCCTAACCATCAGGAATTAATGTCCTTGCTAGTTATCCCAGAGGGTATTGGATGAGGTGTTGCTTGGTATGCCCTGGTTGCGCCACCATTCACCCCATATTGATTGGGCTATGGGGAGTATACAGGGATGGACTAGGGCATGCCTGGGACAGTGTCTCAAGGCCCAAGTTCAGGTTAGGTTGTCCGAGGTTCCCGCAGATCTAACTTTGCTGCCCAAGCATTACTGCCAGTATGCGGACGTATTTTTTAAAAAGGCCACGGAGACTCTTCCTCCTCATCGTCCCTATGATTGCCCGATAGACCTCATCCCGGGGGCAGAGCCACCTCATGGGCGTGTTTACCCTTTGTTGCTCCTGGAGACTGAGGCAATGTCGGAGTACATAAGGAAGAATCTGGCGAGGGGTTTTATTAGGAAATTGGTGTCTCCTGCAAGAGCTGGCTTCTTCTTCGTCCAAAAGAAGAACGGGGAACTTTGTCCCTGCATAAATTATAGGGGTCTGAACGCCATCACCGTCATGAATAAATATTCTCTGCCACTCATCTCCGAGCTGTTTGACATACTGCGGGGTGCGAGGATATTTACCAAGTTAGATCTGCGAGGCGCCTATAAACTAATAATCATTTGCGAGGGCTGACGAATGGAAGATGGCGCTTAAAACCCGGGACGGGCATTACGAATACTTGGTAATGCCATTCGGTCTCTGTAATGCACCGGCCATCTTCCAGGACTTCGTCAATGACATCTTTCGGGAGATGTTATCCACTTCAGTAGTCGTCTATTTGGCGTCTGCACCGGGCGTCCTCAGGCACGAGCTCAAAAGCCACTGTCCAGCAGAGCAGGTTCAATCACCAGCGTAGTGGGGGGGTGAGCTATAGGCACCCCACTAGCATCATTTCCTCTATGCTCCTGTGACATCTAACAGGGCATAGCTTAGAGTGCTCTCAGTTGTCCTCCTGCTCTGTGGAGTAACATAGTCAGGCGCTTTGCACTCTGTTCACACCAAGTGATGTTTAACTCGGTATGTTTATGGTGCTTACTCACGGCTAGGCTCTGCCATTGTTTTCTAGCTGCGGTTTTTCCATCACCGCACAGTAGACCCCGGGTTGCAATCGCACCTTCTCATAATTTATATTTGGTATGATCCGCAAAACCTAACACCATATTATTAGGTCATATACGTCCTGGGGGGTAACAGATTTCCTTTAAGTTTTAAACATCTAGCAGAGAAGAAAGATGAAATAGAGGACTGATAATATGGAATTCTGGTTAGTAAGAAGATGATATCAGGTCCAGAGATGTAGATCTGTGTGTCATAAGCTTGGAGATGATACTGAAAACTGTGGGACTCTATGAGTTGTCTCAGGCTGAACATACATATAAAGAGTAGGGGTTCTAGAACTGAACCTTGGGGGACACCGACAGATAGGTTGCGAAATGAGGAGGTGGTGTGTGAGTGGGAGATGTCGAATGTTTGGTCTGTTATGTATGAGGAGATCCAAGAGAGGGCAAAGTCTGTGAGGCCAAGAGATAAGAGAGTCTGTAGTAAGGGGGAATGGTCCACTGTGTCGAAGGCAGAGGACAGGACTAGGAGAAGGAGGACAGAGTAGTGTTGCTTGGATTTGACAGTCAGTAGGGCATTGGTGACTTTAGTCAGGGCAGTTTCAGTGGAATGATGCTGTCGGAAGTCAGTTTGGTTGGACCAGATAAGGTTATATCAGATAAGGTTGGACAAGATAGTTTTATATCATATAAGTTTGGACCAGATAAGGTTAGGCCAGATCAGGATACATCATTTAAGGTTGGGCCAGATAAGTTTGGACCACATAATTTTATATCATATAAGTTTGGACCAGATCAGGTTACATCAGGTAAGGCTGGACCAGATCATATTATATCATATAAGGTTGGAACGGAAAAGGTTGGACCAGATCAGGTCAGGTTACATCAGGTAAGGTTGGACCAGATAAAATTGGACCAGATAAAGTTGGGCCTGATAAGGTTGGACCAGATAAAGTGCTGCATCCCTGATCTAAATGGTAAAGACACTTTAAAATCTTTGAAAAAAAATGTTTATCTCCAGTGTTATCTACATGTTACTTTTTTTCCACAAGTTAGTAGCAACGTAAGTAACAGGTCTTATAAAGAATTCACACAGCATGACACTAAGGACAGAAATACACCTAGTAGCGAACAGTAGGAGTCTTTGTGAACACTTACGTCATTTACTGCCAGGAATCAATAGTGATGAGGTGCTTTATAAATAGAATGGCCTCATAGAAACACAAAAGGGACATTATGCTAAAGCAGATCAGCGGAAGGCTAAATATACTGCATTTCTCTGCATTTATGTGAAAAAAGTCTTTATGGAACATTTTGCGTTTAATGGATTAGACAATATTTGTATATGTGTAAAAGAAGACATCAAACCAATAGTTATAGTGAAACCACGTGAAAAGCCTAAAATTCTTCCTTTTCCTGGAGTGGAGGCTCCCAGTCTGCTCCTAATGGTTGTCAGGACCATAGTGTTCTCCATACTGGCACAGGCTAAGTATAACTTTAGGGGGCTTCAGTATAGGACAAAAGCTGGATTTTCATCTTGTGCCCATAGCTTCACTTTAAGGTGATTAACCAGTTTATTTAGAATAATCTGTTACCATTGTTGCATTTTTTTTTTAACTTAAATTAAATAAATGCCTGTGTTTTGGACTAAAAATAATTTTTGCAATAGGGTTTCACTATTTTATTTCCTTCTACAGCATCTGCATTGCTCTGCCTATTGCCTATTGCTGCCTGCAGAATGAATTAACTAAGAATCTATCAGTGAGCCTGTTCTGACAGTTTGTAATTGTTTTGTCTTTTTTTTTTCAGCTTTTATTAGCTAATTTATTGTCACGTGAAAGTTCATCTCTCCTGTAATGCTGCTTGTGCTCATAAAGTGACACAAAGGAGCTTGTGAAAAGACAGATATCATTCTGCAGCCTGCAATGATCAAAGAGACAGTCTTAAGACTGTTTGCTCACGATGAGGTTCTGTTGAGTTTTTGAAGCAATGTATTTTTGCTGCGTCAGTTTGCAGTGTCTAAGACCACGTTCACACATTTAGGCTATGTGCCCACGGTGCGTGTTAAAACGCACACCAAAAACCGGACTCCTTCCCAGAAATCGCGCGTTTTTTTCCGCACGATTTCACCGCGATTTTATCGCGATTTTGCCGCGATTTTCGTGTGCGATATTCAAGCACTTTCCAAGCGATTTGAAGCATCGCTTGGAAAGTGATTGACAGGTTGGTCACACTCGTCAAACATAGTGTTTGACAAGTGTGACCAGGTTTTTACTATTGAGGCTGCCTATGCGGCATCAATAGTAAAAGATAGAATGTTAAAATGATAAAAAAAAATAAAAAAATCGGGGTATATTTACCTTCCGGCGTCCCGCGCTGCCATCCCGGGCCTCAGCGTTCCCAGTAATGCCTTGCGAGACCTGTGATGACGTAGTCTCGCGTTGCTATAGCGATCTCGCGAGACCGCTAGAGTCACGCGAGACTACGTCTCACAGGTCCTTGCCGCAAGGCATTACTGGGAACGCTTAGGCCGGGAATGCAGCGCGGGACACCGGAAGGTAAATATACCCCGATTTTTTATTCTTTTTTTACAGGGGTATGGTACCCAGGGCCTGGAGGACAGTCTCCTCTCCTCCACACCGTGGGTACCAACCGCACATGAGACGCTTAACTTCCCGCATGGTGGGCATAGCCACATGCGGGAAGTAAGCGATTCTCATGCATTCCTATGGGTGCGGAATCGCGGCAATTCTTTGCGATTCCGCACAAAAGAATGAGCATGCTGCGATCTTTTTCCGCCTTGCGATTCCGCCGCGGAAAAAAGCGCAGCATTAGCACAGCATGTGCGGAATGCCATAGGAATGCATGGGGGGCGTTCTGTACATGATTTTTAAACGTTTTCGCTGTGTTTTTGCGCCAAAAATCGCGGCAAAAACGCTTAAAAATCGCTACGTGGGCACACAGCCTTAGTGTTTGGTCAGTATTTTACATCAGTATGTGTAAGCCAAAACCAGGAGTCAGTGATAAATCTAGAAGTGGTGAAATGTTTCTATTATACTTTTCCTCTGATTGTTCCTCTTCTGATTACAAATACTGATGTAAAATAATGAATGTGTGAACGTGGCCTAACAATATGTTCCCATGATGAGCTTTTGGTGAGTTTTTGATGTTGCAAACTTTCTGCACCTATTATGTAAATTAGGTTACTAGCGTTTTACATTGCATTTTTGACTATTTTTTTAACATGCGTTCTTATCACGTTTTTGATGCTGCGTTTTTTGGTTCTTCATGGTGTGTCATGTTTTAACCCCTTAACCCCCAAGGGTGGTTTGCACGTTCATGACCAGGCCAATTTTTACAATTCTGACCACTGTCCCGTTATGAGGTTATAACTCTGAAACACTTCCATGGATCCCGGTGATTCTGACATTGTTTTCTCGTGACATATTGTACTTCATGTTAGTGGTAAAATTTCATTCATATAACTTGCGTTTATTTGTGAAAAAAATGGAAATTTGCCCAAAATTTTGAAAATTTCGCAATTTTTCAAATTTGAATTTTAATGCCCTTAAATCACACAAAAATTTAATAAATAACATTTCCCACCTGTTTACTTTACATCAGCACAATTTTGGAACCAAAATTTTTTTTTTTTTTAGGAAGTTATAAGGGTTAAAAATTGACCAGCGATTTCTCATTTTTGCAACGCCATTTTATTTTTACGGACCACATCACATTTGAAGCCACTTTGAGGGGTCTATATGATGGAAAATACCCAAAAGTGACACCATTCTAAAAACTACACCCCTTAAGGTGCTCAAAACCACATTCAAGAAGTTTATTAACTCTTTAGGTGCGTCACAGGAATTTTTTGAATATTTAAAAAAAATGAACATTTAACTTTTTTTCACAAAAAAAATAATTCAGGTTCAATTTTTTTTATTTTACCAAGGGTAGCAGGAGAAATTGGACTGCAAAAGTTATTGTGCAATTTGTCCTGAGTACGCTGATACCTGATATGTGGGGGGGAACCACTGTTTCGGCGTATGGCAGACCTCAGAAGGGAAGGAGCGCCGTTTGACTTTTTCAATGCAAAATTGGCTGGAATGCAGATCGGACGCCATGTCGCGTTTGGAGAGCCCCTGATGTACCTAAATAGTGGAAACCCCCCACAAGTGACCCCATTTTGGAAACTAGACCCCCCAAGGAACTTATCTAGATATGTGGTGAGAACTTTGAACCCACAAGGGCTTCACAGAAGTTTATAACGTACAGCGGTACAATTAGAAAATCATATTTTTTCCACAAAAATGATCTTTTCACCCCCAATTTTTATTTTTCCAAGGGTAACAGGACTCTAAAAGATATTGTGCAATTTGTCCTGAGTATGCTGATACCCCATATGTGATTGTAAATGACTATTTGGGTGCATGGCAGAGCTCGGAAAGGAAGCAGCGCCATTTGACATTTTTGGCTGGAATTGAGATCGGACACCATGTTGCGATTGGAAAACCCCTGATGTACCAAAACAGTGGAAACCCCCCACAAATGACACCATTTTGGAAACTAGACCCCCCCAAGGAACTTATCTAGATGTGTGGTGAGAACTTTGAACCCCCAAGGGCTTCACAGAAGTTTATAACATACAGCCGTACAATTAAAAAAATCATATTTTTTCCACAAAAATGATCTTTTCACCCTCAATTCTTATTTTCCCAAGGGTAACAGGACCCTAAAAGATATTGTGCAATTTGTCCTGAGTGCGTTGATACCCCACATGTGGGGGTAAACCACTACTTGGGCTCATGGCAGAGCTCGGAAGGGAAGCAGCGCCATTTGACGTTTTTGGCAGGAATTGAGATCGGACATCATGTCGCGATTGGAAAACCCCTGATGTACCAAAACAGTGGAATCCCCCCACAAATGACTCCATTTTGGAAACTAGACCCCCCAAGGAACTTATCTAGATGTATGGTGAGCACTTTGAACCCCCCAGTGCTTCACAGAAGTTTATAACGCCCGGGTATGAAAATAAAAAAAATCGTATTTTTTCCACAAACATGATCTTTTAGTCACCAATTTTTTTATTTTCCCAAGGGTACAAAGAGATATTGGACCGCAAAAGTTGTTGTGCAATTTGTCCTGAGTACGCTGATACCTCATATGTGGGAGAAAACTACTGTATGGGCACAAGTCGGGGCTCGGAAGGGAAGTAGTGACGTTTTGGAATGCAGACTTTGATGGATTGGTCTGCGGGTGTCATGTGCGTTTGGAGAGCCCCTGATGTACCTAAACTATTGAAACTCCCCACAAATGACCCCATTTTGGAAACTAGACCCCCCATGTAACTTATCTAGATGTGTGGGGAGCACTTTGAACCCCCAAGTGCTTCACAGAAGTTTATAACGCCTGGGTGTGAAAATAAAAAAATCATTTTTTTCCACAAAAATGATATTTTTGCCCCCAATTTTTTATTTTCCTAAGGGTAACAGGAAAAATTGCACCCCAAAAGTTGTTTAGCAATTTGTCCTGAGTATGCTGATACCCCATATGTGGGGGTAAAACACTGTTTGGGCGCATGGCAGAGCTTGGAAGGGAAGGAGCACCATTTGACTTTTTCAACGCAGAATTGGCTGGAATTGAGATCAGACACCATGTTGCATTTGGAGAGCACCTGATGTGCCCAAACAGTGGAAACCCCCCAATTATAACTCCAACCCTAACCCCAACACACCCCTAACCCTAATCTCAGCCCTAACCCTAGCCCTAACCCTAACCCTAACCCTAATGGGAAAATGGAAATAAATACATTTCTTTTATTTTATTATTTTTCCCTAACTAAGGGGGTGATAACGGGGGGTTTGATTTACTATTTATGGTGGTTTTTATGTTTGGCAGCTGTCACACGCTAAAAGACGCTTTTTATTGTAAAAATAGTTTTTGCTTCACCGCATATTGAGAGCTATAATTTTTCCGTATTTTGACCCACCGAGTCATGTGAGGTCTTATTTTTTGCGGGACGAGTTGATGTTTTTATTGGTACCATTTTCGGGCACGTGACTTTTTTTATCGCTTTTTATTCCGATTTTTGGGACGCAGAATGAACAAAAACCAGCGTGTTATGAATTTCTTTTGGGGGGGGTGCATTTACACCGTTCCGCGTGCGGTAAAATTGATAAAGTGGTTTTATTCTTCGGGTCAGTATGGTTACAGCGATACCTCATTTAGGTCTTTTTTATGTTTTGTCGGTTTTATGCAATGAAAACTATTTTATATAACAAATAATTATTTTTGCATCGCTTTATTCTGTGAGCTATAACTTTTTTAATTTTTGCGGATGATGCTGTATGGCGGCTCGTTTTTTGTGGGACAAGCTGACGTTTTCAGCGGTACCATGGATATTTATATGCGTCTTTTTGATCGCGCGTTATTGCACTTTTTGTTTGGCGGTATGATAATAAATCATTATTTTTTGCTTCGTTTTTTATTTTTATTTTTTAAGGGGTTCATTAAAGGGGTTAACTAATGGGACAGTTTTATAGGGCAGGTTGTTACGGACGCGGCGATGCCAAATATGTGTACTTTTATTTATTTTATTTATTTATTTTCAAAAAATGAATTTATTGGGGAATATTTTTTTTTTTTTTACTAATTTATTTAGTGATTTTTTTAAAATTGTTTTTACACCTTTTTTTTTTTTTAACTTTATTACATTGTCCCAGGTGGGACATCACTGTCCTGTGACAGATCGCTGATCTGTCACATCACAGATCACTGTGACAGATCAGCGATCTGTCACAGGCACTGCTGCAGACTTCCTCATGCCTGCGCTTTGCAGGCAGTGAGGAAGTCAGCTCCCTACAGGCCCCCGAAGGTCCCCGTCGCCATCTTGGATCCGGGGACCTGTAGGGAAAGAGCCCCCCGCAGAAGCACTGCACATTGTGCTGCTGTGGGGGGCTCAGGGAAGCACGGAGGGAGCCCCCTCCCTGCCAATGCTTCCCTTTAACCCCCGGTACACCGCGATCGTGTTTGATCGCGGTGTACAAGAGGTTAACGTGTCGGGGGCGGTCCGTGACTGCACCTGACACATTGTGCCAGGTGTCAGCTGTGATAATCAGCTGACACCCGGCCGCGATCAGCGGTGCTCACCATGTGGGCGCCGCTGATCGCTATGACGTACTATCCCGTCCCTGGGAATTAAGTCCCAGGGCACATGGACGGGATAGTACATCTGATGGCAGAAAGGGGTTAACATCCATTGACAGGCATAGCCGTCATGGCAGGATGTAAGTTCCCGTACCATGATGGACTAGGCCCGTCATGCATTTAAACTGTCACTGCGTGTAAACTTGCAGTGGCAGTTCAGTGCCGACAGCTGTCATAGACAGCTGACAGGCACGGCAAGAGCTGCGGGGACCCATGCCGTCGGTTCCCACACCCAGAACGCTGCGATCGGTCAGTCAGTCTAACTGACCAAGCACAACCTGATCGGGCAGGAGATGCTGAAATATCAGCATCTCCCTGACTGTAAGTGCAGGAGCTCAGCGCTGCCGTGGCTGAGCATCCTGCACTATTAGTCAGGAGCGGCGTCCGCGCCGCCTCTGGCTGTTAACCCACTGAGTGCTGGAATCGGGTGCGATCCCAATGTTCAGGGGGGAGGCAGAGGGACGAGGGCTCCCTCTGCCTTCAGATCGATATCCCTGCGATGTAAAAAAATATATTAAAAAATAATAAAAATAATTACAAAATATCCCTAAGAAATATACATTTTTATGTAAAAAAATAAAATAAACAAAAAAATACACGGTTGGTATTGCCGCGTCTGTAAAAATCCCATGTATAAAAGTGTCACCTTAGTTAACCCCTCAATGAACGCCGTAAAAAAAGTAGCAAACTATACTTTTTCCAAGAAGTATCATCATACCGCTTCGAAAAAGTGGAATAAAACGCGATAAAAAAAACAAATTGTGACAAAAATAGTATCACTGAAAGCGCCATCTTGTCCAGCAAAAAACAAGCCCCCATACAGCTCCATTAGTGGAAAAATAAAAAAGTTATAGCTCTCAGAATAAAGTGATGTAAAAATAGTTATTTTTTCTATAAAAGTTTTTATTGTGTAAAAAATGACAAAACATAAAAAAACTATTTAAATGAGGTATAGCTGTAATCGTACTGACCGAAAGAATAAAGCCGCCTTACCAATTTTACCACACATGGAAAGGAGGGGAAAAAAAAGAAGCAATTTCTAAATTGCTGGTTTTTGTTCATTCTGCCTCCACAAAAATCAGAATAGAAAGCGATCAAAAAATGTCATGTGCCCAAATATGGCACAACAGAAGAAAAATCCAGCTCCACGATTGAGTGAAAAATTCAGATTCTTTATTCACTTGAAAATTCCAAAGTAGAGGATTATGACTAAGGGTGCTGCGACACCTGAAACGCGTTGATAACGAATGACCTGCTGTCAGGAACTGCGGAACGCACTAAATAAAAATATAAATAAAGTGGGTTCGCCGCTCGGGGTCCACCATGCAGTAGGTGGTATAACTGCTGCTAGATGGTGGCAGAGCAATATGGAGGTAATGTGCACAGGGTTAAACGTCACCCAAGTGCACAGAGCAATCTCTGTTAAATCACAGTGACGCCTATGTACATAAATAAACGAGCTGAGCCTGTTACGGTCACAGGTGCTCAGAGTAGTTACACACACGGTATAAGGTCACAGGAGTAGCCCAAGATGGCGGCACAAAGTCCTTCTAGACCTACCATGTGTGTAGCGTCGCAGCCGCGAACGCTTAAGAGGGCTGCTACTGCAGCGCGGCGTAGGACACTGCCGCTATACGACAATGCTAAGCACAAGCGCAATGTCGGACACTAGCAGCTGTGGACTATGAAGCAGAGGCGCGCTGGCGCTGGTACTAAACTCAATCCCTCACACAAGCGTAATATCAAAGGATAGGGGTTTCAAATGAGTCATTCACCAGAATCATGCATTCATCGTCATTCACACAGCAGCAAGTACAGTCTATACTAGCGCATTGAGGAACAGCCATGCGCGCCTTTTATAGCAGCCGGGACCTTCCGGAAGCTTCCAGATCTCCGAGATGGACCAATGAGATCTGGAGCGGGACCTGAGCACATGACTCCCGATCTCCAATGGGAGATCGTCTCATGAGCATGCTCAGAATGTGGATGGAAGGACTTAGCCTCAGGAGAGATTTGCTGCAAGGCAATCTCCTCTACAATCTCTTCTGCAGTGGATAAAGAGCAGGAGACAGCAGAATGTGAGGGTCTTGGTTCCTGCATAGCGACCGCAGAAACCTGACAACTAACACCTGCTGCTAGCTGTGCTGATACTTTTATCCTCTACTTTGGAATTTTCTTTTCAAATAATTTTTATTAGATTTTTCAAATTTTCAACAGGGGAAGGATGGGAAAACAATGGGAGGGGATAGGGGTAAAGTAAAATCTAAAGAACTCCATTCTTTACAATTAGAATGGTACAAAACATTATACTGTATAAACATTTAATAGTTACTCACACTTTTAAAGAACAAAGGATTGAAAATTAAGCAGAATTTTCCACTTTTATTCATCCAGACACACTTTGAACTGTTTATTTTCTTGTAAGAACCAAAATCATCTTTATTGCAATAGTGAAAATTTTGAGTTCCACAGTCCCCATTTTATGTGATATTTATTCAAGGAGTTATTATTAAAAGCATATCTCTCTTCCATTTTACTATGAAGCCGTAATTTAGCTAGAATATCCGTAAAGCTAGGGATATCTGTCTTTTTCCATAGATGTGCTAAAGAATTTTTTTATTGTTAGAAAAATATGAATCAAAATGTATTTAATTGGTGGGTTAGTATTTTCAAGATTTAGGGAGAGAAGTACCATTTGAGGAGTGATAGTAATCTCATTATCAGTTAGAGTATTAAAATGCGATTTAACGTCTTTCCAGAATTGTTTTAACTTTGGGCAACTCCAAAAAATGTGATACAAGTTACCTGGGTTCCCACATTCTCTCCAACACTGAGATGAGATCTCTGAATTAATATGGAATAACCTAATTGGGGTATAGTACCATCTGTTCATGACCTTGTAGAAGGACTCTTGTAGAGTCATATAAAGGGTTGATTCATAGGAATGTTTAATAGCCTATTCCCATTGCTCTGGCTGAACTTCAATATGCAAATCTAATTCCCATCTTCTCATATAGCTATTTTTAGAGAAAGAGGTATCTTTATTAAGATGAGAATAAATATTTTTAATACTCCATTTGGTCTTATGGTTGGTATTAGTTAGTAATGAAGAAACAATTTCCAGATTCAAAGCCCTACTGTGTAACAATTTTTGCATGTTCTTTTAAAGTAAAGTAAGAATATATCTCTGAGGAAGGCAATTGCTATCGGCTCTTGAGTTCGCTAAAACAAGTAATCGTTTGGCCATCACACAGATCTCCAACTTTCTTAATATTTAACTCATACCAAATGCCTGGAACTGAGAAGTTGTACATTAAGGCCAATAAAGGAAGGGGGAAATGTCTAATCATGTTTCTCTTATTATCTTTCTTGTTCAACCTTGTCGAGCTTTCCCAGGCTGAAAATATGGCCTGGAGAATTGGATGATAATGCTCCTTTCATCTGAATACTAATAAATAGTTAAAAAAAAAATTTGTATGGAGTTATAGTTAGTTTGGGCCTGTTCTAGATCCAACCATGCTGGTGGTGAACTCTCACTAAACCAGTCTTGGCTAAGCTTAATCAGTGTCGCCTGATAATATGCCCAAATATTAGGTAAAGCAAGTCTGCCGTTTCTTTTAGCTTTATGTAAGATATCTGCTGCTATTCTTGGTTTTTTATTTTCCCATATGAAAAGTTTTATTACATTTTGAATTTTTATTATAAATGAGATATGTATGTTGAGAGGGATAGTCCTAAATATATAAAGGATTTTTGGCAAAATGAAAACATTTACGGCTAAAATTTTTCCTAAGAGGGACAGATCAAGAGTACTGAATCTGGAGAGGTCTTTGGAAATGGTTTTGATAAGAGTATCTATATTGACAGGGATCATGGAATTTAATTTCTTAGTGAGAGTAATACCTAAATAGGTGATCTCATTCTCTTCCCAAACAAAGTTGGTTTGATTTTTTATCTCTTCAATTGAAGTACTATTTATATTAAAATGTAAAATTTTAGATTTACTAGCATTAATCTTGAAGTATGAGACTTTTAAAAATTGATCTAAAATCAGGATTAGGAGATGAATTTATTATCAAAGCCAAATTGAGATAGTGGTTTTTAGGTAATGCCAACTTAGTGTATCGAAGGCTTTCTCTGCATTGAGACTCACTAGTAAAGAGGGGGTACGTGATGATCTAATTAAATTTATTATATTTATAATTCTTCTTGTTCCATCTGATGCCTGTCTGCCTGAGATGAAACCGATTTGGTCATTTTTAACTAAATAGGGCATGATATGTTTTAGACGTTCTGCAATTATTTTAGAATATAATTTGATGTCGCCATTTATGAGCGATATGGGCCTATAATTTTGGACCTTTTCCATATCTCCGCTCTCTTTCGGTATCACTATTATGGCTGCTTCTAACATTTCTTTGGGAAATGCCCCTGTAGATGAAGCAGGATCAAAGAGTGTTTTTAAATGAGGGGAAATGTGTCACGGTCACGTGTGTCTGGACGCAGCGAGTACCGCAAGGCGAACCCATGACACGCATGACCCTGGATACACCGCCTCCAGTAGAGCGAATTTAAATAATAAAATGTGCAGCTGGATACACCTCCTCCAACTGGCGAATTTAGGTAATACACATTATATATACAGTTGTCTGGAAACCCCGCCTCCAGTAAGGCGAACTTAAATAATAAAGGGGAAACCTGGGTAACAATAACAATGGTGGGCCCGCCATGCCAGCCCTTCTTGCAGACATCAACGTTGAACTCCACCAATCCATGCCAGCACTCCTTGCAGACTCCATAGCTGACTCAACCCCTCTGGCTGGGCTGGCGTGGTGGAGTCGCAGTTTATGGTGTCAGCAGGAAGTGCTTGCATGGCTTGGTGGAGTGGCGACTATGGTGAGAATTGCACTCAGAATGCTGGACTTGGTTGCTGAAAGCTGGACTCAAGCATGCTTGACTTCTTGGCAGAAAAGTTGGACTCGAGCATGCTGGACTTTTTTGCAGAAGCTGGACTCATCTTTGGGACTCTGTTTACTGGGCAGCTGCAACTGGTGGTGGACTCTGCTCCAAGGCTGCACTAGGGTGATGGATCCAGTTATGGTGATGGATCTGGTTGGAGGAGAAGATGCACGCAGGTGGTGGGCTCTGTTGCTGGGAGCGTACGCAACAGAGCAAAGCTAAGTGATGTTCCCCCTGTATTGTCATTTTCCCTTATGTGTGTTTAGTGCAGTGGTGGGATTAGTTTCCTCACCGACCAATTCCCTAGTGAGGGTTTAGGTGCAGGGCGAGTCAGGGTTTGAGGTACGCGTGCGTCGCCCGGTGCGGAACCGGCATAGGGAACGTTAGGAGTGCAGGGACACTGGCTCAGGGGAGTACAGGAGGTCTCCACATCCCTATTCCCTATCGCAGGGCCCACCATTGTTATTGTTACCCAGGTTTCCCCTTTGTTATTTAAATTCGCCTTACTGGAGGCGGGGTTTCCAGACAACTGTATATATGACGATATGACGTGTATTACCTAAATTCGCCAGTTGGAGGCGGTGTATCCAGCGGCACGTTTTATTATTTAAATTCGCCCTACTGGAGGCGGTGTATCCAGGGTCACGCGTGTCATGGGTTCGCCTTGCGGTACTCGCTGCGTCCAGACACACGTGACCGTGACAAAATGACATCTGAAAAGATTTTAAAGTACTCGTTTATAAATCCATCAGGACCTGATGACTTCAATGGTTTGAGTTTACTTATGGTATCTGATATCTCTTTGACACTGAAGGGTGAGTTTAGTAGGTCCAAATCTAAGGGATCTATACGTGGAAGGTCCAAATCGGAAAAAAAGAATCTATACCTGCTTGATCCGGATTAGGGGTTGCGGGGTCTTGTTTTAAAATGTAGAGTTTGCTAAAATAGTCTACGAATACTTCTGCAATATCTGATGGGTGAAATTTAGGGCTCCTGAAGATTATCTAATTTTATTTATCCTTCTGTGTACACGCTCCTGTTTTAATTTGTTTAACATGTATCTAGTCAGTTTGTTTGCTGACGTGTAAGCGATGAATTTTGAGGCTCAAATAATTGAATCATATTCAGTTATGATTTCTGCTCTAAGTTCTTGTTTTAATTTTAGTAATTCCAAGTGAATATCATGAGATGGGTAGTCGGAATCATTTTGCTGGTCTTCTTTTATTTTAATCTGGGATTGCAAACTAATAATTTTGTCCCTTTTCCCTTTTTTATATCTAGTTGAATGATGCATTAAACATCCTCTGAGAACTGCTTTGTGTGCTGTCCATAATGTAAATGGGTCAATGTCTGGCGAAGAATTTTCAGTAAAGTAATTATTAATAGTGTTTCGAATTATCTCTCTATACTCTGGTATTTTTAGCAAAGTTAAGTTGGATTTCCAAAGAAATGTATTTTGAACTGTTGGGCCTATTATACATTTCCCCATAACTGGGGAGTGGTCTGAAAATGACTTGTTTAATATTTCGAATTTTGTAAATCTAGATAAGGAAAAAATATTAGTCAGGAATAGATCGATTCTAGATGACATTTTATGCACATCTGAATAATGTGTATATTCCCGTGAGGTTGAATTGAGGTATCGAAAAACGTCAAAAAGTTCGTTTTGGTTGATCCAGCTATTTAGAATTTGAGCTAAATGACGTACCGGGGATGTGGAATCTATACGTCCATCCGGAACTATATTGAAGTCACCTACTATTATTAGTTCTCCCTTCTTGACCTCATCTACTTTTTTAATCAGTTTGTTAAAAAAAGGAAATGGTCTCTTATTTGGAGCATATACATTGACAATTGTGCATATTTTAAAATTTAGACTACAAACCAAGACATGGAATCTTCCCTGAGGGTCAGTCTCTTCACTGATCAATTGGAAAGGAACATCTTTTTTTACAATTGTAATGACCCCTGCCCTTTTTTTGTATCTAAGTGATCTGTAAATGTGAGGGTAATTCTTATGTTGTAAGTATGGGTGACCCCAACTGGCCAGCTTAACTTCCTGTGGACAAACAACATCGGCCTGAGCCTGTCTTATTTCTCTCCAGGTGGCAAAGCGATTGTAAGGACTGTTTAAACCCCTAACATTGAACGAGAGGATCTTAACTTTCATGTTTTTAATCTTTGTGTTCTTACAAGACGTTAGCTTTCAGTCTGGTCATAATCAAGCAAATAAAGTATCAAACTTTTGTTTTCTAAACAATTAAATCTAATTAATGAAATAGTAAACAATGCGATATTTAAATTAATAGAATTCACCTGAAGGATCCCACCACCTATGGAATCTCTTCTTTATTTGGGGACAAAAAAAATGTGGCTGAGGACCCACCCAGCCACTCCTATGTTATAGGGTATATAAAGAGTGATAATTAAATTTCACCTACATCTAATATTAGAAGGTTGATAATGCAAGCAAAGAGAGTTTCAAAAGGTAGAGTAAACTCTCACCCTTTATCTTTATGGGCTAGTTCTTCCTGGAGAAAGTGCACAAAGTCCAGGCCTTCTTCTACTGTAAAAAGAGGGATGATTTTGTTGTTGTGCCAAACTAATAGTTTGGTAGGAAATCCCCATCTAAAGGGAGTTCCCAAGTCCCTAAGTTTGGACGTGACTCCTCTGAATGCCTTTCTAGCATCCATTGTGGCTTTTGAAAAGTCTGAGTAAATTTTTAAGTTGCTATATGGCAACAGGAAGGATCCCTCTCTCTGATAAACTTCAAAATTATTTATTTTGTTTGGAAATAGTGTAAATGTAAAATGTAAAATGGGCCTGTCAGCGGGGATACCTCTTGGACATGGCAATCTGTGAATTCTGTCTATTGTAAGTTGTAGTTCAGTTAGGGAGGGAACTGCTTTTTTAAAAAGGGTTTTAGTGTACCCTGATAGATCATCCTGTAGTACAGTCTCTGGAATTCCCCTGATTTTAATATTGTTTCTTCTACTTCTATCCTCTAAATCAGTTAATTTTGATCTCAAGGATAGAAGTTCCACTTTTAAATCTGAATTCTCTTTTGCAAGAGAATCCGATTTATTCTCCATTTTTGTAATTCTTGCCTCATTTCCTTCAAAGCGTTGCGTGAATCCCCTGCATCCCCTGTAAGGAATTTTTGTGCTCTTCAAAACCAAGTCTAATGGATTCAGTTAATGCTTTACAGAAATTGGCTATGAATCCTTCTGTCGCTACTCTTTCTGAAGTCAAATACTTATCAAAATTAACCAGGAGAAATGGAGAGTCCTCCACACAAGAGGCTTCCAGGCAGCCTTTTTTGGGTTGAGGATTGGTAGGGCTACCATTAGGGGAAATGGAAATGTTCCTGCTTCCCTGTCAGGTTCACCAGTTGCACTGAGTACTGCTTAAATATAATACCAAATTTCAAGTTTCTGCATGTCACTCAGAGTTCCAGCAAAGATGGGGTCCTCTAAAGCAACACTGCCAGTGATGAGCTTTCCCCCTGTTTACAGAGAGCTTCTCCGCTGCCGACCCCTTCACTCAGCAGTGCTCACACAGCTTTCACTCACCGCCCGTCTGACTTCTTTTATTATGCAGGCACCATTGTTTATTCTGTGAGCTGCTGCCTTACAGGTCCCGACGTCCTTCCCTCACCGTGGACCCGACTCTCGTAGTCTCCTGGATCTTATGTCGCCTGCTCCCGCCTCTGCTGCATGTGAGGTAACAGTTTTCCTGTCAGCTGTTTAATGAGCGCTTCCCGCCAATTTTCCTGCCGACTTCAGGAGGCTATAACTCCATAACTAGCCCAGCAAATCTTCTGGAAATGGAGTCAAATAGTCTCATGAGGTGTAGTAACCGTTTCCACAAGGATTTGTGGGTGTAAATTCACTGTTGTGCTTTACCAGTTGCTTTATTAGGGTGGCTGAGTAGGAGACCAGAACTCAAGCTGCCTCCATCTCCTAGAGCTCAGGCCATGCCCCTACTTTGGAATTTTCAAGTGAATAAAGAATCTGAATTTTTCACTCAATCATGGAGCTGGATTTTTCTTCTATTGTGCAATACTTCACGCCCCGACACAGCGGTTACCTGCTCCGATTTCCATGATGTCTTAACTGGTGAGCTGGACTTTATTTATCTTGGCCAAATATGCTACCAATAAAAATGAAAGCTCGACCCGCAAAAAACAAGCCCTCACATGACTGTCGGCCGAAATATGGAAAAATTATAGCTCTCAAAATACGGCAATGCAAAAAATTTTGAAGAAATTTACAAAAAAAAGCGTCTTTTAGCGTGTGACAGTAGCTAAATATAAAAAAGGATATAAATCTGGTATCTCTGTAATTGCACCGACCCGAAGAATAAAGTTGCCTAATCACTAATACCGCACGAGGAACGACGTAAAAAATAAAACCAATTCTTCACCTGTTGTGGATTTGTTCATTCTGCCTCCCAAAAATCGCAATAAGGTGATCACAGAGGTAATGGGGCTGATATGATTGACAGAAGCTTGCCACCTGATAATAATGATGACGATTGGAGATCTGGGGTTTCAGATTGGGATTTAACACAGCTGACTCCCTCTATCCTTGATGGTGATTTGCTTCCTGTTCCTCCTGAGGTCTGATTTCTCCAGCTCTGTCCCTGCATAATCAGCTATGTGGTTTATTTGCTATTCTGTTTGCATTTGATCTGGTTTTGTCTATCTCTTCTTGGTGCGGGTCAGCCTGCTCCGGCTGGGGCTGTGCTGAATCACCGCCCATATGTTACTGCTTGTGCCAGTTTGTTTTATCCCCTATTAGATTGGTCTCTTTTTGCTCTGCTTTCAGAATATATCAGAGTGCTGATATAGTGGCGGGCAAAGTCGTGTGACTTCAATGTTTTTTGCATCAGACGTGTTGGTCTTTTTGCAGGGTTTTTTGCGCGATTGCAGACAGTGACTTTCCTTTCCTGTCCTGTCTAGTCAGTGTGGGCCCCATCATTTGCTCAGTCTATTTTCCTGCCTGTGTTTGTATTTTCATCTTGTCTCACTGACAATATATGTTTGGGGGCTATCTATTCCTTTGGGGTCTGCTGTGGGGCAGTTAAGATTTCCCCTTTCTTGCTTTAGGCTTAGTTAGCTCTCTGGCTGTGCCGAGGTGTCTAGGATCATCGTAGGTACGCTCCACGGCTACTGCTAGTTGTGTGGATAGGATTAGGGGTCTGCAATCCTTTTAGGTACCAACCTCTCTGGTTTTCTGTGGCTTAGCCTGGACCTGCTCTCCTCCTTGGTGACCCATTCATAACAGAATCACCAGCCTAACTTTAGACTCTAGGGTACTCCAAAGAAGGAAAGAATTTTTTAAAAAAAAGTGTCAGGAATTTTTTTAATATATTTTTTCCTCTTTTTTTTTCTGTGGCTGCAGGAGGAGATTTTTTTTTGTTTTCTCTAAATGGAGACTAAACAATTGTCTGATCGTGTTGAGCAGCTCGCTGCTGAAGTGCGGGGAATTTCTGCCTATCTCGCTCAATCATCTGCTGTTGAACCAAAAATCCCTACTCCTGATGTGTTTTTGGGGATCAGTCTAAATTTTTAAATTTTAAGAATAATTGTAAACTATTTTTTTGCTTTGAAACCTAACTCATCGGGGAGCTCTGTGCAGCAGGTCAAAATTGTCATCTCTCTGCTGCGCAGCGATCCCCAGGATTGGGCCTTTTCTTTGACACCCGGAGATCCTATTCTGGCTAATGTGGATGCGTTTTTTCAAGCCTTGGGGTTGTTGTATGATGAACCTAATGCTATTGATCAAGCTGAGAAAACCTTATAGGCATTGAACCAGGGTCAGGATTCTGCAGAGTTATATTGTCAAAAATTTTGAAAGTGGGCGGTCCTTACTAAATGGAATGACGATGCCCTAGCAGCTCTCTTTCGGAAGGGATTGGCAGAAACCATAAAAGATGTTATGGTGGGATTTCCTGTTCCCTCTGGTCTAGACGATTCTATGTCATTGGCCATTCAAATTAATCAGCGTTTACGTGAATGTAAAACTACATGAGCGGTGTTGTCGCCTTTCGAATGAACGTCTGAACCCATGCAATGTGATGGGTTTTGTCTAGGGCGCAACGTCAGGAGTTTAGAAGGCGTAATAACCTGTGCTTTTTCTGTGGAGATGCCTCTCATACCATTTCTGTCTGCCCTAAACAAGAAAAGCATTTTGCTCACACATTTGCGGTGGGCAGTGTACAGTACAGCCGAAGTTTCTTTTGGCGATTAACCTGATCTGCTCCTTGTCTACATTTTCCGCTAAGGCTTTTGTAGATTCAGGAGCAGCTTTCAATCTGATGGATTTGGACTTTGCTAAACGTTGTGGTTTTCCCATGATACCCCTGTGGACTCCTATCCCTTTGAGGGGTATTGATGCTACTCCTTTGGCGGAGAATAAACCCCAGTTTTGGACCCAGGTGATAATGCGGGTCGCTTCGGACCACCAAGAAAATTGTAAATTTTTGGTGTTGCAAAATTTGCATGATACTATTGATCTGGGTTTTCCTTGGTTACAAACTCATAATCCTGTTTTGGATTGAAAATCTGTGTCCGTTTTGAGTTGAGTTGTCAATGTGTTCTTAGTGACACTCCTGTTTTTTCCACCTCTCCCCAGTCTCATGATATTCCTGACTATTTGGCTGATTTTTCTGATGTATTTAGTGAGAGTTAGTCTGAGTCTTTGCCTCTTCATAGGAGTTATGACTGTGCAATTGAGTTAATGCCCGGGTGTAAATTTCCCCAGGGTCGGCCTTTCAACTTATCGGTTCCCGAACATGATGCTATGCGATCCTATATCAAGGAGTCGTTGGAGAAGGGTCATATTAGACCATCCTCTTCACCTTTAGGTGCTGGGTTTTTTTTGTGGCCAAGAAAGATGGTTCATTAAGGCCATGTATTGACTATCGTTCCCTTAACAAAATCACTGTTAAATATCAGTACCCGTTACCTCTGATTTCTGATATATTTTCCAGAGTTAAAAGTGCCTGTTGGTTTACCAAGCTTGACCTCAGGGGGGCGTATAATCTTATTCGCATCAAGCACGGGGATGAATGGAAGACGGCGTTTAATACTCCGGAGGGACATTTTGAGTACCTGGTGATGCCTATTTTGGCTCACTAATGCCCCTTCTGTCTTCCAGTCTTTTATGAACGATATTTCCCGGGACTTTGTGGATAAGTTTTTCATCATTTATCTGGATGATATTTTGATCTTTTCCAGTGATTGGGATTCTCATGTGGAACATGTCCGGACTGTGTTCCGGATTTTGAGGGAAAATTCTCTGTATGTTAAGTGTTATGAATGGGAAACCGAGGAGGAAAACAAGACAACAAGCTAAGTCTCAGAAAACCAGAGAAGTTGGTAACTATGCAGATTGCAGATCCCTGATCTTAACCGCAACAACTAGCAGCAGTCGTGGAGCGTTTCTATGTTGGTCCTAGACGCCTCGTCACAACCGGATAACTACATAAGCCTAAAGCAGGAAAAGAGGAAAACTAACTGCCCCAGAGCAGACCCCAAAGGAAAGACAGCCCCCCATATGTATTGACGTTGAAACAAGATGAAAATACAAACAAGGCAGGAAAATAGGCTGAGTAAACGATGGGGCCCGGCTAACTAAAAAGGACAGAAAAGGAAAGACACTGTCTGCAATCTGCCAAAAACAACCTACAAAATTATTGTCCAACACTTCTGATAGCAAAATCAACCCTGAAGTCATTAGACTTCTAAACCTATATCAGCACTCTGAAATATTCTGAGACAGAGCAAAAAAGAGGCCAATCTAATAAGGGACAAAAAGCAGATTGGCAAATACTGATTAATAGGAGTGGAATTTCAGCATAGCCCCAGCAGGGGCAGGCTGATTACACAACAAACTGAATTGACCAACAAGCGCAAGTATGAACATTAGCAAAAAACAAACTTAACTTGAGAAGACTGGAAGAGAGCTGAAGTTCAGGACCTGAGAAGCAGACTGAATCACCAGCACCCGGATAGGGCGTCGGCTGTCTTATATCCAGTCTGACACTCCAGAGAGCCAATCGTTATCTTCCTCATCAGGTGGCAGATCACTACCACTTAAACCAACCGCACTACCTCCTGTCACCACCAGAGGGAGAACAGAAGGGGAACTCTCAACTGGTGGAGCAGAAAATGAGTTCATGACAGTTAAGGGATCGAAGTGCCTTTTTGGTGTCCAGAGGATTTCATTTTTGGGATTCATTTTGTCCCCGTCTGCTATTGAAATGGACCCGGACAAGATACAGGCCAATTATGATTGGATTCAGCCCACTTCTTTGAAGGCTCTCCAGAAGTTTTTTGGTTTTGCTAATTTCTACCGTAAATTTATAAGTAATTTTTCTGGTATTGTTAAACCACTGACTGATTTGACCAAAAAGGGCGCTGATGTGGTGAATTGGTCTCCAGAGGCAGTCTCGGCATTTCAGAGCTTAAGTGGAGATTCACTTCTGCTCCGGTTCTACGGCAACCTGATGTCTCACTCCCATTTCAGGTGGAGGTAGATGCTTCTGAGATTGGTGCAGGAGCCGTTTTGTCCCCAAAAGATCCGGTGACTTCTAAGATGAATTCCTGTGCCTTCTTTTCTCGAAAATTCTCCCCATCTGAACGCAACTATGACGTGGGGAATCGGGAATTGTTGGCCATGAAATGGGCATTTGAAGAGTGGAGACATTGGTTGTAGGTAGCTAGACATCAAGCTGTGGTCCTCACCGACCACAAGAATTTGATTTATCTTGAATCAGTCAAATGCTTGAATCCTAGACAGGCTAGGTGGGCCATGTTTTTCACGCGTTTTAATGTTAAGGTGGACGCCCTTTCTAGGAGTTTCTTTGCGGATTCTCTTGATGTGACCGAGCCTACTACAATTCTAAATGAGGGTATAGTTCTTTCCGTTATTTCACCTGTTTTGAGATGTGCCCTGGAGGAATTTCAGGAGGGCAAACCTGAACGTTGCCCTATGGGAAAATTGTATGTCCCTGACCTGTGTAGGAAAAGAGTAATGTCTGAAATTCATTGCTCCGCGTTGGCTGGTCATCCAGGTATTTTTGGTACCAGAGATTTGGTGAGTCGGTCTTTTTGGTGGCCTGCCTTATCTCGTGATGTCAAGAATTTTATGCAGTCCTGTGGACTTGTTCTCGGTCCAAGCCCTGTTCTCGTTCTAGTGGGTTGTTGATGCCCCTGCTGCTGCATAGGAGGCCATGGACCCATATCTCAATGGATTTTATTTCCAATCTTCCTGTCTCTCAGAGAATGACTGTTATCTGGGTGATTTGTGATAGATTTTCTAAGATGATCCATCTTGTACCACTCCCAAAGTTGCCATCTTCTTCTGAGTTTGTGCCCTTGTTTTTACAACAGGTGGTTCGGTTGCACGGAGAACATTGTGTACAAAAATACTTGACACTCAAAAATGAAGAAGCAGTATATTCTTTATTTAGCATCCAGACAAAAATAGACTCATATCGTATACCGTGCCCATCCTGATCAGCCTGGTGGCATGGATGAGGGTTCGGTGACCCCTCCTCAAGGGGGGAGGTACTGTTTTGAATTCACTTTCTGGCCTACCTCTGGTTACTACTGAAGGTAGTGGATCTGGTCAAATTGACAGAGGGGTTGCGAGTTCTCTTTCTGGGCTCCCTCTGGTGGTTACTGGAGGTAATGGAGCTGATCTGATTAACAGAGGCTTGCCACCTGATAATGAGGATGACGATTGGAGATCTGGGGTTTCAGAATGGATTTAAGACAGCTGACTCCCTCTATCCCTGCTGGTGATTGTTTCCTGCCTCCTGAGGTCTTAGTTTCCAGCTCAGTCCCTGCATGCTCAGCTAAGTGTTCTTTTGCTATTCTGTTCACATTTGATCTGGTTTAATCTATTTCAGTTTTGTGTGATCAGCCAGCTCCGGCTGGGGCTGTGCTGAACTTCTATCCTTATGTTACTGCTTGTGCCAGTTTGTTTTTGTCCCTTGTTAGATTGGCCTCTTTTTGCTCTGCTTTCAGAATATACCAGAGTGCTGATATAGTGGGCGAAGTCTAGTGACTTCAGTATTTTTCTTTAGGATTCACCACGTGCACGTATGGCAAGGTGCAGAATTAACCCTTGATAAAGGCCAGATGGGCCGAAACGTTGGGCTTTAATACTCTGCTGTACAAGTTTATATATTGGCTGTGGTGCATTCCCAGTGCATAAAGAGATGAAATAAAAAGATGAAATAAATGAATATATTTTTGGAAGCAACTTCGTTTTTGATATTGTTCTGAGTGTTAGAGGTGTTTTGACATTATTCAGTTTTGTGTGGGTCAGCCAGCTCCGGCTGGGGCTGTGCTGAATCACCATCCATATGTTACTGCTTGTGCCAGTTTGTTTTTGTCCCTTATTAGATTGGCCTCTTTTTGCTCTGCTTTCAGAATATACCAGAGTGCTGATATAGTGGGCGAAGTTGTGCGACTTCAGTATTTTTGCATCAGACGTGTTGGACTTTTTTGCAGGGTTTTTTGCGTGATTGCAGACAGTGTCATTCCTTTCCTGTCCTGTCTAGTCAGTGTGGGCCCCATCGTTTGCTCAGTCAATTTTCCTACCTGCCTTTGTGTTTTCATCTTGTCTCACCGACAATATATGTTTGGGGGCTATCTATTCCTTTGGGGTCTGCTGTGGGGCAGTTTAGATTTCTCCTTTTCTTGCTTTACGCTTATTTAGCTCTTCGGCTGTGCCGAGGCATCTAGGATCATTGTAGGGACACTCCACGGCTACTGCTAGTTGTGTGGATAGGATCAGGGGTCTGCAATCCGCTTAGTTACCAACCTCTCTGGTTTTCTGTGGCTTAGCTTGGGCTTTCTCTCCTCGGTGACCCAATCATAACAGCTCCGGCTGGGGCTGTGCTGAATCACCGCCCATATATTACTGCTTGTGTCAGTTTGTTTTATCCCCTATTAGATTGGTCTCTTTTTGCTCTGCTTTCAGAATATACGAGAGTGCTGATATAGTGGCAGGCAAAGTCGTGTGACTTCAGTGTTTTTTGCATCAGACGTGTTGGTCTTTTTGCAGGTTTTTTTGCGTGATTGCAGACAGTGTCTTTCCTTTCCTGTACTGTCTAGTCAGTGTGGGCCCCATCATTTGCTCAGTCTATTTTCCTGCCTGTGTTTGTGTTTTCATCTTGTCTCACTGACAATATATGTTTGGGGGCTATCTATTCATTTGGGGTCTGCTGTGGGGCAGTTAAGATTTCCCCTTTCTTGCTTTAGGCTTAATTAGCTCTCCGGCTCTGCCGAGGTGTGTAGGATTATCGTAGGTACGCTCCACGACTACTGCTAGTTGTGTGGATAGGATTAGGGGTCTGCAATCTGCTTAGGTACCAACCTCTCTGGTTTTCTGTGGCTTAGCCTGGACCTGCTCTCCTCCTCGGTGACCCATTCATAACACCATGCACCCACACAGTGGTTTACACCCACCTATGGGGTATCATCGTACTCAGGACAAATTGCACAATAACTTTTGGGGTCCTGTTACCTTTGGGAAAATAAAAATTGGGGATTAAAAGATCATTTTTGTGGAAAAAATATGATTTTTTAATTTTACGGCTCTGTTATAAACTTCTGTGAAACCTTTTGGGGGTTCAGAACTCTCACCACACATCTAGATAAGCTCCTTGGGGGGTCTAGTTTCCAAAATGGGGTCACTTATGGTGGGTTTACACTGTTTGGGTACATCAGGGACTCTCCAAACGCGGCATGGCGTCCGCTCTCGGGGGGTTCAAAGTGTTCACCACACATCTAGATAAGCTCCTTGGGGGGTCTAGTTTCCAAAATGGTGTCACTTGTGGGGGGTTTCCACTGTTTGGGCACATCAGGGGTTCTCTAAACACGACATGGCGTCCGATCTCAATTCCAGCCAATTATGCGTTGAAAAAGTCAAACGGCGCTCCTTCGCTTCTGAGCATTGCCGTGCACCTAAAGACTGGTCTTCCTCCATACATGAGGTATTGGTATACTCAGGAGAAATTGCAAAACAAATATTGTGGTTATTTTTCTCCTGATACCCTTGACAAAAAAAAGAAAAATTGTGTCCGAAGTAAAATTTTGGGGAGAAAAAGTTAAATGTTCATTTTTTCCTTCCACATTGCTTCTTTTCTTGTAAAGTACCTAAAGGGTTAATAAACTTCTTGAATGTGGATTTGAACACCTTGAGGGATGCAGTTTTTAGAATGGTGTCACTTTTGGGTATTTTCTATTATATTTACCCCCCAAACTCACTTCACATATGAGATGTCCATGGATTTTATCACGGATCTCCCTCCTTCCAATGGCAAGACTGTGGTTTGGGTGGTGGTTGATAGATTTAGTAAACAGGCGCATTTTGTATCATTGGTAGGACTACCTAATGTGGAAACTTTTTCCAAGTTATTTATTGAGCATGTTGTGCCATTTCATGATGTGCTTCTGAATTTGGTGGCTAATAGAGGGGTACAATTCATGTCAAAGTTCTGGAGGGCATTTTGTAAGAGATTAGGAATTGACTTGACCTTCTCCTCGGTCTACCATCCTGAAACCAATGGGCAGAAGAAGAGGACCAACCAGTCACTTGAACAAATTTTACGGTGTCTTGCCATGTCTCGGCAAGATGACTGGTGCTCCTCCCTGCCAGTGGCTGAGTTCGTATTTAATAATCGGATTAATCAGTCCACTGGATCCTCTCCGTTCTTCTGTAACTACGGTTTTCACCCCCATTTTGGTAAATTTTCCAGGCTGGATTCAGGGTGTCCTGGGGCTGCTTTGGTGGTCCAATGGTTTGAGGAGGTGTGGCGGGGAGGTTCAGAAGAACGTTGGGTGGCTCAGGGCAAACAAAAACATTTTGTTGATAAGCGACGATCTGTGGGACCTAAGTTGCTGGCGGGAGACAAGGTGTGGTTGTCTACCAGGAACATACATCTGAAGGTTCCTTCCATTAAGCTGGGCCCTAAGTTTATTGTTCCTTACGAGATCACTGAGGTGGTCAACGCAGTTGCCTTCTGTTTACGCTTACCTCCGCTGCTTCGGATCCCCAATGTATTCCATAAGTCCCTTTTTAAGCCATGTGTACCTTCCTCTGCTGGGTTTCCACCCCCTACGCCTCCTGTCTCTGTGGGTGATCAAACTAAGTATGAAGTTGAACAGATTGTCGATTCTCGGAGGGTTCACAGTTCGCTTCAGTACATGGTCCATTGGTGGGGTTATGGTCCTGAGGATCGATCTTGGGTTCTGGTGCGATCCGTCCATGCTGATCATCTGGCTCGGTTGTTTTATGCACGCTATCCTGGGAAACCTGGGGGTCCGGGGGCCCCCCTTAAGACTCGGCTTTGACTCTGACCTGAATTTGTCTCTTGCTTCTGGTACTTCTGCTTTGGACTGGTATTGACCCTCTGGTGCTCTGCTGACACTGTGCTTGTTTTTTACCTTTGCACTGCGTGATGGTCTAGGCTTTGACTCGGCTTGTTTGACTACTCTCCTGCAACCTGGTGGTAGCCTCACTGCAGCCCTGCAGGTCTGCTCTTGCAGACATGCTGTCCTCCTTCCACTCTACTGCCATCTAGTGGAGCTTGCAGCTACCTGCATAACTGCAGCGTGACATATCCCCCTTTTATTCTGCTTGGGACAGCCCGCCGGCAGGCAAAACCACCATAACCGTTGGCTACCATTACTTCCAGGCTTGGTGGAGGCCGACCCAGACAATAATGCCTTGCAGCTATACATAGCAATGAAGACAATTAGGAGTGACTATAACAGTCATTAAAAAAGATAGGGAAAGCAGTAAAATATTCAGAATTGAGAGTCTTCAGTGGTTGATGCAGGCTTTTGAGACTATTCAGGTCTCTTCATCAGGCATTGACTAATATAAAATCTGTAGAATCACATGTTTATGCACAACACAGCTGTAGGGAAAGCAGTAGGAATTTTAACCCCTTTACCCCCAAGGGTGGTTTGCACGTTCATGACCAGGCCAATTTTTACAATTCTGACTACTGTCCCTTTATGAGGTAATTACTCTGGAATGCTTCCATGAATCCCGGTGATTCTGAAATTGTTTTCTCGCGACATATTGTACTTCATGTTAGTGGTAAAATTTCATTAATATAACTTGGGTTTATTTGTGAAAAAAATGGAAATTTGGCGAAAATTTTTAAAATTTTGCAATTTTCCAACTTTGAATTTTTATGCCCTTAAAGTTATTGTGCAATTTGTCCTGAGTACGCTGATACCTGAAATATGGGGGGAACCATTGTTTTGGAGCATGGCAGAGCTCAGAAGGGAAGGAGCGCCGTTTTACTTTTTCACTGCAAAATTGGCTGGAATTCAGATCGGACGCTGTTGTGAATTCGCTTTCTGGCCTACCTCTGGTTACTAGTGAAGGTAGTGGAGCTGGTTATACAGAGGGGTCGCAAGTTCTCTTTCCGGGCTCCCTCTGGTGGTTACTGGAGGTAGTGGAGCAGATCTAACTAACAGAGGCCTGCCAACTGATAATAAGGAGGATGAGGATGAGGAGGATGACTGGAGTTTCTGACTGGATTTAAGACAGCCGACTCCCTCTACCCCTGCTGGTGATTTTTCCTGCGTCCTGAGGTCTAAGTTTCCAGCTCAGTCCCTGCATGCTCAGCTAAGTGTTTTTTTTGCTATTGTTCACATTTGATCTGGTTTTGTCTATTTCAGTTTTGTGTGATCAGCCAGCTCCGGCTGGGGCTGTGCTGAACTTCTATCCTTATGTTACTGCTTGTGCCAGTTTGTTTTTATCCCTTGTTAGATTGGCCTCTTTTTGCTCTGTTTTCAGAATATACCAGAGTGCTGATATAGTGGGCGAAGTCTAGTGACTTCAGTATTTTTCTATCAGACGTGTTGGGCATTTTTTGCAGGGTTTTTGCATGATTGCAGACAGAATCTTTCCTGTCCTGTCTAGTTAGTGTGGGCCCCATCGTTTGCTCAGTCTATTTTCCTACCTGCGTTTGTGTTTTCATCTTGTCTCACCGACAATATATGTTTGGGGGCTATCTATTCCTTTGGGGTCTGCTCTGGGGCAGTTTAGATTTCCCCTTTCTTGCTTTAGGCTTATTTAGTTCTCTGGCTGTGTCAAGGCATCTAGGATCATCGTAGGTACGCTCCACGGCTACTGCTAGTTGTGTGGATAGGATCAGGGGTCTGCAATCCGCTTAGTTACCAACCTCTCTGGTTTTCTGTGGCTTAGCTTGGTTTTGCTTTCCTCCTCGGTGACCCAATCATAACAGAATTACCAGCCTAAACCGCAGATTCTAGGGTACTCAAAAGCAGGAGAGAATTGTAAAAAAAAAAAAAAGTGTCAGAATTTTTTTTTATATATTTTTTCCTCTTTTTCTCTGGGGCCGTAGGAAGATTTTTTTTTCTTCAATGGAGATTAAGCAATTGTCTGATCGTGTTGAGCAGCTCGCTGCTGATGTGCGGGGAATTTCCGCCTATTTCGCTCAATTATCTGCTGTTGAACCAAAAATCCCTACTCCTGATGTGTTTTCTGGGGATCGGTCTAAATTTTTGAATTTTAAGAATAATTGTAAACTATTTCTTGAACTTGAAGCCTAACTCATCAGGGAACTCTGTGCAGCAGGTTAAAATTGTCATCTTCGCGGCGATCCCCAGGATGGGGCTTTTTCTCTGACACCTGGAGATCCTATTCTGACTAATATGGACACATGTTTTCAAGCCTTGGGGTTGTTGTATGATGAACCTAATGCTATTGATCAAGCTGAGAAAACCTTATTGGCATTGAACCAGGGTCAGGATTCTGCAGAGCTATATTGTCAAAAATTCCGAAAGTGGACGGTCCTTACTAAATGGAATGACGATGCCCTAGCAGCCCTCTTTCGGAAGGGTTTGGCATAAACCTTAAAATATATTATGGTGGGATTTCCTGTTCTCTCAGGTCTTGATGATTCTATGTCATTAGCCATTCAAGTTGATCGGCGTTTACGTGAACGTAAAACTACATGAGAGGCATTGCTGCCTTTTGAACGAATGTCTGAAGCCATGCAATGTGATAGGGTTTTGTCTAGGGCACAATGTTAGGAGTTTAGAAGGCGTAATAAGCTGTGTTTTTTTTTGTGGCGACACCTCTCATACGATTTCTGTCTGGCCTAAACGAGAAAAACGTTTTGCGCACACATTTGCTTTGGGCAGTGTACAACCTAAGTTCCTTTTAGCAATTACTTTGATCTGCTCCTTGTATACATTTTCCGCTAAGGCTTTTGTAGATTCAGGAGCAGCTTTGAATCTGATGGATTTAGACATTGCTAAATGTTGTGCTTTTCCCATGATACCCCTGCGGACTCCTATCCCTTTGAGGGGTATTGACGCTTCTCCTTTGGCAGTGAATAAACCCCAGTTTTGGACCCAGGTGATAATGCGGGTCATCCCGGACCACCAAGAAAATTGTAAATTTTTGGTGTTGCACAATTTGCATGATACTATTGTTCTTGGTTTTCCCTGGTTGGAAACTCATAATCCTGTTTTGGATTGGAAATCTGTGTCTGTGGTGAGTTGGGGTTGTCAGTGTGTTCTTAGTGACACTCTTGTTTTCTCCACCTCTTCCCAGTCTCATGATATTCCTGATTATTTGGCTGATTTTTCTGATGTATTTAGTGAGAGTAAAGGTACCTTTACACTTAGCGATGCACCAGCGATCCTGACAACGATATGGATCTCTGGGGCATCGCTAAGTGGTTGCTAGTGAGCTGCCAAACAAACAGATCTCACCAGCGACATAGCAGCGGTCGGGGGTCGCTACTTACCTGTCAGACGTGGCGAACCTGACGTCCTCCCGCCCGCGTCCATGCGTCGCTCGTCGGCGCCACAGGAAGCCCAGCAGTAAGCGCCCGACGAGAAATGGTCCAGGACCTTCTCGCGCAATCAGCGACAGACAGCGGGGGAGCCGGTCAGAGGTATGTATCACATGTAGCGATATCGCTAGCAATATCGCTGCTACGTCACAAAACCAGTGACGTTACAGCGATATCGCTATGTGTAATGGGCCCTTTAGTCTGCATCTTTGCCTCCTCATAGGAGTTATGACTGTGCAATTGAGTTAATGCCCGGTTGTAAATTTCCCAAGGGTCGGCTTTTCAACTTATCGGTAACCGAACATGATGCTATGCGATCTTACATCAAGGAGTCGTTGGAGAAGGGTCATATTAGACCATGCTCTTCACCTTTAGGTGCTGGGGGTTTTTTTGTGGTCAAGAAAGATGGTTCATTAAGGCCTTGTATTGACTATCGTTCCCTTAACAAAATCACTGTTAAATATCAGTACCGTTACCCCTGATATCTGATTTATTTTCCAGAGTTAAAAGTGCCTGTTGGTTTACCAAGCTTGACCTCAGGGGGGTGTATAATCTTATTCGCATCAAGCACGGGGATGAATGGAAGACGGCGTTTAATACTCCGGAGGGACATTTTGAGTACCTGTTGATGCCTTTTGGGCTCACTAATGCCCCTTCTGTCTTCCAATCTTTTATGAATGATATTTTCTGGGACTTTGTGGATACGCTTTTGATCATTTATCTGGATGATAATTTGATCTTTTCCAGTGATTGGGATTCTCATGTGGAACATGTCCGGACTGTGTTCCAGATTTTGAGGGAAAATTCCCTGTATGTTAAGAGATCAAAGTGTCTCTTTGGTATACAGAGGATTTCATTTTTGGGATTTATTTTGTCCCCGTCGGCTATTGAAATGGACCCGGCCAAGGTACAGGCCATTTATGATTGGGTTCAGCCCACTTCTTTGAAGGCTCTCCTGAAGTTTTTGGGTTTTGCTAATTTCTATCGTAAATTTATAAGTAATTTTTCTGGTATTGTCAAACCACTGACTGATCTGACCAAAAAGGGAGCTGATGTGGTGAATTGGTCTCCAGAGGCAGTCTCGGCATTTCAGGAGCTTAAGCTGAGATTCACTTCTGCTCCGGCTCTACGGCAACCTGATGTCTCACTCCCATTTCAGGTGGAGGTAGATGCTTCTGAGATTGGTGCAGGAACCGATTTGTCCCAAAAAGATCCGGTGACTTCTAAAATGAATCCCTGTGCCTTTTTTCGAAAATTCTCCCCATCTGAACGTAATTATGACGTGGGGAATCGGGAATTGTTGGCCATGAAATGGGCATTTGAAGAGTGGAGACATTGGTTGTAGGTAGCTAGACATCAAGTTGTGGTCCTCACCAACCACAAGAATTTGATTTATCTTGAATCAGCCAAACACTTGAATCCTAGACAGGCTAGGTGGGCCTTGTTTTTTGCGCGTTTTAATTTTGTGGTCTCTTTTCTTCCGGGCACTAAGAATGTTAAGGCGGATGTCCTTTCTAGGAGTTTCTTTGCGGATTCTCTTATTGTGACCGAGCCTACTACCATTCTAAACGAGGGGGTAGTACTTTCTGCCACCTCACCCGATTTGAGACGTGCCCTGGAGGAATTTCAGGAGGACAAACCTGAACGTTGCCCTATGGGAAAATTGTATGTTCCTGACAAGTGGAGGAAGAGAGTAATGTCTGAAATTCATTGCTCCACGCTGGCTGGTCATCCAGGTATTTTTGGTACCAGAGATTTGATGAGTCAGTCTTTTTGGTGGCCTGTCTTATCTCGTGATGTCAGGAATTTTGTGCAGTCCTGTGGGACTTGTTCTCGGTCTAAACCCTGTTCTCGTTCTAGTGGGTTTTTGATGCCCCTGCCGGTGCCCAAGAGCCCATGGACCCATATCTCAATGGATTTTATTTCTGATCTTCCTGTCTCTCAGAGAATGACTGTTATCTGGGTGATTTGTGATGGATCATCTTAGAAAATCTATCTTGTACCACTCCCAAAGTTGTCATCTTCTTCAGAGTTGGTGCCCTTGTTTTTACAACAGGTGGTTTGGTTGCATGGGATTCCTGAGAACATTGTGTCAGACAGAGGAGTCCCGTTTGTTTCCAGATTTTGGAGAGCTTTTTGTTCCAAACTGGGAATTCAGTTATCTTTCTCCTCTTTATTTCATCCTCAAACCAATGGGCAGACTGAGAGAACAAACCAGACTTTAGAGTCCTATTTGAGATGTTTTATATCTGATGATCAGAATGACTGGGTCTCATTTTTGCCCTTGGCCGAATTCGCGCTAAACAATAGAGCTAGTTCTGCCACTATGATGTCGCCCTTTTTCTGTAACTTTGGGTTTCATCCTCGATTTTCTTCAGGGCAAGTGGAATCTTCAACCTGCCCAAGTGTGGACACTGTGGTAGAGAGAATGCAGCAGATTTGGGACCAAGTGGTGGATAAGTTGTCCCTCCCTCAGGAAAAAGCCCAACAGTTTTCCAACCGGCATAGGACCATTGGTCCCCGGTTTATAGTGGGTGATATGGTTTGGTTGTCATCAAAGAATATTCCTATGAAGGTTGCGTCCCCAAAGTTCAAGCCAAGATTCATTGGACCTTATAAGATTTTGGAGATTCTTAATCCTTTCTTTTCGATTGGCTCTTCCACTAATGTTTAAGATCATTAACGTGTTTCATAAATCTCTGTTGAAGAGGTTTGAGGAGCCAGTAGTTCCTATGGCTGTGCCTCCTGACCCTATATTGGTTAAAGGCAATGTGGGATATGAGGTAGAGAAAATATTGGATTCTCATTTGGCTAAATGGAGACTCTAGTACTTGGTCAAATGGAAGGTTTATGGCCAGGAGGATAATTCTTGGGTCTCTGCTTCTGACATTCATGCCAAAAGATTGGTTCGTGCTTTTCACCGGGCCCATCCTGATCGGCGTGGTGGCGTGGATGAGGGTTCGGTGACCCCTTCTTAAGGGGGGGTACTGTTGTGAATTCGCTTTCTGGCCTACCTCTGGTTACTAGTGAAGGTAATGGAGCTGGTTATATTGACAGAGGGGTCACGAGTTCTCTTTCCAGGCTCCCTCTGTTGGTTACTGGAGGTAGTGGAGCTGATCTAATTAACAGAGGCCTGCCATCTGATAATGAGGAGGATGACTGGAGATCTGCAGTTTCTGACTGGATTTAAGACAGCCAACTCCCTCTATCCCTGCTGGTGATTTTTCCTGCCTCCCGAGGTCTTAGTTTCTAGCTCAGTCCCTGCATGCTCAGCTAAGCGTTTTTTTGCTATTGTTCACATTTGATCTGGTTTTGTCTATTTCGGTTTTGTGTGATCAGCCAGCTCCAGCTGGGGCTGTGCCGAACTTCTATCCTTATGTTACTGCTTGTGCCAGTTTGTTTTTGTCCCTTATTAGATTGGCCTCTTTTTGCTCTGCTTTCAGAATATACCAGAGTGCTGATATAATGGGCGAAGTCTAGTGACTTCAGTATTTTTCTATCAGACTTGTTGGGCATTTTTTGCAGGGTTTTTTGCGTGATTGCAGACAGAGTATTTCCTTTCCTGTCCTGTCTAGTTAGTGTGGGCCCCATCGTTTGCTCAGTCTATTTTCCTACCTGCCTTTGTGTTTTCATCTTGTCTCACCGACAATATATGTTTGGGGGCTATCTATTCCTTTAGGGTCTGCTCTGGGGCAGGTTAGATTTCCCCTTTCTCGCTTTATGCTTATTTAGTTCTCTGGCTGTGTCGAGGCATCTAGGATAATCGTAGGTATGCTCCACGGCTACTGCTAGTTGTGTGGATAGGATCAGGGGTCTGCAATCCGCTTAGTTACCAACCTCTCTGGTTTTCTGTGGCTTAGCTTGGTTTTGCTTTCCTCCTCAGTGATCCAATCATAACAGGACGCCATGTCATGTTTGGAGAGCTCCTGATGTGCCTAAACAGTGGAAACCTCCCACAAGGGACCCCATTTTGGAAACTAGACCCCCAAAGGAACTTATCTAGATATGTGGTGAGCACTTTGAACCCTCAAGGGCTTCACAGAAGTTTATAATGTACAGCTGTAAAATTAAAAAATCATATTTTTTCCACAAAAATGATCTTTTCACCCCCAATTTTTATTTTCCCAAGAGTAACAGGACCCCAAAAGTTATTGTGCAATTTGTTCTGAGTACGCTGATATCCCACATATGGGGTTAAACCACTATTTGGGCGCATGGCAGAGCTTGGAAGGGAAGCAGCGCCATTTGACCTTTTTTGGCTGGAATTGAGATCGGACGCCATGTCGCATTTGGAAAACCCCTGATATGCCAAAACAGTGGAAACCCCACACAAATGACACCATTTTGGAAACTAGACCCCACAAGGAACTTATCTAGATGTGTGGTGAGCACTTTGAACCCCCAAGGGCTTCACAGAAGTTTATAACGTACAATCGTAAAATTAAAAAATCATTTTTTTTCCACAAAAATGATCTTTTCACCCCCCAATTTTTATTTTTCCAAGGGTAACAGGACCCCAAAAGTTATTGTGCAATTTGTCCTGAGTGTGTTGATACCCCACATATGGAGGTAAACCACTATTTGGGCGCATGGCAGAGTTCGGAAGGGAAGCAGCGCCATTTGACTTTTTTGGCTGGAATTGAGATCGGACGCCATGTCGTGTTTGGAAAGCCCCTGATGTGCCAAAACAGTGGAATCCCCCCACAAATGACACCATTTTGGAAACTAGACTCCACAGGGAACTTATCTAGATGTGTGGTGAGCACATTGAACCCCCAAGGGCTTCACAGAAGTTTATAACGTACAGCCGTAAAATTAAAAAATCATATTTTTTCCACAAAAATGATCTTTTCACCCCCAATTTTTATTTTCCCAAGGGTAACAGGACTCCAAAAGTTATTGTGCAATTTGTCCTGAGTGAGCTGATACCCCACATGTGGGGGTAAACCACTATTTGGGCGCGTGGCAGAGCTCGGAAGGGAAGCAGCGCCATTTGACATTTTTGGCTGGAATTGAGATTGGACGCCATGTCGAGTTTGGAAAGCCCCTGATGTGCCAAAACAGTGGAATCCCCTAACAATTGACACCATTTTGGAAACTAGACCCCCCAAGGAACTTATCTAGATGTGTGGTGAGTAGAGATGAGTGACTTTGCTTTTTTTCGGGTCGAGTCGGGTTTCATGAAACCCGACTTTCGCAAAAGTCGGGTAGAACGAAATCGGCCGATTATCGTGAAAAGTCGAAGGCCGACTGAAACACGAAACGCAATGCAAGTCAATGGGGAAGAAAAGTCGGCAGTGAGCGGAGGACAGGAAACACACTTACAGTGCCCATTTTAATGCCAAAACCAACAATTCTTATTACTTAAGCTTGTCAACCTTAATTTACTTTATAATAATAGTTAGGCATTGAAAACTGGGGGTTATTTGGCTAAAGTTGTGGGGGGGGGGGTAGGGCTGGCTCCAGATTTTCATGGGCCCAGGGCCAAAGAGTGTCAATGGGCTCCTTTAACACATGCCACAATTCATGATCCTCTGATATGGCAGAGAAATAGCGATATAGTACAATGAAAAATACTTCACTTCTTACATCACATGACTGATATCCATTTTAAATTCTCCAATAGCTCCAAAAATGGACAGTTTATTGCTCCATACAGTATTATGGCCACTGCGCTATACAGAGTAATGAGGCCCATATATTTCTCCATACAGAATCATTGGTCCCATATAATGTTCCATACAGTATATGATGAGCTCCACATAATGCTACAGTACATGTTGGTCCCCATGGATGATGCTCCACTTTCTTATGGGCCCAAATAATGCTCCATATATAATGGGCCCCATTTCTAATACTCCAGTGTATAATGGGCCCTGTAAATGCTGCTCCAGTGTCTGATGTCCACCTTTGGAATGCTCCAGTGTATGGTGGGCCCCATATATCATTCTCCAGAGTATAGTGCTCCCCAAAAATTGCTCTCAACCTTTAAACCAATTAAATAAGTCTCCTCGCTAGGGAATCCCTATACTAGTCTGGACTTCTCGTCGTCCCCATCTTCATCTCTCCGCACTTGGACTGTTTAGAAAGAGGGCGTACAGGCGTGATGTCATCGCGCTCTCTGACCAGAACGCCACTGTCAGGAAACGCAGAAGATGTCACGGCGGTGGAACAGGGAGAGGTAAGTATTTCCACTTTGCAAGTGCTGTGATCCTGAGCAAGCAGGGGGCCCACTCGTTGGCGACGGCTCTGGCACAGGGCCCCTCATAGTACGGCGGTGTGTCTGACGGCGGGTGGGCCCTGCCACCGGCAGAGAAACTTTTGCATACTATGAGGTGCCCTGTGCCAGTGTCGTCGCCCATGAGTATGCCCCCCACCTGCTCAAGGAACCTGCACTTTCATCTGCATCTTCCTCTTTGTCACCGTGTTAGGTGGTATAGTATGCGGGAAGGGGAACTTGAGTTTCATCAGGGTCAGGTTCTGGCTGTGTAGAGTGCGAGGGGAATGTAGTGGTCTGGGTCAATGTACCAGCAGAATCATCTAGCAGTGGCTGGGCATCAATGCACTTGTGGCGCCCCCAGGAGTATGGTCGCCACAGTGGCATTACCTTCCTCCTAGGGAGTGTGATGTCATGCTTGGGAGCAACGAAGGATCTCTCTAGCAGTTAAACCAACACACAACACAGTTCCCACTCCAGGCCAGCAGGGAGAGCTCTGAACCTGACTGCTGAGGAGCTGCTCTCTGTGGTCAGGAGGAGGGAAGTTAGGGCAGTCTGTGAAGGGAAGGGGAAGTGTGTGAATGTGAGAAGGGGAGCTGAAGGATGAGCAGAGTTAAGGCTCACTCCTAGTTGGAGCGCATGGTCCGGATTCCGGTCTCCGAGTTTGTAGGGACACTGACGGTCCTGCAGCAGGAACCGGAGGAAGTAGCAGCTGTAAATGCTCTGTTCCCAACTAAGGCTCGGAGGCCCCAGCAGCAACTTGTGTGAGCCAAAAGGAAAAGGCTATGGCTGCCTGCCATACGAGAAAGTTTCAAAAGAGAGTCAACAGGGGGAACTTCAGTGAACTCAGTACTGCGAGTACCTAAGATAAGCGCTAGAATGGAGGCCACACTACCTATCTGCAGAGAGAGAATTCCTAGTTTGCTTCCAGGCTGACCAACTCCTTCTCCATCTGTACTCTGGGTCCTGTACGGCACTTACCAAGTACAGGTAAAGGAACTGCACAACTGTGTCTGTCCTCTTCCTCCTGCACTTGGTGCATGGCTCTGCTACATCCTGCACTGCACACCATTTACCAACGCTTTCATCTGCCCTGCGACTATGGCCCTACCTGTGCAGGGCTTCTACATCTTAGCTGCCAACCACAACATCTGTCCCAGAGAAGCGACACTGCAGCGCTGGTCAATCTGATCAGAAACCACAGGTGGCATCACGTATCATTCACCTATAAATGTTATTCACCCCTTTGCATGGACGCCCAGGCCCACGCACCGGGTCACCATCACCGTGACACATCCCTCTGAGTCACCGGCCCGGTGCCGATTAACCCCACTGCCCTGGCTGGCCACCCACACTCCATGTCAGATTCATCTTGGACTGGGGAATTCACGATTTGACTTGATAACCCAGGCATGATACAGTATGTGGGAAAGAGCTACATGGACTAATGTGAAGTGTGGCCTGCTGCATCATTCACTTTTGGCGCGGGTGAAGGACACAAGGAAAGGGGTTCTTCCTGACCAGGAGCCAGCACTTGACGACTCAGTGCTTGCATTTTTTGAAACTTCAGAAGAGGAGGGCATATTTGCTGGAGTCTGTTTCGGCAATGTAAGCCAAAACCAGTTCCTGATGCAACGGCTTTAAAAGCGGTTAACCTACTCCCAGAAAAGGTAGCCTTCCAGGCGTTCCGGAGCCAGACCATGACGCAGGCTCAACACCTCCTGCCTTAGCTGCTATTGTGCTTTTGCCACTACCAGCAGATGCACCACCACCATCAGTACCAGCTGGCCCCCCCACGCCCACGTCCGCGGCCTCTTCCACCATACTTCCAAATTTTGGAGAAAATGTACCCAAAATAACATCAGATATATGGTACTGTATCAGAAGCGTACAGCTCTATACAGTCAAAGGATAATTGTCAATCTCCCTATATATTTCATGAGTCACACAGACGCTCACAGGCTCAGTATGGATTAGACAAGAATATAAAAAGTAGAAAAAGGGTACAGTATCATCAGATGCCAGGTATATATAGTATAGTTTAAACATTCTAAATCTCCGTATATATTTCAGGAGGCAGACACAGACCCTCTCAGGCTCAGTATGGATTACAACACAATATAAAAAGCCGTAAAACGGTAATGGATCTGAAGCGTACAGCTGTACACAGTGTAGGGGTCATTATCACTCTCAGTATTTATTTCCACAGTCTCAGAAACAGACTCTCACTTGGTCAGTTTGGATTAGACCAGAATATAAAAAGCAGTAAATGGGTAATGTATCACAAGCGTAGAGCTGTATACAGTGTTGAGGTAATTTTTAAATCTACCTATAAATTGCAGGAGTAACCCACAGACTCTCACACGCTCAGGATGGATCACACCACAATATAACAAGAAGATCCGCAACAAATAATCACACATGTTGGGCAATGTTCCAGGTGTCAAGGATACACTTAGAGTGGTGGGTGGAGGAGGACTTCCTGGCAGAAAGGGTACAGTATCACCAGATACCAGGTATATATAGCATAGTTTAAACATTAAAAATGTACGTCTATATATCAGGAGTAGTGTTGAGCCACCCCGCTAGTGTTCGAGTTCGGTTCGGTTCGTCGAACAGGAGGCAAGTTTGGCGAATGTTCGTCGAACGTTCGACGAACACCGGCGAGCCCCATTGAAAAGAATGGCAGGCAAAAACAAACACATTCAAACACATAGAAAACAATTACAAAATACCTTAAAAGGTATCCCAAAGCAGGCAAAATGCTCAGAAGACAAAAATAACATATGGAAAAGGGCAACTACATATAGAAAAGAGGTGGAGGAGTAAAAGGGAGGAGGAGGAGACACAGATTTAGGCATGTCATGCCCTTATAAAGTGAAGAAAGGCTGGACTAAAAATCTAAAATAAAAATAAATCTAAAATTCTAAAATCGAAGACGATCATATACAGTTGGACTTCCCACCATAAATTATGCCAACTGCTGATCGGGCGGCGTTATTCCCACGACCCTCCGAACAGCGTCCATGAAGGCAAAGTGTTTGGTTTCCGGGAGCAGTATGGTTGCAAAGCTGAACCTTAAAGGAATGTCCAGAAGGACACCACCAGGAGTGGAGCCTGCGGCTTAATTGGACTCCACACGGGCAACCTCAACCATGCCAGCTACGGAAAAGGACAGATTGCAAGCTTTGTCGATTCTGTGGGTGGTGGTGCATGGCCGTTTTTAGTTGTGCTAGCGATTTCTCAGCTTAATTCCGTTAATGATCGAGACTCTGGCATGACCCTGCGGTCCGCGTCCAGCTTACTAGAGGGACACGCAAGGCTCTGGTCTAGGGTTGAGCAGGTTCACAGGATGCAGTGATGAGACACTAGACGAATGGTGGTTTGCGAAATAACTTTTATCTGACTGTAGCCACTGGGCTTGGCTGCACAAACATAAAATTAAGGACAAAAACAAACAGTCCACGCAGGGACTCAACAATCTTAACAAAATTATAATGCCACTTAGCCTTCCAGGGACTGCTGGTTTCGTGAGCGTGGCCGCTTAGAGGTCGCTGAGGCGGCTGTCCTGAAGCCTCGCTACTCCGGGAAGGAATGGGGCTCAGCAGGCCCTGAAGAAAGCGATGTCGGTGGGGCGCAACAGGCCCTGAAGAAAGCGATGCCGCTGGGGCGCAACAGGCCCTGAAGAAAGCGATGCCATTGGGGCACAACAGGCCCTGAAGAAAGCGATGCCGTTGGAGCGCAACAGTCCCTGAAGAAAGCGATGCCGGTGGGGCGCATCAGGCCCTGAAGTAAGCGATGCCGGTGGCACGCAACAGGCCGTGAAGAAAGCGATGCCGGTGGGGCGCAACAGGCCGTGAAGAAAGCGATGCCGGTGGGGCGCAACAGGCCCTGAAGAAAGCGATGCCGGTGGGGCGCAACAGGCCCTGAAGAAAACGATGCCGGTGGGGCGCAACAGGCCCTGAAGAAAACGATGCCAGTGGGGCGCAACAGGCCCTGAAGAAAACGATGATGGTGGCGCGCGGTGATGACGCAGCTTCCCAGATGATCTGTAGCCGTCCTTTATCAAGGAGTCTCTCCCAAAGCCGGGGTAGCGGGCCTTTTATTTCGCCTGTGACGAGGTGGCGTATCTTCAGGACGGTGACGGCTGGGTCGGCGTGATGGGGGAAGGCTGGGGGGAAGTGTCCAGGCCTCTGTGACCTGGTTACGTGTACTCACAGCCACAACCTGAGGTAAAGTTCCTCTCCCACCAAGGCGGGGGGCAGCGGGGATGATTCTCTCAGAACGGGGGCGGGGAGCAGTCTCTGGTAACAGTCTCTCACGTCTCTCTTGTCGGTCACTGCGCAGCTTTCTCCTCTCAGGCTTCTCTCCGTGCCTCTGCAAGTCACCCTGCCTCCTGCCTTTTCTCTCGCTCTCTCCCAACTGCCACCGCAGCGTGCCCCCTGCTTCTCTTACCCTAGCCCTGCCCCCTGTTGCCCTGACAACTTCAGTCGCATGTCTCCCTTTGTAATCCTCCTGATGTGGTTCCTTCAATAAAGCTGATGGTGGTCCCCTTGGTTCCGGGCCAATCACTATATGGGGGTCTTCCTCCCCACACTGGCACGAGAGATCGAGCAATAACAGGTCTGTCATGCCCTTACATGTCCAGGGCTGCATGCGCGCTACACTGAAAGGACCAGCGTGTGTCGCTTACAGGTGCAGATAACCCGCTGAACCCCATTATTGATGGGGATCTGGGATTCCAATTCTTCCCCGCGAACAAGGATTTCCCAGTAAGTGCAGGTCAACCGGAATTCCGGAATTAGGCCTAACCGGCATTCCAGAAAGAATGTGAAAAAATTAATTGTCCAAACCACAGGTGCTGTAGCTTGCTTAACAGCTGGGCTCCTCTGCTGAGTAGCAGACATTGTTTACATAAACAGGCGGCATAGCTAGGTTCATGGGTGGGGTCCTCTGCTGAGCAGTAGACACAGGTACTAGGCCCAAAGTATTAACTGGGCTAAATGCAGTCAAAAAATGGTTCTTTCATAAACTGGCGGCATAGCTAGGTCCACGGGTGGCTCCTCTGCAGAGTAGCAGACAGGGCTACAAGGCTCAAAAGGATTTTCTGGACAAGATGCGGTAAAAAATTATTAGAAACACACACAGTGTAGCTCCTTGACAGGTGCACTTCACCGCTGGCTACCAGACACCGCTACTATGCCATGAAACTGTCTATTAACATTTAAAACCATTATTAATGTGAAAATAAAGTTACGCTTTTGGTGAACGAACCGTTCTCTAACGGAACCTCGAACAGCCGAATTTTAAGCAAAGTGTTTGAGTTCGACGAATGGCTTGAACACCACCCAAAACAGCTCGAATTTGAACTTGGCGAACAGGTTGACTTGAACACTGCTCATCTCTAATCAGGAGGCAGACTCAGATGGTCTCAGGCACAGTATGGATTCGACAAGATTGTAGAAAGTTGAGAAAGGGTACAGTATCACCGGATAACAGGTATATATAGCATAGTTTACACATTAAAAATCTATGTCTATATATCAGGAGGCAGACTCAGACGGTCTCAGGCCCAGTATGGATTCAACAAGATTGTAGAAAGTTGAGAAAGGGTACAGTATCACCAGATAACAGGTATATATGTAGCATAGTTTACACATTAAAAATCGATGTCTATATATCAGGAGGCAGACTCAGAGTGTCTCAGGCCCAGTATGGATTCGACAAGATTGTAGAAAGTTGAGAAAGGGTACAGTATCACCGGATAACAGGTATATATGTAACATAGTTTACACATTAAAAATCGATGTCTATATATCAGGAGGCAGACTCAGATGGTCTCAGGCCCAGTATGGATTCGACAAGATTGTAGAAAGTTGAGAAAGCGTACAGTATCACTGGATACCAGGTATATATAGCATAGTTTAAACATTAAAAATCTCCGTGTATATTTCTGTAGTCCGACAAAGACACTCACAGCCTCAGTATGGATTAGACAAGAGTCTAAAAAGTAGAAAAAGGGTAAATGTATTCGGAGCGTACACCAGTATACACTGTTGGGGTATTTTTAAATCGTCATATATATTTCAGTCTCAGTAAGACAGTCCAGACTCTCCGCAAGAGGAAACGAGATGGATACAAGTATAGACGGAAAGTCGACTGATTGCAGAAATTTTGGATTTACTAATCACGGGAAAAACTCCTGGGAGAATTCTCAGAGGCGATGCTGACCCTCAATTACTTTGTCTGTGGAGACAGCGAAAACAGTTCTTGTGAAGAAAGGTTTGCTGTATCGCAGTACCGTGGATCCCATCACCGTTACTCATCTCCATCAAATTGTGATCACAGGAAGAGATGTAGACATTGTCCTCACTGCCTATCATGATCTGTCAGGTAACTTTGGAGTGCAAAAGACAGAAGCCACAGGCCGTAGGCGATTCTATTGGATTGGCATGGTAGGGCACATTTAAAAATGTGGGCAGGAATGTCACACGTCTGTGAGTAGGAAAACCGTGAAAGCTGATGATAACCCACCACTGCATCTCATTATGAGTCGACGTCCATAACAAATGGAAGCCATTGATCATCTGAAGATAGAGCCCAGCAGGACATGGCATAGCTATGTCTTAACCATCATCTATCAGTTCACCAAATTTGAATTAGCAGTCCCAGTGAAGGATTTAACAGCCCAGACTACACAGCGGTGGAGCAGGGAGAGGTAAGTATTGCAAGTGCTGGGGCCCTGATCAAGCAGGGGGGCCCACTCGTGGGCGGCGGTACTGGCACAGGGCCCCTCATAGTACTCAGGTGTGTCTGACGGCGGGTGTGCTCACCCACCGTCAGAGACACTTGATTCTACTATGAGGGACCCTGTGCCAGTGCCGTCCCCCAAAAGTGGGCCCACCCACCTGTCCAGGGCAACGGTACTCGCATGGATGCGTGCGCCAGGTGGTGATCCCGGCCCTGGGGGGGGAGGCAGCCCAGTTAGGGAGGTTGAAAAAATGGCATATGTTGATGTTGGACATTCAGCAGCTGAAAATAGAGGAATTGGAAAAGTCCGAGGAAGAGGAGGACAAAAGCGAGCAATTTTTCTGGCAACCTACGTGTCAGCAGGGGAAGGTGGGACAAAATCCTTTGAAACCCATGCATGGTTCATTTTAATGAAGGTTAGATCATCAACATTTTGGGTCGACAGACGGGTCATTTTTTCTGTCAGGATTGATCCAGCAGCACTGAAGACTCTATTGGACAGCACACTAGCAGCAGGGCAAGCGAGCTCCTGTAAGGCATATTGTGCCAATTCAGGCCAGGTGTCAAATTTACAGGCCCAATAGTCAAAGGGGAATGACCTGTGAGGGAGAACATCGATATGGGAGGAGAATTAGTTTGTAACCATAGTTGACAACTGCTGTCTCCTGTCACTTTCAATCGATGCAGTATTACCAGTCGTGTGAGCGGTACTTGAAAAATTAGTCCACAACATGGTCATGAAACCCCTGTGTCCAACACCACTTCGGCTGTTTGCACCACGAACACCTCTTCAATGTTGCCCTCTACGGCTTGTGGGAGAACCATCAACGCCGCTGTTTGCTGGGAATGCCTCAAACAAACGGTTTACCAGAGTTGCTTGTTTGTTAGCCAATATTAGCTCTAGGTTCTCCTGTGGAATGATGTTTTGGAATTTGCCTTTATAGCGTGGATCCAGGATGCTGACCAACCAGTAGTCGTCATCGTTCATCGTTTTGGCAATGCGGGATTCCCTTTTTAGGATCTGCAAGGCATAATCAGACATGTGGGCCAATGTTCCAGGTGTCAATGATGCACTGTGAGTGCTGGGTGGAGGATCACTTTCTGGCAAATCACCATCCCTCCAGTCACGCACAAACCCTGTACCTGACCTTGCCACGCCAACATTTTTTCTTGCCCCCTGAGAAGCATCCTCCTTCCCAAAATAATCATCCCCATCATCCTCCTCCTCCTTTTCCTCTTCTTCCTCCACCTCGTCCAGGAGAGTTCCCTGAGCAGACAATGGCTGACTGTCATCAAGGCTTCCCTCCTCCACTTCCTCCTCGGCTGCAGATGCCTGCTCCTTAATGTGCGTCAAAGTTTGCATGAGCAGACACATAAGTGGGATGCTCATGCTTATGATGGCATCGTCTGCGCTTACCAGCCGTGTGCATTGCTCAAAATACTGAAGGACTTTACAGAGGTCTTTCAGCTTCGACCACTGCACACCAGACAACTCCATGTCTGCCCTCAAACTGCCTGCCCGTGTATCCTCCAACAAATTCATTACAGCCTGCTTCTGTTCGCACAGCCTCTGAACCATGCGCAGGGTGGAGTTCCACCTTGTTGCAACGTCGATAATTAGGCGGTGCTAGGGAAGGTGGAGCAATCGCTGCAGCTTCTGCATACGACTGGAGTGTACGGGTGACCAGCGGATGTGCGAGCACAGTCTTCGCACCTTATGGAGCAGGGCTGTTAACTCTGGATAATTATTGAGGAAGCACTGCACCACAAGGTTCCAGGTGTGAGCCAGGCAAGGTATGTGTCTGAGTTTTGAAAGGGCTATGGCTGTCACAAAATTCCGGCTGTTATCACTAACTACCTTGCCTGCCTCAAGATGTAGACTGCCAAGCCATGACTCAGTTTGTCGCTGCAAGTAGTCGGCCAGGACCTCTGCAGTGTGTCTGTTGTCACCCAAACACATCATCTTCAACACAGCCTGCTGACGCTTACCACTAGCTGTTCGATAGTGGGACACCTCGTGTGCAACACTGGCAGCTGTGGAGGGAGTGCTCGTGCGACTGCACTCTGTGAACGAGCTTTCGCTTCTGTAGGAGGAGGAGGGTTGAATGCCTACAGCCAACTGTTTCCTATACCGTGGGTTAGGCAGCACTGTCCCACTGCCGCTGTCCCCTGTGGACCCTGCATCCACCACATTAACCCAGTGCGCAGTGATGGACACGTAACGGCCCTGGCCATGCCTACTGGACCATGCATCTGTTGTGAGATGCACCTTTCCACTCACTGATCGCTTGATTGCATGGACAATGCGGTCTTTCACATGCAACCAACCGGTAGGGCATCATCTCTAACAAGATTAGTTTGGCAATGTGGGCGTTCAAACACAGTGTACATGGATGAGAGGATGAGTACTTTCTTGTCCTACTCAGAGTCTCTGATAGGGTGAGCTGGACTTGAGAGCTGCATATGGTGGAACTAGCGGTGGACATGGCGGACTGAGAGAGGGTTGGTGATGGTGTTGGTGGTCTTGCTGATGGCCTAGATTCAGTCTTTCATAGCACTAACATTGTGATTCCCTGACTGCTTTGGCCTTGCGACGACACCTCAACATTTGCTGCTGGTGGTGTGCTAACCGGTGGGCTTACAGTGGGGGAAGCGATGTAGCGTTGCTGACTACCTTCATTCGGAGCAAGTGCACATGCGGTACGTGAGATTTGGTAGTCCGTCCACACTTGCAAGTGCATGGTGGTTAAATGTCTAAGCATGCAACTTGTATTCAAATTTCTCAGTTTTTTCTCTTGGCTAAAGGTCTTTGCGCACTTCTTACAGATAACCTTTGCCTGATCATTAGGATTTTGTTCAAAAAAGTGCCACACTGCACTCTTCCTACTATGGAAGACATTTTGAGGCCTTGCACGCTGTGCTAAATTGACTGTCTGGCCAAGCTGTCCTGCAACTCTTTGGGTTTTTGTAAAACATTTTTAGACTGCTACGGGCCTGTCAGATAACAGCTGTTGCGATGTCAATGCCTGCTGCGGATCCTCCTCCTCCTCTTCTGAGCTATTAGCAGCGGCACCCTCTTCCCCCAATGGATGCCAATCTGGGTCAACAACTGGGTCATCCATCACCTCCTCTTCAATTTCATGTGCACCTTCCTCTGTGTCACCGTGTAAGGTGGTATAGTATGCGGGAAGGGGCACCTGAGTTTCATCAGGGTCAGATTCTGGCTCAGTACACTGCGAGGACAATGTAGTGCTCTGAGTGAATGTACCAGCAGAAAAATCTAGCACTGGCTGTGCATCAGTGCTCTCCATATCCGATTCATCTTGGACTGGGGAATTCACGATTTGACTTGATAACCCAGGCATGGTATGTGAAAAGAGCTCCATGGAGTAATCTGTAGTGTGGCCTGCCGCATCCTTCACTTTTGGTAGGGGTGAAGGACACAAGGAAAGGTGTTGTTCCTGACCAGGAGCCTCCACTGATGACTTAGTGCTTTTATTTTTTAAACTTCAGAAGAGGAGGCGATAGAGCTGGAGGCTGTGTCAGCAATGTAAGCCAAAACTTGTTCCTGAAGCTCTGGCTTACCTACTCCCAGAAAAGGGAGCCTTCGAGGCTTTGTGGAGCCACACGTTGACGCAGGCTCAACACCTCCTGCCTTAGGTGCTATTGTGCTTTTGCCACTACCAGCAGATGCACCACCACCCCCACCATCATCAGTACCAGCTGGCAACCCCCGCCCACTTGCATGGCCTCTTCCACCATACTTCCTCATTTTTGGAAAAATGTACCCAAAATACCACCAGCTATATGGTACTGTAAAACAAGGTACAAGGTGTATATAGTATTGTGGAGAATTTGAATCTCCCTAGAGATTTTAGGAGGCTGAACTATTATCTCAGGCCCAATATAGATTACACCTCAATTTAACAGGCTGAAATTGGCTGGTGTATGACAAAATACAAGGTGTATATAGTATTGGGGAGAATTGGAAGCTCCCTAGAGATTTTAGGAGGCTGAACTATTATCTCAGGTCCAATATAGATTACACCTCAATTTAACAGGCTGAAATTGGCTGGTGTATGACAAAGTACAAGGTGTATATAGTATTGTGGAGAATTTGAATCTCCCTAGAGATTTTAGGAGGCTGAACTTGTCAAGGGCAGATAGCGCTGCCCCCCAGGAGGCAAGGACACCAGCTACAAGTATGTGCAGGATTCTTACCCACCGCGGTGAGCGTCAGGAGTATGGTGCGGGTATGGCTAGACCAGCTCCAGGACCTGCAAGGAGGGTGGAGTGATAGTGAAGCGCCCGATGCCCGCAGGACCTGCGATCATGTGACCGCGTGTCAGAGAACTGGGTGGGACTACAGGCGAGCTCCTGCAGCGTCGAGAGTAATACTGGTATCAAAGCGGTTCAGAGAAAATTACAGTAGTCAGGCAAGCTATAAGGTCATACACGGGGCGGGCGGCGAAGTACAGGAGGGATATTCAAAGGAAGGTCAAGAACGTAGCCAAGGGTCATACACAGGATGGGCAGTGTGGTACACAATCAGCAGACAAGAGACGTTAACCGTGACAGGATCGGGTCAAGCACCAAGCAGACAAACAACGATTGGCATGAAGCACAGACAAAGCAGGGTCAGGCACACTCAGCTAAGAGTATAAAAGATGGGACGGCTCTACCATGAGGCTATAAGAACCCTCCCTGGATTTACAGAGTGGCTTTCCATGTTAACTCTTACACCACCTAACCGGACGTCTCAGTAAACCATGACAGTACCCCCCTTTCAATGGGGGGCCTCTGGACCCCCAGGCCTTTCAGGATATCGAGCATGGTATGCTCTAACCAGGTGATCGGCGTGCACCAAGCTGGCTGGTACACAAGACCGGTCCTCAGGACCGTACCCCTTCCATTGCACCAGGTATTGCAAAGACCCGCGAACCCATCAAGAATGTACAATGTGTGGAACTTCAAATTCCATATGTCCATCAACCAATACCGGGGTTGGAAGGGAACCTGGTTCCTCTACCACTTAACCTAATGGCTTAAGCAAGGACCTATGGAAAACATCATGGAGTTTCAAAGATGAAGGGAGAATTAAGTGATACGCTACGGGGTTAATCACTTCGGTTATCTCATAAGGGCCAATGAATTTCAGCACCAGTTTGGCGGAGGGTAACCTTAGGCTTATGTTTCGCATGGAAAGCCACACCTTATCTCCACACTGTAACGTCTGACCAGAGTCCCTTTTATTATCCACGAAATATTTATATTTCCCTTGTGCTTTGGAAATATTCAAACGAACCTTTGACCACAAATCACTGATCCAGTTGACACAATCCTCAGCCCCCGGACAGTTAGAATCCAGACGTGAAAATTCACCGAAATGAGGGTTTAATCCGTAATTAATAAAAAAACGGTGACCTACCAGTGGATTGATTTATTCGATTGTTGAAGGCGAATTTCGCCAAAGGCAAAGCATCACACCAATCATCCTGCAAAGTGGAAGTCAAACACCGGAGAATCTGTTCCAGCGACTGGTTCTTGCGCTCCGTTTGTCCATTGCTTTCTGGGTGATAAGCTGAGGAAAAAGACAGAGATATCCCCAACTTCTTGCAAAAGGCCTGCCAAAACTTAGCTACAAATTGCGTCCCCCTATCGGATACAATGTTCATAGGTACCCCATGAAGACGAACAACCTGGGAGAGGAAATGTCTAGAAAGGACTTCTGCTGACGGTAACTTAGCCATAGGTACGAAGTGTGCCAACTTGGAGAATCTGTCCACAATTACCCAAACCACAGTATTACCCTGGGATGGAGGGAGATTAGTAATAAAGTCCATGGACAAATGAGTCCAAGGTCTTCTCGTGATTGGTAAAGGCACCAATTCCCCGGCCGGCCACAATGAGAGCTCTTGTAACGGGCACATATCCCACATGCTGCAACATATCTCTTAACCTCTGCAGACATTAATGGCCACCAAAAAACTCTTTTTACTGCTTCACATGTGGCTGTAATACCTGGATGAGCGCCCAATTTTGAGTCATGGAATTCCCGCAGGAGATTGGTGCGCAAGTGTTGTGAAACAAACAATTTATGTGCAGGTTTGGACCTTGGAGCTAAAGATTGAGCCCCCACAATCTTCTGCTCCAATTCCGATGACAGCTCCGCTATAACCACCCCGGGTTGAAGAATGGAGGACGGTGGGTCAGGGGCGGACGATGGCTCAAAACTGCGTGATAACACATCTGCTTTAACATTTTTAGACCCTGGTCGAAAAGTAATAGAAAATTGAAACCTGGAAAATAAAAGTGACCAGCGGGCCTGCCTGGGAGTCAATCTTTTGGCTGATTTAATATACTCTAAATTTTTGTGATCAGTAATGACTGTGATAGGGTGAGCTGCCCCCTCCAAAAAATGCCTCCACTCTTCGAACGCCAACTTGATTGCCAGAAGCTCTCTGTTTCCAATGTCGTAGTTTCTCTCTGCTGGAGAATTTTTTTTTCGAAAAATAGGCACAAGTCCTAAGGTTAGACAGAGTAACTGACCCTTGAGACAACACAGCCCCCACCCCTACCTCTGAAGCATCAACCTCCACTACAAATGGCAAGGAAGGGTCTGGTTGAACCAATATCGGAGCAGATATAAACCAATTCTTTAGAACAAGAAAAGATTGTCTAGCTGGAGGGGACCAATTCCTAATATCAGCCCCCTTACACGTGAGATCAGTAAGAGGCTTGACTATCTGCGAAAAGCCTTTGATGAACCTGCGATAATAGTTCGCGAATCCCAAGAAGCGCTGGAGTCCTTTCAGGTCCTGAGGTTGGACCCACTCCACAATGGCTTGCACCTTATTGGGATCCATCCGAAACCCCTGTGGCGAGATTATGAGCCCTAAAAATGTTAACTCCTGGACAAAAAATGTACATTTTTCAAGCTTGACGAACAGTTGATTTTCTCTGAGTCTTTAAAGTACCGTTCTGACATGCAATAAATGAGAATCCTTGTCAGCAGAGTATATTAGGATATCATCTAAGTAGACAACAACAAAGCGGACAATGAGGTCCGCAAATACCACATTGATGAAATTCTGGAAGACAGCTGGTGCATTAGTGAGACCTAACGGCATCACTAAATTTTCAAATAATCCCTCTGATGTGAGAAAAGCTGTCTTCCATTCGTCTCCTTCTCTGATTCTTATCAAGTTATAGGCCCCTCTAAGATCCAATTTAGAAATCCACTTAGCCCCCGAGAGCTGGTTAAACAAATCTGGAATCAGGGGTAAGGGATTTGTATTCCTGACGGTAATTTTGTTGAGTTCTCGAAAGTCGAGGCAGGGACGTAGGCCACCATCTTTCTTTTTAACAAAGAAAAATCCTGCTGCTACTGGGGAAACTGAAGGTCTTATGTGCCCTTTACGGAGACTTTCAGTCATGTATTCCTTCATAGCAAGACGCTCAGGGCCTGACAAATTGAATAAACGGGCATTGGGCAATTTGGCCACAGGAATCAGATCAATTTTGCAGTCAAATGGCCTATGCGGGGGTAATGCCTCGGCCTCGCTTTCTGAAAACATGTCCTCAAAGTCCTTAAGGTACTCCAGAATACCCTCCAGACTGACAGAAGACTCGTAGACAGAATTTGCGGGTGTCACACAAAAAACAGATTTATAGCAACAGTCCATACATTTAGATCCCCACTTGACAATTTCCCTTTTTTCCCAATCAATCACTGGGTTGTGCCGTTGAAACCACGGCATGCCCAATACCAGCCCTGCGGGCAATTTGTCCATCACACAACACTTAATTTCCTCTAGATGAGAGGAACCAATTTGCAGGGAAAAACTGTCAGAAACATAAAGAATCCCTGAACGGGTGAGGGGGGAAGAGTCGATGGCCACAATTTTCAGTGGGGTCTCCAGCCTGACTGTCCCTATCTTGAGTTGGGAGATGATACAGGAGCTGACTAGTAAATGATAATTATCTACTACCAGTTCAACTTTAAGCAAGATTTTAGGGCATGAGGAAAAAAGTAACTGAAGGTCTGGGCAGCCTCCTCGATCACTACCCAGACCTAGTAGTTTCCCGTCGACTTAGAGGATGATGGACACGATGGGCAATCCCTCCTCCAATGTCCCGATTCTCCACAATAGAAACAGAGCTGCTTCTCTCGGCGGCGTTTTCTTTCTTTCTCTTTAACTGAGGTGACACCAATTTCCATGGGCACCGGACTGGCATCAACCTCTTTACTGCCAGAAAATAAGGAGGTTTCCGAGTGCATAACTCCTCTGGCTCTTAGCCAGCGATCCATCCACACGGCTTGGGTCATGGAATCCTCCAGAGTATCAGGAGGTGGATGCAGGGCCAAGGCATCCTGAAGGCGTTCTGACAGGCCTCTAAGGAATAGTCCCTGGAGAGCGGCATCATCCCAGGAGATCTCCGCTGCCCACCGTCGGAACTCTGAGCAGAACCACTCCGCTGAGTGCCGACCCTGCCGTGCATTCAACACCATATCCTCAGTCATCCGAACCCTATCTGGTTTGTCATAAATGCGACCCAGGGCCTCACAAACGCATCAACAGTCATTCGTTCCGCGGCCGTGGGAGTAAGAGAAAACGCCCAGGCTTGTGGGGCACCCCGAAGTAGAGAGATAATCACCCCAACCCTCTGAAACTCTCCCCCGGAAGAACGGGGTCTCAGGGAGAAGAACAGTTTTCACCCTTCCCTGAAAGCCCTGTACTCCCTTTTGTCCCCAGAAAAGGAGTCCGGCAGTTTAACAGGGGACTCAGGGGACACAAGTGACACATCCTTACTCTCAGGACTGAGAGCCCCTGCAGAGACGGCCCCCTGCACTGTGTCCACCAGCTGTTGCTGGGTATGGGCCATAGTGCGCTGCTCCACATTTAATTTTTGGAACATTTGAGTCAGATGTTTTACCTGGTCTGACAGCACTTGCATGGGATCCATGACACAAGCCTATAATAACCAAACACACACACACTTTTCCCAGAGAGGGGAAAAAAAAAACTGTAATGGTCATTTATAATGTCAAGGGCAGATAGCGCTGCCCCCCAGGAGGCAAGGACTCCAGCTACAAGTATGTGCAGTATTCTTACCCACCGCAGTGAGAGTCAGGAGTATGGCGCGGGTATGGCTAGACCAGCTCCAGGACCTGCGGGGAGGGTGGAGTGATAGTGAAGCGCCCGATGCCCGCAGGACCTGCGATCACATGACCGCACGTCAGAGAACTGGGCGGGACTACAGCCGAGCACCCGCAGCGCCAAGAGTGATGCTTGTATCAAAGCGGCTCAGAGAAAATAACAGTAGTCAGGCAAGCAATAAGGTCATACACGGGGTGGGCGGCGGGTAGCCTTAGGCTTATGTTTCTTGTGGAAAGCTACACCTTATCTCCACACTGTAACGTCTGACCAGAGTCCCTTTTATTATCCACAAAATATTTATATATCCCTTGTGCTTGGGAAATATTCAAATGAACCTTTGACCACAAATCACTGATCCGGTTGACACAATCCTCAGCCCCCGGACAGTTAGAATCCAGACGTGAAAATTCACCGAAATGAGGGTTTAATCCGTAATTAATAAAAAACGGTGACCTACCAGTGGATTGATTTATTCGATTGTTGAAGGCGAATTCCGCCAAAGGCAAAGCATCGCACCAATCATCCTGCAAAGTGGAAGTCAAACACCGGAGAATCTGTTACAGCGACTGGTTCGTGCGCTCCATTTGTCTATTGCTTTCTGGGTGATAAGCTGAGGAAAAAGACAGAGATATCCCCAACTTCTTGAAAAAGGCCTGCCAAAACTTAGCTACAAATTGCGTCCCCCTATTGGATACAATGTTCATAGGTACCCCATGAAGACGAACAACCTGGGAGAGGAAATGTCTAGAAAGGACTTCTGCTGACGGTAACTTTGCCATAGGTACGAAGTGTGCCAACTTGGAGAATCTGTCCACAATTACCCAAACCACAGTATTACCCCAGGATGGAGGGAGATTAGTAATGAAGTCCATGAACAAATGAGTCCAAGGTCTTCTCGTGATTGGTAAAGGCACCAATTCCCCGGCCGGCCGGCAATGAGAGCTCTTGTAACGTGCACATATCCCACATGCTGCGACATATCTCTTAACCTCTGCAGACATTAATGGCCACCAAAAATCTCTTTTCACTCGGTGAAGGACACAAGGAAAGGGGTTCTTCCTGACCAGGAGCCAGCATTTGGCGACTCAGTGTTTGCATTTTTTGAAACTTCAGAAGAGGAGGGCATATTTGCTGGAGTCTGTTTCGGCAATGTAAGCCAAAACCAGTTCCTGATGCTCCGGCTTTAAAAGCGGTTAACCTACTCCCAGAAAAGGTAGCCTTCCAGGCATTCCGGAGCCAGACCATGATGCAGGCTCAACACCTCCTGCCTTAGCTGCTATTGTGCTTTTGCCACTACCAGCAGATGCACCACCACCATCAGTACCAGCTGGCCCCCCCACACCCACGTCCGCGGCCTCTTCCACCAAACTTCAAAATGTTGCAGAACATGAACCCAAAATAACATCAGATATATGGTACTGTATCAGAAGCGTACAGCTCTCTACAGTCAAAGGATGATTGTCAATCTCCCTATATATACCATCAGTCACACAGAGACGCTCACAGGCTCAGTATGGATTAAACAAGAATATAAAAAGTAGAAAAAGTGTACAGTATCAACAGATAGCAGGTATATATAGTATAGTTTAAAAATTCTAAATCTCCGTAGATTTTTCAGGAGGCAGACCCAGACGCTCTCAGGCTCAGTATGGATTACAACACAATACAAAAAGCCGTAAAACGGTAATGGATCTGAAGAGTACAGCTGTACACAGTAAAGGTTGTTGTCAATCTCAGTATTTATTTCCACAGTCAGAAAATAACTCTCACTTGGTCAGTTTGGATTAGACCAGAATATAAAAAGCAGTAAATGGGTAATGTATCACAAGCGTAGAGCTGTATACACTAGTGTTGGGGTAATTGTTAAATGTACATCTAAATTCCAGGAGTAACCCACAGACTGTCACACGCTCAGGATGGATCACACCACAATATAACAAGAAGATCCGCAAGAAATAATCACACATGTGGGACAATGTTCCAGGTGTCAATGATACACTTAGAGTGGTGGGTGGAGGAGGACTTCCTGGGAGAAAGGATACAGTATCACCAGATACCAGGTATATATAGCATAGTTTAAACATTAAAAATGTACGTGTATATATTCAGGAGTAGTGTTGAGCCACCCCGCTAGTGTTCCAGTTCGTTTTGGTTTGTTGAACACGAGGCAAGTTCGTCAAATGTTTGTCGAACGTTCGACGAACAGCGTCGAACACCATTGAAAACAATGGCAGCTAACACAAACACATACAAACACATAGAAAACAATTACAAAACACCTTAAAAGGTGTCCCAAAGCAGACAAAATTCTCAGAATACAAAAATAACATATGGAAAACGGCAACTACATATAGAAAAGAGGTGGAGGAGTAAAAGGAGGAGGAGGAGACACAGATATAGGCATGTCATGTCCTTATGAAGTCAAGAAAGGCTGGAATAAAAATGTAAAATTCCAAAAAAACAGTAAAAATCTGAAATCGAAGACGATCATATACTGTCGGACTTCCCACCATAAATTAGGCCAACTGATGATCGGGCGGCGTTATTCCCACGAACCTCCGAACAGCATCCATGAAGGCAAAGTGTTTGGTTTCCGGGGGCAGTATGGTTGCAAAGCTGAACCTTAAAGGAATGTCCAGAAGGGCACCACCAGGAGTGGAGCCTGCGGCTTAATTCGACTCCACCCGGGAAACCTCAACCATGCCAGCTACAGAAAAGATAGACAGATTGCAAGCTTTGTAGATTCTGTGGATGGTGGTGGATGTCCGTTTTTAGTTGTGCTAGCGATTTGTCAGCTTAATTTCGTTAACGAACGAGACTCCGGCATGCCCCCGCGGTACGCGTCAAGCTTACTAGAGGGACACGCCCTTACATGTCCGGGGCTGCATGCGCGCTACACTGAAAGGTCCAGTGTGTGTCGCTTACAGGTGCAGATAACCCACTGAACCCCGTTAGTGATGGGGATCTGGGATTACAATTCTTCCCTGTGAACGAGGATTTCCCAGTAAGTGCAGGTCAACCGGAATTCCGGAATTAGGCCTAACCGGCATTCCAGAAAAAATGAAAAAATTAAGTGTCCAAACCACAGGTGCTGTAGCTTGCTTAACAGCTGGGCTCCTATGCTGAGTAGCACGCAGTTCTTACATAAACAGGCGGCATAGCTTGGTTCACTGGTGGGCTCCTCTGCTGAGTAGCAGACAGTGCTACAAGGCCCAAAAGGATTTTCTGGACAAGATGCGGTAAAAAATAATTAGAAACACACACAGTGTAGCTCCTTGACAGGTGTACTACACCGCTTGCTACCACACACCGCTACTATGCCATGAAACAGTCTATTAACATTGAAAACCATTATTAATGTGAAAATGAAGTTACGCTTTTGGTGAATGAACCATTCTCAAACGGAACCTCGAACAGCCGAATTTTAAGCAAAGTGTTCGAATTCGACAAACAGCTCGAACACCGCCCAAAACAGCTGGAATTTTAACTTGGCGAACAGGTCGACTCGAACACCGCTCATCTCTAATCACGAGGCAGACTCAGACGTTCTCAGACCCAGTATGGATTCGACAAGATTGTAGAGAGTTGAGAAAGGGTACAGTATCACCCGATAACAGGTATATATGTAGCATAGTTTGCACATGAAAAACCTATGTCTATATATCAGGAGGCAGACTCAGAGGGTCTCAGGACCAGTATGGATTTGACGTGATTGTACAAAGTTGAGAAAGGGTACAGTATCACCGGATAACAGGTATATATAGCATAGTTTAAACATTAAAAACCTATGTCTATATATCAGGAGGCAGACTCAGAGGGTCTCAGGCCCAGTATGGATTTGACGTGATTGTACAAAGTTGAGAAAGGGTACAGTATCACCGGATAACAGGTATATATAGCATAGTTTAAACATTAAAAACCTATGTCTGTATATCAGGAGGCAGACTCAGACAGTCTCAGGCCCAGTATGGATTTGACGTGATTGTAGAAAGTTGAGAAAGGGTACAGTATCACTGGATAGCAGGTTTATATACAGTGGGGAAAAAAAGTATTTAGTCAGTCAGCAATAGTGCAAGTTCCACCACTTAAAAAGATGAGAGGCGTCTGTAATTTACATCATAGGTAGACCTCAACTATGGGAGACAAACTGAAAAAAAAAAATCCAGAAAATCACATTGTCTGTTTTTTTTTTCATTTTATTTGCATATTATGGTGGAAAATAAGTATTTGGTCAGAAACAAGCAATCAAGATTTCTGGCTCTCACAGACCTGTAACTTCTTCTTTAAGAGTCTCCTCTTTCCTCCACTCATTACCTGTAGTAATGGCACCAGTTTAAACTTGTTATCAGTATAAAAAGACACCTGTGCATACCCTCAAACAGTCTGACTCCAAACTCCACTATGGTGAAGACCAAAGAGCTGTCAAAGGACACCAGAAACAAAATTGTAGCCCTGCACCAGGCTGGGAAGACTGAATCTGCAATAGCCAACCAGCTTGGAGTGAAGAAATCAACTGTGGGAGCAATAATTAGAAAATGGAAGACATACAAGACCACTGATATTCTCCCTCGATCTGGTGCTCCACGCAAAATCCCACCCCGTGGGGTCAGAATGATCACAAGAACGGTGAGCAAAAATCCCAGAACCACGCGGGGGGGACCTAGTGAATGAACTGCAGAGAGCTGGGACCAATGTAACAAGGCCTACCATAAGTAACACACTACGCCACCATGGACTCAGATCCTGCAGTGCCAGACGTGTCCCACTGCTTAAGCCTGTACATGTCCGGGCCCGTCTGAAGTTTGCTAGAGAGCATTTGGATGATTCAGAGGAGTTTTGGGAGAATGTCCTATGGTCTGATGAAACCAAACTGGAACTGTTTGGTAGAAACACAACTTGTCGTGTTTGGAGGAAAAAGAATACTGAGTTGCATCCATCAAACACCATACCTACTGTAAAGCATGGTGGTGGAAACATCATGCTTTGGGGCTGTTTCTCTGCAAAGGGGCCAGGACAACTGATCCGGGTACATGAAAGAATGAATGGGGCCATGTATCGTGAGATTTTGAGTGCAAACCTCCTTCCATCAGCAAGGGCATTGAAGATGAAACGTGGCTGGGTCTTTCAACATGACAATGATCCAAAGCACACCGCCAGGGCAACGAAGGAGTGGCTTCGTAAGAAGCATTTCAAGGTCCTGGAGTGGCCTAGCCAGTCTCCAGATCTCAACACTATAGAAAACCTTTGGAGGGAGTTGAAAGTCCGTGTTGCCAAGCGAAAAGCCAAAAACATCACTGCTCTAGAGGAGTTCTGCATGGAGGAATGGGCCAACATACCAACAACAGTGTGTGGCAACCTTGTGAAGACTTACAGAAAACGTTTGACCTCTGTCATTGCCAACAAAGGATATATCACAAAGTATTGAGATGAAATTTTGTTTCTGACCAAATACTTATTTTCCACCATAATATGCAAATAAAATTAAAAAAAACCACACAATGTGATTTTCTGGATTTTTTTTTCTCAGTTTGTCTCCCATAGTTGAGGTCTACCTATGATGTAAATTACAGACGCCTCTCATCTTTTTAAGTGGTGGAACTTGCACTATTGCTGACTGACTAAATACTTTTTTTCCCCACTGTACCTGAGTGCTGATATAGTCTTTTGAAGCCTAGCTACTTCAGGTCCTACTAGCAAAGGGATTAATAGGGTCAGCAGTGAGGGAAAGCCGACGTTGAGTGGGGACGCCATCTGCGCAGGTCTTAGGGTGCCAATCTCCGCGGTAGGTAGGGAGAGGTAGTCTAGGAACTGTTATAGGGAGAATATAGTGGCACCCCTTTCACTTTTTCGGTGGTTATAAGGCCCATCTGGTCAAAGTGAGTCGGTACTGTCATAGCAATAATTTTCATAACTGCCTATTTTTCTAGAATTGATATATTTCTGAAGGAGTTTGTTGATTCTGCAGTTGTATTAACTAAAACCCCTGATTTAATATGGAACTAATCCCGTATATATGAATTCCTGCACATGATCGTAGTAGGGGATACTTCAAAATATGATAAATATCTCCAAGAATTAAAACTCTAGAGGGGCTCCCACAATTAGCATGAGATGATATTTTGCTGTTGTATGGATGGTAATGATAGGCGCATATATAGTGCAACAGGGGCTGTGTGATGCCGCAATTAAATGACTCCAATATAATAATATAAAGTATATATATCATTTTCCCTTTGGAGGGGGCAGCGCTATGTGCGCATGCCCAGTTGGTGGTACGCGCTCTCAGCGTGTGACGCGCTCTGTTGAGCGAGCACGCTGGTGACGCGCGACCCGAACACAGGATGTGAGGTGGATCAGGGACCGGAAGTGACGGCTTCCCGAGACGCCACGGCGCCAACATTTAAAAGGAGGCATGCATGAGTGTATGTACACATAATGTCGGATGAAGTATAGAACGGCCATGCGTGATACACCATTCAGATGAACCCCACTGGACTCCCCTGATGAGATAGGACGAAACGCGTCGGGAGAAAGGGGTGCCGCGCCTACTAGTCACGGAGATGGCAATCAATCAAAAAATGCCCCTGCTAATTGGGTGAGATTGTTCCGTGTTGTATATAATACTTTGGTGTCTAGATATTGGTCTCATTATATAAGAGACGGTCTATCTAAGATATTTATGCATACTTGGTGGATTCAGATTTGTTGCTGATATATAAGGAGGGTATGCGGGATTATATCTTTTATAGGACACTTGATACATTTTTATCTGATATACTATGTATGTGTCATAGAACCCGCAGCGAACGTAATAACTGAGGTTATGTGGTTCTGTTTTATGTTGTATAGCAGTATTGTACCCTGTAGTATACAGTACTCCTGAAGAGGAGAGGGAAACGGGTATGCCATATTTGGGAACATACTGATGGCATGACACCGGTTTCCAATAAAAACGGCCAACGCTATGATATGATAAGCCTAGAGACTATTTTGAGAAATTCTTATGTCTTTTGAAAAGGTTGGTTGTTCTGGACTGATTTAAAATACCCAATGAATATGCTTGATAATTGGGATACTCAGTAACGATGGGCAATACTAGCTTTTTTCATTTATGCGTTCTTCTTTGTTGTGTTTAACGTTACTTGAGCACCTTGCACTTTATTTTATAAAAATCAATAAAAGGTATATTTTAATTATTCTATCCATTGGCTGGTTAAACAATTTGGGAAGTGGATATCCTAGTGCTGTATACAGTATATGGAAATGGAGACCTCCTGCACTCCCCTGAGCCAGTGTCCCTACACTCCTCACATTCCCTAAACAGGCTCCGCACCTGTCGCCGCACGCGTACCTTAACACCCTTGCTCACCCTGACCCTAAACCCTCACTAGGGAATGGGTCGGTGCGGAGACTAATCCCACCACTGCACTAATAACACACATGAGGAAAGAAGACAATACAGGGGAAACACCACTTATCTTTGCTCTGTTGCGTGTGCTCCTAGCAACAGAGCCCACCACCCGTGTGCATCTTCTCCTCCACCCTGATCCATCACATAACTGGATCCATCACCATCATGCAGCCTGGGAGCAGAGTCCATCACCACTTGCAGCAGTCCAGTACACAGAGTCCCAAGATGAGTCCAGCCTCTGCCAAGAATCCAAGCATGCTCGAGTCCAGTTCTCAGCAACCAAGTCGAACATGCTGAGTGCAACTCTCTTCCTAGTCGCCACTCCTCTAAGCCATGCCCGCACTTCCCGCTGACACCATAAACTGCGACTCCACCAAGCCATGCCAGTCCTTCCTGCAGACACCATTAGCTGGCACTCATCCTCTCTGGCTGACTGCGCAGGACTCCTATCCCACTCCATCCTTCCACCAGGCTCTCCAACAACTCAGAAAGAAATATCACCAGCGGTGAGTGAACACCCTAAGCACACCTTTATAGGGAGTCACACCTGATCCCTAATTAAGTGAACATTAACCTAAACCTAAGGTGCGATACCGCTAACCACCACCGGGGACAGTCAAAACACCTTTGAACTCAACCAAAGTAAAAAAAGTTCACTTTGTGCTTTTAATACCGCCAGATCCACTGGATCATGACAGTAGTATTCTCCTACCGACTCTTAGTCTCACCATGGGTATGGCAGATTCACCACTGGCAGGGCGAGGGTTCTCTGGCTCCACTGCTGGCATGGCATCTGCTACCTGAACTTCCTGATTTTCAGAGTTCTCATGAGTCACTTCTTCTTGTACTACTAGTTGGGGAAATGTCAACACTGGCACCACTATGGCATCATTTACTTTAGTCCAATTGGCAGGGAATTCTCCAAATATAGTGCTGACCTTTTCTTCTTCTATGGGTTGGATGTTATTTTGTTCTTCCAATCTTTGTTTTAACTGGTCAGGGCATAATTTCAAATGATCTCTTGATACTGCTGCTGAGGTTTCACCTCCATGCCTACTAATAAGGCACACCTTGGTATTGTCAAAATTTGAGGGTAGAATGGTGTAGGGTTCAGCTTCCCATTGGTCATCCAATTTATGCAGTCTTCTTTTCCTCTTGAGGACTTGTTCTCCTGGTGACAAGGGGACTGCAGGTGCATGCTGATTGTAGTTCCTCTCTTGTTTTTGTCTTGCCTGAGCTAGACTCTTTTCCACACACTCTTGTACTCTTCTGTACTGTTGTTGTCTCTCTGTATCCCAGTCAGCATCTGTTGATGTCACTTCAGGTGTCAGGACTCCCATATCCAAAGCAATAGGCAGTCTACCAGGCCTCGCTCTCATTAGGTAGTCTGGAGTGCAGTTGGTGAAATTCACAGGAATGTGGTTGTAGAGGTTTACAAGATGTGGCAACTTTTCTGGCCACAGATTCCACTCGTCCAAAGGCAAGGTCTTCAGTAGGTCAATCACTACCTGGTTCATCTTTTCACACATGCCATTGGTCTGTGGATGGTACGGTGTGGTCCTGATCTTCTTGCAACCGTACAAGTTACAGAATTCCTGGAACACTTCTGCCTCAAAAGCTGGACCTTGATCTGTAAGCACTCGCTCGGGATATCCGTGTGGTCTACAAAAGTGCTGTTGGAATGCTCTGGCTGCTGTCCTGGCTGTTTGATCCTTTACAGGCACTACTACCAGGAATCTTGAGTAGTGGTCCACGATGGTAAGAGCATAGATGTAGCCTGAGCGGCTTGGGACCAACTTCACATGGTCTAGGGCGACCAATTCAAGTGGCTGTTTGGTTATTATTGGCTGTAGAGGAGCTCTCTGGCTGTTTCGATCCTTTCTGCGCAGGTTACATTGTCCACACTCTCGGCACCACTTTTCAATGGCTTTCCTCATACCAGCCCAGTAGAACCTCTCCCGGAGCAATGCTTCCAACTTCTTCCATCCGATGTGGCCAGCTCCATTGTGGTATGCTTCCAGGACCATTGATGCCTCTGTCTTTGGGACTACCACCTGCCAGACCTACTCATGAGTGCGAGAATTGATACTCCTCCGACACAGCTTTCCTTCATAAATGAACAGCCGACCTCTTTCCTTCCACAACTGTTGGGTTTCCTCAGGAGCATCCGACTCTGGGCGTGAGTCAGCTTGTGACAGTAGCTCCTTCACCAGGCGGACTGCGGGGTCGCTATCCTGCGTTTCTGCCCAGCCATGATGGGGCAATGGATTTAGGGTGACCTCCTTCAAGCCAGACCGCCTGTTTCTCACTCCTTGAGCACGTTGGGCCGCAATTGGCCGGTGGAAGGGCGGTAACTCTATTTCTTCAAGAGCCTTAGAGTCTTCTCCTGCATCTGGCAGATTAGGCATTCTGGAAAGCGCATCAGCATTAGCATTCTTATGCCCTGCCCGGTACTTGATGGTAAACTCATAGTTAGACAGCAGAGCCAACCATCATTGTTCCAGTGCACCTAGTTTTGCAGTTTCCAAGTGAGTCAACGGGTTGTTGTCCGTGAAGATGGTAAACTTGGCTGAAGCTAGGTAATGCTTGAATCTTTCAGTCACAGCCCAGACTATGGCAAGGAACTCCAGCTTGAAGGAACTGTAGTTGTCAGGGTTCCTTTCAGTGGGACGAAGCTTCCTGCTGGCGAAGGAGATCACCCTTTCTTTGCCATTCTGTACCTGTGACAGTACTGCTCCAAGTCCCACGTTGCTGCTATCAGTATACAACACAAAGGGTTTGTCATAATCTGGGTAGGCCAGAACTTCATCTCCTGTGAGAGCCATCTTCAGTCTGGTGAAGGATCTCTCCAACTCCTCAGTCCATTCAAAGGTGGAACTTTTCTGTTTGGCCTTCTTGGACTGCCCCAACAGAAGATTTTGCATAGGGGTGGCTATCTCCATGAAGCCTATGACGAATCTTCAGTAGTAGCCTACAACCTGAGGAATTGGCGTACTTCATGGAGGTTGCTGGGCTTTGGCCAGTCCCGGATGACTGTGACTTTGTCAGGATCTGGTGACACACCTTCTGCGCTCACTACATGACCGAGGTACTGAACCTTGGGCTTCAGGAGGTGGCATTTGGAAGGCTTCACCTTCAGGCCAAAGTTGGACAAGGCTTCAAACACCTCAGCCAGGTGCTTCAGATGGTCTTCATAAGTCTTGGAGAATACAATGACATCATCAAGGTTCAACAGGATCGTCTCGAAGTTCTTGTGTCCCAGGCAGCACTCCATCAGCCGTTGAAATGTTCCTGGGGCGGTGCAGAGCCCGAATGGCATATAGTTGAACTCACAGAGACCTGTTATGAATGGGTCACCGAGGAGAAAAAAGCAAAACAAGCTAAGTCACAGAAAACCAGAGTGGTTGGTAACTATGCAGATTGCAGATCCCTGATCCTACCACACAACTAGCAGCAGCCGTGGAGCGTACCTACGATGTTCCTAGACGCTTCGTCACAGCCGGAGGACTAAATAAGCCAGAAGCATGAATAGGGGAAAACTAACTGCCCCAGAGCAGACCCCAAAGGAATAGATAGCCCCCACACATGTATTGATGGTGAAACAAGATGAAGGCACAAACACAGGCAGGAAAATAGGCTGAGCAAACGATGGGGCCCAAACTAACTAGAGAGGAAAGGAAAGGAAAGACACTGTCTGCAACCTGCAAAAAACCCTACAAAAATAATGTCCAACACTTCTGATAGCAAAATTAACCCTGAAGTCACTAGACTTCTCCCACTGTATCAGCACTCTGAAATATTCTGAGACAGAGCAAAAAGAGACCAAACAAGTAAGGGAGAAAAAGCGAATTGGCAAAATACTGATAAATAAGAGTGGAAATTCAGCACAGCCCCCAGCCGGGGCTGGCTTACCACACCAAAAAACTGAATAGACCAACAAAATCAAGTGTGAACATTAGCAGAAAAACTTAGCTTTAGATGACTGGAACAGAGCTGAAAACCAAGAGCTGACAAACCAGAAGGAATCACCAGCAACTGTATAGGGCGTCGGCTGTTTTAAATCAAATCTGAGACTCCTGAGGTCCTATTGCCATCCTCATTCTCAGGTGGCAGATCTCCACTGATCAAATCAGCCTCACTACCTCCTGTTACCACCAGAGGGAGTCTGGAAGGAGAACTCACAACTGGTGAACCAGAGAATGAACTCACAACAGAGACCCATTGGGGTGGTAAATGCTGTTTTCTCCTTGTCTGCCTCTGCCACGGGAACCTGCCAATACCCACTAGTGAGATCCAAGGTGGAAAAATAGCAGTTTTAAGTGCAGCTAATGACTCCTCAATTCTGGGTAATGGGTAGGCATCCTTATGTGTAATGCTGTTCATTTTCCTGTAATCAACACACATTCTCATGGTACCATACTTTTTCTTTACAAAAACTATTGGAGCTGCCCAGGGGCTACAACTGTCTCTGATGACCCCTGCTTCCTTCATCTCTCTCAACATACCTTTGGCACATTGGTATTGTGTTGGGGGTATAGGCCGGTACATTTCTTTTATGGGTTGATGATCTCCAGTGGGGATATGATGTTGAACCCCTTTTGCCTTCCCAAAATCTAGTGGGTGTTTACTGAATACCCGCTCATATTCCTGGTTCACCCTGTAAACCCCATTTTTCTGGTATGAAGGTGTGGAGTCAGTTCCCACCTGCAATTGCTGACACCACTCCTCCCACTGCTTTACAGAGCCATTGTTCTCCACCTGGTCGGATGAGACCAAGGGCTCTGCTGCCTGCATTGCATTATTACTGACAGTGAGCAGCTTAGCAACTGTGGCATACCAAGGTATTGTGGCCTCCTCCTCCCCACAATTCAAAAGGCGTACAGGTACTCTCCCTTTACGTACATCAACTACCGCTCTGGCTGTCAGGACAGTGGGCCTGCTATCAGAGTATACTGGCTCTACCAATGCCTGGTAATCTTTTCCTCTGAGGCCTATGGCTGCCCGACACCAAATCAACATTTCACATCTGGGGGGTATTGCAATGGGGAAAGCATCACTCACTCTGACACTGCCAATTTCTCCGCCAGAGAGTTCTACCTGTTGTCTTTGCATCAGGGCCTTGATCTCCTTCTGCAGGACTCGTTGTTCACTGGAATCAGCAGTCTCAGCCACCTGTTGCAACAAGACAATAACCTCAGAAAGACAATTTTCAATTACATTTGTACCAAGAGTCATCATGGGATTACAGTCTCGTCGATCAATATCCACAACTATCAGACCTTGAGATATTAACTCCACCCTCCCCACTTTAACAGTAATTTCTTTACATTCCACTTGTGGTAAAGACTGACCATTACTGGTAACTACTGTTATTTCATCACTTGGGCCACGGGTGAGTTCAGAGTCAGCCCAATACCGCTTGTAGAGGATATAGGGCATAGTGGTCACCTGGGAGCCAGTGTCCAGCAAAGCGTTCATGGGGATGCCGTCAATCACCACTGGAAGGATCGGTCTCCCTCCAACGTACTTGGCTCGCCAGTTCCTTGGGCCTTGTGGTCCTACTCCTGGGGGTTGGCCCTCTGCCCCAGGGGTTACTTGTTTAAAGGACAGAATCTTGCGAGGTGGCCTGCTTAGTGGCAGTGACGACAGATGGGACGTCCGTTCTGGTCATAGCGATCGTTGTTCCTCCCTCGGAGTGGCGGAGTTCTCCTCTTCCAGAGCCCCGGGACATCCTCTGGACAGGAAGCAAGCTGGATCTTCTCCTTGGAGGACACCTGCATGGACTGCACGGTTTTAGTAAGTGCAGCCATCCCTTTGGTCAACTCCTGGACCTGAAGGCGCAGCTCTTCTGTAGGATCTTTATCCAGAGTCTGTGCATCAGCCTCCACAGGGATGGAAGGGAAAGATGTTGCTTCTTGGTGGTAGGTTATCGCTGGGCGCCTAGGGGGTGCTGGACGGCTGACAGTTGGTTCATGCAGCACCCGGATAGCCCTGTCCTTGAAATCAGCAAAGTCTAGATAAGGGTTCTGTAGGGCTATGATGCGCAGCTGTGCTCTGTGGGTGCTGGATAGGAGTCCTTCAATAAATTGCTCCTTTAGCAGTCCGTCTCCATCTTTCACACTGTCAGGGTCAATCTGCTTGATGGCTCGCAGCGCCTCCTGCAGGTTAAGAGCATAGTCCCTTATATTGTCCTGTGCTTTCTTGTTACATCCAAAGAACCTCATTTTGATTTCAGCTGCAGTGCGAGTGTCAAAGGTGCTTCTTAGCTTGGCCAAAATCTTTTTAACAGTATCTTTATCAGTGCCCTGCCAGGCTTTTACTTTTCTCTGTGCTGCACCTGTTAGCTGCCCAATCAGGATGTTCACCTTCTGGCTTTCAGATAGAGGATACACCTCAAACAAACTGCACAGTCTCTGTTTAAATTCACTCAGGGTATGTGACTCCCCTGAATACTGCGGTAGCCAGGCTGCTCCCGGTATGTAAGGCATAGACAGCGGCATTATGGGGACCGCTGCTGTGGGCGCTGTTTCTTGCGGCGCCCTGGAAGCAACACTGGCTGCTGGATTCAGCGGCGCTGTGGGGTCGGCGAGCGCATCCACCGCTGCATCGGCGCGTGCCTCGGACATTCTCTTTCCCCCCTACTTAACGGTTGCCAGGCCCCGGGATTGAGCGGCTTACTGGCTGTAGGCCTCAGCTCCTCTCCTTCTCTCGTGCTGTCCTCTCTTCCCGCGCGGCACTCCACTTCCTTGCGCTCTTCGGCAAGCTCCACCCACTACGGCCCGCCTCTCTGGTTTCCCGCGTGTGCCAAGCAGCGGGATAATGGCGGCAATGGCGCCAACAGTCCACAGTAAACAAAACAGTCTCTGGCACACAGGACCCGGGGATACCGGGCTCCATAATCCTGTTCGTGATGCCAAAATGGGTCGTCCTCCCAGGGCTGTGGGGTACTCGGTACCGGGCCGGTCTCTCAGAGGGGATTGTCACAGCAGCGGTGACCCGGTCCGTGGCCCTGGGCGCCCATGTAAAAAGGGTTGAGTTGGGAATAAAGATTATAAGTGATTCGTGACGCCACCTGTGGTGTTCGGCAAGGGAGATGTTAAGCCGACGCTGCAAGCAGATCCTCTGGGACAGATGGTGTAATGCCGCAATGATGTTGTAGCCCTCCACAGGTAGGGCTGTTGTCCCAGGGCAGTGTAGCGGAATGTTTAGGAAGAGGGTGCAGTGTTTGGCACAGAGATGTAGCAGTGCTGAGGATGTTGCAGGAAGGAGGCAAGGACACAACAGGGTGCAGTTTCTTTACCTTTACTTGGCAAATGCAGTCCAGGGTCCTGGTTACAGATGGCACAGGAGCAGGCTAGCCTGGAAGCAACTCAGGGATCTCTCTATCAGATGGGTTGTGTAGTCTCCTTCCTAGCGCTGGCTTGAGGTACATGCAGTACAGTGTTACACTGAAGTTTCTCCTTCCTATCTTCTCTTAGAACTACCTCGTATGGCAGACAGCTGTAGCCTTCTATCACTCTTGGCTCATCCATCGCTGTTGTGCCTCTGAGTCTTAGTTGGGAATAGAGCATTTACAGCTTCCTATTCCTCTGGTTTCTGTTGCAGGACCTTCAGTATCCATACAACCGTGGAGACCAGGCTCCAGATTGTGCGCTATCACTGGGAGGGAGCTCTCTATCCTCAGCTCAACCTCCAGCTTCTCTCCACACGTCTACACTCTTTGCCCTCCTCACACTAACTCCTCATTTCCCTTCCTGGCCCTCAGAGAGCACTCCTCTCCCAATTCTGGTTCAGAGCTCCCTCTGCTGGCCTGGAGTGGGAACTATGTTGCATGACATGGTTAACTGTTAGAGAGACCCTTCATTGCCTCCAAGCCTGACATCACCCTCCCTGGAGGAAGGCAATGCCACTGTGGCGACCATACTCCTGGGGGCGCCACACACACACTTCGCCCTCCTCACACGAACTAACTAAACTTCCCCTACCTGGCCCCCAGAAAGCAGCTCTTCCCCCAGTTTTGGTTCAGAGCTCCCTTTGCTGGCCTGGAGTGGGAACTGTGCTGTGTGTTGAATTTACCTGACAGAGAGACCCTTTATTGCTTCCAAGCATGACATCACACTCCTAGGGAGGAAGGTAATACCACTGTGGCGACCTTACCCCTGTGGGCGCCACAATAGCTGCTACCAGTCTGATGCTGCCAAGATTTTCCTCTACACTGTGTGACTATCAGCTCTAAGGCCCTGGACTGCTGGGCTCCTCGTCTTAAACGTTCCCTATTGACAAGACTGTCCTGTCCTTGCTCCCGGTTCACACTCACTAACTCCAGGAAATTCCCCAACTACTCTTTTCCTAGCCCCTACACAGTTCACATTAAATTGACCTGGCTCGTTCATTAGATCCACCTGTTTGAGTTCTTCTCCCTCTCTCCTTTGCACAGAGTATTGCCCTTTAACACACGTGTGATGCTCTTACCTAGGGATAAAGTTCAGGTTAAGCAAACTAAAACACAGTCCTTTGCAGTAGCAGCCACGTACAGTCCGTTTTCAGTCCAAGGGCATATAACCCCTCAGGGTCACGATCCTTCAATCCAGCAGGGGAGGCACAACAAAACTTGGGGAGGGGAAGAACAATGTTCCACTTAAACGTTCAATCGTGGACGCACCAGCCACACTCAATTCCGCACCAGGTTCCAGTGCTACAAGGCTCCTCTGCCCCCAAGGACACGGAACAGTCCCTTTTTTATGCTCTGTTACCAATAGGTGCCACGGGCACAAGTTTCCCTCTTAAAGGGCCATTGTCAGACCTTGTCCCGATGGCACATGTCCCATACCACTCTATCCCACAGAGGGATCCGTGCCCCTGATTCAGGGGGAGATGGCAGTTCTGGGGCCACTGCAGGTGTCACGTCCCCTAGTATCAGTAATAGGGGAGATACAGAGCCCGGCTGTGCAACAGGCAGGGAACGTGAGGACTAGAGTTGAGCGAAACGGGTCGAAAAATTTCAAAAGTCGCCGACTTTTGGCAAAGTCGGGTTTCATGAAACGAAACCCGACCCTAGGATGAGGTCGGCCACGAGGTCGGCGACTTACGCGCCAAAGTCGCGTTTCAAAAGTTTGTTTTGCGCTCTTTTTCAGCCAATCAGGATCCACGGACACTGTGGGCAACGTGATGACATAGGCACGGGTCACTACCATCTTTCAGAAGGGCATGCAAGTGATTGGCTTGCTTTGGTGGGCGTCACAGGGGGTATAAAAAGGCGTGAACGCCGACCGCCATCTTACTTCTGCCGATCTTAGCATAGGGAGAGGTTGCTGCTGATTCTGTAGGGAGAGTGTTAGGCAGGGAAGAAGAAAAAAAAACTGCTTCTGCTGCTAGCGATTGTGCCTGTACAACACACCAGACACTGTGTGTGCAGTGCAAGGGGAGGCTATATTGTGGTGTATCAGTGGTGTTGGTTGTTGGGCTGCCTTCTAAGGCTTCCTGACAGCTGCATTGCTGTTTACCCACTGCTCTGCAAACTGCTTTTTTAAAAGCAATCCCAATTTTTTTTTTTTGTCCTGCTGAGGTACTGAGCTGCAAACTGCTTTTTTAAAAGCAATCACAATTTTTTTTTTTTGTCCTGCTGAGGTACTGAGCGTGCATTTTTTCACACCATACAGCGGTGTACGCTCCTCACACAGTACCGTGTAACGGCTGTTATCACAGCCACAGTGAAGCTATCTGTGTCACTCTGAGAATAAGTCGAGGACATGTTCCGTTCTTACAGACCTGCACTCTAGGGAGATTCCTACTCTGCCCAATTCTACATACACCTTGTAGTTTGTGATACACTAGCCAATTTCTGCCTGTGACATAGCGCTGTGATATTCAGTGGGCCTCACACAATCCAAAAGTGTCCAGTGTCCACAAGTGTCTGCAGAAATTCAAAATCTCCCTTATCCTCTAGTCACTTTGGTCACAGCTGTGCCATCGAGCCTGTGACATAGCGCTCAGATATTCAGTTGGCCTCACACAATCCAAAAGTGTCCAGTGTCTGCAGAAATTCAAAATCTCACTTATCCTCTAGTCACTTTGGTCACAGCTGTGCCATCGAGCCTGTGACATAGCGCTCAGATATTCAGTGGGCCTCACACAATCCAAAAGTGTCCAGTGTCCACAAGTGTCTGCAGAAATTCAAAATCTCACTTATCCTCTAGTCACTTTGGTCACAGCTGTGCCATCGAGCCTGTTCATAGCGCTCAGATATTCAGTGGGCCTCACACAATCCAAAAGTGTCCAGTGTCCACAAGTGTCTGCAGAAATTCAAAATCTCACTTATCCTCTAGTCACTTTGGTCACAGCTGTGCCATTGAGCCTGTGACATAGCGCTCAGATATTCAGTGGGCCTCACACAATCCAAAAGTGTCCAGTGTCCACTAGTGTGAGCAGAAATTCAAAATCTCACTTATCCTCTAGTCACTTTGGTCACAGCTGTGCCATCGAGCCTGTGACATAGCGCTCAGATATTCAGTGGGCCTCACACAATCCAAAAGTGTCCAGTGTCCACAAGTGTCTGCAGAAATTCAAAATCTGACTTATCCTCTAGTCACTTTGGTCTCAGCTGTGCCATCGAGCCTGTGACATAGCGCTCAGATATTCAGTGGGCCTCACACAATCCAAAAGTGTCCAGTGTCTGCAGAAATTCAAAATCTCACTTATCCTCTAGTCACTTTGGTCACAGCTGTGCCATCGAGCTTGTGACATAGCGCTCAGATATTCAGTGGGCCTCACACAATCCAAAAGTGTCCAGTGTCTGCAGAAATTCAAAATCTGACTTATCCTCTAGTCACTTTGGTCACAGCTGTGCCATCGAGCCTGTGACATAGCGCTCAGATATTCAGTGGGCCTCACACAATCCAAAAGTGTCCAGTGTCCACAAGTGTCTGCAGAAATTCAAAATCTCACTTATCCTCTAGTCACTTTGGTCACAGCTGTGCCATCGAGCCTGTGACATAGCGCTCAGATATTCAGTGGGCCTCACACAATCCAAAAGTGTCCAGTGTCCACAAGTGTCTGCAGAAATTCAAAATCTCACTTATCCTCTAGTCACTTTGGTCACAGCTGTGCCATCGAGCCTGTGACATAGCGCTCAGATATTCAGTGGGCCTCACACAATCCAAAAATGTCCAGTGTCCACTAGTGTGAGCAGAAATTCAAAATCTCACTTATCCTCTAGTCACTTTGGTCACAGCTGTGCCATCGAGCCTGTGACATAGCGCTCAGATATTCAGTGGGCCTCACACAATCCAAAAGTGTCCAGTGTCCACTAGTGTGAGCAGAAATTCAAAATCTCCCCTGTCCTATAGACACCTTGTACCTTGTTTTACATTACTATATAGTTTGTTGGATTTTGTCTACATTTCTACCAAAAATGAGGAAGGCTGCTGGAAGAGGCCGTGGAATTGGGCAGGGGTTGGCAGCTGGTAATGATGGTGTTGGTGGTGGATCTGATGGTAGTGGCAAGAGCAAAATAGGACCGAATGCAGGAGGTGTTGAGCCTGCGTCATCGTCTGGCTCCATAAGGCTTCGAAGGCTTAGTTTTCTAGGAGTTGGCAAACCGCTTTTAAAGCCAGAGCATCAGGAAATAGTTTTGTCTTACATTGCTGACTCAGCCTCCAGCTCTATCGCCTCCTCTTCTTCAGTTGTAAAAAGTAAAAGCACTGAGTCGTCATTGGAGGCTCATGTTCATGAACCACACCTTTCCTTGTGTCCTTCACCCCAACCAAAATTGAAGGATGACGCAGGCCATACTACTGATTACTCCATGGAGCTGTTTTCACATACCATGCCTGGATAATCAAGTCAAATGGTGAATTACCCAGGCCAAGATGAATCTGACATGGAGTGCACTGATGCACAGCCGCTGATGGATGATTCTGCTGGTACATTCACTCAGAGCACTACATTGTCCTCGCAGTGTACAGAGCCAGATTCTGACCCTGATGAGACTCAGGTGCCCCTTCCCGCACACTATACCACCATACACGGTGACACAGAGGAAGGTGCACATGACATTGAAGAGGAGGTGATGGATGACCCAGTTGTTGACCCAGATTGGCATCCATTGGGGGAAGAGGGTGCTGCTTCCAATAGCTCAGATGAGGAGCATCCACAGCAGACATCGACATCGCAACAGCTGTTATCTGGCAGGCCCGGAGCACTCCAAAGACAGGTTCCAAAAATCAAAAGAGTTGCTGGACAGCTTGTCCAGAGGGTCAAAAGATCACAGCGTGCTAGGCCGCAAAATGTCTGCCAAAGTAGGAAGAGTGCAGTGTGGCACATTTTTGAACAAAATCCTCATGATCAGGCCAAGGTTATCTGTAAGAAGTGCGCAAAGACCTTTAGCCGAGGGAAAAATCTGAAAAATTTGAATACCAGTTGCATGCTTAGACATTTAAACACCATGCACTTGCAAGCGTGGACACAACACCAAACCTCAAGTGCCACATGTGCAACTGATCACAACGAAGGTAGTCAGCAACGCTACATTGTTTCCCCCACTGTAAGCCCACCGGTTAGCACAGCAGCAAATGTTGAGGTGTCGTTGCAAGGCCACAGCAGTCAGGGAATCCCACTGTTATATCAACGAAAGACTGATTCTAGGCCATCAGAAAGAACACCAACTCCATCACCATCATCAACTCTCTCTCAGTCCGCCCTGTCCACCGCTACTTCCACCATATGCAGCTTTCAAGTCCAGCTCACCCTCCCAGACACTATGAGTAGGTCAAGAAAGTACTCAGTCTCTCATCCGCGTACACTGGGTTTGAACGCCCACATTGCCAAACTAATCTTGTTTGAGATGATGCCCTTTCGGTTGGTGGAAAGCGCAGCTTTCCGCGAACTCATGGCCTATGCAGTACCACGCTATGACCTACCCAGTCGCCACTTCTCTCGCAAAGCCATCCCAGCCCTCCACCATCATGTGAAAGACCGCATTGTCCATGCACTCAAGCAGTCAGTGAGCGGAAAGGTGCACCTCACAACTAATGCATGGTCCAGTCGGCATGGCCAGGGCCGTTACGTGTCCATCACTGCGCACTGGGTTAATGTGGTGGATGCAGGGTCCACAGGGGACAGCGGTGGTGGGACAGTGCTGCCTAGCCCACGGTATAGGAAACAGTTGGTGTAGGCATTCGACCCTCCTCCTCCTCCTCCTCCTCCAGAAGCGAAAGCTCGTCCACAGAGCGCAGTCGTACGAGCACTCCATCTGCAGCTGCCACTGTTGCACACGAGGTGTCCCCCTATCGAGCAGCTAGTGGAAAGCGTCAGCAGGCTGTGTTGCAGATGATGTGTTTGGGCGACAGACACACCGCCGAGGTGCTGGCCGAGTACTTGAAGCGACAAACTGAGTCATGGCTGGGCAGTGTACATCTTGAGGCAGGCAAGGTAGTTAGTGATAACGGCCGTAATTTTGTGGCAGCCATAGCCCTTTCAAAACTCAGCCACATACCTTGCTTGGCTCACACCTTGAACCTGGTGGTGCAGTGCTTCCTCAAAAATTATCCGGAGTTAACAGCCCTGCTCCAGAAGGTGCGAAGACTGTGCGCGCACATCCGCCGATCGCCTGTACACTCCGTTCGTATGCAGAAGCTGCAGCGATTGCTCCACCTTCCCAACCACCGCCTCATTATCGACATTGCAACAAGGTGGAACTCCACCCTGCACATGGTGGAGCGGCTGTGCGAGCAGAGGCAGGCCATAATGCATTTGTGCGAGGATACACGGCCAGGCACTTTGAGAGCAGACATGGAGTTGACAGGTGTGCAGTGGTCGAAGCTGAAAGACCTTTGTAAAGTCCTTCAGTGTTTTGAGGAATGCACACGGCTGGTAAGCGCAGACGACACCATCCTAAGCATGAGCATCCCACTTATGCGTCTGCTCATGCAAACTTTGACGCACCTTAAGGAGCAGGCGTTTGCAGACAATGTTGATGAGGAGGAAGAGGAGGAGGGAATCCTTGATGACATTCAGCCATTGTCTGCTCAGGGACCTCTCCTGGACGAGGTGGAGGAAGAAGAGGAGGAGGAGGAGGAGGATGATGGGGATGATTACAAAGGGGAGGAGGATGCATCTCGTGGGGCAAGTGAAAATGTTGGTGTGGCAAGGTCTGGTACAGGGTTTGTGCGTGACTGGAGGGATGTGGATTTGCCAGAAAGTGCTCCTCCAACCAGCACTCGCAGTGCATCATTGACACCGGGAACATTGGCCCACATGTCAGATTATGCCTTGCAGATCCTAAAAAGGGACCCCCGCATTGCCAAAATGATGAACGATGATGACTACTGGTTGGCCAGCATCCTGGATCCACGCTATATAGGCAAATTAAAAAACATCATGCCACAGGAGAACCTTGACCTAATATTGGCTAATAAACAAGCAACTCTGGTAAATCGGTTGCTTGAGGCATTCCCAGCACACAGCAGCGGTGATGGTTCTCACACGAGCCGTACGGGCTGGGGTCAGCTTGGCAGAGGTGTTCGTGGTGCACACAGCAGAAGTGGCGTTGGAGACAGGGGTTTCATGACAATGTTGTGGACTGATTTTTTAAGTGCCGCTCATACAACTGGTAATACTGCATCGATGGAAGGTGACAGGAGACAGCAGTTGTCAACTATGGTTACAAACTACTTTTCCTCCCATATCGATGTTCTCGCACACAGGTCATTCCCCTTTGACTATTGGGCCGCTAAACTGGACACCTGGCCTGAATTGGCACAATATGCCTTACAGGAGCTCGCTTGCCCAGCTGCAAGTGTGCTATCGGAAAGAGTCTTCAGTGCAGCTGGATCAATCCTGACAGAAAAAAGGACCCGTCTGTCAACCCAAAATGTGGATGATCTAACCTTCATTAAAATGAACCACGCATGGGTTTCCAAGGATTTTGTCCCACCTTCCCCTGATGACACATAGGGTGACAGAAAAATGGCTTGCTTTGGTCCACCTCTTCCTGGGACTTGACCTATTTCACCTTTTGCATCAGCTGAATGTCCAACATCAACATTTGCCACTTTCTAAAACTCCCTAACTGTGCTGCCTCCCGCCCCATGGCCGGGGTCACCACCTAGTGCACGACACCGTGCGAGTGCCGTTGCCCTGGACAGGTGGGTAGGCCGACTCTTGGGCGCGGGCACTGGCACAGGGTCCCTCATAGTGCAATCAAGTGTCTCTGACGGTGGTGGTGCACACCCGCCGTCAGACACACCGCCGTACTATGAGGGGCCCAGTGCCAGTACCGACGCCCACGAGTGGGCCCCCCTTGCTTGGGCAGGGCCCCAGCATTTGCAATCTTTACCTCTCCCTGCTCCTCCGCTGTGTAGTCTGGGCCGTCAAATCCATACTGTGCCTGACACCGTTTGAGCCTGCTCCTGATGTATAGACATATATTTTGAATGTGTACGCTATCCATACATGTTATCTGGGCATACGGTACCCTTTCTCACCTTTGTGCAATCACGTGCAATCCATACTGGGCCTAACACCGTCTGAGCCTGCCTCCTGATGTATAGACATATATTTTGAATGTGTACGCTATCCTTACATGTTATCTGGGGATACGGTACCCTTTCTAACCTTTGTGCAATCACGTGCAATCCATACTGGGCCTAACACCGTCTGAGCCTGCCTCCTGATGTATAGACATATATTTTGAATGTGTACGCTATCCATACATGTTATCTGGGGATACGATACCCTTTCTAACCTTTGTGCAATCACGTGCAATCCATACTGGGCCTAACACCGTCTGAGCCTGCCTCCTGATGTATAGACATATATTTTGAATGTGTACGCTATCCATACATGTTATCTGGGGATACGGTACCCTTTCTAACCTTTGTGCAATCACGTGCAATCCATACTGGGCCTAACACCGTCTGAGCCTGCCTCCTGATGTATAGACATATATTTTGAATGTGTACGCTATCCATACATGTTATATGGGGATACGGTACCCTTTCTAACCTTTGTGCAATCACGTGCAATCCATACTGGGCCTAACACCGTCTGAACCTGCCTCCTGATGTATAGACATATATTTTGAATGTGTACGCTATCCATACATGTTATCTGCGGATACGGTACCCTTTCTCACCTTTGTGCAATCACGTGCAATCCATACTGGGCCTAACACCGTCTGAGCCTGCCTCCTGATGTATAGACATATATTTTGAATGTGTACGCTATCCATACATGTTATCTGGGGATACGGTACCCTTTCTAACCTTTGTGCAATCACGTGCAATCCATACTGGGCCTAACACCGTCTGAGCCTGCCTCCTGGTGTATAGACATATATTTTGAAAGTGTACACTATCCATACATGTTATCTGGGGATACGGTACCCTTTCTAACCTTTGTGCAATCACGTGCAATCCATACTGGGCCTAACACCGTCTGAGCCTGCCTCCTGATGTATAGAGATATATTTTGAATGTGTACGCTATCCATACATGTTATCTGGGGATACGGTACCCTTTCTAACCTTTGTGCAATCACGTGCAATCCATACTGGGCCTAACACCATCTGAGCCTGCCTCCTGATGTATAGACATATATTTTGAATGTGTACACTATCCATACATGTTATCTGGGGATACGGTACCCTTTCTAACCTTTGTGCAATCACGTGCAATCCATACTGGGCCTAACACCGTCTGAGCCTGCCTCCTGATGTATAGACATATATTTTGAATGTGTACGCTATCCATACATGTTATCTGGGGATATGGTACCCTTTCTCACCTTTGTGCAATCACGTGTAATCCATACTGGGCGTGAGAACGGCTGGCGAGCTGTTAAGCAAGCTACAGCACCTGTGGTTTGCATACGTAAGTTTTTCATTTTTTCAGGAATGACGATTAGGCCTAATTCCGGAACTGCGGTTGACCTGCACTTACTGGGAAATCATTGTTCTCGGGTAATAATTGTAATCAGTGATCCCCATCACTAACGTTGTTCAGCGGGTTATCTGCACCTGTAAGCGACAAACGCTGGCCTTTTCAGTGTAGCGCACATGCAGCCACGGACATGTAAGGGCATGACACACCAGTTATTGGCCAATCTCATGTGCCAGAGCCTCACGTGTCCCTCTAGTAAGCCGGACTCGGACCGCGGGGCATGACGGAGTCTCGTTCGTTAACGGAATTAAGCTTGCAATGTGTGCATCTGTTCTGTAGCTGGCATGGTTGAGGTTTCCCAGGTGGAGTCGAATTTAACCGTAGGCTCCACTCCTGGTGGTGCGCTGGACATTCCTTTAAGGTTCAGCTTTGCAACCATACTGCCCACGTAAAACAAACACTTTGCCTTCATGAACGCTGTCTGGAGGGTCATGACTCGTGGGAATAACGCCGCCCAATCAGTTAACCTGCTAGAGAGATCGCTCGTTGCTCCCAAGCATGACATCACACTCCCTAGGAAGAAGGTAATGCCACTGTGGCGACCGTACTCCTGGGGGCGACACAAGTGCACTGATACCCAGCCACTGCTCGATCAATCTGCTGGTACATTGACCCAGACCACTACATTCCCCTCGCACGCTACACGGCCTGAATCTGACCCTGATGAACATCAGGTTACCCTTCCCATATACAGTTCAATCTTACACAGTGACAAAGAGGAAGCTGCAGATGAAAGTGCAGGTTCGGCCCACCCGCCATCAGACACACCACCGTACTATCAGGGGCCCTGTGCCAGTGCCGTCGCCAACGAGTGGGCCCCCCCTGCTTGCTCAGGATCACAGCACTTGCAAAGTTGAAATACTGTGCAGTGAGATGGAAGATGGGGACGACGAGGAGTCCAGACAAGTACAGGGATTCCCTAGCGAGGAGACTTATTTGATTGTTTTCAATGTTGGGACAGCAATTTTTGGGGAGCACTATACTCTGGAGAATGATATATGGGGCCCACCGTACACTGGAACATTCCAAAGGTGGACATCAGACACTGGAGCAGCATTTACAGGGCCCATTATACACTAGAGCATTAGAAATGGGGCCCATTATGTTTGGAGCATTATTTGGGCCCATAAGACAGTGGAGCTTCATCCATGGGGACCAACATATACTGTAGCATTATGTGGAGCTCATCATATACTGTTTCAAACATTATATGGGACCAATGATTCTGTATGGAGAAATAGATGGGCCTCGTCATGAGATGTAAAAAGTGAAGTATTTTTCATTGTACTATACCGCTATTTCTCTGCCGTATCGGAGCATGATGAGTTGTGGTATGTGTTAAAGGGGCGCTGTTTCGCCCAGGGCACATGAAAACCTGGAGCCAGCCCTCCCCCCCCACAACTGTAGCCAAATAACCCCCATTTTTCAGTGCGTAACTTGTATTATGAAGTTAAGTAAGGTTGACAAGCTTAAGTAAGAAGAATTGATGCTTTTGGCATTCAAATGGGCACTGTTGGTGTGTTTCCTGTCCTCCTCTCACTGCCGACTTTTATTCCCCATTGACTTACATTGGCTTTCGTGTTTCGGTACGACCCCGACTTTTCCCTATAATCGGACTATCTTGCTCGACCCGACTTTTGGAAAAGTCGGGTTTCACGAAACGAAACGCGACCCTAAAAAACCAAAAGTCGCTCAACTCTAGTGAGGACGACTGCGCCCATTCCTGGTCGGTGCAGCTCCGCCAAGATCTCTCTCTTCTTCTTCCCTTCAATCACCCCCGCTATCCATGCTGCCTGCCTGGGGGATGGGAAGGGACACTCTCCTTCCTGGTATTGGGTTGATAGACCAAGGGACAGAACGTCTATGAAGATGGGTCTGTGCCCGGGGTGTGGGACCAAGTTCCACTCACCGCCTGTTCGTCATCCTGCATCCGCTGCTCCACCAGCACAGCTGTCGCGCCCTCCAGCTCAGGCTCTTCCAGGGCATCATCTTCCATTTCTCACTTCTGGATCACCAATCTCCTCCGGTAAGCGGTGATGTTCTGGGTCCCACCCGTTCCAGGGTGGAGCCGCTTCCAGCCAAACATATGGATGCTATCAGGAAAGATGGGTTATTTGGATTTGGGAGCACAGATTTAGCTACATTTCAATTGATGGGAGCCAAATCAATTTTCCAAAGCCTGTGTGCTACCAGTAATATGGACACCCCATAAATATTTCTGTTAACGGATGATGGACCTGAACGAGTGAGTAATTTTTTTGTGGGTTGAGTAGAAGGCTTTATTGGTGGCATTTTTGGGTACAGAACATTTTGGATCAGTTCACATTTATCCTGTGTTCTACGCTGAGCCCTTACATCAAGGTTTACATCTAAATCTACAATATACATGATTCAAATGACATCATCGATGGATCCATTTACTAAGGAGACAGCAGAGTTACTTTAGATTTTGTGTGGCTTCTATTCGGCGGTATCTGGCTTTTAAAATCCCCCTCCCTCTCACAACCTTCCAAATATATTTAGAGGGTTTAACAGCCAGAGGCAGTGCAGGCATCATCCCTGGCTGTTACTGCAGGAGCTCGGCTGTCATCTGCATCGAGCTCCTGACGGTAATGGTGCAGGGAATGGCTGATATTTCAGCACCTCCTGCACAATCATGCTGTGATCGGTCAGTCAGATTTTCAGATAGCTGAAAAGGGTCCCCAAACCTCTTCCCAGACTGGTCAGCTGTCAGTGACATCTGTCGGTATGGAACTGTCACTGTGTATTTACACACAGTGACAGTTTTAATCCATGACGGACATAGCACGCATGATGCGGGAACTGACACCTGCTCATGACGTGCTATGTCCGACATTGGTCGTTAAGGGTTTAATCCCTTAAGGATAGGGTGATTTTTTGGGTTTTGCGTTTTAGTTTTTTCCTCCCTTTAGGGCCCCGTCACACATAGCGATGCACCAGCGATCCTGACAATGATATGACCTTGTCAGGATCGCTGGTGTGTCGCCACATGATCGTTGGTGAGCTGCCAAACAGGCAGCTTCACCAGCGACCAGCACCAGCGACACACAGGTAACAAGTGACGCACGTCGCTTAGTTACCCACTGTGTACCTTAGTTACCAGCGCGCTGGTAACCAAGGTACACATCGGGTTTCTAAGCGGCGCGCGGCACTTAGAAACCCGATGTGTACCTTGGTTACCAGCTCCCTTCACCAGCCCGCAGGTAACTGAGGTACACATCGGGTTTCTAAGCGCTGCACGCCGCTTAGAAGCCCTCTGTTTACTTTAGTTACCAGCTCCTGCTCGCTGATCGCTGGCCTCCCGCCTGTCACACGCAGCGATGCGTGCTGGCCAGCGGGAGACCAGTGATCAAAAAAATGTCCTGGCAATTCCAGGACGATCAGCGATACCCGGCAGGGGGGCTTGGCGCTGGTAAGTGTCACACACAGCGATCTCGCTGGTGAATTCGCTGTTGCGTCACAAAACTTGTGACTCAGCAGCGATTTCGCTAGCGAGATCGCTATGTGTGACGGGGGCTTTATTCCAAGAACCGTAACTTTTTATTTTTCCTTGATATACAGTCGTATCAGGTCTTGCTTTTTGCAGGAAGACATACTTTTGAATGATAAATTTATTTTATCATATGATTTACTGGAAAGTGGGCAAAAAAATAAAACTGAGGCAAAATAGCGAAAAATGTTAAATTCAGCAATTGCTTTCCTGTTTTATTTTTTTTTATTTATAGTGCTAATTTTATGGTAAAACTGACCTGGCGATATGATTCACCAAGTCAGACATCAAACGTGCATAACTTTCATTTTATTTAAAAGGTGAAAAAAATTCAGAAGTTTGTAAAAAATGTCACCTTTTTTTGAGAGCCATAACAGTTTCGATTTTTGGGATATGGGGTTGTTGGTCCACTTAGGGAAGTTGAACCTGTGATCGTCTGATCAGTAGTGCTATATACAGCATTGCCACAGCATTACCGTATTTAGCAGAAATCACGGTCTTTTATGAACATCATCCATGAGCTGGATTTCACAGATATCTATTCAGTAAAACCCTGGATGTCATGGCAACACATCGGTGTACCACGCTCACGTCAAAGGAGCACCAATGAGGGGATAGAACAGTACACCCTCTGCTACTGTGGCGCACCCAGGAGCATGGCCGCCACAGTGGCTTTGCCTTCCTCCAGGGAGGGTAATGCCAGGCTTGGAAGCAATGAAGGGTCTCTCTCGCAGTTAACCTATACATGCAACACAGTTCCACTCCAGGCCAGCAGGGGGGACTCTGAACCGGAATTGAGGGGAGGAGTGCTCTCTGAGGGCAAAGAGGAAGGAGTGGTCAGTTAGTGTGAGGAGGTCGACGTGTGCAGAGGTGTGGAGAGAAGCTGGAGGTTGAGCTGAGAAAAGAGAGCTCCCTCACAGTGAGAGCGCATGAACTGGAGCCTGGTCTCCACAGTTGTACGGATACTAACGGTCCTGCAACAGATACCAGAGGAGTAGGAGGCTGTAAATGCCCTACTCCCATCTAAGACTTGGAGGTACAACAGCACGGAGTGAGCCAAGGGAGGAATACGGCTACAGCTGTCTGCCATACAAGGTAGTTCTAAGAGACAATAAGAGAAGTAGGAAGAACTTCAGTGTAACTCAGTACTAGGAGTACTTCACTCAAATAAGCGCTAAGAAGGAGACTGCACAGCCTATCTGCTGAGAGAGAATCCCTGAGCTGCTTCCAGGCTAGCCTGCTCCAGTACCATCTGTAATCAGGACCCTGGACTGCATTTATCAAGTAAAGGTACAGAAATTGCACCCCGCTGTGTCCTTGTCTGCTTCCTACCCTTCCGGCACTGCTACATCCCCATGCCAACCACATCTACACTGCCCTGGGACTACAGCTTCACCTGTGGGGAGCTTTCACATCTTGGCTGCACCATACCATCAGAATCAGTGGATCTGCATGCAGCGTCGGCTTAACATCTCACTTGCCGAACACCACAGGTGGCGTCACGAACTATTCCATTAACTACATTCCACCATTTCAATTCCCCCATTACTTGGGCGCCCAGGGCCACGGACCGGGTCAACGCGGCTGTGACACATCCCGCTGACACCGGCCCGGTACCGAGTACCCCACAGCCCTGGGAGGGCGACCTAACTTGGCGTCACGAGCAGGATCATGGAGCCCGGTATTCCCGGGTCCTGTGTGCCATAGACTGTGTTTGTGTAAAAGACTGTGTGTGAAATTGGCGCCAATTGCCGCCATTGCCGCGCTGCTTGGCGCGCGCGGGAAGAAGGAGCAGGTCTTCATGGGCGGAGCCTGCCACAGAGCGCGAAGAAGTGAAATGCCGCGTGGGAAGAGAGGACAGCGTGCGAGAAGTGGGAGGAACTGAGGCCTACAGCCCGGAGCGTTGGGCCTGCGAAGCGGCCGCCGGTGAGCTCACACAACCCCCGGCCCTGGCTAAGGTTAACTAGGGGGGAGGGGAATGTCTGTGCCGAGCAACAATGCAGTGGCGGACGCCGTCGCCAACCCTGCAGCTCCGCAAGGAGTAGCGCCCACTGCAGCGGTCCCCATAATGCCGCTGTCTATGCCCTACCTCCCGGGAGCGGCCTGGCTACTGCAGTACTCGGGTGTGTCACATACCCTGAGTGAATTTAAAGAGAGACTGTACAGTTTGTTTAAAGTATACCCTCTGTCTGAAAGCAAGAAAGTGAACATCCTTATTGGACAGCTAACGGGTGCAGCACAGAGAGAGGTGAAAGCCTGGCAGGACACTGACAAAGAGACTGTTAAAAAGATTCTAACCAAGCTGAGAAGCACCTTTGACACCCGAAGTGCAGCTGATATCAAGATGCGATTCTTTGGATGTAAGCAGAGAGCGCAGGACAGTATAAGGGACTATGCTCTTAACCTGCAGGAGGTGCTGCGAGCAGTTAAGCAAGTTGATCCTGACAGTGTGAAGGAGGAAAATAAACTGTTAAAGGAGCAGTTCATTGAAGGACTCCTATCCAGTACCCACAGAGGACAGTTGCGCATCATAACCCTGCAAAACTCTGATCTGGATTTTGTTGATTTTAAGGACAGGGCTATTCGGGTGCTGCAGGAATCAACTGACAGCCGTCCAGCGCCCCCTAGGCACCCAGCGATCACCTACCATCAGGAAGCAACATCTTTTCCTTCAATCCCTGTGGAGGCTGACGCACAGACTCTGGATAAAGAGCTGCGTCTTCAGGTCCAGGAGTTGACCAAAGGGATGGCTGCACTTACTAAAATCGTGCAGTCCCTGCAGGTGTCCTCCAAAGAAAAGATCCAGCTTGCTTCCAGTCCAGAGGATGTCCCGTGGCTCCGGAGGAGGAGTGCCCCGCCACTTAGAGGAAGGAACAACGATCGCTATGACCAGGACGGACGTCCCATCTATCGTCGCTGCTACAAGGCAGGTCATCTTGCAAGATTTTGTCCTTTAAACGAGCAGCCTCTGGGGCAGAGGGCCAATTCCCAGGAGTAGGATCACAAGGCCAAAGGAACTGGCGAGTCAAGTATGTGGGAGACCGATCCTTCCAGTGGTGATTGACGGCATCCCCATGAACGCTTTGCTGGACACTGGCTCCCAGGTGACCACTATGCCCTATATCCTCTACGAGCGGTATTGGGCTGATTCCGAGCTCACCCGTGGCCCCACTGAAGAACTAACAGTAGTAGTTAGTAGAGCTAAAATTTCAAGGTCTGATAGTTGTGGATATTGATCGATGTGAATGTAATCCCATGATGACTCTTGGTATGAATGTAATTGAATATTGTCTTTCCGAGGTTATTGTCTTGTTGCAACAGGTGGCTGAGACTGCTGGTTCTAGCGAACAACGAGTCCTGCAGAAAGAGATCAAGGCCCTGATGCAAAGACAACAGGTAGAACTCTATGGCTGAGAAATTGGTAGTGTCAGAGTTAGTGATGCTTTCCCCATTGCATTACCCCCAAGATGTGAGATGTTGATTTGGTGTCGGGCAGCCATAGGCCTCAGAGGGAGAGATTACCAGGCATTGGTAGAGCCAGTATACTCTGATAGCAGGCCCACTGTCCTGACAGCCAGAGAGGTGGTTGATGTACGCAAAGGGAGAGTACCTGTACGCCTTTTGAATTGTGGGAGGAGGAGGCCACAATACCTCAGTACGCCACAGTTGCTAAGCTGCTCACTGTTAATAACAACTCTTTGCAGGCAGCAAAGCCTTTGGTCTCATCCAATCAGGTGGAGGACAATGGCTCTGTGAAGCAGATGGAGGAGTGGTGCCAGCAACTGTAGGTGGGGACTGACTCTACACCTTCATACCAGAAAAATGGGGTTTACAGAGTGACACAAGAATATGAGCGGGTATCCAGTAAACACCCACTAAATTTTGGGCAGGCAAAAGGGGTTCAGCATCATATCCCCACTGGAGATCATCCACCCATTAAAGAAAGGTACCGGCCTATACCCCGAACACAATACCAATGTGCAAAAGGGATGTTGAGAGAGATGAAGGAAGGCAGGGGTTATCAGAGACAGTTGTAGCCCCTAGGCAGCTCCAATAGTTTTTGTAAAGAAAAAGGATGGTACCATGAGAATGTGTGTTGATTACAGGAAAATTAACAGCATTACACATAAAGATGCCTACCCATTACCTAGAATTGAAGAGTCATTAGTTGCACTTAAAACTGCTAACTACTTTTCCACCTTGGATCTCACCAGTGGGTATTGGCAGGTTCCCGTGGCAGAGGCAGACAAGGAGAAAACAACATTTACCACTCCGATGGGTCTCTGTGAGTTCAATTATATGCCATTTGGGCTCTGCACTGCCCCAGGAACATTTCAATGGTTGATGGAGTGCTGCCTGGGACACATGAACTTTGAGACAGTCCTGGTGTACCTTGATGATGTCATTGTTTTCTCCAAGACTTATGAAGACCATCTGGAACACCTGGCTGAGGTGTTTGAAGCCTTGTCCAACTTTGGCCTGAAGGTGAAGCCCTCCAAATGCCACCTCTTGAAGCCCAAAGTACAGTACCTCGGACATATGGTGAGTGCAGAAGGTGTGGCACCAGACTCTGACAAAGTCACAGTCATCCTGGACTGGCCAAAGCCCAGCAACCTCCATGAAGTACGCCAATTCCTAGAGTTGGTAGGCGACTACCGAAGGTTCATCAAAGGCTTCACTGAAATAGCCACTCCTATGCAAAATCTCCTGGTGGGGCAGTCCAAGAAAGCCAAACAGAAAAGTTCCACATTTGAATGGACTGAGGAGTTGGAGAGGTCCTTCACCAGACTGAAGATGGCTCTCACAGGAGATGAAGTTCTGGCCTACCCAGATTATGACAAACAATTTGTGTTGTATACGGATGCCAGCAACGTGGGACTGGGAGCAGTACTGTCGCAGGTACAGAATGGCAAAGAAAGAGTGATTTCCTACGCCAGCAGGAAGCTTCGTCCCACTGAAAGGAACTCTGACAACTACAGTTCCTTCAAGCTGGAGTTCCTCACCATAGTCTGGGCTGTGACTGAAAGATTCAAGCATTACCTAGCTTCAGCCAAGTTTACCATTTTCACGGACAACAACCAGTTGACTCACTTGGACACTGCGAAATTAGGTGCACTGGAACAGCGATGGATGGCTCGGATGTCTAACTATGAGTTTACCATCAAGTACCGGGCAGGGCACAAGAATGCCAATGCTGATGCGCTGTCCAGAATGCTTAATCTTCCAGATGCAGGAGAAGACCCTGAGGCTCTTGAAGAAATAATGTTGCCTCCCTTCCACCGGCCACTTGCGGCACAACGTGCTCAAGGAGTGAGAAACAGATGGTCTGGCTTGAAGGAAGTCACCCTAAATCCATTGCCCCATCATGACTGGGCAGAAACTCAGGATAATGACCCCGCAGTCCGTCTGGTAAAGGAGCTACTGTCACAAGCTGATTCACGCCCAGAGTCGAATGCTCCTGAGGAAACCCAACAGTTGTGGAAGGAGAGGCCGGCTGTTCATTTATGAAGGAAAGCTGTGTCGGAGGAGTATCAATGCCCGCACTCATGAGCTGGTTTGGCAGGTGATAGTTCCAAAGAGAGAGGCATCAATGGTCCTGGAAGCCTACCACAATGGAGCTGGACACTTCGGATGGAAGAAGTTGGAAGCATTGCTCCGGGAGAGGTTCTACTGGGCTGGTATGAGGAAAGCCATTGAGAGGTGGTGCTGGGAGTGTGGACAATGTAACCTGCGCAGAAAGGATCGAAACAGCAAGAGAACTCCTCTACAGCCAATCATCACCAAACAGCCACTTGAGTTGGTAGCCCTGGACCATGTGAAGCTGGTTCCAAGCCGGTCAGGCTACATCTATGCTCTTACCATTGTGGACCACTCCTCAAGATTTCTGGTAGTTGTGCCTGTCAAAGATCAAACAGCCAGGACAGCAGCCAGAGCATTCCAACAGCACTTCTGTAGACCACATGGATATCCTGAGCAAGTGCTTATAGATCAAGGTCCCGCCTTTGAGGCAGAAGTGTTCCAGGAATTCTGTAATTTGTATGGTTGCCAGAAGATCCGGACAACACCCTACATCCACAGACCAATGGCATGTGTGAGAAGATGAATCAGGTAGTGATTGACCTACTGAAAACATTGCCTTTGGTGGAGAGAAATCTGTGGCCAGAAAATTTGCCAGATCTGGTGGACCTCTACAACCATATTCCAGTGAATTCCACCAACTGTACCCCTGCCTATCTAATGAGAGCAAGACCTGGTAAGCTGCCTATTGATTTGGACATGGGAGTTCTGACACCTGAAGTAACATCACCAGATGCTGACTGGGATACAGAAAGACAACAATAGTACAGAAGAGTTCAAGAATGCGTGGAAAAGAGACTAGCTCAGGCAAGACAAAAGCAGGAGAAGCTTTACAATCAAAATGCGACTGCAGTTCCCTTGTCACCAGGAGAACAAGTCCTCAAGAGGAAAAGAAGACTGCATAAGCTGGATGATCAATGGGAAGCTGAACCCTACACCATTCTACCCTCAAACTTTGACAATACTAAGGTTTGCCTTATTAGTAAAGATGGAGGAGAAACCTCAACAGCAATATCAAGAGATCATTTGAAATGATGCCCTGAGCAGTTAAAAGAAAGAATGGAAGAACAAGATAACGTTCAACCCATAGAGGAAAAAAAGGTCAGCACCATACTTGGAGAATTCCCTGCAAATTGGACTAAAGTAAATGATGCTATAGTGGTGCCCGTGTTGACATTTCCCCAACTGGTAGCACATGAAGAAGTAACTCAAGAAAATCCTGAAGATCAGGAAAATCAGGCAGTAGATGCAACACCAGCAGTGGAGCCAGAGAACCCTCGCCTTGCCAGTGGTGAACCTGTTATGCCCATGGTGAGTCTAAGAGTTCACAGACAGTCTAGTATCCCTGTGCCATGCAGAACCACCAGTAGTGTATCCAGTACGTTACACACCACACCAGTATTACGCAGGTCTACCCGTATTACACAAGGTATACCACCCATCAGATATCGTATATAGCTATGTTTATGTAAATGTTGAAATTGTGTATATATGTAACTGTTTTCAAGTCTTGTGCCTACAGGTAACCTGTAAGAGTTTCCTTTGGAATTTGCCAGTTTTGTTTTATGGACATTGTACCACAGGACTTGTGTGGTCAAAAACTTTATTTGTATATAATTCACCATTTGCCCAGGAATGGACCATGGACATTGATGCTTGGACTTGTCATCATAGGACTATTTTTGGAGCTCTTGGTTTTTGTACATTTTTCATTTTTCAAAATCTTGTACAATTATATTTGTTATATGTTATTCATGTTTTCTTTTGTTCAGCCCAGGAGTGCTGATTTGCACTAGGGGGGAATGTGGCGCCCCCTGGAGTATGGCCGCCACAGTGGCTTTGCCTTCCTCCAGGGAGGGTAATGCCAGGCTTGGAAGCAGTGAAGGGTCTCTCTCGCAGTTAACCTATACAATGCAGCACAGTTAAACTCCAGGCCAGCAGGGGGGACTCTGAACCGGAATTGAGGGGAGGAGTGCTCTCTGAGGGCAAAGAGGAAGGAGTGGTCAGTTAGTGTGAGGAGGTCCACGTGTGCAGAGGTGTGGAGAGAAGCTGGAGGTTGAGCTGAGGAAAGAGAGCTCCATCACAGTGAGAGCGCATGAACTGGAGCCTGGTATCCACGGTTGTACGGATACTAACGGTCCTGCAACAGATACCAGAGGAGTAGGAGGCAGTAAATGCCCTACTCCCATCTAAGCCTTGGAGGCACAACAGCACGGAGTGAGCCAAGGGAGGAATACGGCTACAGCTGTCTGCCATACAAGGTAGTTCTAAGAGACAATAAGAGAAGTAGGAAGAACTTCAGTGTAACTCAGTACTAGGAGTACTTCACTCAAATAAGCGCTAAGAAGGAGACTGCACAGCCTATCTGCTGAGAGAGAATCCCTGAGCTGCTTCCAGGCTAGCCTGCTCCAGTACCATCTGTAATCAGGACCCTGGACTGCATTTATCAAGTAAAGGTACAGAAATTGCACCCCGCTGTGTCTTTGTCTGCTTCCTACCCTTCCGGCACTGCTACATCCCCGTGCCAACAACATCTACACTGCCCTGGGACTACAGCTTCACCTGTGGGGAGCTTTCACATCTTGGCTGCACCATACCATCAGTCCCAGTGGATCTGCATGCAGCGTCGGCTTAACATCTCACTTGCCGAACACCACAGGTGGCGTCAGGAACTATTCCATTAACTACATTCCACCATTTCAATTCCCCCATTACTTGGGCGCCCAATGCCATGGACCAGGTCACCGCTGCTGTGACACATCCCGCTGACACCGGCCCGGTACCGAGTACCCCACAGCCCGCTGAGGGTGACCCACTAACACTGTTAATGCATTTAACAGGTTAACAGGTAAGGGCTGCTTTCAGAGGCATATGATGGCTGAATACTTCAGCCATCGTCAGCCAGGAGAGATGGCTTGGCGTGAGTGCCTGCATTAAAGAGAGGGGGACAACTTATGACAGATATATTACGTCACAAGTTGTTAAAGAGTTAATAGGTCATCCTAATTTATAGCGTGTCAAGAATTAAAAAAAGTTTAATTATGGTGCGGTACTGCAGGATATCACATATCAATTCAATTCACAGTCGCACAGACTCTGCATGTCCAGCACCTCCTTATCACTTAACTTTTAGTATTATTGTTCACAGACTACCATTCCTATTTTCTATGTTCTTCAGCACTGCAGTGGTACACCACACTCTGACTGTTTTAATCTTGGCTGTCCATTTCTTTAATGAGGAGTGTTCACTCTGACCTCCTATTCCTAGACTGTAAAACATTAACCCCTTTCTGACATATGACGTACTATCACGTCAATGTGCCCTTGGACTTAATTCCCAAGCACGGGATAGTACGTCATAGCGATCAGCGGTGCTAACGAGGGGAGCGCCGCTGATCAAGGCCGGGTGTCAGCTGATTATCACAGCTGACACCCAGTGCTATGTGTCAGGGGAGGTCACGGACCGCCCCCGGCACGTTAACCCCTGGCACACTGCGATCAAGCCTGATCGCAGTGTACCGGAGGATCAGGGAAGCATCGGCAGGGAGGAGGCTCCCTCCGTGGTTCCCTGAGACCCCCAGCGCAGTGCGATGTAACGCACTGCGCTGGGAGCCTTCTTCCCTGCAGGTCCCCGGATCAAATATGACCTCAGGGGCCTTTGGCGGCCTGCAGGGAGGCGGCCTCCTCAGTACCTGCAGAGCACAGGCATGAGGAAGCCTGCTGCAGCGCCTGTCACATTGCTGATCTGACACAGCGCTTTGTGACGTGTCAGATCAGCGATCTGACATATGACAGTGATGTCCCCCCCCCCCCCCCCGGACAATGTAATAAAGTGAAGAAAAAAAAAAAAAAGTGTAAAAATAATTTGTAAAAAATCTCTAAATAAATATAAAAAAATATTCCCTAATAAACTCATTTTTTGGAAATAAAAAAACCCAAAACAATAAAAGTACACATATTTGGTATCACCGCATCCGTAACGACCCGCCCTATAAAAGTGTCCAACTAGTTAACCCCTTTATTGAACCCCTTAAAAAATAAAAATAAAAAACAAAGCAAAAAATAATGCTTTATCATCATACCACCAAACAAAAAGTGCAATAATGCGCAATAAAGTAGACGGATATAAATAACCATGGAACCGCTGAAAATGTCATCGCCCCGCAAAAAACGAGCCACCACAAAGCATCATCAGCGAAAAAATTAAAAAGTTATAGCTCGCAGAATAAAGCAATGCAAAAATAATTCTTTTTTATATAAAATTGTTTTCATTGCATAAAAGAGCCATAACATAAAAAAACATAAATGAGGTATCGCTGTAATCGTACTGACCCGAAGAATAAAACAGCTTTATCAATTTTACCAGACACGGAACGGTGTAAATGCACCCCCCAAAAGAAATTCATGAAATGCTGTTTTTTGTTCATTCTGCGTCCCAAAAATAAGAAGCGATCAAAAAATGTCACGTGCCCGAAAATGGTACCAATAAAAACGTCAACTCGTCCCGCAAAAAATAAGATCTCACATGACTCGGTGGGTCAAAATATGGAAAAATTATAGCTCTCAAAATGTGGTGATGCAAAAACTATTTTTACAATAAAAAGCGTTCTTTAGCGTGCGACAGCTGCCAAACATAAAAACTGCCATAAATAGTAAATCAAACCCCCCGTTATCACCCCCTTAGTTAGGGAAAAATAATAAAATTAAAAAAAGTATTTATTTCCATTTTCCCATTAGGGTTAGGGCTAGGGTTTGCGCTAGGGTTAGGGCTAGGGTTAGGGCTGAGATTAGGGTTAGGGTTGTGTTGGGGTTAGCACTGGAGTTAGAATTGGGGGGTTTCCATTGTTTAAGCACATCAGGTGCTCTCCAAATGTAACATGGTGTCTGATCTCAATTCCAGCCAATTCTGCGTTGAAAAAGTCAAACGGTGCTCCTTCCCTTCCAAGCTCTGCCATGCACCCAAACAGTGGTTTACCCCCACATATGGAGTATCAGCCTACTCAGGACAAATTGTACAACAACTTTTGGGGTCCAATTTCTCTTACCCTTGACAAAATAAAAAATTGGGGTCTAAATTATCATGTTTGTGGAAAAAATATGATTTTTTTATTTTCACGCCCGAGCGTTATAAACTTCTGTGTAGCACTTGGGGGTTCAAAGTGCTCACCACACATCTAGATAAGTTCCTTGGGGTGTCTAGTTTCCAAACTGGGGTCACTTGTGGGGGATTTATACAGTTTTAGCACATCAGAGGCTCTCCAAAGGCAACATGACACCCGCAGACCATTCCATCAAAGTCTGCATTCCAAAACGTCACTACTTCCCTTCCGAGCCCCGACGTGTGCCCATACATTAGTTTTCTCCCACATATGGGATATCAGCGCACTCAAGACAAATTGGACAACAACTTTTGGGGTCCAATTTCTGCTGTTAACCTTGGGAAAATAAAAAAAATGGGGACTAAATGATCATATTTATGGAAAAAATATGATTTTTTTATTTTCACGCCAGGGCGTTATAAACTTCTGTGAAGCACTTGGGGGTTCAAAGTGCTCACCACACATCTAGATAAGTTCCTTGGTGTGTCTAGTTTTCAAAATGGGGTCACTTGTGGGGCTTTCCACAGTTTGGGCTTATCAGGGGCTCTCAAAAGGCAACATGACACCCGCAGACCATTCCACCAAAGTCTGCATTCCAAAACATCACTATTTCCCTTCCGAGCCCCGATGTGTGCCCATACAGTAGTTTTCTCCCACATAAGGGATATCAACGTACTAAGGACAATTTGGATAACAACTTTTGGGGTCCAATTTCTCCTCTTACCCTTGGGAAAAAATTGGGGACTAAAAGATCATGTTTGTGGAAAAAATATGATTTTTTTATTTTCACGCCCGGGCGTTATAAACTTCTGTGAATCATTTGGGAGTTCAAAGAGCTCACCACTAGAGTTGAGCTAAACTGGTCGGTCAAATTCATAAGTCGCCGACTTTCGCTGAAGTCGGGTTTCATGAAATGAAACCCGACCATAGCGTGAGGTCGGCCGCGAGGTAGTCGACCAGAGCGCCAAAGTCGCGTTTCAATAATGCTTCCCGCGCCCTTTTTCAGCCAATGATGGAGGATGCACGCTGTGGGCAATGTGATGACATGGGCAGCGATCACCACCATCTTTGAGAAGGGCATGCAAGTGATTGGCTTGCTTTGTGTGGCATCACAGGGGCTATAAAAGGGCGTGCACTCCGACCGCCATCTTACTTCTGCCGATATTAGCATTAGGGAGAGGTTGCAGCTGCTGATTCTGAATAAGGGAGAGCGTTAGGCAGGGAAGAACAAAAAAAATTGCTTCTGCTGGCAGCGATTTCCACTGTACAACACAACAGTTTGTGTGCAGTGACAGGGGAGGATATATTTTTTGTGCATCAGCTCTGTTGGTTATTAGGCTGCCTTATAAGGCTCCCTGATATCTGCATTGCTGTTTGCACACTGCTGTGCAAACTGCTTTTTTAACCCCTTTCTGATAGCAGGCGTACTATCCCGTCCATGTGCCCTGGGACTTAATTCCCAGGGACGGGATAGTACGTCATAGTGATCAGTGGCGCCCACGTGGTGATCGCCGCTGATCGCGGCCGGGTGTCAGCTAATTATCACAGCTGACACCCGGCGCAATGTGTCAGTGGCGGTCACGGACCGCCCCCGACACGTTAACCCCTTGTACACCGCGATCAAACACGATCGTGGTGTACCTGGGGTTAAAGGGAAGCATCAGCAGGGAGGGGGCTCCCTCCATGCTTCCCTGAGCCCCCACGGCAGCACAATGTGCAGCGCTGCTGCGGGGGGCTCTTTCCCTACAGGCCCCCGGATCCAAGATGGCGACGGGGACCTTTGGGGGCCTGTAGGGAGCTGACTTCCTCGCTGCCTGCAAAGTGCAGGCATGAGGAAGTCTGCAGCAGTGCCTGTGACAGATCGCTGATCTGTGATGTGACAGATCGCTGATCTGTGATGTGACAGATCAGCGATCTGTCACGGGAAAGTGATGTCCCACCTGGGACAATGTAATAAAGATAAAAAAAAAAAAAAAGTGTAAAATTAATTTTAAAAAAATCGCTAAATAAATTAGTAAAAAAAAAAAAAATATTCCCCAATAAATTCTTTTTTTGAAAAAAAACCCAAAAACAATAAAAGTACAAATATTTGGTATCGCCGTGTCCATAACGACCCGCCCTATAAAACTGTCCCATTAGTTAACCCCTTTAATGAACCCCTTAAAAATTAAAAATAAAAAACGAAGCAAAAAATAATGATTTATTATCATACCACTGAACAAAAAGTGCAATAACGCACGATCAAAAAGACACATATAAATATCCATGGTGCCGCTGAAAAAGTCAGCTTGCCCCGCAAAAAACGAGCCACCATACAGCATCATCTGCAAAAAAATAAAAAAGTTATAGCTCGCAGAGTAAAGCAATGCAAAAATAATTATTTTTTATACAAAATAGTTTTCATTGCATAAAACTGACAAAACATAAATGAGGTATCGCTGTAACCATACTGACCCGAAGAATAAAACTGCTTTATCAATTTTACCACACGCGGAGCGGTGTAAACGCACCCCCCCAAAAGAAATTCATGAAACGCTGGTTTTAGTTCATTCTGCGTCCCAAAAATCGGAATAAAAAGTGATCAAAAAATGTAATGTGCCCGAAAATTGTACCAATTAAAACGTCAACTCATCCCGCAAAAAATAAGACCTCTGTGGGTCAAAATACGGAAAAATTATAGCTCTCAATATGTGGTGATGCAAAAACTATTTTTACAATAAAAAGCGTCTTTTAGCGTGCGACAGCTGCCAAACATAAAAACCGCCATAAATAGTAAATCAAACCCCCCGTTATCACCCTGTTAGTTAGGGAAAAATAATAAAATAAAAAAAATGTATTTATTTCGATTTTCCCATTAGGGTTAGGGTTATGGTTAGGGTTAGGGCTAGGATTAGGGTTAGGGCTAGGGTTAGGGATAGGGTTAGGGCTGAGATTAGGGTTAGAGGTGTGTTGGGGTTAGGGCTGGAGTTATAATTGGGGGGTTTCCACTGTTTGGGCACATCAGGTGCTCTCCAAATGCAACATGGCGTCAGATATCAATTCCAGCCAATTCTGCGTTGAAAAAGTCAAATGGTGCTCCTTCCCTTCCAAGCTCTGCCATGCGCCCAAACAGTGTTTTACCCCCACATATAGGGTATCAGCATACTCAGGACAAATTGCAAAACAACTTTTGTGGTCCAATTTCTCCTGTTACCCTTAGGAAAATAAAAAATTGGGGGCAAAAAAATGATTTTTGTGGAAAAAAATGATTTTTTCATTTTTACGCCCAGGCGTTATAAACTTCTGTGAAGCACTTGGGGGTTCAAAGTGCTCACCACACATCTAGATAAGTTCCGTGGGGGGTCTAGTTTCCAATATGGGGTCACTTGTGGGGAGTTTCAATAGTTTAGGTACATCAGGGGCTCTCCAAATGCACATGACACCCGCATACCAATCCATCAAAGTCTGCATTCCAAAACGTCACTACTTCCCTTCCAAGCCCTGATGTGTGCCCATACAGTAGTTTTCTCCACATGTGAGGTATCAGCGTACTCAGGACAAATTGGACAACAACTTTTGCGGTCCAATTTCTCCTATTACCCTTGGGAAAATAAAAAAAAGAAAATAAAAAAAATGGGGACTAAAAGATGATGTTTGTTGAAAAAATACGATATTTTTATTTTCACTCCCGGTCGTTATAAACTTCTGTGAAGCACTTGGGGGTTCAAAGTGCTCATCACACATCTAGATAAGTTCCTTGGGGGGTCTAGTATCCAAAATGGTGTCATTTGTGTGGGGTTTCTACTGTTTTGGTACATCAGGGGCTTTACAAACGCGACATGGTGTCCGATCTCAATTCCAGCCAAAACGTCAAATGGCGCTGCTTCCCTTCCGAGCTCTGCCATGTGCCCAAATAGTGGCTTACCCCCACATGTGGGGTATGAGCGCACTCAGGACAAATTGCACAATAACTTTTAGGGTCCTGTTACCCTTGGAAAAATAAAAATTGGGGGTGAAAAGATAATTTTTGTGGAAAAAATATGATTTTTTAATTGTTCGGCTGTATGTTATAAACTTCTGTGAAGCCCTTGTGGGTTCAAAGTTCTCACCACATATCTAGATAAATTCCTTGGGGGGTCTAGTTTCCAAAATGGGGTCACTTGTGGGGGGTTTCCACTGTTTAGGTACATCAGGGGCTCTCCAAACGCGACATGGCGTCCGATCTGATTTCCAGCCAATTTTGCATTGAAAAAGTCAAACGGCGCTCCTTCCCTTCTAAGGTCTGCCATGCGCCGAAACAGTGGTTCCCCCCACATATCAGGTATCATCGTACTCAGGACAAATTGCACAATAACTTTTGCAGTCCAATTTCTCCTGTTACCCTTGGTAAAATAAAAACAATTGAACCTGAAGTATTTTTTTTGTGAAAAAAAGTTAAATATTCATTTTTTTAATATTCAAAAAATTCCTGTGACGCACCTAAAGGGTTAATAAACTTCTAGAATGTGGTTTTGAGCACCTTAAGGGCTGCAGTTTTTAGAATGGTGTCACTTTTGGGTATTTTCTATCATATAGACCCCTCAAAGTGGCTTCAAATGTGATGTGGTCCGTAAAAATAAAATGGTGTTGCAAAAATGAGAAATCGCTGGTCAATTTTTAACCCTTATAACTTCCTATCAAAAAAAAAATTGGGTTCCAAAATTGTGCTGATGTAAAGTAAACATGTGGGAAATGTTATTTATTAAGTTTTTTGTGTGCCGTATCTCTGTGATTTAAGGGCATAAAAATTCAAATTTGGAAAATTGCGAAATTTTCGCCAAATTTCCGTTTTTTTCACAAATAAACGCAAGTTATATGAATGAAATTTTACCACTAACATGAAGTACAATATGTCACGAGAAAACGATGTCAGAATCACCGGGATCAATGGAAGCGTTTCAGAGTTATAACCTCATAAATGGACAGTGGTCAGAATTGTAAAAATTGGCCCGGTCATGAACGTGCACACCACCCTTGGGGCTTCAGGGGTTAAAAGCAAAAAAACTTTGCTTCCTCTTTTCTGCACAGTTACCAAATGTCCATTTTTCCACACTTTTGTGTGCAGCAGTCCTGCTTATTAGGCTGCCTGCTGCCATACTTGGACTGAGAGCATCATTGTCAGCCTCCTAAAATCTCTAGGGAGCTTCCAATTCTCCCCAATACTATATACACACCTTGTACCTTGTCATACACCAGCCAATTTCAGCCGGATAAATTGAGGTGTAATCTATAGTGGGCCTGAGATAGTAGTTCAGCCTCCTAAAATCTCTAGGGAGCTTCCAATTCTCCCCAATACTATATACACCTTGTACTTTGTCATACACCAGTCAATTTCTGCCTGTTAAATTGAGGTGTAATCTATAGTGGGCCTGAGATAACAGTTCAGCCTCCTAAAATCTCTAGGGAGCTTCCAATTCTCCCCAATACTATATACACCTTGTACTTTGTCATACACCAGCCAATTTCAGCCTGTTAAATTGAGGTGTAATCTTTAGTGAGCCTGAGATAATAGTTCAGCCTCCTAAAAACTCTAGGGAGCTTTCAATTCTCCCCAATAGAGTTGAGCGACATGGGCATCGGTCACCACCATCTTTGAGAAGGGCATGCAAGTGATTGGCTGGCTTTGTGTGGTGTCACAGGGGCTATAAAAGGGCATGCACGCCGACCACCATCTTACTTCTGCCGATCTTAGCATTATGGAGAGGTTGCTGCTGCTGATTCTGAGAAAGGGAGAGCGTTAGGCAGGGAAGAAGAACCAAAAAACTGCTTCTGCTGTTAGCGATTTCCACTTACAACACAACACTTTGTGTGCAGTGACAGGGGAGGCTATATTTTTGTGCATCAGCTCTGTTGGTTATTAGGCTGCCTTATAAGGCTCCCTGATAGCTGCATTACTGTTTGCACACTGCTGTGCAGACTGCTTTTTTAAAAGCAAAAATACTTTTCTTCCTCTTTTCAGCACAGTTACCAAACGTTCATTTTTCCACCCTTCTGTGTGTGCAGCAGCCCTGCTTATTAGGCTGCCTGCATCCATACTTGGACTGAGAGCATCATTGTCAGCGTCCTCAAATCTCTAGTGAGATCCAAATTCTCACCAATCCTATAGACACCCTCCACCTTGTCATACACCATCCAATTTCAGCCTGTTACATTGAGGTGTAATCTCTCCTGGGCCTGAGACAATAGTTCTGCGTCCTCAAATCTATAGTGAGATTCAAATTCTCACCATTCCTATAGACACCCTCCACCTTGTCATACACCATCCAATTTCAGCCTATTACATTGAGGTGTAATCTCTCCAGGGCCTGAGACAATAGTTCTGCGTCTTCAAATCTATAGTGAGATTCAAATTCTCACCAATCCTATAGACACCCTCCACCTTGTCATACACCATCCAATTTCAGCCTGTTACATTGAGGTGTAATCTCTCCTGGGCCTGAGACAATAGTTCAGCGTCCTCAAATCTATAGTGAGATTCAAATTCTCACCAATCCTGTAGACACCCTCCACCTTGTCATACACCATCCAATTTCAGCCTGTTACATTGAGGTATAATCTCTCCTGGGCCTGAGACAATAGTTCAGCGTCCTCAAATCTATAGTGAGATTCAATTCTCACCAATCCTATAGACACCCTCCACCTTGTCATACACCATCCAATTTCAGCCTGCTACATTGAGGTGTTATCTCTATTGGGCCTGAGACAATAGTTCAGCATCCTCAAATCTATAGTGAGATTCAAATTTTCACCAATCCTATAGACACCCTCCACCTTGTCATTCACCATCCAATTTCAGCCTGTTACATTGAGGTGTAATCTCTCCTGGGCCTGAGACAATAGTTCAGCGTCCTCAAATCTATAGTGAGATTTAAATTCTCACCAATCCTATAGACACCCTCCACCTTGTCATACACCATCCAATTTCAGCCTATTACATTGAGGTGTAATCTCTCCAGGGCCTGAGACAATATTTCTGCGTCCTCAAATCTATAGTGAGATTCAAATTCTCACCAGTCCTATAGACACCCTCCACCTTGTCATACACCATCCAATTTCAGCCTGCTACATTGAGGTGTAATCTCTATTGGGCCTGAGACAATAGTTCAGCATCCTCAAATCTATAGTGAGATTCAAATTTTCACCAATCCTATAGACACCCTCCACCTTGTCATACACCATCCAATTTCAGCCTATTACATTGAGGTGTAATCTCTCCTGGGCCTGAGACAATAGTTCAGCGTCCTCAAATCTATAGTGAGATTCAAATTCTCACCAATCCTATAGACACCCTCCACCTTGTCATACACCATCCAATGCCTGTTACATTGAGGTATAATCTCTCCTGGGCCTGAGACAATAGTTCAGCATCCTCAAATCTATAGTGAGATTCAAATTCTCACCAATCCTATAGACACCCTCCACCTTGTCATACACCATCCAAAAATGAGGAAGTATGGTGGAAGACGCCATGGAAGTGGGCGGGGGTTGCCAGCTGCTCCTGATGGTTGTGGTGGTGGTGTTGCATCTGTTGGTAGTGGCAAAAGCACAATAGCACCAAAGGCAGGAGGTGTTGAGCCTGCGTCATTGTCTAGCTCCATAAGGCCTCCAAGGCTCTCTTTTCTGAGAGTAGGTAAGCCACTTTTAAAGCCGGATCTTCAGGAACAAGTTTTGGCTTACATTGCTGACACAGCCTCCAGCTCTCTCGCCTCCTCTTCTGAAGTTTCAAGAAATAAAAGCACTGAGTAGTCAGTGGAGGCTCCTGGTCAGGATCAGCACCTTTCCTTGTGTCCTTCACCCCTACCAAAAGTGAAGGATAGGGCAGGCCACACTACCGATTACTCCATGGAGCTCTTTTCACATACCATGCCTGGGTTAGCAAGTCAAATCGTGAATTCCCCAGTCAAAGATGAATTTGACATGGAGTGCACTGATGCACAGCCACTGCTAGATTTTTCTGCAGTACATTCACTCAGAGCATTACATTGTCCTCGCAGTGTACTGAGGCAGAATCAGACCCTGATGAAACTCAGGTGCCCCTTCCCGCATACTATACCACCTTACACGGTGACACAGAGGAAATTGAAGAGGAGGTGATGGATGACCCAGTTGTTGACCCAGATTGGCATCCATTGGGTTAAGAGAGTGCTGCTGCCAATAGCTCAGAAGAGGAGGAGGAGGATCCGCAACAGGCAATGACATCGCAACAGCTGTTATCTGGCATGACCGTAGCAGTCCAAAAACAAGTTACAAAAACCAAAAGAGTTGCAGGACAGCTTGGCCAGACGGTCAAATTAGCACAGCGTGAAAGGTCTCAAAATGTCTTCCATAGTAGGAAGAGTTCAGTGTGGCACTCTTTTGAACAAAATCCTAATGATCAGACAAAAGTTATCTGTAAGAAGTGCGCAAAGACCTTTAGCCGAGGGAAAAATCTGAGAAATTTGAATACCAGTTGCATGCTTAGACATTTAACCACCATGCATTTGCAAGCGTGGACGGACTACCAAACCTCAAGTACCACATATGCACCTGCTCCGAATGAAGGTAGTCAGCAACGCTACATTGCTTCCCCCACTGTAAGCCCACTGGTTAGCACACCACCAGCAGCAAATGTCGAGGTGTCGTCGCAAGGGCAAAGCAGTCATGGAATCACAATGTTATTGCTACGAAAGACTGAATCTCGGCCATCAGCAACACCACCAACACCATCACCAACCCTATCTCAGTCCGCCATGTCCACCGCTAATTCCACCATATGCAGCTCTCAAGTCCAGCTCACCCTACCAGAGACTCTGAGTAGGACAAGAAAGTACTTATCCTCTCATCTGCATAAACTGGCTTTGAACGCCCATATTGCCAAACTAATCTCGTTAGAGATGATGCCCTACCGGTTGGTGGAAAGCAAAGCTTTCCGCGAGCTTATGGCCTACGCAGTACCACGCTATGACCTACCCAGTCGGCACTTCTTTTCGTGAAAAGCCATCTCAGCCCTCCACGTGCATGTGAAAGACCGCATTGTCCATGCACTCAAGCAATCAGTGAGTGGAAAGGTGCACCTCACAACAGATGCATGGTCCAGTAGGCATGGCCAGGGCCGTTACGTGTCCATCACTGCGCTCTGGGTTAATGTGGTGGATGCAGGGTCCACAGGGGACAGCGGCGGTGGGACAGTGCTGCCTAGCCCACGGTATAGAAAACAGTTGGCTGTAGGCGTTCGACCCTCCTCCTCCTTCTCTTCCTCCAGAAGCGAAAGCTCATCCACAGAGTGCAGTCGCACGAGCACTCCATCCACAGCTGCCAGTGTTGCACACGAGTTGTCCCATTATCGAACAACTAGTGGTAAGTGTCAGCAGGCTGTGTTGAAGATGACGTGTTTGGGCGACAACAGACACACCGCGGAGGTACTGGCCGACTACTTGCAGCGACAAACTGAGTCATGGCTGGGCAGTCTACATCTTGAGGCAGGCAAGGTAGATAGTGATAATGGCCGGAATTTTGTGGCAGCCATAGCCCTTTCAAAACTCAGACACATACCTTGCCTGGCTCACACCTTGAACCAGGTGGTGCAGTGCTTCCTCAATAATTATCTGGAGTTAACACCCCTGCTCCATTAAGTGCGAAGACTGTGCTCGCACATCCGCCGGTCGCCCATACACTCCAGTCGTATACAGAAGCTGCAGCGATTGCTCCACCTTCCCAAGCACCGCCTAATTTTCGACGTTGCAACAAGGTGGAACTCCACCCTGCATATGGTTCAGAGGCTGTGCGAACAGAGGCAGGCTGTAATTCATTTGAGGGAGGATACACGGGCAGGCAGTTTGCAGGCAGACATGGAGTTGTCTGGTGTGCAGTGGTCGAAGCTGAAAGACCTCTGTAAAGTCCTTCAGTGTTTTGAGGAATGCACACGGCTGGTAAGCGCAGAAGACGCCATCATAAGCATGAGCATCCCACTTATGCATCTGCTCATGCAAACTTTGACGCACATTAAGGAGCAGGCGTCTGCAGCCGAGGAGGAAGAGGAGGAGGGAAGCTTTGATGACAGTCAGACAGTCAGCCATTGTCTGCTCAGGGAAGTCTCATGGACGAGGTGGAGGAAGAAGAGGAAGAGGAGGAGGATGAGGAAGATGGGGATGATTATTTTGAGGAGGAGGATGCTTCTCAGGGGGCAAGAAAAAATGTTGGCGTGGCAAGGTCAGGTACAGGGTTTGTGCGTGACTGGAGGGATATTGATTTGCCAGAAAGTGCTCCTCCACCCAGCACTCGCAGTGCATCATTGACACCTGGAACATTGGCCCACATGTCTGATTATGCCTTGCAGATCCTAAAAAGGGACTCCCGCATTGCCAAAATGATGAACGATGACGACTACTGGTTGGCCAGCATCCTGGATCCACGCTATAAAGGCAAATTCCAAAACATCATACCACAGGAGAACCTAGAGCTAATATTGGCTAACAAACAAGCAACTCTGGTAAACCGTTTGTTTGAGGCTTTCCCAGCACACAGCGGCGGTGATGTTTTTCCAACGAGCCGTAGGGGGCAACATGGAAGAGGTGTTTGTGGTGCACACAGTCGAAGTGGCGTTGAACACAGGGGTTTCATGACCATGTTGTGGACTAATTTTTCAAGTACCGCTCACACTCATTCGCCTTTGACTATTGGGCCAGTAAACTTGACACCTGGCCTGAATTGTCACAATATGCTTTACAGGAGCTCGCTTGCCCTGCTGCTAGTGTGTTAGCTGACCGAGTCTTCAGTGCTGCTGGATCAATCCTGACAAAAAAATGACTCGTCTGTCGACCCAAAATTTTGATGATCTAACCTTCATTAAAATGAACCATGCATGAGTTTCAAAGGATTTTGTCCCACCCTCCCCTTTTGACACGTAGGTTGCCAGAAAAATGGCTTGCTTTTGTCCTCCTCTTCCGCGGACTTCTCCAATTACTCCATTTGCAGCTACTGAATGTCCAACATCAACATATGCCATTTTTTCCACCTCCCTAACTGGGTTGCCTCCCCCCACAGGGCCGGGGTCACCACCTGGCGCACGCACCCGTGCGAGTGCTGTTGCCCTGGACAGGTGGGTGGGCACACACTTTGGCAACGGCACTGGCACAAGGTCCCTCATAGTAGAATCAATTGTCTCTGACGGTGGGGGTGCACACCCGCCATCAGACACACCAGCGTACTATGAGGGGCCCTGTGCCAGTACCGCCGCCCACGAGTGGGCCCCCCCTGCTTGCTCAGGGCACCAGCACTTGCAATACTTACCTCTCCCTGCTCCACCACTGTGTAGTCTGGCCTGTTAAGTACTTCACTGTGACTGCCAATACAAATTTGGTGAAATGATAGATGATGGTTAAGACGCAGCTATGCCCTGTCCTGCTGGGCTCTATCTTCAGATGATCAATGGCTTCCATTTGTTATGGACATCGACTCACAATGAGATGCAGTGGTGGTTTATCATCAGCTTTCACGGTTTTCCGACTCACAGACGTGTGACATTCCTGCCCACATTTTTAAATGTGTCCTCTCATGCCAATCCAATAGAATCGCCTACGGCCTGTGGCTTGTGTCTTTTGCACTCCAAAGTTACCCAATCATGGTAGGCAGTGAGGACAATGTCTACATCTGTCCCTGTGATCACAATTTGATGGAGGTGAGTAACGGTGATGGGTTCCATGGTACTGCGATACAGCAAACCTTTCTTCACAAGAACTGTTTTCGCTGTCTCCACAGACAAAGTAATTGAGGGTCAGCATCGTCTCTGAGAATTCTCCCGGGAGTTTTTACCGTGATTAGTAATTCTAAAACTTCTGCAATCAGTCGACTTTCCGTCTGTACTTGTATACATCTCGTTTCCTCTTGTGGAGAGTCTGGATTGTCTTACTGAGACTGAAATATATATGAAGATTGAAAAATACCCCAACAGTGTATACTGGTATACGCTTCGAATACATAACCCTTTTTCTACTTTTTAGATTCTTGTCTAATCCATACTGAGGCTGTGAGTGTCTTTGTCGGACTCCGGAAATATAAACGCAGATTTTTAATGTTTAAACTATGCTATATATACCTGCTACCCAGTGATACTGTACCCTTTCTCAACTTTCTACAATCACGTAGAATCCATACTGGGCCTGAGACTGTCTGAGTCTGCCTCCTGATATATAGACATAGGTTTTTAATGTTTAAACTATGCTATATATACCTGTTATCCGGTGATACTGTACCCTTTCTCAACTTTGTACAATCACGTCAAATCCATGGGCCTGAGACCCTCTGAGTCTGCCTCCTGATATATAGACATAGGTTTTTCATGTGTAAACTACAGTATGCTACATATATACCTGTTATCGGGTGATATTGTACCCTTTCTCAACTTTCTACAATCTTGTCGAATCCATACTGGGCCTGAGAACGTCTGAGTCTGCCTCCTGATTAGAGATGAGCGGTGTTCGATTCGACCTGTTCGCCAAGTTAAAATTCCAGCTGTTTTGGCGGTGTTCGACCCGTTCGTCGAACTCGAACACTTTGCTTAAAATTCGGCTGTTCGAGGTTCCGTTCGAGAACGGTTTGTTCACCAAAAGCGTAACTTCATTTTCACATTAATAATGGTTTTCAATGTTAATAGACTGTTTCATGGCATAGCAGTGGTGTGTGGTAGCAAGCGATGTAGTACACCTGTCAAGGAGCTACACCATGTGTGTTTCTAATAATTTTTTACGGCATCTTGTCCAGAAAATCCTTTTGGGCCTTGTAGCACTGTCTGCTACTCAGCAGAGGAGCCCACCAGTGAACCAAGTTATGCCGCCTGTTTATGTAAGAACTGCGTGCTACTCAGCATAGGAGCCCAGCTGTTAAGCAAGCTACAGCACCTGTGGTTTGGACACTTAGTTTTTTCATTTTTTCTGGAATGCCGGTTAGGCCAAATTCCGGTTGACCTGCAGTTACTGGGAAATCCTCGTTCACGGGGAAGAATTGTAATCCCAGATCCCCATCACTAACGGGGTTCAGCTGGTTATTTGCACCTGTAAGTGACACACGCTGGACCTTTCAGTGTAGCGCGCATGCAGCCCCGGACATGACAGACCTGTTATTGATCGATCTCGCATGCCAGAGCCTCGCGTGTCCCTCTAGCAAGCTTGACGCGTACCGCGGGGGTATGCCGGAGTCTCGTTCGTTAACGGAATTAAGCTGACAAATCGCTAGCACAACTAAAAACGGACATCCACCACTACCCACAGAATCAACAAAGCTTGCAGTCTGTCAATCTTTTCTGTATCTGGCATGGTTGAGGTTTCCCGGGTGGAGTCGAATTAAGCCGCAGGCTCCACTCCTGGTGGTGCCCTTCTGGACATTCCTTTAAGGTTCAGCTTTGCAACCATACTGCCCCCTGAAACCAAACACTTTGTCTTCATGGACGCTGTTCGGAGGTTCGTGGGAATAACGCCGCCCGATCAGCAGTTGGTCTAATTTATGGTGAGAAGTCCGACGGTATATGATCGCCTTCGATTTCAGATTTTTACTGTTTTTTTGGTATTTTACATTTTTATTTCTGCCTTTCTTAACTTCATATGGGCATGACATGCCTATATCTGTGTCTCCTCCTCCTCCTTTTACTCCTCCACCTCTTTTCTATATGTAGTTGCCGTTTTCCATATGTTATTTTTGTATTCTGAGCATTTTGTCTGCTTTGGGACACCTTTTAAGGTGTTTTGTAATTGTTTTCTATGTGTTTGTATGTGTTTGTTTGCCTGCCATTGTTTTCAATGGTGTTCGACGTTCGTCGAACGTTCAACAAACATTCAATGAATTTGCCTCGTGTTCGACGAACCAAAACGAACTGGAACACTAGCGGGGTGGCTCAACACTACTCCTGAATATATACATGTACATTTTTAATGTTTAAACTATGCTATATATACCTGGTATCTGGTGATACTGTACCCTTTCTGCCAGGAAGGCCTCCTTCACCCACCACTCTAAGTGTATCATTGACACCTGGAACATTGTCCCACATGTGTGATTATTTCTTGCGGATCTTCTTGTTATATTGTGGTGTGATCCATCCTGAGCGTGTGACAGTCTGTGGGTTACTCCTGCAGTTTAGATGTACATTTAAAAATTACCCCAACACTAGTGTATACAGCGCTACGCTTGTGATACATTACCCAATTATTGCTTTTTATATTCTGGTCTAATCCAAACTGACCAAGTGAGAGTTATTTTCTGACTGTGGAAATAAATACTCAGATTGACAACAATGACCCCTATACTGTGTACAGCTGTACTCTTCAGATCTATTACCATTTTACGGCTTTTTATATTGTGTTGTAATCCATACTGAGCCTGAAAGCGTCTGTGTCTGCCTCCTGAAATATCTATGGAGATTTAGAATGTTTAAACTATACTATATATACCTGCTATCTGATGATACTGTACACTTTTTCTACTTTTTATATTCTTGTCTAATCCATACTGAGCCTGTGAGCTTCTCTGTGTGACTGATGGTATATATAGGGAGATTGACATTCATCCGTTTACTGCATAGAGCTGTACGCTTCTGATACAGTACCATATATCTGATGTTATTTTGGGTTCATGTTCTGCAACATTTTGAAGTTTGGTGGAAGAGGCCGCGGACGTGGGGGGGCCAGCTGGTGCTGATGGTGGTGGTGCATCTGCTGGTAGTGGCAAAAGCACAATAGCAGCTTTGGCAGGAGGTGTTGAGCCTGCGTCATGGTCTGGCTCTGGAACGCTACCTTTTCTGGGAGTAGGTTAACCGATTTTAAAGCCGGAGCATCAGGAACTGGTTATGGCTTACATTGCTGAAACAGACTCCAGCAAATATGCTCCTCTTCTGAAGTTTCAAAAAATGCAAGCACTGAGTCGTCAAGTGCTGGCTCCTGGTAAGGAAGAACCCCTTTCCTTGTGTCCTTCACCCCCACCAAAAGTGAATGATGCAGCAGGCCACACTTCACATTAGTCCATGTAGCTCTTTCTATCATACCATGCCTGGGTTATCAAGTCAAATCGTGAATTCCCCAGTCCAAGATGAATCTGACATGGAGTGTGGGTGGCCAGCCAGGCAGTGGGGTTAATCGGTACCGGGCCGGTGTCTCAGAGGGATGTGTCATGTTGGTGGTGATGACCCATTCCGTGGCCCTGGGCATCCATGCAAAGGGGTGAATAACGTTTATAGGTGAATGATACGTGACGCCACCTGTGGTTTCTGATCAGATTGACCCGCGCTGCAATGTCGCTTCTCTGGGATGGATATTGTGGTCCAGCTAAGATGTAGAAGCCCTGCACAGGTAGGGCCGTAGCTGCTACTTCCTCCGGTTTCTGCTGCAGGACTGTCAGTGTCCCTACAAACTCGGAGACCGGAATCCCGACCATGCGCTCCAGCTAGGAGTGAGCCTTAACTCTGCTCATCCTCCAGCTCCCCTTCTCACGTCCACACACTTCCCCTTCCCTTCACAGACTGCCCTAACTTACCTCCTCCCGACCACAGAGAGCAGCTCCTCAGCAGTCAGGTTCAGAGGTCTCCCTGCTGGCCTGGAGTGGGAACTGTGTTGTGTGTTGGTTTAACTGCTAGAGAGATCCTTCGTTGCTCCCAAGCATCACATCACACTCCCTAGGAGGAAGGTAATGCCACTGTGGCGACCATACTCCTGGGGGCGCCACAAGTGCACTGATGCCCAGCCACTGCTAGATGATTCGGCTGGTACATTGACCCAGACCACAACATTCCCCTCGCTCTCTACACAGCCAGATTCTGACCCTGATGAAACTCAGGTTCCGCTTCCCACATACTATACCACCTTACACGATGACAAAGAGGAAGGTGCAGATGAAAGTGCAGGTTCCTTGAGCAGGTGGGGGGGCATACTCATGGGCGACGGCACTGGCACAGGGCCCCTCATAGTATGCAAAAGTGTCTCAAAAGTGTCTCTGCCGGTGCCGGGAGCACCCACCGTCAGACACACCACTGTACTATGAGGGGCCCTGTGCCAGGGCCATCGCCAACGAGTGGGCCCCCCGCTTACTCAGGATCACAGCACTTGCAAAGTTGAAATACTTACCTCTCCCTGCTCCACCACCGTGACGTCTTCCGCGTTTTTTGACAGTAACATTCTGGTCAGAGATGACATCACGTCTGTACGCCCTCTGTACGCGTACGGGCGTACGCGTACGTCTGTACGCGATGACATCACATCTGTACGGTAACCCCACTGCCCTGGCGGGTGATCCATTTTGGTGTCACGAACAGGATTTGCGAAGCCGTGCCCCTGGGTCCTGTGTGCCAGAGACTGAGAGACAGTGTTGTGTCCCGTGTACTTGTGCAGTTGCCGCCATTATCACGCCACTTGGCATGCGCAGGAAGCAAAAGGGGCGCGCCATCATGGGCGGAGCCTGCCAGAGAGCGAGAAAAGTAAGGTGCTGCGTGGGAAGAGACCAGCAGGTGGGAAGTGAGGAGCAGAGGCCTGCAGTCCCGGTGTCCCCCGATCATCCAGCCTGCGGAGCGGCGACCGGTAAGCCAGCGCAACACAGGGCCTGGCTAACGTTAACTGGGGGGAAGAGAATGTCTGGGGCAAGAGAAGATGCAGCGGTGAACACCACCGCACCCCCCACAGCGCCGCAAGATGCAGGGGCGAGCGCAGCTGTGGCCCCAATGGCACCGCAGAATCCAGCAGCCAGCACCGCCTCCAGAGCGCAGCAAGAACCAGCGCCCACCACAGCAGTTCCCATAATGCCGCTGTCCATGCCCTATGTCATGGTCCTGTTAAGGTCGGCTTGCAGCCACCGCTGAGCAAGGACTCACCCACACTGCAGAGGGGCCCGGGGTCAGACACGGCCGGATAGTTCAGGCAAACAGGACCTGGAGAAGCTCAGGTCAGTGAGCAGTGAAGGACCTACTGTCATGTGACCGCAAGGGGGCGGGGCTTAGTGTCCTGCTGTCAGAGATAGGCAGAACACTAATACAGGAATTCTCAAAGTCAGACAAACCGGGTCATACACAGAGATAACAGTAAAGTACCAGGGTCAGAACGGAGAGTCGGGGCCAGGCAGTGGTCAAAGCTAGAGTTGAGCGACTCTTGGTTTTTTAGGGTCGCGTTTCGTTTCGTGAAACCCGACTTTTCCAAAAGTCGGGTCGAGCAAGATCGTCCGATTATAGGGAAAAGTCGGGGTCATTCCGAAACACGAAACCCAATGTAAGTCAATGGGGAATAAAAGTCGGCAGTGAGAGGAGGACAGGAAACACACCTACAGTGCCCATTTGAATGCCAAAAGCATCAATTCTTCTTACTTAAGCTTGTCAACCTTAATTAACTTCATAATACAAGTTACGCACTGAAAAATGGGGGTTATTTGGCTAAAGTTGTGGGGGGGTGCTGGCTCCAGGTTTTCATGTGCCCTGGGCGAAAGAGCGCCCCTTTAAGACATACCAAAACTCATCATGCTCCGATACGGCAGAGAAATAGCGGTATAGTACAATGAAAAATACTTCACTTTTTACATCTCATGACGAGGCCCATCTATTTCTCCATACAGAATCATTGGTCCCATATAATGTTTGAAACAGTATATGATGAGCTCCACATAATGCTAGAGTATATGTTGGTCCCCATGGAAGAAGCTCCACTGTCTTATGGGCCCAAATAATGCTCCAAACATAATGGGCCCCATTTCTAATGCTCTAGTGTATAATGGGCCCTGTAAATGCTGCTCCAGTGTCTGATGTCCACCTTTGGAATGTTCCAGTGTATGGTGGGCCCCATCTATCATTCTCCAGAGTAACGTGCTCCCCAAAAATTGCTGTCCCAACATTGAAAACAATCAAATAAGTCTCCTCGCTAGGGAATCCCTGTACTAGTCTGGACTCCTCGTCGTCCCCATCTTCCATCTCACTGCACAGTATTTCAACCTTGCAAGTGCTGTGATCCTGAGCAAGCAGGGGGGGCCCACTCGTTGGCGACGGCACTGGCACAGGGCCCCTGATAGTACGGTGGTGTGTCTGATGGCGGGTGGGCCGAACCTGCACTTTCATCTGCAGCTTCCTCTTTGTCACCGTGTAAGATGGAACTGTATATGGGAAGGGTAACCTGAGTTTCATCAGGGTCAGATTCAGGCCGTGTAGCGTGCGAGGGGAATGTAGTGGTCTGGGTCAATGTACCAGCAGATTGATCGAGCAGTGGCTGGGCATCAGTGCACTTGTGTCGCCCCCAGGAGTACGGTCGCCACAGTGGCATTACCTTCCTCCTAGGGAGTGTGATGTCATGCTTGGGAGCAACGAAGGATCTCTCTAGCAGGTTAACTGATTGGGCGGCGTTATTCCCACGAGTCATGACCCTCCAAACAGCATTCATGAAGGCAAATTGTTTGTTTTACGTGGGCAGTATGGTTGCAAAGCTGAACCTTAAAGGAATGTCCAGAAGGGCACCACCAGGAGTGGAGCCTACGGTTAAATTCGACTCCACCTGGGAAACCTCAACCATGCCAGCTACAGAACAGATGCACACATTGCAAGCTTAATTCCGTTAACGAACGAGACTCCGTCATGCCCCGCGGTCCGAGTCCGGCTTACTAGAGGGACACGTGAGGCTCTGGAACATGAGATTGGCCAATAACTGGTGTGTCATGCCCTTACATGTCCGTGGCTGCATGTGCGCTACACTGAAAAGGCCAGCGTTTGTCGCTTACAGGTGCAGATAACCCGCTGAACAACGTTAGTGATGGGGATCACTGATTACAATTATTACCCACGAACAATGATTTCCCAGTAAGTGCAGGTCAACTGCAGTTCCGGAATTAGACCTAACCGTCATTCCTGAAAAAATGAAAAACTTACGTGTGCAAACCACAGGTGCTGTAGCTTGCTTAACAGCTCGCCAGCCGTTCTCACGCCCAGTATGGATTACACGTGATTGCACAAAGGTTAGAAAGGGTACCGTATCCCCAGATAACATGTATGGATAGCGTACACATTCAAAATATATGTCTCAGGAGGCAGGCTCAGACGGTGTTAGGCCCAGTATGGATTGCACGTGATTGCACAAAGGTTAGAAAGGGTACCGTATCCCCGCATAACATGTATGGATAGCGTACACATTCAAAATATATGTCTCAGGAGGCAGGCTCAGATGGTGTTAGGCCCAGTATGGATTGCACGTGATTGCACAAAGGTTAGAAAGGGTACCGTATCCCCGGATAACATGTATGGATAGCGTACACATTCAAAATATATGTCTCAGGAGGCAGGCTCAGACGGTGTTAGGCCCAGTATGGATTGCACGTGATTGCACAAAGGTTAGAAAGGGTACCGTATCCCCGGATAACATGTATGGATAGCGTACACATTCAAAATATATGTCTCAGGAGGCAGGCTCAGACGGTGTTAGGCCCAGTATGGATTGCACGTGATTGCACAAAGGTTAGAAAGGGTACCGTATCCCCGGATAACATGTATGGATAGCGTACACATTCAAAATATATGTCTCAGGAGGCAGACTCAGACGGTGTTAGGCCCAGTATGGATTGCACGTGATTGCACAAAGGTTAGAAAGGGTACCGTATCCCCGGATAACATGTATGGATAGCGTACACATTCAAAATATATGTCTCAGGAGGCAGGCTCAGACGGTGTTAGGCCCAGTATGGATTGCACGTGATTGCACAAAGGTTAGAAAGGGTACCGTATCCCCGGATAACATGTATGGATAGCGTACACATTCAAAATATATGTCTCAGGAGGCAGGCTCAGACGGTGTTAGGCCCAGTATGGATTGCACGTGATTGCACAAAGGTTAGAAAGGGTACCGTATCCCCGGATAACATGTATGGATAGCGTACACATTCAAAATATATGTCTCAGGAGGCAGGCTCAGACGGTGTTAGGCCCAGTATGGATTGCACGTGATTGCACAAAGGTTAGAAAGGGTACCGTATCCCCGGATAACATGTATGGATAGCGTACACATTCAAAATATATGTCTCAGGAGGCAGGCTCAGACGGTGTTAGGCCCAGTATGGATTGCACGTGATTGCACAAAGGTTAGAAAGGGTACCGTATCCCCGGATAACATGTATGGATAGCGTACACATTCAAAATATATGTCTCAGGAGGCAGGCTCAGACGGTGTTAGGCCCAGTATGGATTGCACGTGATTGCACAAAGGTTAGAAAGGGTACCGTATCCCCGGATAACATGTATGGATAGCGTACACATTCAAAATATATGTCTCAGGAGGCAGGCTCAGACGGTGTTAGGCCCAGTATGGATTGCACGTGATTGCACAAAGGTTAGAAAGGGTACCGTATCCCCAGATAACATGTATGGATAGCGTACACATTCAAAATATATGTCTCAGGAGGCAGGCTCAGACGGTGTTAGGCCCAGTATGGATTGCACGTGATTGCACAAAGGTTAGAAAGGGTACCGTATCCCCGGATAACATGTATGGATAGCGTACACATTCAAAATATATGTCTCAGGAGGCAGGCTCAGACGGTGTCAGGCACAGTATGGATTTGACGGCCCAGATTACACAGCGGAGGAGCAGGGAGAGGTAAAGATTGCAAATGCTGGGGCCCTGCCCAAGCAAGGGGGGCCCACTCGTGGGCATCGGTACTGGCACTGGGCCCCTCATAGTACAGCGGTGTGTCTGACGGCGGGTGTGCACCACCACCGTCAGAGACACTTGATTGCACTATGAGGGACCCTGTGCCAGTGCCCGCGCCCAAGAGTCGGCCTACCCACCTGTCCAGGGCAACGGCACTCGCACGGTGTCGTGCGCTAGGTGGTGACCCCGGCCATGGGGGGGGAGGCAGCACAGTTAGGGAGTTTTAGAAAGTGGCATATGTTGATGTTGGACATTCAGCTGATGCAAAAGGCGAAATAGGTCAAGTCCCAGGAAGAGGTGGACCAAAGCAAGCCATTTTTCTGTCACCCTATGTGTCATCAGGTGAAGGTGGGACAAAATCCTTGGAAACCCATGCATGGTTCATTTTAATGAAGGTTAGATCATCCACATTTTGGGTTGACAGACGGGTCCTTTTTTCTGTCAGGATTGATCCAGCTGCACTGAAGACTCTTTCCGATAGCACACTTGCAGCTGGGCAAGCGAGCTCCTGTAAGGCATATTGTGCCAATTCAGGCCAGGTGTCCAGTTTAGCGGCCCAATAGTCAAAGGGGAATGACCTGTGTGGGAGAACATCGATATGGGAGGAAAAGTAGTTTGTAACCATGGTTGACAACTGCTGTCTCCTGTCACTTTCCATCGATGCAGTATTACCAGTTCTGTGAGCGGTATTTGAAAAATCAGTCCACAACATTGTCATGAAACCCCTGTCTCCAACGCCACTTCTGCTGTGTGCACCACGAACACCTCTGCCAAGCTGCCCCTGGCCCGCACGGCTCGTGTGAGAACCATCACCGCTGCTGTGTGCGGGGATTGCCTCAAGCAACCGATTTACCAGAGTTGCTTGTTTATTAGCCAATATTATGTCAAGGTTCTCCTGTGGCATGATGTTTTGTAATTTGCCTTTATAGCGTGGATCCAGGATGCTGGCCAACCAGTAGTCGTCATCGTTCATCATTTTGGCAATGCGGGGGTCCCTTTTTAGGATCCGCAAGGCATAATCTGACATGTGGGCCAATGTTCCCGGTGTCAATGATGCACTGCGAGTGCTGGTTGGAGGAGCACTTTCTGGCAAATCCACATCCCTCCAGTCACGCACAAACCCTGTACCAGACCTTGCCACGCCAACATTTTCACTTGCCCCACGAGATGCATCCTCCTCCCCTAAGTAATCATCCCCATCATCATCCTCCTCCTCCTCCTCTTCTTCCTCCACCTCGTCCAGGAGAGGTCCCTGAGCAGACAATGGCTGAATGTCATCAAGGATTCCCTCCTCCTCTTCCTCCTCATCAACATTGGCTGCAGACGCCTGCTCCTTAAGGTGCGTCAAAGTTTGCATGAGCAGACGCATAAGTGGGATGCTCATGCTTAGGATGGCGTCGTCTGCGCTTACCAGCCGTGTGCATTCCTCAAAACACTGAAGGACTTTACAGAGGTCTTTCAGCTTCGACCACTGCACACCTGTCAACTCCATGTCTGCTCTCAAAGTGCCTGGCCGTGTATCCTCCCACAAATGCATTATGGCCTGCCTCTGCTCGCACAGCCGCTCCACCATGTGCAGGGTGGAGTTCCACCTTGTTGCAATGTCGATAATGAGGCGGTGGTTGGGAAGGTGGAGCAATCGCTGCAGCTTCTGCATACGAACGGAGTGTACAGGCGACCGGCGGATGTGCGCGCACAGTCTTCACACCTTCTGGAGCAGGGCTGTTAACTCCGGATAATTTTTGAGGAAGCACTGCACCACCAGGTTCAAGGTGTGAGCCAAGCAAGGTATGTGGCTGAATTTTGAAAGGGCTATGGCTGCCACAAAATTACGGCCGTTATCACTAACTACCTTGCCTGCCTCAAGATGTACACTGCCCAGCCATGACTCAGTTTGTCGCTTCAAGTACTCGGCCAGCACCTCGGCGGTATGTCTGTCGCCCAAACACATCATCTGCAACACAGCCTGCTGACGCTTTCCACTAGCTGCTCGATAGGGGGACACCTCGTGTGCAACAGTGGCAGCTGCAGATGGAGTGCTCGTACGACTGCGCTCTGTGGACGAGCTTTCGCTTCTGGAGGAGGAGGAGGAGGGTGGAACGCCTACAGCCAACTGTTTCCTATACCGTGGGCTAGGCAGCACTGTCCCACCACCGCTGTCCCCTGTGGACCCTGCATCCACCACATTAACCAAGTGCGCAGTGATGGACACGTAACGGCCCTGGCCATGCCGACTGGACCATGCATCAGTAGTGAGGTGCACCTTTCCGCTCACTGACTGCTTGAGTGCATGGACAATGCGGTCTTTCACATGATGGTGGAGGGCTGGGATGGCTTTGTGAGAGAAGAAGTGGCGACTGGGTAGGTCATAGCGTGGTACTGCATAGGCCATGAGTTCGCGGAAAGCTGTGCTTTCCACCAACCGAAAGGGCATCATCTCAAACGAGATTAGTTTGGCAATGTGGGCGTTCAAACCCAGTGTACGCGGATGAGAGACTGAGTACTTTCTTGACCTACTCATAGTGTCTGGGAGGGTGAGCTGGACTTGAGAGCTGCATATGGTGGAAGTAGCGGTGGACAGGGCGGACTGAGAGAGGGTTGATGATGGTGATGGAGTTGGTGTTCTTTCTGATGGCCTAGAATCAGTCTTTCGTTGATATAACAGTGGGATTCCCTGACTGCTGTGGCCTTGCAACGACACCTCAACATTTGCTGCTGTGCTAACCGGTGGGCTTACAGTGGGGGAAACAATGTAGCGTTGCTGACTACCTTCGTTGTGATCAGTTGCACATGTGGCACTTGAGGTTTGGTGTTCTGTCCACGCTTGCAAGTGCATGCTGGTTAAATGTCTAAGCATGCAACTGGTATTCAAATTTTTCAGATTTTTCCCTCGGCTAAAGGTCTTTGCGCACTTCTTACAGATAACCTTGGCCTGATCATGAGGATTTTGTTCAAAAAAGTGCCACACTGCACTCTTCCTACTTTGGCAGACATTTTGCGGCCTAGCACGCTGTGATCTTTTGACCCTCTGGACAAGCTGTCCAGCAACTCTTTTGATGGTTGGAACCTGTCTTTGGAGTGCTCCGGGCCTGCCAGATAACAGCTGTTGCGATGTCGATGTCTGCTGTGGATGCTCCTCATCTGAGCTATTGGAAGCAGCACCCTCTTCCCCCAATGGATGCCAATCTGGGTCAACAACTGGGTCATCCATCACCTCCTCTTCTATGTCATGTGCACCTTCCTCTGTGTCACCGTGTATGGTGGTATAGTGTGCGGGAAGGGGCACCTGAGTCTCATCAGGGTCAGAATCTGGCTCTGTACACTGCGAGGACAATGTAGTGCTCTGAGTGAATGTACCAGCAGAATCATCCATCAGCGGCTGTGCATCAGTGCACTCCATGTCAGATTCATCTTGGCCTGGGTAATTCACCATTTCACTTGATAATCCAGGCATGGTATGTGAAAACAGCTCCATGGAGTAATCAGTAGTATGGCCTGCGTCATCCTTCAATCTTGGTTGGGGTGAAGGACACAAGGAAAGGTGTGGTTCATGAACATGAGCCTCCAATGACGACTCAGTGCTTTTACTTTTTACAACTGAAGAAGAGGAGGCGATAGAGCTGGAGGCTGAGTCAGCAATGTAAGACAAAACTTTTTCCTGATGCTCTGGCTTTAAAAGCGGTTTGCCAACTCCTAGAAAACTAAGCATTCGAGGCCTTATGTAGCCAGACGATGACGCAGGCTCAACACCTCCTGCATTTGGTCCTATTTTGCTCTTGCCACTACCATCAGATCCACCACCAACACCATCATTACCAGCTGCCAACCCCCGCCCAATTCCACGGCCTCTTCCACCAGCCTTCCTCATTTTTGGCAGAAATGTAGACAAAATCCAACAAACTATATAGTATGTAAAACAAGGTACAAGGTGTCTATAGGACAGGGGAGATTTTGAATTTCTGCACACACTTTTGGACACTGGACACTTTTGGATTGTGTGAGGCCCAATGAATATCTGAGCGCTATGTGACAGGCTCGATGGCACAGCTGTGACCTAAGTGACTAGAGGATAAGGGAGATTTTGAATCTCTGCACACACTTTTGGACACTGGACACTTTTGGATTGTGTGAGGCCCAATGAATATCTGAGCACTATGAGACAGGCTCGATGGCACAGCTGTGACCTAAGTGACTAGAGGATAAGTGAGATTTTGAATCTCTGCACACACTTTTGGACACTGGACACTTTTGGATTGTGTGAGGCCCACTGATATCTGAGCGCTATGTGACAGGCTCGATGGCACAGCTGTGACCTAAGTGACTAGAGGATAAGTGAGATTTTGAATCTCTGCACACACTTTTGGACACTGGACACTTTTGGATTGTGTGAGGCCCACTGATATCTGAGCGCTATGTGACAGGCTCGATGGCACAGCTGTGACCTAAGTGACTAGAGGATAAGTGAGATTTTGAATCTCTGCACACACTTTTGGACACTGGACACTTTTGGATTGTGTGAGGCCCACTGATATCTGAGCGCTATGTGACAGGCTCGATGGCACAGCTGTGACCTAAGTGACTAGAGGATAAGTGAGATTTTGAATCTCTGCACACACTTTTGGACACTGGACACTTTTGGATTGTGTGAGGCCCACTGATATCTGAGCGCTATGTGACAGGCTCGATGGCACAGCTGTGACCTAAGTGACTAGAGGATAAGTGAGATTTTGAATCTCTGCACACACTTTTGGACACTGGACACTTTTGGATTGTGTGAGGCCCAATGAATATCTGAGCGCTATGTGACAGGCTCGATGGCACAGCTGTGACCTAAGTGACTAGAGGATAAGGGAGATTTTGAATCTCTGCACACACTTTTGGACACTGGACACTTTTGGATTGTGTGAGGCCCAATGAATATCTGAGCACTATGAGACAGGCTCAATGGCACAGCTGTGACCTAAGTGACTAGAGGATAAGTGAGATTTTGAATCTCTGCACACACTTTTGGACACTGGACACTTTTGGATTGTGTGAGGCCCAATGAATATCTGAGCGCTATGTGACAGGCTCGATGGCACAGCTGTGACCTAAGTGACTAGAGGATAAGGGAGATTTTGAATCTCTGCACACACTTTTGGACACTGGACACTTTTGGATTGTGTGAGGCCCAATGAATATCTGAGCGCTATGTGACAGGCTCGATGGCACAGCTGTGACCAAAGTGACTAGAGGATAAGGGAGATTGGATTGCTTTTAAAAAAGCAGTTTGCGGAGCAGTGGGTAAACAGCAATGCCAGCCTGTCAGGAAGCCTTAAAAGGCAGCCCAACAACCAACACTACTGATACACCACAATATAGCCTCCCCTTGCACTGCACACACAGTGACTGGTGTGTTGTGCAGGCCAAATTGCTATCAGCAGCAGAAGCAGTTTTTTTTTCTTCTCAGCAGGACAAAAAAAAAAATTGGGCTTGCTTTTAAAAAAGCAGTTTGAGGCCCAATGAATATCTGAGCGCTATGTGACAGGCTCGATGGCGCAGCTGTGACCAAAGTGACTAGAGGATAAGGGAGATTGGATTGCTTTTAAAAAAGCAGTTTGCGGAGCAGTGGGTAAACAGCAATGCCAGCCTGTCAGGAAGTCTTAGAGGGCAGCCCAACAACCAACACCACTGATACACCACTATATAGTCTCCCCTTGCACTGCACACACAGTGACTGGTGTGTTGTGCAGGCCAAATCGCTAGCAGCAGAAGCAGTTTTTCTGTCTTCTTCCCTGCCTAACGCTGTCCCTACAGAATCAGCAGCAACCTCTCCCTATGCTAAGATCGGCAGAAGTAAGATGGCGGTCGGCGTGCACGCCCTTTTATACCCCCTGTGACGCCCACCAAAGCAAGCCAATCACTTGCATGCCCTTCTGAAAGATGGTGGTGACCCGTGCCTATGTCATCACGTTGCCCACAGTGTCCGTGGATCCTGATTGGCTGAAAAAGAGCGCAAAACAAACTTTTGAAACGCGACTTTGGCGCGTAAGTCGCCGACCTCGTGGCCGACCTCATCCTAGGGTCGGGTTTCGTTTCATGAAACCCGACTTTGCCAAAAGTCGGCGACTTTTGAATTTTTTCGACCCGTTTCGTTCAACTCTAGTCAAAGCCAAACAGACATAGAAGGTACCAAGCAGAATCCAGCCAGCAGTATCCAGAGAACAGACCGAGTCGAACACAGAGTATCAGATAAACAAGAACACAGCACAAACACACTCAGGGGTCACCACACTATGCCAAGGGCGAAAGTATAACTGATGGGATAGGAGCTTACTGAGGCTATAAGAAGCCTTTCCCAGAACCAGGAAGAGGCCACAATCATAAGCCCCAGGAGTGCAGATAAGCCTGCTCTGGGATCACAACCTTTAACCCCAGAAATGCCAGTCATCAGCACTGGTTCCAGACATTAACCCCACATATGCGAGTCAAACCCGCACTGAGATCATGACAGTACCCCCCTCTCAATGGGGGGCCTCTGGACCCCCAGACTTGCCTAGGAACTTAGCATGGAAAGCCCGCATCAGCATGCATCAACCGGGTTGGTACCCAGGACCTATCTTCCGGTCCATACCCCTTCCAATGAACCAGGTACTGTACCAATCGCCGTACCAACCTGGAATCTACGATATGACCAACCTCGTACTCCACCTGCACCTCGACCAAAACAGGAGGAGCAGCGGACTCGGAGTCTCCCCGGACTGCCTCAAAAGGTTTCAGTAGAGATTTGTGGAAGACGTTAGGGATCTTGAAAGAGGGTGGAAGGCACAGCCTGTACGCCACTGGATTGATTTTTTTCCACAATCTTCTATGGGCCAATGAATTTAAGCACCAACTTGGCTGAAGGAACCTTCAACTTAATGTTTCGCGTGGAGAGCCAAACCTTGTCTCCAACCTTAAACGTGGGCCCTGGTGTTTGGTTCCTGTCCACGAAAAACTTATACCTGCCGGCCGGCTATGAGAGCTTTTAGAATGAGCGCAGACCCCACAACCAGCAATGAATTTTTTTATGTCCAAACCAAGGGTAGGCAACCAAAAGATCCTAGCCACATCCAGACGCATGGCTGAAATACCAGGGTGAGCACTCAGCTTGGATTCATGGAACTCCTGCAAGAGTTTCAGGCGAAGTTGCTCTGGGACAAACAACTTACCCCCCAGCTTGGCCGCCGGAGCCCGCGACTGGGCCCCCTGAATCTCCCGTTCCAATTCAGACGAGACCCCTGCTAACACAACACCAGGGTGAAGAATGGAGGATGGTGGCTCAGGGGGAGACACCGGCTGAAAACTGCGAGATAAGGCGCCAGCCTTGACATTCTTAGACCCTGGACGAAATGTAATAGTAAACTGAAAACAGGAAAAAAAAAGTGACCAACGGGCCTGTCTGGGCGTTAGTCTTTTAGCAGACTCAATGTATGACAAATTTTTGTGATCCGTGATCACCGTAACCGGGTGACTGGCCCCCTCCAAAAAGTGCCTCCATTCTTCAAACGCTAATTTGACCGCAAGAAGCTCTCTATTGCCTACGTCGTAATTTCTCTCCGCAGCAGAGAACTTCTTGGAAAAGAAAGCACATGGCCTGAGGTTGGTTAGAGTGGCAGGCCCTTGGGAAAACACCGACCCCACCCCCACCTCGGAGGCGTCCACTTCCACGACGAATGGTTTGGAGGGATCTGGCTGTACTAACACGGGAGAAGACATAAAGCTTCTTTTCAGGGTCGCAAAGGCCTCTTTTGCGAGCGAGGACCAGTTTCTCACATCCGCACCTTTACATGTAAGATCTGTGAGTGGTTTGACCACCTGTGAAAACCCCCAAATAAATTTGCAGTAATAATTGGCGAACCCCAAGAAGCGCTGAAGACCCTTAAGGTCTCGGGGTTGCACCCAATCTGCAATGGCCTGCACCTTCTTGGGGTCCATGCAAAATCCCTCACAGGACACATTTAATCCCAAAAAAGACAATTCTTGAACAAAAAACACACATTTCTCCAATTTCTCCAGATGATTTTCCCGCAGTCTTTGGAGAACGGTTCGTACATGATTCAGATGAGATTGACTGTCGGGAGAGTATATCAGAATATCGTCTAAGTAAATGACAACAAAACGACCAATGAGATCCGAGAATACCACGTTGATGAAATTCTGAAATATGGCTGGGGCATTGGTAAAACCAAACGGCATGACTAAATTTTCAAACAGTCCCTCGGTCGTGAGGAACGCGGTTTTCCATTCATCCCCCTCCTGGACCTTTATAAAATTATATGCCCCCCGAAGATCCAGTTTGGAGATCCATTTTGCCCCTGAAAGTTGGTTACACAAATCGGGAATCAACGGAAGGGGGTGCGTATTTCGTACAGTAATCTTGTTGAGCTCACGAAAATCGAGGCAGGGACGTAAACAGCCATCTTTTTTCTTTACAAAAAAACCCCTGCCGCCACAGGTGAGACTGAGGGATGTATGTGTCCTTTGCGAAGACTCTCAGCAATGTAATCTTACATGGCCAAGCGCTCAGGGCTAGACAAATTAAACAGACGGGCTTTAGGCAATTTAGCCCCCGGGACTAAGGCTAGTTTCACACTAGCGTTTATTTCCTGCAGCGCACGGCGCCGCTAAGCCCCGCCCCCTCCCGGCTCCCTGCCCGCCCCATCCGGTCATCGCCACCTACTAGCGCACATGGGCGCTTGCGATCTGCGCACCCTATCTTTAGCATAGGGTGCGCCGAACGCAGCATGTTGCATTTCGGCGCGCACGGCGCACCTTCAAAAGTGCGCAGCGCACGGCAAAATCCTGCTAGCGCACGGCCAGCGCTTGATCTGCGCACCCTATGCTAAAGATAGGGTGCGCAGATCGCAAGCGCCCATGTGCGCTAGTAGGCGGCGATGACCGGATGGGGCGGGCAGGGAGCCGGGAGGGGGCGGGGCTTAGCGGCACCGTGTGCTGCAGGAAATAAACGCTAGTGTGAAACTAGCCTAACTCGATAGCGCAGTCAAAGGGTCTATGTGGCGGCAACGTCTCAGCCTCGCTTTCAGAGAAGACATTTTTGAATTCTTTCAGGTACTCCGGAATACCTTCCAGCTCGACAGATGACACAGATACAGATTTAACAGCTTCAACCAATAGTGCAGACTTATGACATAACATCAAATCATTAAACCCCCACTGAACAATTTCCCCCGTTTTCCAGTTAATGACTGGGTTATGGCGTTGTAACCAGGGCATGCCCAACACCAATCCTGCCGGTAGATTGTCCAGAACCAAACAACTTAAGTTTTCCACATGGCAAGCGCCCACTTTGAGCGAAAACAAGTCAGACATTAAGAGAATTCCCTCTTTAGTGAGGGGGGAGGAGTCAATAGTAGTGTTGAGCGACTTTTGTTTTTTTAGGGTCGAGTTTCGTTTCATGAAACCCGACTTTTCCAAAAGTCGGGTCGAGCAAAATCGGCCGACTATAGGAAAGAGTCGGGGTCGTCCCGAAACACGAAACCCAATGTAAGTTAATGGAGAATTAAATTCGGCAGTGAGAGGAGGACAGGAAACACACCAACAGTGCCCATTTGAATGCCAAAAGCATAAATTCTTGTTACTGAAGCTTGTCAACCTTAATTAACTTCATAATACTAGTTACGCACTGAAAAATGGGGGTTATTTGGCTACAGTTGTGGGGGGATAGGGCTGGCTCCAGGTTTTCGTGGGCCCAGGGCCAAAGAGCGCCCCTTTAACACATACCACAACTCATGATGCTCCGATACGGCAGAGAAATAGCAGTATAGTACAATGAAAAATACTTCACTTCTTACATCTCATGACTGATATCCATTTTAAATTCTCCAATACCTCCAAAAACGGACAGTATATAACTCCATACAGTATTATGGCCAGCGCTTAGTGCGCTATACAGAGTAATGAGGCCCATATATTTCTCCATACGGAATCATTATTCCCATATAATGTTTCAAACCGTATATGATGAGCTCCACATAATGCTACAGTATATGTTGGTCCCAATGGATGAAGCTCCACTGTCTTATGGGTCCAAATAATGCTCCATATATAATGGGCCCCATTTCTACTGCTCTAGTGTATAATGGGCCTGTTAAATGCTGCTCCAGTGTCTGATGTCCACCTTTGTAATGCTCCAGTGTATGGTGGGCCCCATATATCATTCACCAGAGTATAGTGCTCCCCAAAAATTGCTGTCCCAACATTGAAAACAATTACATAAGTCTCCTTGCTAGGGAATCCCTGCACTACTCTGAACTCCTCGTCGTCCCCATCTTCCATCTCACTGCACTTGGCTGTTTAGGCCCTCCCACCGGCAGAGACACTTTTGCGTACTATGCGGTGCCAGTGCCATCGCCCATGAGTATGCCCCCCCACCTGCTCAAGGAACCTGCACTTTCATCTGCACCTTCCTCTTTGTCACCGTGTAAGGTGGTATAGTATGTGGGAAGGGGAACCTGAGTTTCCTCTGGGTCAGATTCTGGCTGTGTAGAGTGCGAGGGGAATGTAGTGGTCTGGGTCAATGTACCAGCAGCATCATCCAGCAGTGGCTGGGCCTCAGTGCTCTTGTGGCGTCCCCAAGAGTACGGTCGCCACTGTGGCATTGCCTTCCTCCTAGGGAGTGTGTTGTCAAGCTTGGGAGCAACGAAGGATCTTTCTAGCAGTGAAACCAACACACAACACATTTCCCACTCCAGGCCAGCAGGGAGACCTCTGAACCTGACTGCTGAGGAGCTGCTCTCTGTGGTTGGGAGGAGGTAAGTTAGGGCACTCTGTGCAGGGAAGGGGAAGTGTGTGGACGTGAGAAGGGGAGCTGGAGGATGAGCAGAGTTAAGGCTCAATCCTAGCTGGAGCACATGGTCCGGATTCCGGTCTCCGAGTTTGTAGGGACACTGACGTTCCTGCAGCAGAAACCGGGGGAAGTAGCAGCTATAAATGCTCTGTACCCAACTAAGGCTCGGAGGCCCCAGTATCAACGTGTGCGAGGCAGAAGGAAAAGGCTACAACTGTCTGCCATACAAGTAAAGTCTGAGGAACATCTGTTAGACAGGAGGTGTTTCAGTGAACCACGGTCCTGTGAGTGCTTCCCCCACAAGCGCTAGAAAGGAGACGTTCAGGAAGGTACATGTTGGCGGAGTGTTGGAAGGAAGCTTTCCATTCTGGTCCCGGAGGTTGGCAGAGGTCCTGACCCGGAGGACACAGCACGGAGGCAGGCATCTGTGTAACCTGCAGACTGTGAGTAAAGCTTTGGAACTGCACGCTCTGGTGTCCTACAGTTATTCCAGCACCGCTACATCTGGGTACCAGCACCTACACCACCTGTGCCTTTCCCCCATCACTACATCTACACTTCCCTGGGACTCCAGCTCCACCTGTGGGGAGCTTCACCATCTTTGCTGCACAACACCATCAGTCCCAGAGGATCTGCATACAGCGTCGGCCTAACATCTATGTTGCCGAACACCACAGGTGGCGTCAAACTATCTATATAAACTGTTTACCATTATACCACGCCATTTACATGGGTGCCCAAGGCCACCGTCCGGGTCACCGCTGCTGTGACACATCCCACTGACACCGGCCCGGTACCGAGGACCCCACAGCCCTGGGAGGGCGCCCCATATGCCGACTACTGATCGGTCGGCGTTATTCCCACAAACCTCCAAACAGCGTCCCTGAAGGCAAAGTTTTTGGTTTCCGGGGGCAGTATGATTGCAAAGCTGAACCTTAAAGGAATGTCCAAAAGGGCACCACCAGGAGTGGAGCCTGTGGCTTAATTGGACTGCACCTGGGAAACCACTACCATACAAGCTACAGAAAAGATGGACAGATTGCAAGCTTTGTCGATTCTGTGTGTGGTGTGGTATGTCCGTTTGTAGTTGTGCTAGTGATTTCTCAGCTTTATTCCGTTAACGACCGAGACTCCGGCATGGCCCCGCGGTACGCGTCAAGCTTACTAGAGGGATATGCGAGGCTGTGGCATGTGAGATCGAGCAATAACAGGTCTAGCATTCCAGTACATGTCCGGGGCTGCATGCACGCTACACTGAAAGGACCAGCTTTTGTCGCTTACAGGTGCAGATAACCTGCTGAACTCCATTAGTGATGGGGATCTGGGATTCAGATTATTCCCCGTGAACGATGATTTCCCAGTAAGTTCAGGTCAACCGCAATTCCGGAGTTAGGCCTAACCGTCATTCCTGAAAAAATTACGTGTCCAAACCACAGGTGCTGTAGCTTGCTTAACAGCTCGGCAGCCGTTCTCAGGCCCAGTATGGATTCAACAACATTGTAGAAAGTTGATAAAGGGTACAGTTTCACCGGATAACACGTATATATGTAGCCTAGTTTACACATTAAAAATATATGTCTATAGATCAGGAGGCAGACTCAGATGTTCTCAGGCCCAGTATGGATTTGACCAGATTGTACAAAGTTGAGAAAGGGTACTTTATCACTGGATAGCAGGTATATATAGCATAGTTTAAAAATGTAAAATCTCCGTGTTCTCAGTATGGATTACACAGCAATCTAAAAAGTGGAAAAAAGGAAATGCATTTGAGGCATACACAACTATATACTTTTGGTGTTATTTTTAAATCTTCATATATATTTCTGTCTCAGTAATACAGTCCAGCCTCTCCGCAATAGGAAATAAGATGCATACAATTAGTGACATAAAGGCTATTGATTGCAGAAATCTAGGAATTATTATTCACGGGAAAAACTTCCATCACAATTCTCATAGGCGATGCTGACCCATAATTAATTTGTGTGTTGAGACAGTGAAAACATTTTTTTGTGAATAAAGTCTTGCTGTATCGCACTTCCGTTGATTCCATCACTGTTACTCATCTCAATTCAATTTTTATCACAGGGAGCGATGTAAACATGGTGCTCACTGGCTATCATGATCTGTCACGTAACTTTGGAGTGCAAAAGACAGAAGCCACAGGCCGTAGGCGATTCTATTTGATTGGCATGAGAGGGCACATTTTGAAATGTGCGCCGGAATGTCACACGTTTGTGAGTAGGAAAACTGTGAAAGCTGATGATAAACCACCACTGCATGTAATTGTGAGTCGACGTCCATAAGAAATGGAAGCCACTGATCATCTGGAGCTAGAGCCCGGCCAGCAGGACAGGGCATAGCTACATCTTAACCGTCATCTTTCAGTTCAATCAATTTGTAGTGGCAGTTCCAGTGAAGGATTTGACAGCCCAGACTACACAGCGGAGGAGCAGGGAGAGGTAAACATTGCAAATGCTGGTGCCCTGCCCAAGCAAGGGGGGCACACTCGTGGGCGTCGGTACTGGCACTGGGGCCCTCATAGTTCGGCGGTCTGTCTGACGGCGGGTGTGCACCACCACTGTCAGAGACACTTGATTGCACTATGAGGGACCCTATGCCAGTGTTCGTGCCCAAGAGTCGGCCTACCCACCTGTCCAGGGCAATGGCACTCGCACGGTTTTGTGCGCTAGGTGGTGACCCCGGCCATGGGGGGGCGCCCACTTAGGGAGGTTTACAAAGTGGCATATGTAGATGTGGGTCATTCAGCTGCTGCAAAAGGCGAAATAGGTCAAGTTCGCGGAATAGGAGGAGGACCAAAGCAAGCCATTTTTCTGGCAACCTATGTGTCATCAAGGGAAGTTGGGACAAAATCCTTGGAAACCCATGCATGGTTCATTTTAATGAAGGTTAGATCATCCACATTTTGGGTTGACAGACGGGTCCTTTTTTCTGTCAGGATTGATCCAGCTGCACTGAAGACTCTTTCCGATAGCACACTTGCAGCTGGGCAAGCGAGCTCCTGTAAGGCATATTGTGCCAATTCAGGCCAGGTGTCCAGTTTAGCGGCCCAATAGTCAAAGGGGAATGACCTGTGTGGGAGAACATCGATATGGGAGGAAAAGTAGTTGTTAACCATAGTTGACAACTGCTGTCTCCTGTCACTTTCCATCGATGCAGTATTACCAGTTGTGTGAGCGGTCCGTGAAAAATCAGTCCACAACATTGTCAAGAAACCCCTGTCTCCAACGCCACTTGTGCTGTGTGCACATCGAACACCTCTGCCAAGCTGCCCCCGGCCCGTACGGCTCGTGTGAGAACCATCACTGCTGCTGTGTGCTGGGAATTCCTCAACCAACCGGTTAACCAGAGTTGCTTGTTTAATAGCCAATATTAGGTCAAGGTTCTCCTGTGGCATGATGTTTTGTAATTTGCCTTTATAGCGTGGATCCAGGATGCTGGCCAACCAGTAGCCATCATCGTTCATCATTTTGGCAATGCGTGGGTCCCTTTTTAGGATCTGCAAGGCATAATCTGACATGTGGGCCAATGTTCCGGGTGTCAATGATGCACTGCGAGTGCTGGGTGGAGGAGCACTTTCTGGCAAATCCACATCCCTCCAGTCACGCACAAACCCTGTACCAGACCTTGCCACGCCAACATTTTCACTTGCCCCACGAGATGCATCCTCCTCCCCTAAGTAATCATCCCCATCATCATCCTCCTCCTCTTCTTCCTCCACCTCGTCCAGGAGAGGTCCCTGAGCAGACAATGGCTGAATGTCATCAAGGATTCCCTCCACCTTTTCCTCCTCGTCAACATTGGCTGCAGACGCCTGCTTCTTAAGGTGCGTCAAAGTTTGCAGGAGCAGACGCATAAGTGGGATGCTCATGCTTAGGATGGCGTCGTCTGCGCTTACCAGCCGTGTGCATTCCTCAAAACACTGAAGGACTTTACAGAGGTCTTTCAGCTTCGACCACTGCACACCTGTCAACTCCATGTCTGCTCTCAAAGTGCCTGGCCGTGTATCCTCCCACAAATGCATTATGGCCTGCCTCTGCTCGCACAGCCGCTCAACCATGTGCAGGGTGGAGTTCCACCTTGTTGCAATGTCGATAATGAGGTGGTGGTTGGGAAGGTGGAGCAATCGCTGCAGCTTCTGCATACGAATGGAGTGTACAGGCGACCGTAGGATGTGCGCGCACAGTCTTCGCACCTTCTGGAGCAGGGCTGTTAACTCCGGATAATTATTGAGGAAGCACTGCACCACCAGGTTCAAGGTGTGAGCCAAGCAAGGTATGTGGCTGAGTTTTGAAAGGGCTATGGCTGCCACAAAATTACGGCCGTTATCACTAACTACCTTGCCTGCCTCAAGATGTACACTGCCCAGCCATGACTCAGTTTGTCGCTGAAAGTACTCGGTCAGCACCTCGGCGGTGTGTCTGTCGTCCAAACACATCATCTGCAACACAGCCTGCTGACGCTTTCCACTAGCTACTCGATAGGGGGGCACCTCGTGTGCAACAGTGGCAGCTGCAGATGGAGTGCTCGTACGACTGCACTCTGTGGACGAGCTTTCGCTTCTGGAGGAGGAGGAGGAGGGTCGAACGCCTACAGCCAACTGTTTCCTATACCGTGGGCTAGGCAACACTGTCCCACCACCACTGTCCCCTGTGGACCCTGCATCCACCACATTAACCCAGTGCGCAGTGATGGACACGTAACGGCCCTGGCCATGCCGACTGGACCATGCATCAGTTGTGAGGTGCACCTTTCCACTCACTGACTGCTTGAGTGCATGGACAATGCGGTCTTTCACGTGATGGTGGAAGGCTGGGATGGCTTTGCGAGAGAAGAAGTGGCGACTGGGTAGGTCATAGCGTGGTACTGCATAGGCCATGAGTTCGCGGAAAGCTGCGCTTTCCATCAACCGATAGGGCATCATCTCTAACGAGATTAGTTTGGCAATGTGGGCGTTCAAACCCAGTGTACGCGGATGAGAGACTGAGTACTTTCTTGACCTACTCATAGTGTCTGGGAGGGTGAGCTGGTCTTGAGAGCTGCATATGGTGGAAGTAGCGGTGGACAGGGTGGACTGAGAGAGGGTTGATGATGGTGATGGAGTTGGTGTTTTTCTGATGGCCGAGATTCAGTCTTTCATTGATATAACAGTGGGATCCCTGACTGCTGTGGCCTTGCAACGACACCTCAACATTTGCTGCTGTGCTAACCGGTGGGCTTACAGTGGGGGAAACAATGTAGCGTTGCTGACTACCTTCTTTGTGATCAGTTGCACATGTGGTACTTGAGGTTTGGTGTTGTGTCCACGCTTGCAAGTGCATGCTGGATAAATGTCTAAGCATGCAACTGGTATTCAAATTTTTCAGATTTTTCCCTCGGCTAAAGGTCTTTGCGCACTTCTTAGGCTGGTTTCACATTAGCGCTTTTTAAGCGCACGCACGTCCGGGGGTAGCTCCGCCCCCGAGCCGGCTCTCTGCCCGGCGTGCCCGCCCCTTGCTTGTAGCGCCGCCTCCTAGCGGACAGCGGCGCCTGCGATCGGCGCACCCTATCTTTAGCATAGGGTGCGCAGATCGTGCGCAGGCCGTGCGCTAGTTGCGCTTTGACCTGCGCTGCGCACTTTTGACGGTGCGCCGTGCGCGCCAAAATCCGAAAAGTTCGATTTTGGCGCGCACGGCGCACCGTCAAAAGTGCGCAGCGCAGGTCAAAGCGCAACTAGCGCATGGCCTGCGCACGATCTGCGCACCCTATGCTAAAGATAGGGTGCGCCGATTGCAGGCGCCGCTGTCCGCTAGGAGGCGGCGCTACAAGCAAGGGGCGGGCACGCCGGGCAGAGAGCCGGCTCGGGGGCGGAGCTACCCCCGGCCGTGCGTGCGCTTAAAAAGCGCTAATGTGAAACCAGCCTTACAGATAACCTTGGCCTGATCATGAGGATTTTGTTCAAAAAAGTGCCACACTGCACTCTTCCTACTTTGGCAGACATTTTGCTGCCTAGCACGCTGTGATATTTTGACCCTCTGGACAAGCTGTCCAGCAACTCTTTTGATTTTTGGAACCTGTCTTTGGAGTGCTCCGGGCCTGCCAGATAACAGCTGTTGCGATGTCGATGTCTGCTGTGGATGCTCCTCCTCCTCATCTGAGCTATTGGAAGCAGCACCCTCTTCCCCCAATGGATGCCAATCTGGGTCAACAACTGGGTCATCCATCACCTCCTCTTCAATGTCATGTGCACTGTTGTGAGTTCATTTTCCCCTTCACTACTGAGGCCCGAGGAACTCCCTCTTCTGGTGAATAAAGGTAGCGAGCCTGATTGTCAAACACCTGGGGCTGATGATGATGACTGGTTGAGTGGAGTTAATGACTGGATATAAGGCTGCCGACGCCCTTCTGGCCTGCGGGTGATTTCTCTGTGGACTTCTAGGAAACCAGTCTGATTCCTGCTCATCTAAAGCTAAGATTTCTGCTTTGCCTTTTTGCATTAGTGTTTTGTTTGCCTTGCTTTTCTGGATACTGCCATTCCCTGCTGGGGTGAGCTGAATCTCCTTTTGCCTGTTGCTCTGTCTTCAGAATATTCCTGAGTACTGACATAGCTTTTTTGAAGCCTAGCGTCTTCAGGGCCTTTTTTACTGTCAGTTTGTTGGCTCTTATTTTCATAGGGGTTTTCACGGATTGCAGACAGCAGCCTTCCTGTCCTTTCCTATCTAAGCTAGCATGGGCCCCATCTTTGCTCACTCTATCTTTCTGTCTGTGTTTTGTTCTTTCTTCTTGCTTCACCGTCATTATATATGGGGGGCTGCCTTTTACTTTGGGGTCTGCTCTGGGGCAGTTTAGATTTCCCTTTCTGTCTTTAGGCTATTTAGTCCTCCGGCTGTGATCGAGGGGCCTAGGGCATCGTAGGAGCCCCCCACGGCTACTGCTAGTTGTGTTGATAGGTTCAGGGGTCTGCAATCCGATAGCTGCCAACTTCTCTGGTTTTCTGGACTTAGCTAGCATTTCTATTTTTGCCTCCTACGGTGACTCAATCATAACAGAATCACCCGCCATACCGCAGATTCTAGGGTACTCAATAGCAGGAAAGAATTGTAAAAAAAAAAAAAAAAAAAAAAGGGTGTGTATATTTTTTCCTCTATATCTCTGAGGCCGTAGGGGGAATTTTTTTTTCTCTCAATGGAGATAAAGCAATTGTCTGATCGTGTGGAGCAGCTCGCTGCGGAAGTGCGGGGAATTTCAGCCTACCTTGCTCATTCACATGCTGCTGAACCAAAGATTCCTACACCTGATGTATTTTTTGGGGATCGGTCTAAATTTTTGAATTTCAAAAATAATTGTAAATTATTTTTTGCCTTGAAGCCTAACTCGTCAGGGAGCTCCGCGATGCAGGTTAAAATTGTCATCTCTTTGCTGCGTGGCGATCCCCAGGATTGGGCGTTTTCTTTGAAACCAGATGATCCTATTCTGACTAATGTGAAAGCATTTTTTCAGGCCTTGGGGTTGTTGTATGACGAACCTAATGCCATTGATCAGGCTGAAAAGACCCTGCTGGCATTGAACCAGGGTCGTGATTCTGCAGAATTGTACTGTCAAAAATTCCGAAAGTGGGCAGTACTTACTACCTGGAATGATAATGCCTTGGCTGCTCTCTTTTGGAAAGGGTTGTCAGAAGCCGTAAAAGATACTATGGTGGGATTTCCTGTTCCCTCTGGTCTTGACGATTCTATGTCTTTAGCCATTCAGGTTGATCGGCGTTTACGCGAACGCAGAGCTGCACGAGAGGTGTTGCCACCTGTTGAACAGATGTCTGAACCTATGCAATGTGATAGAGTTTTTTCCAGAGAGCAGCGTCAGGAGTTCAGAAGGCGTAATAAGTTGTGTTTTTTCTGTGGAGATGCCTCGCATATTATTTCTGTCTGTCCTAAACGCGAGAAACACTTTGCCCACACGTTTTCTGTTGGTGGTGTTCAACCTAAGTTTCTTCTGGCTATTACTCTGATCTGCTCCCTGTCCACATTTTCCGCTAAGGCTTTTGTGGATTCGGGAGCAGCTCTAAACCTAATGGACTTGGATTTTGCTAAACGTTGTGGATTTCCGATGACACCTCTGCAGACGCCTATCCCTTTGAGGGGGATTGATGCTACTCCTTTGGCGAAAAATAAACCTCAGTTTTGGTTTTGGACCCAGGTGGTAATGCGGGTCGCCCCAGACCATCAAGAAAATTGCAGGTTTTTGGTGTTACATAATCTGCATGATACTATTGTTCTGGGGTTTCCCTGGTTACAAATTCATAATCCAGTTTTGGATTGGAAATCTGTGTCTTTGGTGAGTTGGGGTTGTCGGTGTGCCTTTAGTGAGGCTCCGGTGTTTTCCACCTCTCCTCAGTCGCATGATGTTCCTGAATATTTGGCGGACTTTTATGATGTATTTAGTGAGAATGAGTCTGCGTCTCTGCCTCCTCATAGGAGTTATGACTGTGCTATTGAACTGAGCCCGGGGTGTAAATTTCCCAAGGGTCGGCTCTTCAATTTATCTGTACCCGAGCACGAGGCTATGCGATCCTATATTAAGGAGGCGTTGGAGAAGGATCATATTAGACCATCCTCGTCACCCTTAGGTGCCGGGTTTTTTTTTGTAGCCAAAAAGGATGGATCATTAAGACCTTATATTGATTATCCTGCTCTCAACAAAATTACTGTTAAATATCAGTATCCGTTACCCCTGATTTCTGATCTATTCTCCAGAGTTAAAGGTGCTTGCTGGTTTACCAAGCTTGACCTCAGGGGGGCGTATAATCTTATTCGCATTAAGCATGGGGATGAATGGAAGACGGCGTTTAATACTCCGGAGGGACATTTTGAGTACCTGGTGATGCCTTTTGGGCTCACTAATGCCCCTTCTGTCTTCCAGTGCTTCATGAACGATATTTTCCGAGATTTTGTCGATAAATTTTTGATTATCTCTCTGTATGATATTTTGATCTTCTCCAAGGATTGGGATTCTCATGTGGAACATATTCGGACTGTGTTCCGGATCTTGAGGGAGAATTCCCTGTATGTCAAAGGATCTAAATGCCTTTTTGGAGTACAGAGGATTTCTTTTTTGGGATTTATTTTGTCCCCGTCAACTATTGAAATGGACCCGGCCAAGGTACAGGCCATTTACGATTGGGTTCAGCCCACTTCTTTGAAGGCCCTCCAGAAGTTTTTGGGTTTTGCTGATTTTTATCGGAAATTTATAGCAAAATTTTCTAGTATTGCCAAGCCATTGACTGGTTTGACTAAGAAGGGTGCTGATGTGTTAAATTGGTCTCCGGAGGCTGTTTCTTCCTTTCAGGAGCTGAAGCGAAGATTCACCTCCGCCCCGGTTTTGCGGCAACCTGATGTCTCACTTCCGTTCCAGGTAGAGGTGGATGCTTCTGAGATTGGTGCAGGAGCTGTTTAGTCCCAAAAGGATCCTGTAACATCTAAAATGAATCCCTGTGCTTTCTTTTCCCGAAAGTTCTCTCCATCTGAACGTAACTATGATGTGGGGAATCGGGAACTGTTAGCCATGAAATGGGCATTTGAGGAGTGGAGACATTGGTTGGAGGGAGCTAAGCATCAAGTCGTGGTCCTCACTGACCACAAGAATTTGATTTACCTAGAGTCGGCTAAGCGCTTGAACCCTAGACAGGCTAGGTGGGCCTTGTTTTTTACACGTTTTGATTTTGTGGTTTCTTTTCTTCCTGGAACTAAGAATGTCAAGGCTGACGCCCTCTCTAGGAGCTTCTTTACTGATTCTCCTGTGGTGACCAAGCCTGCTACCATCTTAGGCGAAGGGGTAGTTCTTTCTGCCATCTCGCCCGATTTGAGACGTGCTCTGGAAGAGTTCCAGGAGGACAAACCTGAGCGTTGTCCCAGTGGAAAGTTGTATGTTCCTGACCAGTGGAAGAAGAGAGTGATGTCTGAAGTTCATTGCTCTGCTTTGGCTGGTCATCCAGGTATTTTTGGTACTAGAGATCTGGTGAGTCGGTCTTTTTGGTGGCCCTCCTTGTCTCGTGATGTCAGGAATTTTGTGCAGTCCTGTGGGATGTGCTCCCGGTCTAAATCGTGTTCTCGCTCTAGTGGGTTGTTGATGCCTTTGCCTGTCCCCGAGAGGCCATGGACCCATATTTCAATGGATTTCATCTCTGATATGCCTGTCTCTCAAAGGATGACTGTTATTTGGGTGATTTGTGATAGGTTCTCTAAGATGGTTCATCTTGTACCACTCCCTAAGTTGCAGTCTTCCTCTGAATTGGTGCCCCTGTTTTTACAACAGGTGGTTCGCTTGCACGGGATTCCTGAGAACATTGTATCTGACAGAGGAGTCCAGTTTGTGTCTAGATTTTGGAGAACTTTCTGTTCCAAGCTGGGAATTCAGTTGTCCTTCTCCTCTGCTTTTCACCCTCAGACCAATGGGCAGACAGAGAGAACAAACCAGACCTTGGAGTCATATTTGAGATGTTTTATTTCTGCTGATCAGGATGATTGGGTTTCATTTTTGCCCTTGGCCAAATTTGCTTTAAATAATAGAGCTAGTTCTGCCACTTTGATGTCTCCTTTTTTTTGTAACTTTGGGTTTCATCCTCGATTTTCTTCAGGGCAGGTGGAGCCATCCGCCTGCCCAGGGGTTGACACTGTGGTGGAGAGAATGCACCAGATCTGGGACCAAGTGGTGGATAAGTTATCTCTCTCCCAGGAAAAGGCCCAGCGGTTTTCCAACCGACATAGGACCATTGGTCCCCAATTTAAGGTTGGTGATATGGTGTGGTTATCATCAAAAAATATTGCTATGAAGGTGGCTTCTCCTAAGTTTAAGCCTAGATTTATTGGACCTTACAAGATTTTGGAGATTAATAATCCGGTCTCTTTTCGTTTGGCTCTTCCTGTCACATTTAAAATCCATAATGTGTTCCATAAATCTTTGTTGAAGAGGTTTGTTGAACCTGTTGTTCCGGGGGTTGCACCTCCAGACCCTGTATTGGTTGAAGGTAACATGGAATATGAGGTAGAGAAAGCACTGGATTCCCGTCTGGCTAGACGGAGACTCCAGTATTTGGTTAAGTGGAAGGGTTATGGTCAGGAGGATAATTCCTGGGTCTCTGCCTCTGATATTCATGCCAAAAGATTGGTGCGTGCCTTTCATCGGGCTCACCCTGATCGCCCTGGTGGCGTGGTTGAGGGTTCGGTGACCCCTCCTCAAGGGGGAGGTACTGTTGTGAGTTCATTTTCCCCTTCACTACTGAAGCCCGAGGAACTCCCTCTTCTGGTGAAGAAAGGTAGTGAGCCTGATTGTCAAACACCTGGGGCTGATGATGATGACTGGCTGAGTGGAGTTAATGACTGGATATAAGGCTGCCGACGCCCTTCTGGCCTGCGGGTGATTTCTCTGTGGACTTCTAGGAAACCAGTCTGATTCCTGCTCATCTAAAGCTAAGATTTCTGCTTTGCCTTTTTGCATTAGTGTTTTGTTTGCCTTGCTTTTCTGGATTCTGCCATTCCCTGCTGGGGTGAGCTGAATCTCCTTTTGCCTGTTGCTCTGTCTTCAGAATATTCCTGAGTACTGACATAGCTTTTTTGAAGCCTAGCGTCTTCAGGGCCTTTTTTACTGTCAGTTTGTTGGCTCTTATTTTCATAGGGGTTTTCACGGATTGCAGACAGCAGCCTTCCTGTCCTTTCCTATCTAAGCTAACGTGGGCACCATCTTTGCTCAGTCTATCTTTCTGTCTGTGTTTTGTTCTTTCTTCTTGCTTCACCGTCATTATATGTGGGGGGCTGCCTTTTACTTTGGGGTCTGCTCTGGGGCAGTTTAGATTTCCCTTTCTGTCTTTAGGCTATTTAGTCCTCCGGCTGTGATCGAGGGGCCTAGGGCATCGTAGGAACCCCCACGGCTACTGCTAGTTGTGTTGATAGGTTCAGGGGTCTGCAATCCGATAGCTGCCAACTTCTCTGGTTATCTGGACTTAGCTAGCATTTCTATTTTTGCCTCCTACGGTGACTCAATCATAACAGTGCACCTTCCTCTGTGTCACCGTGTATGGTGGTATAGTGTGCGGGAAGGGGCACCTGAGTCTCATCAGGGTCAGAATCTGGCTCTGTACACTGCGAGGACAATGTAGTGCTCTGAGTGAATGTACCAGCAGAATCATCTCTCAGTGGCTGTGCATCAGTGCACTCCATGTCAGATTCATCTTGGCCTGGGTAATTCACCATTTCACTTGATAATCCAGGCATGGTATGTGAAAACAGCTCCATGGAGTAATCAGTAGTATGGCCTGCGTCATCCTTCAATCTTGGTTGGGGTGAAGGACACAAGGAAAGGTGTGGTTCATGAACATGAGCCTCCAATGACGACTCAGTGCTTTTATTTTTTACAACTTCAGAAGAGGAGGCGATAGAGCTGGAGGCTGAGTCAGCAATGTAAGACAAAACTTTTTCCTGAAGCTCTGGCTTTAAAAGCAGTTTGCCAACTCCTAGAAAACTAAGCCTTCGAGGCCTTGTGGAGCCAGACGATGAAGCAGGCTCAACACCTCCTGCATTCGGTCCTATTTTGCTTTTGCCACTATCATCAGATCCACCACCAACACCATCATTACCAGCTGCCAACCCCCGCCCAATTCCACGGCCTCTTCTACCAGCCTTCCTCATTTTTGGTAGAAATGTAGACAAAATCCAACAAACTATATAGTAATGTAAAACAAGGTACAAGGTGTCTATAGGACAGGGGAGATTTTGAATTTCTGCACACACTTGTGGACACTAGACACTTTTGGATTGTGTGAGGCCCACTGAATATCACAGCGCTATGTCACAGGCTCGATGTCGCAGGTGTGAAAAATGTCACTAGAGGATAACGGAGATTTTGAATTTCTGCACACACTTGTGAACACTGGACACTTTTGGATTGTGTGAGGCCCACTGAATATCACAGCGCTATGTCACAGGCTCGATGTCGCAGGTGTGAAAAATATCACTAGAGGATAACGGAGATTTTGAATTTCTGCACACACTTGTGGACACTGGACACTTTTGGATTGTGTGAGGCCCACTGAAAATCACAGCGCAATGTCACAGGCTCGATGTCGCAGGTGTGAAAAATGTCACTACAGGATAACGGAGATTTTGAATTTCTGCACACACTTGTGGACACTGGACACTTTTGGATTGTGTGAGGCCCACTGAATATCACAGCGCTATGTCACAGGCTCGATGTCGCAGGTGTGAAAAATGTCACTAGAGGATAATGGAGATTTTGAATTTCTGCACACACTTGTGGACACTGGACACTTTTGGATTGTGTGAGGCACACTGAATATCACAGTGCTATGTCACAGGCTCGATGTCGCAGGTGTGAAAAATGTCACTAGAGGATAACGGAGATTTTGAATTTCTGCACACACTTGTGGACACTGGACACTTTTGGGTTGTGTGAGGCCCACTGAATATCACAGCGCTATGTCACAGGCTCGATGTCGCAGGTGTGAAAAATGTCACTAGAGGAGAACAGAGATTTTGAATTTCTGCACACACTTGTGGACACTGGACAGTTTTGGATTGTGTGAGGCCCACTGAATATCACAGCTGTTGTGAGTTCATTTTCCCCTTCACTACTGAGGCCCGAGGAACTCCCTCTTCTGGTAAAGAAAGGTAGTGAGCCTGATTATCAAACACCTGAGGCTGATGATGATGACTGGCTGAGTGGAGTTACTGACTGGATATAAGGCTGCCGACGCCCTTCTGCCCTGCGGGTGATTTCTCTGTGGGATCCTTGGAGACCAGTCTGAATTCCTGCTCATCTAAAGCTAAGTTTTCTGCTCGGCTTTTTGCATTTGTGCTTTGACTTTGTTTTGCTTTGTTTTTCTGGATTTCTGCCATTCCCTGCTGGGTGTGCTGAATTCCTTTAGCTCTGTCTTCTGAAAATACCTGAGTGCTGATTTAGTTTTTGAAGCCTAGCTGCTTCAGGGTCTTTTTCATATCAGCTTGTTGGCTTTTGTCTTTGATAGGGTTTTGGCAGATTGCAGACAGCAGCCTTCCTGTCCTTTCCTATCTAGGTAGTTTTGGGCCCCGGCTTTGCTCAGTCTACCTTTCTGTCTGTGTTAGTGTTTTCATCTTACTTCACCGTCATTATATGTTGGGGGCTGCCTATTGCTTTGGGGTCTGCTCTGGGGCAGTTTAGATTTCCCCTTTCTTTCTTTAGGCCTATTTAATTCTCCGGCTGTGATCGAGGGGTCTAGGGCATCGTAGGAACCCTCCAAGGCTACTGCTAGTTGTGTTTGTAGGTTCAGGGGTCTGCAATCTGATAGTTGCCAACTTCTCTGGTTTTTTGGACTTAGCTTGTATTTCTGTTTTTGCCTCCTACTGTGACTCAATCATAACACACAGCGCTATGTCACAGGCTCGATGTCGCAGGTGTGAAAAATGTCACTAGAGGATAACGGAGATTTTGAATTTCTGCACACACTTGTGGACACTGGACACTTTTGGATTGTGTGAGGCCCACTGAATATCACAGCGCTATGTCACAGGCTCGATGTCGCAGGTGTGAAAAATGTCACTAGAGGATAACGGAGATTTTGAATTTCTGCACACACTTGTGGACACTGGACACTTTTGGATTGTGTGAGGCCCACTGAATATCACAGCGCTATGTCACAGGCTTGATGTCGCAGGTGTGAAAAATGTGACTAGAGGATAACGGAGATTTTGAATTTCAGCACACACTTGTGGACACTGGACACTTTTAGATTGTGTGAGGCCCAGTGAATATCACAGCACTATGTCACAGGGAGAAATTGGCTAGTGTATGACAAACTACAAGGTGTATATAGAATTGGGCAGAATAGGAATCTCCCTAGAGTGTAGGTCTGTAAGAACGGAACAAGTCCTCGACTTATCCTTACAGAGCGACACACAGATAGCTTCACTGTGGCCGTGATAGCAGCCGTTACATGGTACTGAGAGAGGAGCGTGCACGTACACGGCTGTCCGGTGTACGTGAAATTGTCAAGCTCGATTTTTTTTAAGTATACGGACTGACACACGCTGTCTCTCTATAGTTTTGAATGTGATCAAACAGCAAATATACAGTGGGGCAAAAAAGTATTTAGTCAGTCAGCAATAGTGCAAGTTCCACCACTTAAAAAGATGAGAGGCGTCTGTAATTTACATCATAGGTAGACCTCAACTATGGGAGACAAACTGAGTAAAAAAAATCCAGAAAATCACATTGTCTGTTTTTTTTTCATTTTATTTGCATATTATGGTGGAAAATAAGTATTTGGTCAGAAACAAAATTTCATCTCAATACTTTGTGATATATCCTTTGTTGGCAATGACAGAGGTCAAACGTTTTCTGTAAGTCTTCACAAGGTTGCCACACACTGTTGTTGGTATGTTGGCCCATTCCTCCATGCAGATCTCCTCTAGAGCAGTGATGTTTTTGGCTTTTCGCTTGGCAACACGGACTTTCAACTCCCTCCAAAGGTTTTCTATAAGGTTGAGATCTGGAGACTGGCTAGGCCACTCCAGGACCTTGAAATGCTTCTTACGAAGCCACTCCTTCGTTTCCCTGGCGGTGTGCTTTGGATCATTGTCATGTTGAACGACCCAGCCACGTTTCATCTTCAATGCCCTTGCTGATGGAAGGAGGTTTGCACTCAAAATCTCACGATACATGGCCCTATTCATTCTTTCATGTACCCGGATCAGTCATCCTGGCCCCTTTGCAGAGAAACAGCCCCAAAGCATGATGTTTCCACCACCATGCTTTACAGTAGGTATGGTGTTTGATGGATGCAACTCAGTATTCTTTTTCCTCCAAATACAACAAGTTGTGTTTCTACCAAACAGTTCCAGTTTGGTTTCATCAGACCATAGGACATTCTCCCAAAACTCCTCTGGATCATCCAAATGCTCTCTAGCAAACTTCAGACGGGCCCGGACATGTACAGGCTTAAGCAGTGGGACACGTCTGGCACTGCAGGATCTGAGTCCATGGTGGCGTAGTGTGTTACTTATGGTAGGCCTTGTTACATTGGTCCCAGCTCTCTGCAGTTCATTCACTAGGTCCCCCCGCGTGGTTCTGGGATTTTTGCTCACCGTTCTTGTGATCATTCTGACCCCACGGGGTGGGATTTTGCGTGGAGCACCAGATCGAGGGAGATTATCAGTGGTCTTGTATGTCTTCCATTTTCTAATTATTGCTCCCACAGTTGATTTCTTCACTCCAAGCTGGTTGGCTATTGCAGATTCAGTCTTCCCAGCCTGGTGCAGGGCTACAATTTTGTTTCTGGTGTCATTTGACAGCTCTTTGGTCTTCACCATAGTGGAGTTTGGAGTCAGACTGTTTGAGGGTGTGCACAGGTGTCTTTTTATACTGATAACAAGTTTAAACAGGTGCCATTACTACAGGTAATGAGTGGAGGAAAGAGGAGACTCTTAAAGAAGAAGTTACAGGTCTGTGAGAGCCAGAAATCTTGATTGCTTGTTTCTGACCAAATACTTATTTTCCACCATAATATGCAAATAAAATGAAAAAAATACAGACAATGTGACTTTCTGGATTTTTTTTTCTCAGTTTGTCTCCCATAGTTGAGGTCTACCTATGATGTAAATTACAGACGCCTCTCATCTTTTTAAGTGGTGGAACTTGCACTATTGCTGACTGACTAAATACTTTTTTTCCCCACTGTATGTCCTCCCAGTGGTGATTGACGGCATCCCCATGAACGCTTTGCTGGACACTGGCTCTCAGGTGACAACTATGCCATATATCCTTTACAAGCGGTATTGGGCTGACTCTGAACTTACTCATAGCCCAAGTGATGAGCTGACAGTAGTTGCCAGCACTGGTCAGTCTTTACCACAAGTAGGATGTAAAGAGATTACCATTAAGGTGGGGCGAGTGGAGTTAAAATCTCAACGTTTGATAGTTGTAGACATTGATCGATGAGACTGTAACCCAATGATGACCTTAGGTACTAATGTGATTGAAAATTGTCTTGCCGAGGTTATTGTTTTGTTGCAACAAGTAGCTGAGACTGCTGGTTCCAGTGAACAATGAGTCCTGCAGAGGGAGATCAAGGCCCTGATGCAAAGACAGCAGGTAGAATTGTGTGGCAGAGAAATTTGCAGCATCAGAGTGAGTGATTCTTTCCTCATTGCAATACCCCACCAGATGGGAAATGTTAATTTGGTGTCGGGCAGCCATAGGCCTCAGAGGAAAGGATTACCAAGTATTGGTAGAGCCAGTGTACTCTGATAGCCGGCCCACTGTCCTGACAGCCAGAGGGGTAGTTGATGTCCGCAAAGGGAAAGTACGTGTACGCCTCTTGAATTGTGGGGAGGAAGAGGCCACAATACCTTGGTATGCCACAGTTGCTAAGCTTTTTACTGTCATCAACAATGCAATACAGGCAGCAGAGCCCTTGGTCTCATCCGACCAGGCAAGGGACAATGACTCTGTAAAGCAGCTGGAGGAGTGGTGTCAGCAGCTGCAGGTGGGAACTGACTCCACCCTTCATACCAAAAGAATGGGGTTTACCGAGTGGCTCAGGAGTATGAGCGGGTATTCAGTAAACACCCTTTAGACTTTGGGAAGGCAAAAGGGGTTCTGCACCATATCCCCACTGGAGATCATCCACCCATTAAAGAAATGTACTGGCCTATACCCCCAACACAATGTCAATGTGCCAAAAGTATGTTGCGGGAAACGAAGGAAGCTGGGATGATCAGAGATAGTTGTAGCCCCTGGGCAGCCCCAATAGTTTTTGTGAAAAAGAAAGATGGTATCATGAGAATGTGTGTTGATTACAGAAAAATTAACAGCATTACACATAAGGATGCCTACCCATTACCCAGAAATGAAGAGTCATTAGCTGCACTTAAAACTGCTAGCTATTTTTCCACCTTAGATCTCACTAGTGGGTATTGGCAGGTTCCCGTGGCAGAGGCAGACAAAAAGAAAACAGCGTTTACCACACCAATGGGTCTCTGCGAGTTCAACTACATGCCGTTCGGGCTCTGCACCGCCCCAGGGACATTTCAACGGCTAATGGAGTTCTATCTTGGACACAAGAACTTCGAGACAGTTCTGTTGTACCTTAATGATGTCTGTTATGAATGGGTCACCGAGGAGAAAAAAGCAAAACAAGCTAAGCCACAGAAAACCAGAGTGGTTGGTAACTATGCAGATTGCAGATCCTGTTATGAACTCATTTTCTGCTCCACCAGTTGAGAGTTCTCCTTCCGTTCTCCCTCTGGTGGTGACAGGAGGTAGTGAGGTTGGTTTAAGTGGTAGTGATCTGCCACCTGATGAGAAGGATAACTATTGGATCTCTGGAGTATCAGACTGGATATAAGACAGCCGACGCCCTATCCTGGTGCTGGTGATTCAGTCTGCTTCTCAGGTCTTGGACTTCAGCTCTCCACTCAAGTTAAGTTTGTTTTTTGCTAATGTTCACACTTGCGCTTGTTGGTCAATTCAGTTTCTTGTGTGGTCAGCTAGCCCCTACTGGGGCTATGCTGAATTTCCACTCCTATTTATCTGTATTTGCCAATTTGCCTTTTTTGTCCCTTATTAGATTGGCCTCTAATAAGAAAAGGGAAAACTAACTGCCCCAGAGCAGACCCCAAAGGAATAGATAGCCCCCACACATGTATTGACGGTGAAACAAGATGAAGGCACAAACACAGGCAGGAAAATAGTCTGAGCAAATGATGGGGCCCAAACTAACTAGATAGGAAAGGATAGGGAAGACACTGTCTGCAACCTGCAAAAAACCCTACAAAAATAATGTCCAGCACTTCTGATAGCAAAATTAACCCTGAAGTCAGTAGACTTCTCCCACTATATCAGCACGCTGAAATATTCTGAGACAGAGCAAAAAGAGACTGAAGTAGTAAGGGACAAAAAGCCAATTGGCAAAATACTGATAAATAAGAGTGGAAATTCAGCTCAGCCCCCAGCCGGGGCTGGCAGACCACACAAAAAACTGAATAGACCAACAAAATCAAATGTGAACATTAGTAGAAAAACTTAGCTTTAGATGACTGGAACAGAGCTGAAAACCAAGAGCTGACAAGCCAGAAGGAATCACCAGCAACTGAATAGGGCATCTGCTGTCTTAAATCCAATCAGAGAATCCTGAGATCCAATCGTGAAATTCATTCTCAGGTGGCGGATCTCCACCGATCAAACCAGCCGCACCACCTCCCGTCACCACCAGAGGGAGTCCAGAAGGGGAACTCACAACTGGTGAACCAGAGAATGAACTCACAACAGTACCCCCCTTGAGGAGGGGTCACCGAACCCTCATCCACGCCACCAGGCCGATCAGGATGGGCCCTGTGAAAAGCATGAATCAATCTATTGGCATGAATATCGGAGGCAGAGACCCAAGAATTATCCTCCTGATCATAACCCTTCCATTTGACCAAACACTGGAGTCTCCGTCTAACCAAACGAGAATCCAATATTTTCTCTACCTCATATTCCAAATTGCCTTCGACCAACACAGGGTCAGGAGGTGCTGCCATAGGAACCACTGGCTCAACAAACCCCTTCAACAGAGATTTGTGAAATACGTTATGGATCTTGAACGTAACTGGAAGTGCCAATCGAAACGAAACAGGATTAAGAATTTCCAAAATCTTATAAGGACCAATAAATCTTGGCTTAAATTTAGGAGATGCAACCTTCATAGGAATATTCTTAGATGACAACCAAACCATATCACCCACTTTAAACCGGGGACCAATGGTCCTATGCCGGTTGGGAAATCGCTGGGCCTTTTCCTGAGAGAGTGACAACTTATCCACCACTTGGTCCTATATCTGCTGTATTCTCTTAACCACAGTGTCCACACCTGGGCAGGACGAAGATTCCATTTGCCCTGAAGAGAATCGAGGATGAAACCCAAAATTACAGAAAAAGGGTGACATCAAAGTGCCAGAACTAGCTCTATTGTTCAGTGCGAATTCGGCCAAGGGCAAAAATGAGACCCAATCATCCTGATCAGCAGATATAAAACATCTCAAATAAGACTCCAAGGTCTGGTTTGTTCTCTCAGTCTGTCCATTGGTCTGGGGATGAAATACGGAGGAGAAGGATAACTGAATTCCCAGATTGAAACAAAAGGCTTTCCAGAATCTGGAAACAAACTGGACTCCTCTGTCGGACACAATGTTCTCAGGAATCCCATGTAACCGAACCACCTGTTGTAAAAACAAGGGCACCAACTCAGCAGAAGATGGCAACTTTGGGAGTGGTACAAGATGGACCATCTTCGAAAATCTATCACAACTCACCCAGATAACAGTCATTCTCTGAGAGACAGGAAGATCAGAAATAAAATCCATTGAGATATGGGTCCATGGCCTCTTGGGCACCAGCAAGGGCATCAGCAACCCACTACAACGAGAACAGGGTTTAGACCGAGAACAAGTCCCACAGGACTGTACAAAATTCCTGACGTCACGAGATAAGGCAGGCCACCAAAAGGACTGACTCACCAAATCTCTGGTACCAAAAATACCTGGATGACCAGCCAATTCGGAGCAATGAATTTCAGACATCACTCTCTTTCTCCACTGGTCAGGAACATACAACTTTCCCATAGGGCAACGCTCAGGTTTATCCTCCTAAAATTCATCCAGGGCGCGTCTCAAATCAGGCGAAATGACAGAAAGAACTACCCCCTCACCTAGGATGGTAGTAGGCTCGGTCACACTAAGAGAATCGGCAAAGAAACTCCTAGAAAGAGTGTCTGCCTTAACATTCTTAGTGCCCGGAAGAAAAGGGACCACAAAATTAAAACGCGTGAAAAACAAGGCCCATCTATCCTGTCTAGGATTCAAGCGTTTGGCCGACTCCAGATAAATCAAATTCTTGTGATCGGTGAGGACCATAACTTGATGTCTAGCTCCACTCCTCAAATGCCCACTTCATGGCCAACAATTCCCGATTCCCCACGTCATAGTTGCGCTCAGATGGGGAGAACTTTCGAGAAAAGAAGGCACAGGGATTCATTTTAGAAGTAACAGGGTCTTTTTGGGACAAAACAGCTCCTGCACCAATCTCAGAAGCCTCTACCTCCACCTGAAATGGAAGTGAGACATCAGGTTGCCGTAAAACTGGAGCTGAAGTAAATCTCTGCTTAAGCTCCTGAAATGCTGAGATAGCCTCAGGAGACCAATTTAGCACATCAGCGCCCTTCTTGGTCAGATCAGTCAGTGGTTTGACAATACCAGAAATATTACCTAGAAATTTACGATAGAAATTAGCAAAACCCAAAAACTTCTGGATGGCCTTCAAAGAAGTAGGCTGAACCCAATCATAAATGGCCTGTACCTTGGCCGGGTCCATTTCAATAGTCGATGGAGATAAGATAAATCTCAAAAATGAAATCCTCTGTACACCAAAGAGGCATTTCGATCCCTTAACAAACAGGGAATTCTCCCTCAAAATCCAGAACACAATCCAGACATGTTCCACATGAGAATCCCAATCACTAGAAAAGATCAAAATATCATCCAGATGATCAAAAACTTATACACAAAGTCACGGAAAATATCATTCATAAAGGACTGGAAGACAGAAGGGGCATTAGTGAGCCCAAGTATTAAACGCCGTCTTCCATTCATCCCCGTGCTTGATGCGAATAAGATTATACGCCCCCCTGAGGTCAAGCTTAGTAAACCAGCAGGCACTCTTAACTCTGAAGAATAAATCAGACATCAGAGGTAAGGGGTACTGATATTTAACCGTCATCTTGTTAAGGGAACGATAATCAATACACGGTCTTAATGAACCATCTTTCTTGGCCACAAAAAAAAACCCAGCACCTAAAGGTGACGAGGATGGTCTAATATGACCCTTCTCCAATGACTCCTTAATATAGGATCACATAGCATCATGTTCGGGTACTGATAAGTTGAAAAGCCGACCCTTGGGAAATTTACACCTAGGCATCAACTCAATTACACAGTCATAACTCCTATGAGGAGGCAAAGACGCAGACTTTCTCTCACTAAATACATCAGAAAAATCGTCTAGATAATCAGGAATATCATGAGACTGAGGAGAGGTGGAGAAAACAGGAGCGTCCCTAAGAACACACTGACAACCCCAATTCACCACAGACCCAGATTTCCAATCCAAAACTGGATTATGAGTTTGCAACCAAGGAAAACCCAGAACAATAGTATCATGCAATTATGCAGCACCAAAAATTTACAATTTTCTTGGTGGTCTGGGGCAACCCGCATCGAAGCCTGGGTCCAAAACTGAGGTTTATTCTCCGCCAAAGGAGTAGCATCAATACCCCTCAAAGGAATAGGCATCCGCAGAGGCGTCATGGAAAAACCACAATGTTTAGCAAAGTCCAAATCCATCAGATTCAACGCTGCTCCTGAATCCACAAAAGCCTTCGTGGAAAATGTGGATAAGGATCAGATCAGAGTAATTGCCAAAAGAAACTTAGGTTGTATACTGCCCACAGCAAATGTGTGTGCAAAACGTTTCTCTCGTTTTGGGCAGACAGAAATAGTATGAGAGACGTCTCCACAGAAAAAACACAGCTTATTACACCTTCTAAACTCCTGACATTGCGCCCTAGACAAAACTCTATCACATTGCATAGGTTCAGACATTTGTCCAAAAGGTGGCAACTCCTCTCATGTAGTTTTACGTTCACGTAAACGCCAATCAATTTGAATGGCTAATGACAAAGAATCGTCAAGACCAGAGGGAACAGGAAATCCCACCATAGTATCTTTTACGGTTTCTGACAAACCCTTCTGAAAGAGAGCTGCCAAGGCACCATCATTCCAGGTAGTAAGGACCGCCCACTTTCAGATTTTTTGACAGTATAACTCTGCAGAATCCTGACCCTGGTTCAATGCCAATAGGACTTTCTCAGCTTGATCAATAGCATTAGGTTCATCATACAACAACCCCAAGGCTTGAAAAAATGCATCCACATTAGTCAGAATAGGATCTTCAGGTGTCAAAGAAAACGCCCAATCCTTGGGATCGCCGCGCAGCAAAGAGATGACAATTTTAACCTGCTGCGCAGAGCTCCCCGATGAATTAGGCTTTAAGGCAAGAAATAATTTACAATTATTCTTAAAATTTGAAAATTTAGACCGATCCCCAAAAAACACATCAGGAGTAGGAATCCTTGGTTCAGCAGCATGTGAATGAGCAAGATAGGCAGAAATTCCCCGCACTTCAGCAGTGAGCTGCTCCACACGATCAGACAATTGTTTGATCTCCATTAAAAAAAAAAAAAAATCCTCCTACGGCCCCAGAGAAAAAGAGGAAAACATATACATATAAAAAAAATTCTGACACTTTTTTTTTTCTTTTTACAATTCTTTCCTGCTTTTGAGTACCCTAGAATCTGCGGTATGGCTGGTTATTATGTTATGAATGGGTCACCGAGGAGAAAAAAGCAAAACAAGCTAAGCCACAGAAAACCAGAGTGGTTGGTAACTAGTAACTATGCAGATTGCAGATCCCTGATCTTACCACACAACTAGCAGTAGCCGTAGAGCGTGCCTACGATGAACATAGACGCCTCGTCACGGCCGGAGGATTACATAAGCCTAAAGCAAGAAAAGAGAAAACTAACTGCCCCAGAGCAGACCCCAAAGGAATAGATAGCCCCCACACATGTATTGACGGTGAAGCAAGATGAAGTCACAAACACAGGCAGGAAAATAGGCTGAGCAAATGATGGGGCCCAAACTAACTAGACAGGAAAGGTAAGGGAAGACACTGTCTGCAACCTGCAAAAAACCCTACAAAAATAATGTCCAACACTTCTGATAGCAAAATTAACCCTGAAGTCACTAGACTTCTCCCACTATATCAGCACGCTGAAATATTCTGAGACAGAGCAAAAAGAGACTGAACTAGTAAGGGACAAAAATCCAATTGGCAAAATACTGATAAATAAGAGTGGAAATTCAGCTCAGTCCCCAGCCGGGGCTGGCAGACCACACAAAAAAACTGAATAGACCAACAAAATCAAGTGTGAACATTAGCAGAAAAACTTAGCTTTAGATGACTGGAACAGAGCTGAAAACCAAGAGCTGACAAGCCAGAAGGAATCACCAGCAACTGAATAGGGTGTCGGCTGTCTTAAATCCAATCGGAGAATCCTGAGATCCAATCGTCAAACTCATTCTCAGGTGGCAGATCTCCACTGATCAAACCAGCCGCACCACCTCCCGTCACCACCAGAGGGAGTCCAGAAGGGGAACTCACAACTGGTGAACCAGAGAATGAACTCACAACAGATGTCATTGTTTTCTGCAAGACTTAGGAAGACCATCTGGAGCACCTGGCTGAGGTGTTTGAAGCCTTGTCCAACTTTGGCCTGAAAGTGAAGACATCCAAATGCCACCTCCTGAAGCCCAAGGTGCAGTACCTCGGTCATGTAGTGAGTGCAGAAGGTGTGGCACCAGATCCTGACAAAGTCACTGTCATCCGGGACTGACAGAAACCCAGCAACCTCCATGAGGTACGTCAATTCCTCGGGTTGGTAGGCTACTATCGAAGGTTCATCAAAGGCTTCACTGAGATAGCCACACCTATGGAAAATCTTCTGGTGGGCCAGCCCAAGAAAGCCAGGAAGAAGAGTCCTACATTTGAAAGGAATGAGGAACTGGAGAGGTCCTTCACTCCACTGAAAATAGCTCTCACAGGAGATGAAGTTCTGGCCTACCCAGATTATGACCAACCATTTGTTCTGTATACTGATGCCAGCAACGTGGGACTGGGAGCAGTACTGTCACAGGTACAGAATGGCAAAGAAAGAGTGATCTCCTACGCCAGCAGGAAGCTTCGTCCCACTGAAAGGAACCCTGACAACTACAGTTCCTTCAAACTAGAGTTCCTCGCCAAAGTCTGGGCTGTGACTGAATGATTCAAGTATTACCTAGCTTCAGACAATTTTGCCATCTTCAAGGACAACAACCCACTGACTCACTTGGAAACTGCCAAACTAGGTGCACTGGAGCAGCGATGGATGGCCCGGCTGTCTAACTATGAATTTACCATCAAGTACCGATCGGGGCACAAGAATGCCAATGCTGATGCGCTGTCCAGGATGTCCAATCTGCCAGATGGGGGAGAAGACCCTGAGACACTCAAGAAATAGAATTACCTGCCCTCTACCAGGCAATTGCGGCCCAACGTGCCCACGGAGTGAGAAACAGACGATCTATCGTGAAAGAGACCACCCTAAATCCATTGCCTCATCATGACTGGGCAGAAATGCAGGATAACGACCCCGCAGTCCGCCTGGTAAAGGAGCTACTGTCACAAGCTGACTGACGCCCAGGTCCAGATGCTCCTGAAGAAACCCAGCAGTTGTGGAAGGAAAGTAGCAGGCTGTGAGGCAGGCTATGAGGGAAAGCTGTGTCGGAGGAGTATCAATGTCCGCACTCATGAGTTGGTCTGGCAGGTGGTAGTCCCAAATAGGGAGGCATCGATGGTCTTGGAAGCGTACCACAATGGAGCAGGACACTTCGGAGTGAAGAAGTTGGAGGCCTTGCTCCAAGAGAAATTCTACTGGGCTGGTATGAGGAAGGCCAATGAAAATTGGTGCCTGAAGTGTGGACAATGCAACCTGCGCAGGAAGGACCATAACAGCCAGCGAGCTCCATTGCAGCCAATAATAACCAAACAGCCTCTTGAGTTGGTCACCCTGGACCATGTGAAGCTGGTCCCAAGCCGTTCAGGCTACATTTATGCTCTTACCATCATTGACCACTACTCGAGATTCCTGGTAGTCATGCCTGTCAAGGATCAAACAGCCAGGACAGCAGTCAGAGCATTCCAACAGCACTTTTGTCGACCACATGGATATCCCGAGCGAGTGCTTACAGATCGAGGTCCAGTCTTTGAGGCAGAAGTGTTCCAGGAATTCTGTAACTTGTACAGTTGCAAGAAGATAAGGACAACACCGTACCATCCACGGACCAATGGCATGTGTGAAAAGATGAATCAGGTGGTGATCGATCTACTGAAGACCTTGCCTTTGGAAGAGAGGAATCTGTGGCCAGAGAAGTAACCAGATCTGGTAGACCTCTACAATCACATTCCTGTGAATTCCACCAACTGCACTCCAGCCACCTAATGAGAGCGAGGCCTGGCAAGCTGCCTATTGATTTGGATATGGGAGTCCTTACACCTGAGGTGATGTCACCAGATGTTGACTGGGATACAGAACGGCAGCAGCAGTACCGAAGAGTACAAGTGTAATGTCACGTGTGACTGGATACACCGCCTCCAGCAGGGCGAATATAACAGAGTTAGGGGAAACACCGGGGAAACCGTTACGATGGAGGGCCCTGCAATAGGGAACGGGGACGTGGAGACCTCCTGCACTCCCCTGAATCAGTGTCCCTACACTCCTGACGATCCCTAGGCAGTTTCCGCACCAGGCTACGAGCTGGATACCTCAGATCCCTAGCTCGTCCTGCACTTATCCCTTTCTAGTAAATTGGACGGTGCAGAAACTAATCCCACCACTGCACTAATACACATACAAGGAAAGTAACAAACAGGGAAAAACACCACTTAGCTTAGCTCTGTTACTATTGCTCCCAGCAACAGAGTACGACACCAAAGTTCAGCTTCACACCTGAAGCTCGACACCTGAATTCAGCTTCCGCCTGAAGCTATTATACCAGAGCTCCCCTGAGCTGCAAGGAACTCCTGTTGTTCCTTTCTTCACCAGACGTGGTTGGAAATGAGCAATATCACCAACAGTGAGTGGGACCACCTGCTGCTCCTTTATAGGTAGCAGCCAGGGAATCACACCTGCTTCATTATCACGTGCAATAACACCAGCGGCCACCGGGGGCAACTGAACCAAAGTAACCAGAGTGTAATGACCCTAATGGCCACCGGCGGCAAAACTAGAACTAAAACAACCACAGTGTAATTACCCTAATGGCCACCGGGGCAAAACTAACTTTAAGCCAACAGCTTAAAGGAAAAAAAGGTTACTTGTGCAAAATCTGTCATAATCCAACCTGGATCATGACAACAAGAGCGCGTAGAAAAGAGTCCAGCTCAGGCAAGACAAAAACAGGAAAAGAACTACAATCAACATGCACCTTCAGTTACCTTGTCACCAGGTGAACAGGTTATAAAGAGTAAAAGGAGGATGCATAAATTGGATGTCCAATGGGAAGCTGAACCCTACACTGTCCTACCATCAAACTTTGACAACACCAAGTTGTCAAGCCTTATCAGTAAGGATGGAGGAGAAACCTCATCAACAGTGTCGAGGGATCATCTGAAACTGTGCCCTGACCAACTAAAGGAAAATATGAAAGAGCAAAACAACCTTCAACGCATAGAGGAAGAAGAGGAAGAAAAGGTCAGCACTGTACTAGGAGAATTTCCTGCAAACTGGACAAGAGGAGATCAAGCCATCATAGTTCCTGTCCTAATCTTTCCCCAGCCTACTGCAACTGAAGTAGCAGAGACTCAAGACAACTCTGAAAATCAGGAAGTTCAGGCAGCGGATGCCACACCAGCAGTGGAGCCAGAGAATCGTTGCCCTGCCAGTGGTGAATCTGTCATGCCCACAGTGAGTCTAAGAGTTCGCAGATGGCTACTACCCAGTTTACCAACAGCAGTAACAGGCCCACTAAACCTAAATAGGCCATTAGAAGTACCTATGCGACGCAGATCTACCCGTAGTACAAAAGGTGAGATCCCAGTTAGATATAGAGATTAAAGTGCAAATAGAAAATGTAAACTACCTGTAAATATGCAACTTTTCAAGTTTGTGTGCCTACAGAGACTCTGTAAGAACCTTTTTGAAAATCTTATTTTGTTTTTGATGGGCAATTGGGCCACAAGACTATGTGTGGCCAAAACTATCCTTGTATATAGTTACCAACTGCTCAGGAATTAGACCATGGACATTGACGCATGGACAAATCGTCACAATAACTATTTTTGAGCTTTGGTTTTTGTAATTTTTCATTTTTGAAATCTTGCAATAGTTACAATTGTTCATTTGTTTATATATTTGCATGTTTTCTCAGTACAGGAGTACTGAATTGCACTAGGGGGAATGTTTCGCCCCCAGGAGTACAGTCGCCACAGTGGCATTACCTTCCTCCTAGGGATTGTGATGTCATGCTTGGAAGCAATGAAGGATCTCTCTGTCAGGTAAATCCAGCACACAGCACAGTTCCGATTCCAGGCCAGCAGAGGGAGCTCTGAACCAAATTGGGGGAGGAGCTGCTCTCTGGGGCCAGGAAAGGGAAGTTAGTTCAGTTCTGTGGAGAGGGAAAAGAGTGCAGATGTGGAGAGAGGAGCTGGAGAATTGAGCAGAATTCAGGCTCACTTCTAGCTGTAGAGTGTTGTGAATGAGTCACCGAAGGAGGAAAAAACAAAAATACAAGCTAAGTCCAGAAAACCGGAGAGGTTGGAAGCTATCAGATTGCAGACCCCTGATCCTATCCACAACAACTAACAGTAGCCGTGGGGGGTTCCTACGATGCCCTAGACCCCTCGATCACAGCCGGAGAACTAAATAGGCCTAAAGAAAGAAAGGGGAAATCTAAACTGCCCCAGAGCAGACCCCAAAGCAAAAGGCAGCCCCCAACATATAATGACGGTGAAGCAAGATGAAAACACTAACACAGATAGAAAGATAGGTTGAGCAAACGATGGGGCCCAAGCTAACTAAAAAGGACAGGATAGAAAAGCTGCTGTCTGCAATCCGCAAAACACCCTACCAAAAAATGTCCCAACCGTCTGATAGGAAAAACAGGCCCTGAAGTCGCTTGGACTTCAAAAAGACTATATCAGCACTCAGGTAAATTCTGAAGACAGAGCAAAGAGACAAACTGATCAGAGACAAAAATGGAACTCAGCACACCCCCGACCGGGGATGGCTGAACTCCAAAAAACAAGGTAAACAAAACAAAACTAATAAGTTCAATAGCAGAGCAAAAACTTATCTTTGGGAAGCAGGAATCAGACTGGTCTCCAAGAATCCAGCAGAGAAATCACCAGCGACTCAGAAGGTCGTCGGCTGCCTTATATCCAGTCAGAATTACCTGTTACCCAGTCATCATCTACCAGATCAGGTGTCTGGTATTCAGCCTCACTACCTTTCTTCACCAGAAGAGGGAGTTCATCAGACATCGACGGTGAAGGGGAAAATGAACTCACAACAGTACCTCCCCCTTGAGGAGGGGTCACCGAACCCTCAGCCACGCCACCAGAAGGCACGAACCAATCTTTCGGCATGAATATCGGATGCAGGGACCCAAGAATTATCCTCCTGGCCATAACCCTTCCATTTAACCAAATACTGGAGTCTCCGTCTAGCCAGGCGAGAATCCAGTATCTTCTCAACCTCATATTCCACATTACCTTCAACCAATACCGGGTCAGGAGGTGCCACCACAGGAACTACTGGCTCAACAAACCTCTTTAGCAAAGACTTATGAAACACGTTATGGATCTTAAATGTAACAGGAAGAGACAATCGAAAAGAGACTGGATTAAGAATCTTCAAAAACTTGTAAGGTCCAATAAATCTAGGTTTAAACTTTGGAGAAGCCACCTTCATAGCGATATTCTTTGATGACAACCAAACCATATCACCCACCTTAAACTGGGTTGGAAAACCGCTGGGCCTTTTCCTGGGAGAGAGACAACTTATCCACCACTTGGTCCCAGATCTGGTGCATTCTCTCCACCACAGTGTCAACACCTGGGCAGGCAGAAGGCTCCACCTGCCCTGAAGAGAATCGAGGATGAAACCAAAAGTTACAAAAAAAAGGTGACATCAAAGTGGCAGAACTAGTTCTATTATTTAAAGCAAATTCGGCCAAGGGCAAAAATGAAACCCAATCATCCTGATCAGCAGAAATAAAACATCTCAAATACGACTCCAAAGTCTGGTTTGTTCTCTCCGTCTGCCCATTGGTCTGAGGGTGAAGGACAACTGAATTCCCAGCTTGGAACAGAAAGTCCTCCAAAATCTAGACACAAACTGAACTCCTCTGTCAGATACAATGTTCTCAGGAATCCCGTACAAGCGAACCACCTGTTGCAAAAACAAGGGCACCAACTCTGAGGAAGATGGCAACTTAGGGAGTGGTACAAGATGGACCATCTTAGAGAATCTATCACAAATCACCCAAATAACAGTCATTCTCTGAGAGACAGGCATATCAGAGATAAAATCCATTGAAATCTGGGTCCATGGCCTCCTGGGCACCGGCAAAGGCATCAACAACCCACTAGAGTGAGAACAAGGTTTAGACCGAGAGCAAGTCCCACAGGACTGCACAAAATTCCTGACATCACGAGACAAGGCGGGCCACCAAAAAGACCGACTCACCAAATCTCTAGTACCAAAAATACCTAGATGACCAGCCAATGCAGAGCAATGAACTTCAGACATCACTCTCTTCCTCCACTGGTCAGGAACATACAATTTTCCAATGGGACAACGCTCAGGTTTGTCTTCCTGAAACTCTTCCAGAGCACCTCTCAAATCGGGCGAGATGGCAGAAAGAACTACCCCCTCACCTAAGATGGTAGCAGGCTTGGTCACAACAGGAGAATCAGCAAAGAAACTCCTAGAGAGGGCGTCTGCCTTGACATTCTTACTGCCTGAAAGAAAAGAGACCACAAAATCAAAACCTGTGAAAAACAAGGCCCACCTAGCCTGTCTAGGATTCAAGCGTTTGGCCGACTCCAGGTAAATCAAATTCTTGTGGTCAGTAAGGACCACGACTTGATGTTTAGCTCCCTCCAACCAATGTCTCCACTAGAGTTGAGCGAAACGGGTCGAAAAATTTCAAAAGTCGCCGACTTTTGGCAAAGTCGGGTTTCATGAAGCGAAACCCGACCCTAGGATGAGGTCGGCCACGAGGTCGGCGACTTACGCGCCAAAGTCGCGTTTCAAAAGTTTGTTTTGCGCTCTTTTTCAGCCAATCAGGATCCACGGACACTGTGGGCAACATGATGACATACGCAGGGGTCACCACCATCTTTCAGAAGGGCATGCAAGTGATTGGCTTGCTTTGGTGGGCGTCACAGGGGGTATAAAAGGGTGTGCACGCCGACCGCCATCTTACTTCTGCCGATATCAGTATAGGGAGAGGTTGCTGCTGATTCTGTAGGGAGAGCTTTAGGCAGGGAAGAAGACAAAAAAACTGCTTCTGCTGCTAGCGATTTGGCCTGCAAAACACACCAGTCACTGTGTGTGCAGTGCAAGGGGAGGCTATATAGTGGTGTATCAGTGGTGTTGGTTGTTGGGCTGCCTTCTAAGGCTTCCTGACATTCCTGCATTGCTGTTTACCCACTGCTCCGCAAACTGCTTTTTTAAAAGCAATCCCATTTTTTTTTTTGTCCTGCTGAGAAGAAAAAAAAACTGCTTCTGCTGCTAGCGATTTGGCCTGCACAACACACCAGTCACTGTGTGTGCAGTGCAAGGGGAGGCTATATTGTGGTGTATCAGTGGTGTTGGTTGTTGGGCTGCCTTTTAAGGCTTCCTGACAGGCTGGCATTGCTGTTTACCCACTGCTCTGCAAACTGCTTTTCAAAAGCAATCCAATCTCCCTTATCCTCTAGTCACTTTTGTCACAGCTGTGCCATCGAGCCTGTGACATAGCGCTCAGATATCAGTGGGCCTCACACAATCCAAAAGTGTCCAGTGTCCACAAGTGTGTGCAGAAATTCAAAATCTCCCTTATCCTCTCGTCACTTTTGTCACAGCTGTGCCATCGAGCCTGTGACATAGCGCTCAGATATCAGTGGGCCTCACACAATCCAAAAGTGTCCAGTGTCCACAAGTGTGTGCAGAAATTCAAAATCTCCCTTATCCTCTAGTCACTTTGGTCACAGCTGTGCCATCGAGCCTGTCACATAGCGCTCAGATATTCATTGGGCCTCACACAATCCAAAAGTGTCCAGTGTCCACAAGTGTGTGCAGAAATTCAAAATCTCCCTTATCCTCTCGTCACTTTTGTCACAGCTGTGCCATCGAGCCTGTCACATTGCGCTCAGATATCAGTGGGCCTCACACAATCCAAAAGTGTCCAGTGTCCACAAGTGTGTGCAGAAATTCAAAATCTCCCTTATCCTCTCGTCACTTTTGTCACAGCTGTGCCATGGAGCCTGTTACATAGCACTCAGATATCAGTGGGCCTCACACAATCCAAAAGTGTCCAGTGTCCACAAGTGTGTGTAGAAATTCAAAATCTCCCTTATCCTCTAGTCACTTTGGTCACAGCTGTGCCATCGAGCCTGTCACATAGCGCTCAGATATTCATTGGGCCTCACACAATCCAAAAGTGTCCAGTGTCCACAAGTGTGTGCAGAAATTCAAAATCTCCCTTATCCTCTCGTCACTTTTGTCACAGCTGTGCCATCGAGCCTGTCACATAGCGTTCAGATATCAGTGGGCCTCACACAATCCAAAAGTGTCCAGTGTCCACAAGTGTGTGCAGAAATTCAAAATCTCCCTTATCCTCTCGTCACTTTTGTCACAGCTGTGCCATCGAGCCTGTGACATAGCGCTCAGATATCAGTGGGCCTCACACAATCCAAAAGTGTCCAGTGTCCACAAGTGTGTGCAGAAATTCAAAATCTCCCTTATCCTCTAGTCACTTTTGTCACAGCTGTGCCATCGAGCCTGTCACATAGCGCTCAGATATCAGTGGGCCTCACACAATCCAAAAGTGTCCAGTGTCCACAAGTGTCTGCAGAAATTCAAAATCTCCCTTATCCTCTCGTCACTTTTGTCACAGCTGTGCCATCGAGCCTGTCACATAGCGCTCAGATATCAGTGGGCCTCACATAATCCAAAAGTGTCCAGTGTCCACAAGTGTCTGCAGAAATTCAAAATCTCCCCTGTCCTATAGACACCTTGTACCTTGTTTTACATTACTATATAGTTTGTTGGATTTTGTCTACATTTCTACCAAAAATGAGGAAAGCTGATGGAAGAGGCCGTGGAATTGGGTGGGGGTTGGCAGCTGGTAATGATGGTGTTGGTGGTGGATCTGATGGTAGTGGCTAGAGCAAAATAGGACCGAATGCAGGAGGTGTTGAGCCTGCGTCATCGTCTGGCTACATAAGGCCTCGAACGCTTAGTTTTCTAGGAGTTGGCAAACCGCTTTTAAAGCCAGAGCATCAGGAAAAAGTTTTGTCTTACATTGCTGACTCAGCCTCCAGCTCTATCGCCTCCTCTTCTTCAGTTGTAAAAAGTAAAAGCACTGAGTCGTCATTGGAGGCTCATGTTCATGAACCACACCTTTCCTTGTGTCCTTCACCCCAACCAAGATTGAAGGATAACGCAGGCCATACTACTGATTACTCCATGGAGCTGTTTTCACATACCATGCCTGGATTATCAAGTCAAATGGTGAATTACCCAGGCCAAGATGAATCTGACATGGAGTGCACTGATGCACAGCCGCTGATGGATGATTCTGCTGGTACATTCACTCAGAGCACTACATTGTCCTCGCAGTGTACAGAGCCAGATTCTGACCCTGATGAGACTCAGGTGCCCCTTCCCGCACACTATACCACCATACACGGTGACACAGAGGAAGGTGCACATGACATAGAAGAGGAGGTGATGGATGACCCAGTTGTTGACCCAGATTGGCATCCATTGGGGGAAGAGGGTGCTGCTTCCAATAGCTCAGATGAGGAGCATCCACAGCAGACATCGACATTGCAACAGCTGTTATCTGGCAGGCCCGGAGCACTCCAAAGACAGGTTCCAAACATCAAAAGAGTTGCTGGACAGCTTGTCCAGAGGGTCAAAAGATCACAGCGTGCTAGGCCGCAAAATGTCTGCCAAAGTAGGAAGAGTGCAGTGTGGCACTTTTTTGACCAAAATCCTCATGATCAGGCCAAGGTTATCTGTAAGAAGTGCGCAAAGACCTTTAGCCGAGGGAAAAATCTGAAAAATTTGAATACCAGTTGCATGCTTAGACATTTAACCAGCATGCACTTGCAAGCATGGACACAACACCAAACCTCAAGTGCCACATGTGCAACTGATCACAACGAAGGTAGTCAGCAACGCTACATTGTTTCCCCCACTGTAAGCCCACCGGTTAGCACAGCAGCAAATGTTGAGGTGTCGTTGCAAGGCCACAGCAGTCAGGGAATCCCACTGTTATATCAACGAAAGACTGATTCTAGGCCATCAGAAAGAACACCAACTCCATCACTATCATCAACCCTCTCTCAGTCCGCCCTGTCCACCGCTACTTCCACCATATGCAGCTCTCAAGTCCAGCTCACCCTCCCAGACACTATGAGTAGGTCAAGAAAGTACTCAGTCTCTCATCCGCGTACACTGGGTTTGAACGCCCACATTGCCAAACTAATCTCGTTTGAGATGATGCCCTTTCGGTTGGTGGAAAGCACAGCTTTCCGCGAACTCATGGCCTATGCAGTACCACGCTATGACCTACCCAGTCGCCACTTCTTCTCTCGCAAAGCCTTCCCAGCCCTCCACCATCATGTGAAAGACCGCATTGTCCATGCACTCAAGCAGTCAGTGAGCGGAAAGGTGCACCTCACAACTGATGCATGGTCCAGTCGGCATGGCCAGGGCCGTTACGTGTCCATCACTGCGCACTGGGTTAATGTGGTGGATGCAGGGTCCACAGGGGACAGCGGTGGTGGGACAGTGCTGCCTAGCCCACGGTATAGGAAACAGTTGGCTGTAGGCGTTCGACCCTCCTCCTCCTCCTCCTCCAGAAGCGAAAGCTCGTCCACAGAGCGCAGTCGTACGAGCACTCCATCTGCAGCTGCCACTGTTGCACACGATGTGTCCCCCTATCGAGCAGCTAGTGGAAAGCGTCAGCAGGCTGTGTTGCAGATGATGTGTTTGGGCAACAGACACACCGCCGAGGTGCTGGCCGAGTACTTGAAGCGACAAACTGAGTCATGGCTGGGCAGTGTACATCTTGAGGCAGGCAAGGTAGTTAGTGATAACGGCCGTAATTTTGTGGCAGCCATAGCCCTTTCAAAACTCAGCCATATACCTTGCTTGGCTCACACCTTGAACCTGGTGGTGCAGTGCTTCCTCAAAAATTATCCGGAGTTAACAGCCCTGCTCCAGAAGGTGCGAAGACTGTGCGCGCACATCCGCCGGTCGCCTGTACACTCCGTTCGTATGCAGAAGCTGCAGCGATTGCTCCACCTTCCCAACCACCGCCTCATTATCGACATTGCAACAAGGTGGAACTCCACCCTGTACATGGTGGAGCGGCTGTGCGAGCAGAGGCAGGCCATAATGCATTTGTGGGAGGATACACGGCCAGGCACTTTGAGAGCAGACATGGAGTTGACAGGTGTGCAGTGGTCGAAGCTGAAAGACCTCTGTAAAGTCCTTCAGTGTTTTGAGGAATGCACACGGCTGGTAAGCGCAGACGACGCCATCCTAAGCATGAGCATCCCACTTATGCGTCTGCTCATGCAAACTTTGACGCACCTTAAGGAGCAGGCGTCTGCAGCCAATGTTGATGAGGAGGAAGAGGAGGAGGGAATCCTTGATGACATTCAGCCATTGTCTGCTCAGGGACCTCTCCTGGACGAGGTGGAGGAAGAAGAGGAGGAGGAGGAGGAGGATGATGGGGATGATTACTTAGGGGAGGAGGATACATCTCGTGGGGCAAGTGAAAATGTTGGCGTGGCAAGGTCTGGTACAGGGTTTGTGCGTGACTGGAGGGATGTGGATTTGCCAGAAAGTGCTCCTCCACCCAGCACTCGCAGTGCATCATTGACACCGGGAACATTGGCCCACATGTCAGATTATGCCTTGCAGATCCTAAAAAGGGACCCACGCATTGCCAAAATGATGAACAATGACGACTACTGGTTGGCCAGCATCCTGGATCCACGCTATAAAGGCAAATTACAAAACATCATGCCACAGGAGAACCTTGACCTAATATTGGCTAATAAACAAGCAACTCTGGTAAATCGGTTGCTTGAGGCATTCCCAGCACACAGCAGCGGTGATGGTTCTCACACGAGCCGTACGGGCCGGGGGCAGCTTGGCAGAGGTGTTCGTGGTGCACACAGCAGAAGTGGCGTTGGAGACAGGGGTTTCATGACAATGTTGTGGACTGATTTTTCAAATACCGCTCACACAACTGGTAATACTGCATCGATGGAAAGTGACAGGAGACAGCAGTTGTCAACTATGGTTACAAACTACTTTTCCTCCCATATCGATGTTATCCCACACAGGTCATTCCCCTTTGACTATTGGGCCGCTAAACTGGACACCTGGCCTGAATTGGCACAATATGCCTTACAGGAGCTCGCTTGCCCAGCTGCAAGTGTGCTATCGGAAAGAGTCTTCAGTGCAGCTGGATCAATCCTGACAGAAAAAAGGACCCGTCTGTCAACCCAAAATGTGGATGATCTAACCTTCATTAAAATGAACCACGCATGGGTTTCCAAGGATTTTGTCCCACCTTACCCTGATGACACATAGGGTGACAGAAAAATGGCTTGCTTTGGTCCACCTCTTCCTGGGACTTCACCTATTTCGCCTTTTGCATCAGCTGAATGTCCAACATCAACATATGCCACTTTCTAAAACTCCCAAACTGTGCTGCCTCCCCCCCCATGGCCGGGGTCACCACCTAGCGCACGACACCGTGCGAGTGCCGTTGCCCTGGACAGGTGGGTAGGCCGACTCTTGGGTGCGGGCACTGGCACAGGGTCCCTCATAGTCCAATCAAGTGTCTCTGACGGTGGTGGTGCACACCCGCCGTCAGACACACCGCCGTACTATGAGGGGCCCAGTGCCAGTACCGACGCCCACGAGTGGGCCCCCCTTGCTTGGGCAGGGCCCCAGCATTTGCAATCTTTACCTCTGCCTGGTCCTCCGCTGTGTAATCTGGGCCGTCAAATCCATACTGTGCCTGACACCGTCTGAGCCTGCCTCCTGATGTACAGACATATATTTTGAATGTGTACGCTATCCATACATGTTATCCGGGGATACGGTACCCTTTCTAACCTTTGTGCAATCACGTGCAATCCATACTGGGCCTAACACCGTCTGAGCCTGCCTCCTGATGTACAGACATATATTTTGAATGTGTACGCTATCCATACATGTTATCCGGGGATACGGTACCCTTTCTAACCTTTGTGCAATCACGTGCAATCCATACTGGGCCTAACACCGTCTGAGCCTGCCTCCTGATGTACAGACATATATTTTGAATGTGTACGCTATCCATACATGTTATCCGGGGATACGGTACCCTTTCTAACCTTTGTGCAATCACGTGCAATCCATACTGGTCCTAACACCGTCTGAGCCTGCCTCCTGATGTACAGACATATATTTTGAATGTGTACGCTATCCATACATGTTATCCAGGGATGCGGTACCCTTTCTAACCTTTGTGCAATCACGTGCAATCCATACTGGGCCTAACACCGTCTGAGCCTGCCTCCTGATGTACAGACATATATTTTGAATGTGTACGCTATCCATACATGTTATCCGGGGATACGGTACCCTTTCTAACCTTTGTGCAATCACGTGCAATCCATACTGGGCCTAACACCGTCTGAGCCTGCCTCCTGATGTACAGACATATATTTTGAATGTGTACGCTATCCATACATGTTATCCAGGGATACGGTACCCTTTCTAACCTTTGTGCAATCACGTGCAATCCATACTGGGCCTAACACCGTCTGAGCCTGCCTCCTGATGTATAGACATATATTTTGAATGTGTACGCTATCCATACATGTTATCCAGGGATACGGTACCCTTTCTAACCTTTGTGCAATCACGTGCAATCCATACTGGGCCTAACACCGTCTGAGCCTGCCTCCTGATGTACAGACATATATTTTGAATGTGTACGCTATCCATACATGTTATCCGGGGATACGGTACCCTTTCTAACCTTTGTGCAATCACGTGCAATCCATACTGGGCCTAACACCGTCTGAGCCTGCCTCCTGATGTATAGACATATATTTTGAATGTGTACGCTATCCATACATGTTATCCGGGGATACGGTACCCTTTCTAACCTTTGTGCAATCACGTGCAATCCATACTGGGCGTGAGAACGGCTGGCGAGCTGTTATGCAAGCTACAGCACCTGTGGTTTGCACACGTAAGTTTTTCATTTTTTCAGGAATGACGGTTAGGCCTAATTCCGGAACTGCGGTTGACCTGCACTTACTGGGAAATCATTGTTCTCGGGTAATAATTGTCATCAGTGATCCCCATCACTAACGTTGTTCAGCGGGTTATCTGCACCTGTAAGTGACAAACGCTGGCCTTTTCAGTGTAGCGCACATGCAGCCACGGACATGTAATGGCATGACACACCAGTTATTGGCCAATCTCATGTGCCAGAGCCTCACGTGTCCCTCTAGTAAGCCGGACTCGGACCGCGGGGCATGACGGAGTCTCGTTCGTTAACGGAATTAAGCTTGCAATGTGTGCATCTGTTCTGTAGCTGGCATGGTTGAGGTTTCCCAGGTGGAGTCGAATTTAACCGTAGGCTCCACTCCTGGTGGTGCCCTTCTGGACATTCCTTTAAGGTTCAGCTTTGCAACCATACTGCCCACGTAAAACAAACACTTTGCCTTCATGAACGCTGTTTGGAGGGTCATGACTCGTGGGAATAACGCCGCCCAATCAGTTAACCTGCTAGAGAGATCGTTCGTTGCTCTCAAGCATGACATCACACTCCCTAGGAAGAAGGTAATGCCACTGTGGCGACCGTACTCCTGGGGGCGACACAAGTGCACTGATGCCCAGCCACTGCTCGATGAATCTGCTGGTACATTGACACAGACCACTACATTCCCCTCGCACGCTACTCGGCCTGAATCTGACCCTGATGAAACTCAGGTTACCCTTCCCATATACAGTTCCATCTTACACGGTGACAAAGAGGAAGCTGCAGATGAAAGTGCAGGTTCGGCCCACCCGCCATCAGACACACCACCGTACTATCAGGGGCCCTGTGCCAGTGCCGTCGCCAACGAGTGGGCCCCCCCTGCTTGCTCAGGATCACAGCACTTGCAAAGTTGAAATACTGTGCAGTGAGATGGAAGATGGGGACGACGAGGAGTCCAGACAAGTACAGGGATTCCCTAGCGAGGAGACTTATTTGATTGTTTTCAATGTTGGGACAGCAATTTTTGGGGAGCACTATACTCTGGAGAATGATAGATGGTGCCCACCATACACTGGAACATTCCAAAGGTGGACATCAGACACTGGAGCAGCATTTACAGGGCCCATTATACACTAGAGCAGTAGAAATGGGGCCCATTATGTTTGGAGCATTATTTGGGCCCATAAGACAGTGGAGCTTCATCCATGGGGACCAACATATACTGTAGCATTATGTGGAGCTCATCATATACTGTTTCAAGCATTATATGGGACCAATGATTCTGTATGGAGAAATAGATGGGCCTCGTCATGAGATGTAAAAAGTGAAGTATTTTTCATTGTACTATACCGCTATTTCTCTGCCGTATCGGAGCATGATGAGTTGTGGTATGTGTTAAAGGGGCGCTCTTTCGCCCAGGGCACATGAAAACCTGGAGCCAGCCCTACCCCCCCACAACTTTAGCCAAATAACCCCCATTTTTCAGTGCGTAACTTGTATTATGAAGTAAATTAAGGTTGACAAGCTTAAGTAATAAGAATTGATGCTTTTGGCATTCAAATGGGCACTGTAAGTGTGTTTCCTGTCCTCCTCTCACTGCCGACTTTTATTCCCCATTGACTTACATTGGGTTTCGTGTTTCGGGACGACCCCGACTTTTCCCTATAATCGGACGATCTTGCTCGACCCGACTTTTGGAAAAGTCGGGTTTCACGAAACGAAACGCGACCCTAAAAAACCAAAAGTCGCTCAACTCTAGTCTCCACTCCTCAAATGCCCATTTCATGGCTAACAGTTCCCGATTCCCCACATCATAGTTACGTTCGGATGGGGAAAACTTTTGGGAAAAGAAAGCACAGGGATTCATTTTAGATGTTACAGGATCTTTTTGGGACAACACATCTCCTGCACCAATCTCAGAAGCGTCCACCTCTACCTGAAACGGGAGTGAGACATCAGGTTGCCGCAAAACCGGAGCAGAAGTGAACCTTCGCTTCAGCTCCTGAAAGGAAGAAACAGCCTCCTGAGACCAATTCAGCACATCAGCACCCTTCTTAGTCAAATCAGTCAATGGTTTGGCAATACCAGAAAAATTAGCTATAAATTTACGATAAAAATTAGCAAAACCCCAAAATTTCTGGAGGGCCTTCAAAGAAGTGGGCTGAACTAAATCATAAATGGCCTGTACCTTGGCCGGGTTCATTTCAATAGTTGACGGAGACAAAATAAATCCCAAAAATGAAATCCTCTGTACACCAAAAAGGCATTTTGATCCCTTGACATACAGGGAATTCTCCCTCAAAATCCGGAACACAGTCCGAACATGTTCCACATGAGAGTCCCAATCCTTGGAAAAGATCAAAATATCATCCAGATAGATGATCAAAAATTTATCCACCAAGTCTCGGAAAATATCATTCATGAAGCACTGGAAGACAGAAGGGGTATTAGTGAGCCCAAAAGGCATAACCAGGTACTCAAAATGTCCCTCCGGAGTATTAAACGCCATCTTCCATTCATCCCCATGCTTAATGCGAATAAGATTATACGCCCCCCTGAGGTCAAGCTTTGTAAACCAGCAAGCACCTTTAACTCTGGAGAATAGATCAGAAATCAGGGGTAACGGAAACTGATATTTAACAGTAATTTTGTTGAGGGAACGATAGTCAATACAAGGCCTTAATGACCCATCTTTCTTAGCCACGAAAAAAAACCCAGCCCATAAGGGTGAAGAGGATGGTCTAATATGACCCTTCTCCAATGACTCCTTAATATAGGATCGCATAGCCTCGTGTTCGGGTTCAGATAAATTGAAAAGTCGACCCTTGGGAAATTTACACCCAGGGCTCAGCTCAATTGCACAGTCATAACTCCTATGAGGAGGCAAAGACGCAGACTCATTCTCACTAAATACATCATAATAATCAGCCAAATAGTCAGGAACATCATGCGACTGGGGAGAGGTGGAGAAAACAGGAGTATCACTAAGGGCACACCGACAACCCCAACTCACCACAGACACAGATTTCCAATCCAAAACTGGATTATGGATTTGCAACCAGGGAAACCCCAGAACAATGGTATCATGCAAATTATGCAACACCAAAAAATCTGCAATTCTCTTGATGGTCTGGGGCGACCCGCGTTACCACCTGGGTTCAAAATTGAGGTTTATTCTTCGCCAAAGGAGTAGCATCAATACCCCTCAAAGGGATAGGTGTCCGCAGAGGTGTCATAGGAAATCCACAACGTTTAGCAAAATCCAAGTCCATCAGGTTCAGAGCTGCTCCCGAATCCACAAAAGCCTTAGCGGAAAATGTCTATAGGGAGCAGATCAGAGTAATTGCCAGAAGAAACTTAGGTTGAACACCACCCACTGCAAATGTGTGTGCAAAACGTTTCTCTCGTTTAGGGCAGACAGAAATAATATGCGAGGCATCACCACAGAAGAAACATAGCTTATTATGCCTTCTGAACTCCTGACGTTGTGCCCTAGACAAAACTCTATCACATTGCATAGGTTCAGACATTTGTTCAACAGGTGGCAAAACCTCTCGTGCGGTTTTGCGTTCACGCAAACGCCGATCAACCTGAATGGCTAATGACATAGAATCGTCAAGACCAGAGGGAACAGGAAATCCCACCATAGTATCTTTTACGGTTTCTGACAAACCCTTCCGAAAGAGAGCTGCCAAGGCACCATCATTCCAGGTAGTAAGGACAGCCCACTTTCGGAATTTTTGACAGTACGACTCTGCTGAATCCCGACCCTGGCTCAATGCCAACAGGGCCTTTTCAGCCTGATCAATAGCATTAGGTTCATCGTAAAACAACCCCAAGGCTTGAAAAAATGCTTTCACATTAGTAAGAATAGGATCATCAGGTTTCAAAGAAAACGCCCAATCCTGGGGATCGCCGCGCAGCAAAGAGATGACAATTTTAACCTGCTGCGCGGAGCTCCCCGACGAGTTAGGCTTCAAGGCAAAAAATAATTTACAATTATTCTTAAAATTCAAAAATTTAGACCAATCCCCAAAAACACATCAGGAGTAGGGATCTTTGGTTCAGCAGCATGTGAATGAGCAAGATACGTGGAAATTCCCCACACTTCAGCAGTGAGCTGCTCCACACGATCAGACAATTGCTTCCTCTCCATTGAGAAAGAAAAAAAAAATTCCCCCCACGTCCTCAGAGACATAGTGGAAAAAATATACACAACAAAAAAAAAAATTTCTGACAAACTTTTTTTTTTTTTTTTTTTACAATTCTTTCCTGCTATTGAGTACCCTAGGATCTGCGGTATGGCTGGTGATTCTGTTGTGAATGAGTCACCGAAGGAGGAAAAAACAAAAATACAAGCTAAGTCCAGAAAACCGGAGAGGTTGGAAGCTATCGGATTGCAAACCCCTGATCCTATCCACAACAACTAACAGTAGCCGTGGGGGGTTCCTACGATGCCCTAGACCCCTCGATCACAGCCGGAGAACTAAATAGGCCAAAAGAAAGAAAGGGGAAATCTAAACTGCCCCAGAGCAGACCCCAAAGCAAAAGGCAGCCCCCAACATATAATGACGGTGAAGCAAGATGAAAACACTAACACAGATAGAAAGATAGGTTGAGCAAACGATGGGGCCCAAGCTAACTAAAAAGGACAGGATAGAAAAGCTGCTGTCTGCAATCCGCAAAAAACCCTACCAAAAAATGTCCCAACCGTCTGATAGGAAAAACAGGCCCTGAAGTCGCTTGGACTTCAAAAAGACTATATCAGCACTCAGGTAAATTCTGAAGACAGAGCAAAGAGACAAACTGATCAGAGACAAAAATGGAACTCAGCACACCCCCGACCGGGGATGGCTGAACTCCAAAAAACAAGGTAAACAAAACAAAACTAATAAGTTCAATAGCAGAGCAAAAACTTATCTTTGGGAAGCAGGAATCAAACTGGTCTCCAAGAATCCAGCAGAGAAATCACCAGCGACTCAGAAGGGCGTCGGCTGCCTTATATCCAGTCAGAATTTCCTGTTACCCAGTCATCATCTACCAGATCAGGTGTTTGGTAATCAGCCTCACTACCTTCATTCACCAGAAGAGGGAGTTCATCAGACATCGACTGTGAAGGGGAAAATGAACTCACAACAGTAGAGCATGGTCCGGAGTCTGGTATCCGAGGTTATATGGATGCTGATGGTCCTGCAGCAGAAACTGGAGGAACAAGAGGCTGTAAATGCTCTGTTTCCAGCTGTTTTGCATATTTCCCATAAGGGATGGGGGCATTGCTCTAGAATCACTGCGTTGAGAAACATGTGATGGTGTCTCCGCAGTGTTGGATGTTGATCTCCATGAGTTCATTCATCCTCATTTTTCACAGTTTTCTACTAGGCATTGGTCATACTGGCCAGTTTCCTACTCCACACTGATGAGGGGCAATACCTCGATACAGCTGTCTATGGATGGATACCATGTTTTGGCATAGGTGGTTTCCTTCATTGGAGGCTGCCCTTCCTGTGGTTGTTCCTTCCCGGGGAAAGACCTGGCTAGTCATTGCTTGCGTTGGGAAACATGTGATGGTGTCTCCGTGGCTTGTGTTTTGCATATTTTACATATTTCCCATAAGGGATGGGGGCATTGTTCTAGAATCACTGCATCGAGAAACATGTGATGGTTGTTACACCGCTCCGCCATACTCACCCGGCCTCCGCTCCCACGCCGCCGTCGCCCTCCGCTCCCACGCCGCAGCCTCTCTCCACCCGACGGCCGCGGCGGTCACCTGAGACAGACCCGCGACCGATGCCTTCCCTGCATGCTATGCGCATGCGCCATAGGCCGCGGCCGCGCCTCCTTCCTGCTTCTTATGCTCCGGCTGTGCCCTGACCCGGAAGCACATTTGGACCAATGGCTGACCAGACGGGGCCATATCAGGCCGCTTCCCCCTGAGGGAGGCGCCTGATCGTTGTGTTTCCTGACACTCTGGCCTCGCTCCATCGTGCACACTCTGCTCCTGCAGTTCCTGTCTCGGCTGCTCCTCACAGCAGCTTCTCAGTCCTGCTACCCGTGTTCCTGTCGTCCTACTCCAGTCCTGCCTTGTGTTTCTGCCGTCCTACTCCAGTCCTGCCTTCACTGTTCCTGCCGTCCTACTCCAGTCCTGCCTTCACTGTTCCTGCCGTCCTACTCCAGTCCTGCCTTGTGTTCCTGCCGTCCTACTCCAGTCCTGCCTTCACTGTTCCTGCCGTCCTACTCCAGTCCTGCCTTGTGTTCCTGCCGTCCTACTCCAGTCCTGTCTTCAGTGCTCCTGCCGTCCTACTCCAGTCTCAGTCTTACTCAGGTCCATCCTGAGCCGCCCCTCTCGGTACCGGCTACCGTGGTACTCGAACCCCTGGGCCTGCTCCTAACGGTCCCTGTATAGGGGTCGGTTCCACCTGGCAGCTCGCCCGGGGTCCCTCGGTGCCACGGTCCAGAGGGTCCACTCTCGGAGCTCCCGCTCCTGACCACCCACGCTAACAGTACGATCAGGCCATGGACTCCGCCGGTACTACGGCTGCTACCCAGAAAGAGTTGCTATTCCTACGGGAGAATCAGGGGCGCATTATGTCAATCATGAAGTCGATGGACACCCGTTTGTCGGCCTTACAGGTGGCCGATCCTGGAAATGCCACTCAGCTGGCCAGTCTCCAACAGGAGCTGGGCCAGCAGCAAGATACTCAAACCCACATTTTGTCCTACATGGCCTCCTTTGATAGTCGCTTGTCGGCCCTCCAGGCTGCCGCTGCAGTGCCGACTCCTCCCCCTGCGTCTGCTGCTCATCCGACGCCCCGCCTCGCCAAGCCGCCTCGTTTCACCGGGGACCCCAAGCTCTGTAGGGGGTTCTTAAATCAGTGTAGTCTCCACTTTGAATGGCTGCCGCAGCAATATCCCTCGGACCGGGCCAAAGTGGCCTTCATCATGTCCCATCTGGAGGGAGAGGCCCTTTCTTGGGTAAACCCGCTCTGGGAACGTGACGACCCGG